>NC_056661.1:90863767-91488767 GCF_018350195.1 Panthera tigris | reverse complement strand
ATATTTACAAAAACACTTCAGTTTTCTTCACTTTTTCAGAATAGAAACTGGCAAAGTCAGAGTTGAAACATAATGAGAAGAAGCCATTCTTTTTTTTTTTTTAATTTTTTTTTAACGTTTATTTATTTTTGAGACAGAGAGAGACAGAGCATGAACGGGGGAGGGTCAGAGAGAGAGGGAGACACAGAATCTGAAACAGGCTCCAGGCTCTGAGCAGTCAGCACAGAGCCCGACGCGGGGCTCGAACTCACATACCGCAAGATCGTGACCTGGGCCGAAGTCGGACGCTTAACCGACTGAGCCACCCAGGCGCCCCAAGAAGAAGCCATTCTAATGTGATACAATCCACCCAAATTCTCACCAGAGGGTGAAACTCTTGTGTTTATTAGGTTTTCTACAGTTAAAGGGGGCTGGCGTCAAAGATCGGCATGAAAGCCACTGCCCACGCTGTATTGTAAACCCTAACAATTTAATTAAAACACTAACAAGTAAACACAAATTTTCCATTAAAAAGGTTTATGTGCTCCCAGTTTGGGGAAGAAAATCAAATATGAATGATCATTTAAGTTATTTTCCTTATCTTCTTCAAATTTGTAAAAATAAAGTAGAAGAAATAAAAACATTTTTAAAATTCTAGGAAGGTACTTAAAGACCCCTCCCCTTAATTGCCTTTTTGTAAAAATAATGCCTGATTTTTAATAAATTTACTAATGTCTGGGGCACCTGGGTGGCTCAGTCGGTTAAGAGTGCAACTCTTGATCTCAGCTCAGGTCATGGTCTCATGGTTCGGGAGTTTGAGCTCCAAGTCAGGCTACACATTGTCAGTGCAGAGCCTGCTTGGGATTTGCTCTCTCTCCCTCTCTCTCTCTGTCCTTCCCTCACTCACTCTCTCTCTTTCAAAATAAATAAATAAACTTAAAAAAAAAAGATTCTCTCTCTCTCTCTCTCTCTCTCTCTCCCTCTGCCCCTTTCCTCCGCTCTCATACTCTCTCTCAAATAAAGAAAATTAACTTTTTAAAAAATTGTTTTGGAAGAATAAATATTGTCAAAATGTCAATAGTACCCAAAGCTATCTACACATTCAATGCAATCCCAATCAAAATTGCACCAGCATTCTTCTCAAAACTAGAACAAGCAATCCTAAAATTCATATGGAACCACAAAAGGCCCCGAATAGCCAAAGTAATTTTGAAGAAGAAGACCAAAGCAGTTGGCATCACAATCCCAGACTTTAGCCTCTACTACAAAGCTGTCATCATCAAGACAGCATGGTATTGGCACAAAAACAGACACATAGACCAATGGAATAGAACAGAAACCCCAGAACTAGACCCACAAACGTATGGCCAACTAATCTTTGACAAAGCAGGAAAGAACATCCAATGGAAAAAAGTCTCTTTAACAAATGGTGCTGGGAGAACTGGACAGCAACATGCAGAAGGTTGAAACTAGACCACTTTCTCACACCATTCACAAAAATAAACTCAAAATGGATAAAGGACCTGAATGTGAGACAGGAAACCATCAAAACCCTAGAGAAGAAAGCAGGAAAAGACCTCTCTGACCTCAGCCGTAGCAATCTCTTACTCGACACATCCCCAAAGGCAAGGGAATTAAAAGCAAAAATGAACTACTGGGACCTTATGAAGATAAAAAGCTTCTGCACAACAAAGGAAACAACCAACGAAACTAGAAGGCAACCAACGGAATGGGAAAAGATATTTGCAAATGACATATCGGACAAAGGGCTAGTATCCAAAATCTATAAAGAGCTCACCAAACTCCACACCCAAAAAACAAATAACCCAGTGAAGACATGGGCAGAAAACATGAATAGACACTTCTCTAAAGAAGACATCTGGATGGCCAACAGGCACATGAAAAGATGCTCAACGTCGCTCCTCATCAGGGAAATACAAATCAAAACCACACTCAGATATCACCTCACGCCAGTCAGAGTGGCCAAAATGAACAAATCAGGAGACTACAGATGCTGGAGAGGATGTGGAGAAACGGGAACCCTCTTGCACTGTTGGTGGGAAGGCAAATTGGTGCAGCCGCTCTAGAAAACAGTGTGGAGGTTCCTCAAAAAATTAAAAATAGACCTACCCTATGACCCAGCAATAGCACTGCTAGGAATTTACCCAAGGGATACAGGAGTACTGATGCATAGGGGCACTTGTACCCCAATGTTTATAGCAGCACTCTCAACAATGGCCAAATTATGGAAAGAGCCTAAATGTCCATCAACTGATGAATGGATAAAGAAATTGTGGTTTATATACACAATGGAGTACTACGTGGCAATGAGAAAGAACGAAATATGGCCCTTTGTAGCAACATGGATGGAACTGGAGTGTGTTATGTTAAGTGAAATAAGCCATACAGAGAAAGTCAGATACCATATGGTTTCACTCTTATGTGGATCCTGAGAAATTTAACAGAAACCCATGGGGGAGGGGAAGAAAAAAAAAAAAGAGGTTAGAGTGGAAGAGAACCAAAGCCTAAGAGACTCTTAAAAACTGAGAACAAACTGAGGGTTGATGGGGGGTGGGAGGGAGGGGAGGGTGGGTGATGGGTATTGAGGAGGGTACCTGTTGGGATGAGCACTGGGTGTTGTATGGAAACCAATTTGACAATAAACTTCATAAAAAAAATTAAAAATTGTTAATGTCCATTTCCATCTTCCAGGTATTTTTATTTCTTGTTTCTTTAGAATCTTAGCAACTGGAAACAACTATTTTGCAACTTCAGTGATGATTTGCATCTTTGAAAGCTTAAGAAAAGGTTATGCTCACACCATTTTTCTTGTCACAATATTTCTTTACCTGATTTTGTTATTTTCATTAATTCCTTCCCCCATTTCATTCATTTGTTGGTTGGAGCAAAGTGTATTATAAATTTAAATACTGAAATACACACCATAATTTTTAAGAACTCATTTTTTTGTGTAACTAGTAAATTCAGTATTAACTTAATGGAAAGGGACTCCATTTTATTTTATGCTTCACCCCTTGTCAGTAGCCATATTTATGTAAGAAAATAAGACACCAATACTCCCTTTTCACTCTTCTAGCTAAATACACATTTCATATCTTCTCCCCTAATATTTATCACCATTCATTATGGCACTATTTAAAAGTGGAAGCCTTTGAAAATTTATATTCCCCATAGAAATGAGCAGAATTGCAGCATATTTTACATGCCCAATCTATACTCAGTGAATGAATCCGCTCTCAAAAGATTCCATACAGCTGAATCTGTTGGAGAATTTCACCCGGTCTGAGCAATGATTTTACAAGGTGACTTGGGGGTTGGTTTCCTGGAGGAAATTATCGTTCAGTGGCATTTTGAACATCTGCAGAGGAAAACGAAAGCCAAACATGGGAGAAGGAGGAGGAAATCACTTAACAAAAGTATCAAGAAAGACAATATAGCCATGAAAAAGTAAAAAATCATATTGGAATGAGGTGGCTGGCCAAAAGGGTTAAAACCAGGCCATTCTTTAATGTAACAAAAGATAAGGGGCCATGGAAGATGAGGTGACAGGATGAGACAAACAGAAATGTAGAGTACTTAATACTTAGCAAGCTCTATACCCTTCCAGCAGCAGCATGGATACGCTGAATGAATGTCAGGCTGATTGGAGCAAACACCCATCCATTTTACTCCAGTAACAACGTGGCACTGACAACATTGCTTGATTTATGGGTGCTGCCATCTGGACTTTATCACTGTTCTTTTGTTGTATATTTCTATTAATGGTGTGTTTTCTGCCGAACTCTCTCACAAATTTACTGGTTTGGGAGCTGTTTACATGGGAAATTTTAGAAGAGGATTGCTTCTGTATATTAGCTTTGTGTATGGTTTGTTTTTTTTTTTTTTTTTTAGATATAAAAATGCAAACCAGAGTCTTTGGAAAAATTTCAGATACTAAGGCACTTATTAGTGTTGTTAAAGAAAACTCTTCAAGTTCTAACTTGAAACCAGATTTTCCTATAGAGTATGGATATAGCCAAAGGACTTCTCATAATCAATTATCTAGAATAGCTAACATTTCCTTAGAGAAGCAGTATGACAAAATACATCCAATAAATATTCATAAATCATATAGTCTTATAAATTTGAGATATTTTAGATAGAGAGGGGTTCTCTACACTAGGAAGAATAGTATTTGAAGTATTCCCCAAAAAGGTTATCTATTGAGAGCATTTTTTTCTGGTTGTACAACTCAAAATAACATGCAAAGTAGCAGGAAGTATTGCTTACATAATGAATTGAACCAAAAATCTTCAGAAGCCAGCTGAACTTTGCTCCTTTCATGTTAATGCTTTTGGCTTTGAGGACAACTCATGTTTATATACCAACTATGTCCCCTAAATTTCATTAGGAAAACTGGTATCTCCAAATGCATACACTAACTTAACAGGACAGCATGGTCCCTTCATAATTTGTTTACAATTTAAATAGAATAATAAAGGGATGAGACTTAGACACAACAGAATTCTGAATGTGGCTGACACAATAACTTCGCAAGCCAAAACCTTTAAGTATATTTTATTTTTAATTTTTATACTTTACTATTTTATTTTTTATGTATTATTATCAAACACAAAAATAGCAGAGGTAAAGTTACTCATGACCTAAAGAGATGCTTAAGAATGGCAAAGGAACCAAGATTTTGTGAAAACTACATCATTGTTCAACATCTATTTCCATGTTTGTACTTAGTTTCCTATAAAATTTGGCCAAGTTATTTAAGTTTATTTTTCTATAGCTCTTTCTTCACCAAACAGAAAATTGACAATTATCCTGTGAGCTAGTACTATGTGGTCAGCAAGAGAATTTGGGTTAATAAGTGAAATTTTAATCCCAGATAATCCAGTGACCCTATCTCTGTGTATAGGGATTTTGCATTAGTATAGGGAAGAACAATTAACTTGCAAAAGAGAGATGGCATTAGATTACAGATAACACCACACTCCTCTAAATTATGCATGGAGGTTAAATGAAAGGATAGTGCTATTTTAACTCTGATATCTTAAAAAGCCTCTGTAAATTAAGTGGCCAAAAAAAAAAAAAAAATACCAGACACTTGTTTAAAATTTACATTATTTTAGGAAACCTCAAAATATACTAGGCTTTACACTCACTCAGCTTGGTATTATGTATTCAGAGAAACTATGCAGTTTGTCTTTCTGATTGACCCTGATTCTACTGTCTCCAGGTGCCAAGCCTTGGCGATGATGACTCCCACCATAGGAATGCAAGCCTGTCGTGAGCCCCACCCATAAAGGCATGATCTTATGGCTCCCTACCAAACACATATTAAGAACCCACTGGGGCACCTGGGTGGCTCAGTCAGTTGGGTATCCAACTTTGGCTCAGGTCATGATCTCATGGTTTGTGGGTTCAAGCCCGTGTCCGGCTTTGTGCTGACAGCTCAGAGCCTGGAGCCTACTTAGGATTCTCTGTCTCCTCTCTCTCTGCCCCCTCCCACTTGTGCTCTTTCTCTCTTTCTCAAAAATAAATAAACTTAAAAAAAAAAGAACCCACCATTTTCCAGTCCCTAGGGTTGCCATTGTCAATAAGGAGCTCAGTTTCAATACTTTCCTCTACAGATACAGCACTTGCCCTTATGAAAGTCACAAGAAGAAGCTCATCTACTAGCTGAGTGCAGGTGGATATGAAGTCATCTGAAGTAGCTAAATGAAAATAGGCTCACCAATCGCTGCCACTGAGAAAGGGGTCTCTCTGCATGGCCCAGGACCTTCTGTGGGGTCATGCAACAACTTGGAGCTCTCCATGGCTACACTGCTCTGAAGATTCCTATTACATTATAGGATCTTTACACAACAATACTGTGTCCTCTCTGATTTTAGTAAGTTTCTGGTGGGCCACAAAAAGTGTTGCTCACACTAGAGGCTCCACACATTTTATAAGCATCCATGGAGAGACTACATGCATAGTGCATACACTAGGTTTGAGGACAGGGGATACAAAAAGGAGTAAGTGAGTCTCTAAATCGTAAGGGAATTACATGTAAAGGAGGAGAGACAGAAAAACAATTATGTGATATGAGCTACTCATGGGATTACAGAGTAAAAAGTAATTGTATTTATTTGTGGGAATTTTGTTTGTGGGGCAGATTTATGAAAGCAGCAGCACTGAATTGAACATGAGGGAAAGGGCAGAATTGTGCTAGGTAAATAAAGAGGCAGGACGTGCCAGGCAGAGAGAATGCCATAATTATATTTACGGAGGTAGGACAGCATCAGATGTTTCCAGAGAAAAAGAAATACCGTATTTCCTTCTGGCTGCTTAGCAGCAAAAAAAAAAAAAAAAAAAAAAGAATGCTGGGAATGCAGTCTGGAACCAAAGCAAGAAAATCTTTAAATGCCGTGCTTAGGGACGTGTATTACACTGTACAAGCAATGGGAAATCAAAGCTAGAATCAATCTTTTTGCTGGGAGCATTCAGCCCACCCCTCATGGTGGAGATAAAAGCACTAAAGCCAGAGAGTGATTTGGCTGACGTCACACAAATGATTAACAGTGGAACCACTGAATGCTTTTCAGTACAGGGTGGTAATGATCTGGTTCTGCTTCTAGAATGTTATTCTTAGAACATGTTATGGAACAAAGTAGAATAGGGAGAAATGGACAATGGGAGAAACCAGTTAGAGAGATCTATCTTTGACTAAATAAGACATAATAAGAACCTGAAACAGGATATATATGAAAACAGTAAGGGGATTACAGATGATGGTGATGATGATGATAGCAAACTTGTGTGTATGGTGATTACTGTACTAGACACTATTTGAAATATGTTACATGTTAACCCATTTAGTCCTCACCACAACCCTACAGATAGGCGCTATTATTCCACTATCTTACAGAAGAGGGAATATAATCACAAGAAATAAAGTGATTGCCAAAGCAACACAATTTCAGTGGAGGACCCAGAATTCAAACCTGGCATTCAGGCTCTAAAGTATAATTTCCAAACAAGTGGATGTGAGAAAACTTATAGAACACAGTCTACAGGCAGAACTAGGTATTGATATTGTGGCAGAAAGGAGATTCAAAGCTATGATAAAAGGTTAAATAAAACCTGAATGCCTGGGAAAATGGTATCTCTTTAAAAAATGAAAATAGGGGGACACCTGGGTGGCTCAGTCGATTAAGAGTGTGACTCTTGGGGCGCCTGGGTGGCTTGGTCGGTTAAGCGTCCGACTTCGGATCAGGTCACGATCTCACGGTACGTGAGTTCAAGCCCCGCGTCTGGCTCTGTGCTGACAGCTCAGAGCCTGGAGCCTGTTTCAGATTCTGTGTCTCCCTCTCTCTGACCCTCCCCCATTCATGCTCTGTCTCTCTCTGTCTCAAAAATAAATGTTAAAAAAAAAAATTAAAAAAAAAAAAAAAAAAAAAGAGTGTGACTCTTGATTTCGGCTTAGGTCATGAGCTCACAGTTCCAGAGTTTGAGCCCCAGGTCGCATCAGGACTCCCAGCTGGCAGTGCAGAGCCTGCCTGAAATTCTCCCTCTCTCCCTTTTTCTCTGCCCCTCCCCCCAAACACCCACAAGCTCTGTCTCTCTTTCAAAATAAATAAACTTTAATAAAAAATGAAAATAGGGTTGTCCTTAAAAGAGTATTTGAGATATGTTTGTTTTTGCATGCTGGTGTGATGTCAAGGGAGAAAGTGAGGCATTAAGAAATAGAAAAGTAAAGTTTAAGAGAGTGATTTAAGACAAGCAGATGACAGATTTAAGAAGAACAAACACTGGAAGTCAACCTTGGAGAGGTGAGAGTTTAAATCCCAGGCATGAATGAAATCCTCAAGGAAAAAGAACTGAAAAGAACTTATCACTAAGGAGTGAATGGAAAATGAGTTCACGAAAGATGCTGAGATCCTTTCAGAGAATAAGGGAAACCAAGCAAGTGCAGTGTCATGGAATCCAGGAATAGAACATTTTGGGAAAGGTCACGTGTTGGGTAGAGACCAATCAGAGAAGAGAATGAGAAAAGGTGATGTGATTGGTAACTAGGAGTCACTGGTGACCTCTGGTGGGGCTGGGATAGGACAGCTGTAGGTGCAGAAATCAGATCAGAAATGATTTAAAAGGTATTGGGAGACCGTGGTATTGGACACCACGGTCAAAGGGAAGGAGAGGGGTAGGCCGATGACTTGAGAGCAGGAGAGAATCATGTGAGGTCTCTGAAACTGTTGAGAGCCACTCATATCTGTAGACAAAAGATGTCTGTATTGGCCATATGATTTTTTAACATACCAGCATTCATATAAATCCTAAAGAAGGTACCCAAGTTACTGAGTGAATTCAGAGAGAACCTAACATATCTAGACAATAAAATACTTGCCAAATGAAACTACCAATGAAGTAATGATGATATCAATGCATTGCTTAAAAGCAAAGTCCCTAAAGGAATTTTAATTCTGGATCAATCAGTATGGTTTCTGCACAAAACAGAGTATCAAGGAATACAATAGAACATGAAATATTTAAGGAAGCAAAACTAAAATGGCCAATCACCGTACTGTCCTCAGCAGCAACATCACACCCACCACCAACCTAGGAAACTGTCATCTTTCCTCTACCTCCAACATTCTTGTAGGACTGCATCACCAGCAATTCTACTATTCGATTCTTGCTTCAAGCAAAACTGTCTTTTTCATTCCCACTGCGATACTTAAAGAATGTTTGCTGGATTGAATTATGCCAATTAGAACAGACTTGAAAAGACCAGCTCGGTGCTTGAGACAGAAAATGTAGGGTGCCTGAGTGGCTCAGTCAGTTAAGCGTCCGACTTCTGCTCAGGTCATGATCTCACGGTTTGTGAGTTCGAGCCCCGCATTGGACTCTGCTGACAGCTCAGAGCCCGGAGCCTGCTTCGGATTCTGTGTGTCTCTCTCTGCCCCTCCCCTGCTTGCACTCTGTCTCTATCAAAAAATGAATAAACGTTTAAAAAAATTAAGAAAATGTAAGAACCACAACTGCTCTCTGCCGAGGGCTTTTATTCCATTGAAAGAAAATATAGTATATAGTATGTAGGGGCATCAGCAATGGTATCAGAAAGAACTGGCCTCAAATCCCACCTCTCTTCTGCCTATATAAGCAACCGTGGAAAACTTATTTAATTTCAATAAGCCCTAGTTTCCTTATCTACAAAATAAGGCTAATAGGGTTAATGATAATCCCTTTTTGACAGGACTTTTGTGAGGACTATATGAGGCAATGAGTGTACAGTGTTTAAGCGCCAATCCTCACACATTTTAAACTCTACCACTCTTACTTCTTACTTTTCCCTTTTTGTCCTGAGAATAGTACTGTGACATATCCTGCCACATCACTTCTGTGAACCATCTCATCATGTTTTCTTCTACCGCTCTCTTTGCCGCCACCCCTCCTCTTCTTCCTCCTCCTCTTCTTCCTTTTCCTCCTCTTCATGCTCATGCTCCTTCATTCTTTCTCCCCTGCCCCTGCCTCCCATTTTTCAAAAGACATGAGTATCATAAGGTTTGGTTAAAGGAATAAAAGGAAATGTATTTGTTTGCTCAGGCTACCTACCATCACAAAAACCACAGACTGAATGGCTTTGATCAGAAATCCATTTTCCCACAGTTCTGGAGGCTAGAAGTTCAAGAACAAGATAGTTTCTCCTGAGGCCATCTTCTCACTAGGACCTCACAGCAATGTGGCCTTCCTTCTCTGCAGGCATCCCACGCCTCTCTCCTCTCTTATAAGGACATCAAGCGTATTAAATTACAGCCCCCTCCAATGACCTCTTCTAATCTTCATTACCTCTCTAAAGACCTATTTCTTTTTTCTTTTAATGTTTTATTTATTTTTGAGACAGAGTGCAAGCAGGGGAGGGGCAGAGAGAGAGGGAGACACAGAGTCCTAAGCAGGCTCCAGGCTCTGAGCTGTCAGCAGAGAGCCCGAAGCAGGGCTTGAACTCACAAACCATGCTCGAACTCACAAACCTCAAGCTCATGACCTGAGCCGAGGTCAGACGCTCAACCGACTGGGCCACCCAGGCACCTCTAAAGACCCTACTTCTAAATACACTCACATTCTGAGTGCTGGGAGTTAGGGCTTCAGTATGTGAACCTCAGTGGGATACACATTTCAGTCCATTACAGGGGAAAAAAATAATATTTTCCCTTCTTTGTGCCTATATATTACTTAAACTAACTTAGGTAGGAAGAATGCCACTTTTATATTTTTTGAAGTTTATTTATTTTTGAGAGAAAGTTAGAGCAGGGGAGGGGGGAGAGAGAGAGAGAGAGAGAGACAGAATCTCAAGCAAACTGTGATATCATGACCTGAGCCAAAATCAAGAGTCGGACACTGAACAGAATGAGCCACCCAGGCACCCCAAGCATGCCACTTTAAAAAAATAATGCTGAATATTGTTAAATAGATCATTTGTTTCCTTTTGGTCAATGTCATTGTTTATAATATAAAATATATATATAAAGAGATTGGATATAATTTCTTTATTGTAAAGAAGTATCCATTTTATATAACATGTTTTAATTTAGCTTAGTATTTACTTGGAAAAAAGTATAATGGCATTAGTACATTTAGAACTATATCAGAGATATTGAGATGAATTCCTAAGAACATTGAACAAATAGATGGTTGCATTTCAATTATACTTTGTTGATCAGTGAAAAGAAAATGCCAGTGTAAATACATTGCTTAAATATAAAACATCAAAAAGGATTTTTTTTTATGTACAACAACTGGCAAAGTGTAAACACAGAATGTTGATGTTTTTCGTGTTTCTCTTAAAATGCTGAATCAAGTTCAATGCCAGAGGCAGGGTGCCAGGCTACTGGCTTTGACAAGCTCAGCTGAAGTAAAGCTGCCTTCCAAATGGGAAGGGCAAGGAGCCCAGAAAAATACCTCATCCCTGAAACTCATGAACACTTGAAGTACTGGACTTTTTCTTTAGACACATCAGCTTTGTAGCATACCTAGGGAAATGATTTTAAATATGAATATGCTTCTTATAAATGAATAAGTGAATCTTATAAATGTGCTCTGTATTTATTCAACACTAGGCATTCAGTAGGGAGTATCTTCTAACCTGAAATGGAAAAAAAAAATCTTTAATCCAACCTTTAAACTTTTCCATCATTTAATCAAAATTAAGTTTTTAATACATAGTTTTCTTTAAACTATAGCTTGACTCTATTTAGTATTGTATTTTGAAGAACACCTAAAAACTAATTCTGGAATATCGAAAGAAATCACAAAATATGTAGCTCTTGATGGCTGCTTATTAATGTCAGAAGAGAATTTCTCACACAACCACAACAAGAACAACAAAACAAAGGAGAGAAAATTTGGCGAAAGCAAATTTTAAAAAGCAAGTGTAAAGATGATGTTTTTGACGGTAAATTTTTTTTAATTGAATGTCCACCAAGAATCTTTTTTAAAAAGTAGAAAGGTCTTAATTTGATCAATTTCCCATGTAAGCAAAATCATTCTACATTTAAGTGAAAAAATTTAAGAATAACATTAAATGGCATAAGATAAAATTCAGCTGGGAATTAAAAGTTTGCTGCAATAAAAACTACTCCTGTTAATTTAACTGTACAAAGTTAGGAAATTCCACTAGGGTACACATGCCTAAATAATAATTGAATATTGAGAGCTCAATTAGCAAAACAGATCAATTATTTAGAAGAGTCATCCCCTCACGACTGCATTATCTCATCTCTCCAATTCCTTTCACTAAAGCACTGAAGCTTTTCAAAGTAATTGGACTCTCCAAATGAGTAACAGGAGAAGCCAGTGTTACTGACAGGTAGTAATCAGCCAAAATGGGGTTTCCAGGCAAAAAGTTTATCAGCCTCGATCACATCCTCGATGGAGGCATGTAGTCTTCAGATTGTTTCACTGATCCAGCTTTCGGGCCAGTAAAAAATGATAAAGGAAAACAGAGTGGGAGGGAAAGAGAGGATCAGAAGGAAGAGGAGAGGAAAACGTCAGCTCAGATACCCAGAATGAAATGACATGTTGAAAGTGACTAAGTCATCCACAGACCTTGATGTGTACATCATCCAGGCTTGCTATGGTTGACACATAGAAATGGCAGAGGGTACCCATTTGCATGTTGCCAAAGGCAACATTGAGCCTCCTGGAAGCAATCTTTAATCAGCAATTATGCTCAGGAATGTAAAGAAGATGGTATGTTAAAGCAACCTAGCTAATAGCATGCACTCACTCAATGATTTATAATAGACCAGTAACAAACAACGCCAATTCAATTTATTTAACTGTCTGTGTGTCTCCTCAGGGAAGGGAAGACTTACAAATTTTGGTAGGCTGATAAATGATTTGTACTTATTTGGAAGCCTGTGTTAGGCTGTGCATCGTTTCCCCAGCTATTCCAATTAGAAGCACCCTAAGCAAGTGGAATGCCTAAAATGTTCTTCGCATCTTTCACATATGAATTCAGGCTAGCTTGAAATTTGGCAAGGTTGGTAAAGACGATTGGACCATATGGGAATTGCTCTAGCAGTGACCCTGATACTCTAAATTTAACAAATTTACAGTTCCAAATAAATTTTCTGAATATTTATTCACATTCACACACACACACACACACACACACACACACATGCACACACTTATATTAGACATTTAAATAAACACAGTTTAGGGGCACCTGGGTGGCTGAGTCAGTTAAGCGTCTGACTTCAGCTCAGGTCATGATATGGTTTGTGGATTTGGGCCCCACATCGGGCTCTGTGCTGACAACTCATAGTCTGGAGCTTGCTTTGGATTCTGTATCTCCCTCTCTCTCTCTGCCATTCCCCCACTCATGTTCTCTCTCTCTCTCTCAAAAACAAATATTTTTAATATATTAAAGGAACACAGTTTATTCATTCAACAAGTATCTATTAAACATCTCCTAGGTGTCAGAGGAAGTACTAGTTGCTAGGAATAAATTAATTAAACATGATTCTTGTCTTCAGAGAAGGTGAAAGAGAAAGGGAAATATCATATATTGAGCATCTGTCATTCCACCCAATGTATATAATCACAGCACTGTTGTGAAGTTGGTACTACTTTCCTCATTTTACTGATAAACTAAGATTCAAGGAAACTGCTTATTTATTATTAATTACCCAGTAAAGAACAAAATCAGTGTTTCAACCAAGATTTGTTGAACTGCAAATTCCAAACTCTCTCCACCAAACTGCCAATAGTCCAAGCAGAGAAGATAGGAAAGTAAACACTAATAATAAAAAGTTTATGGGATAATGGAAATATGTATAATATAAAGTAATGGCAAAATAAGGGAGTAAATCCTACTTGGGGTAAAGGAAAAGGATAAAGGTCTGCTAGATCTTTTCCAAAGAGACATTATTAGAACTCTGTCTTTAAAAACAGATAGTAGGGGGTGCCTGGGTGGCTCAGTTGGTTGAGCATCTGACTTCAGCTCAGGTCATGATCTCACAGCTTGTGAGTTCAAGCCCCGTGTTGGGCTCTGTGTAGATGGCTCAAAGCCTGGAGCCTGCTTCGGATTCTGTGTCTCCTTCTCTCTCTGCCCCTCCCCATCTCAAGCTCTGTCTCTCTCTCAAAAATAAATTAATATTAAAAAAAAATAAAACAGACAGAAGTTCTCTGTCACTATTGGGGCACACAGTGCCATGCTCCTATTAAATCTTTGCAATCCCCAAAATACACCATATTCTTCACCCTATTTTCTCATGGTCCATACTGTGTCCTTTACAAGAAATATCTCATCTTTGTCTACCTGGTGAATTCCTGCAGTGAAATCGAATAGACTTACAGAAGGGAAAATTTATGTAAAAATTGCCCAATGATTTATTCATTTAGCAGATATTTATGAGTACCTACTTATATACTGAACATTAAAGACAAGAACCAACAAATCCTGACCCGTTGAAAATCTAGTCAAGGATATAGAAAATTAAAATGATTACTATAATAAAATACTTGCTATATTAAACAGAAGCACAAGAGATGTAACAGAACAGTGGAGGCCACCAAAGGAGTTTTCCCATAGAAGAACACCCTGGTCTGCATCTTAAAGACCAAGTAGTTGTTGATATGCAGAGAAAAAGAGAATTAAAACAAACAAACAAACAAAACACCTAACTTCTTGGTGTGTTTTGTATTGTTGAAAAATATCATTAAAGTCTTGGCAGCACTGATTGAATTCTTAATTATGTAATGAACAAAAGAGCTGATTAAATGCATGAGACCAGCAAAATGACATACAAAAACAGTTCCACAGTATAATTCATGTCTTCCTTATTCACCAGGGAGAAACCTGACAATGATGTGTTCATTGGAAGAAAGATAATTCTGAACCTAAGACTCCATCACACTCAATTTACTAGCAACATCGATTTTCTGATATAATCTGCAAATAAAGGGAAATGTAGTTGATTGGCATCAGAGAGGAGAAATAATCACGACTCCATTGACAAATGGAATGATAACCCTATTCTGACCTGAAAGACATGTCTATGTGAAGAACTTTTCTAGAACAGGTTAGCCCAACAAGAGGACATTTATTCCATATTCTGTGTTTTTCTCTTCCTCTCCCTCTCCTTCTCTCTCTCTCTCTCTCTCTCTCTCTCTCTCTCTCCTCTCTCTCTTTAATGCATATTATATAGCATGCATTTTATATATACATGTGTGTAAACATATAACACACACACACACACACACACCCCCCTACCTTTCCTTCTTCATATTCACTGAATCACTGCAGTTAATAGTGACTGGTGTTGAACTATCTCAAGCCAGGAACCAAGTTGGCAGTATCAGTGATTTCCTCACTTTCCAATGTTCCCAACTACAGCATTCACCTTGCAGCTAAAAGGTCCTCTTTAGTATGAAGTGTATGTGGTTTCTTTTTTATTCAAAAATATTTAGTTGAAAAAACACTGAAAACCTACCACAGGCATGACATGTATATAGGCTTACTGTATACCCAGTTTTATAAGATTAGTATCTTGCCCTTACTGTATTCCCAATTACACACACAACACACACACACACACACACACACACACACACACACACACACAATTCTGCTTTCTTGCATGAAAATATCTTTTCAAGAATATATTGATAAGAAGCTTAAGAATCTATTCTGTCCTTAAGCTAAATGACAAGCCAACAATTTGACAATGGAGTATTATAAAAATCTGGTCCTTTGATTGTGTTTGTTGCATGTTTTTTTTTTTTTTTAATCAGATACTAAATAATAAGAAACACTGGAGAGGGACTACCTTCTTCTACAACTTTTACTTGTCTTTATCATTTTAATCCACACAACCACACTAACTAGGTAAGCATTGCTATTATCCCCATTTTACAAACAAGGACCCGAGCTACAGAGAGGTTAAGCGACTTGCCAAAAGTCACAGAGCGTTCAAAAAGGAAAAACACATCTTCAGAAAAAAAAAACTGGCCCTGATGCTCATTGCCTTTCCCAAGTGAACTAAGTTCACTGAAGGTAAGTAAGGGTTAAAAAGGAAAATGACAGAAAGACAGTTTGTATCCTAACAACAACAATTTCCTTTGGATTTCTCTTATCACAACCTAATGTTAAGCACCTTCACTTTCAACATGCTCAGTCTCAAATAGCTTAGGGCTCTTACACCTGAATTCTAAGAAGAAGCCTGTAATTCACACACTTTTTCAGTGAAACATAGCCTAGCTTTCAAGCTTTTCACCTTCAGGTTTAGATTTTCAATTATGATGATATTCCATTTTTTTAGGCTTTTTTTTATTATCAACAAACACTAGACTATTTTTCTGATCAAGCACTTTTCTAAATAAGTGTGCAAATTATTTACAAAAACACCAGTGTGTTATAAGGACTATGGTAACACCACTTCAATTCTATCATAAATATCTTCATCAAGTAATGATTCTGTATTCAGATCTATGCTAACAAAGTCAGGTATAATTATAAATCAATTAGTAAAATTCAAAAAAGGGAAGGGAGTGAATAGCATATAAGTGCTGGAACGGTCTTAAAGAAATACTTAAACAAAAAAAAATGCACATTCTGCTTAAGATAGCTGGATAATTCCTTCAAATCTTTGTTTTCTTTGCTGGTGTAGACCTGCCCCATATCTCTAAGATCACTTTATATTATTTTTTCATGAAACATCCATGATAAAATTCTCATTACTTATGCTTATTTTTTTATATGTTTAAGTAAAAGGTAAAAATGAAAAGCCTCAATTTTAGGATTTTGGAAGGAAAAATTAGCTACGTCCTCCAATTAAACAAGAGGTTTATTTTACATAGTTATATTTTAAAAACAGGACACCTGCCTGTTTATAGAAAAATGTCAAATTATCAACTAAGCATTAAATAACCAGTACAGAATTTAAAATCTGGGAGGATTTCCATAAAAAACTGAATCTTAATAAAGTGCTGGTATATTTTTCCTTATAATTTTAGCACTGAAGTATATTATCTACTCCCCAACATCTTCTTAGTGCTTAGACTTACATTCCTACTGATGTTCTTCAGAAAGACAAACTAAGACATGGGTTGGCAGCTTCCTGGAAAGATGAAAGAGGCTTTGGAGCCCAAGCTGTGCACCTGGCCAGATTCCAGATGAGTGGTTTCTTCCTGAGCTGAGGCTGAGTCAGCCAGGAATAGCCCAGAGGCAGTAGCAGTGAACGGCAAATAAGTAAAATGCAGTAAAACGACAGAAGATTAAGGGAAAGCATAATACTTGATCTCTAATTTTATACCAAAGACTTGTTAATTATAAAAATCTGGTCCTTTGATTGTGTTTGTTGCATTTATGTGCAGAAGGGGTCCAAGGGAGCGAGAAATGTGTGTTTCACAGCAAAACTCAATGAGCAATGCATTTCTTCTACATCCTTTCCTCTCAGAATGAAAAGATACTCATTCTGAGAAGCAAACATAAAACTGGTTTATAGGAGTAGGCCCATGGTGCCAGAAAAGAGTTTGTCTTCATTTTCCAAAATAGCTGTTAAAAAATCATCAGCAAGTGTATTAGAGTTCTCCAGAGAAACATGAAGTGCACATGTTTTTTAAAGTACTGATGATACATATGGATATATATAAAGAGTTTTATTATAAGGAATTGGCTCACACAATTATCGAGGCTGGGAATCCCATGATGTGCAGTCAGCAAGTGGGAGACCCAAGAGAAATGATGGTGTAGTTCCTTTCCATAGGCCTAAAGACTTGAAGCCCAGGAAGAGCCAATGTTTCAGTCCAAGTCCAAAGGCAGGGGAAAAAAAAATGTTCCAGCTCAAGGAAGACAGGCAGGAGGAAATTCCTTCTCATTTGCAGGAGAGTTAGTTTTTGTGTTTTTTTTTTTTTTGTTCTATTCAGGCCTTGGACTGATTAGATGAGGCCCATCCACATTAGGGAGAGTAATCTGCTTTACTCAGTCTACTGATTCAAATGTTAATCTCATCCAAAAATACCCTTATAGACACACCCATAATAATGTTTGACCAAATATCCGGGCAGCCCATGGCCCAGTCAAGTTGACAAATAAAATTAACCATTACAGCATGGTCAGACACAGCATGGTAAGAAAAATAAGACCGCATGTAACCTAGTCAAATCTCTTTTTTTTTTTTTTTTTAAATTTCTGAAAGCTGAACCACCCGCATATCAAAGGATTTTAGCTGGAATCAGATCGCATATGCCTAGACTCACAGCACTATGCAAATTACACCACACTAGCTTTCCAAAAAAGTATACTTGAAACTTGAAAATGTTACCTTTTTCTTTTTTCTCTTTCTTGATTTGTTCTCATTAAATGCCAGAATATTTTCTCTAGTATTTTGAAACAATTTTAATCTGTTTTCTAAATTCACATTGACCATCTTTTAAAACTCAGAAAAGAAAATAATAACTATTGACAAGCAATCTCATTGGACTGCTACCAAAAATCTCCTCTCACTAAGATAAAGTGCATTCTGACGCCGAATGTAACAAATGCCTGTATTTAGGCCAAGGTGGTATGTTATTCCTAAGAGTCCAAGTACCACACAGGAGACAGAAAACCAATTTCAGTATTTGTTTTTTACAGACAAAAAACAAATGATGCAAACCCGTCTGAACAAATGGCTTTATCCAAGCCTCAGTCCTTTCTCTTCCCTGGATGATAACAGGAAGCTGTCTTACAACAGGCCAGGTGGCCGTGGCCACACTGACTTGAAGGAAAGGTCCACAGTTCATACTGTCCATGCTGAAGTGTCACCCCCATGTGTTCAATCTTCTCCATTCCGTTGTCTACAGAGACCATAATCAGCTCCTAAAATTGCCACAAAGGTGACTAGCAGGCCTAGAAGACCTCTGAGCAATTTGGACCTGGGATTTGCGGCCCCTTTCTGTGCACCACCACTACCAGTGGTGACACTGAATGGGAAAGAGTAAGCATATCTCTAACACAGTAACCTCCACCCCATAAATTCCCTCATGTCCACCCAGGGCTGACCATGCCCGGGCTCCTAGGTCAGCATTCATTTTGCACTTACCGCACAGAAACATGAACGGTATCCAAACTTAGGATAGAATAAAATGCAACAGGATGCCCAGAAGAAGAGGATGTTTGCTGTTGTTTATTTGTGTATTTTGAGGAATCAGAAGAAGGCACAGCCTTATTCCTTGCCTGGACATAAAAAACATTTTCAGCAAAATCTTCTTCACATGGTCTAGAAGGTTCTTCATCATCTGGTCAGCAACCAGCTCCAGCCCCATCTCCTAGGAATCTCACTGTTCCCTTCTCTGTTCCCACCACACCGGCCTTGCTCCTTCCCACCTCAGGGACTCTACATGCTGTTCCTTCTGCCTGGAGTATCTGCCCCTCCACTCTGTGGCAGGACAATATATTTTTAAATATTCCCTGATGGTATTTTTCCTTGTCTGTAATTTGAATTTTTCTCTGCAGCTTCTGCTATTAAGACAAGTATGACTTTAGTACTTGTTTCTTTAAGTAGTGGAGGGGAAATATCTCTCTGGGAATCAGAAGGAAATGATTTAGGAACATCCCTGCCTGACAGGAAGAAAAAATGAAAAGAGAAGTCTGGGGGGGGGGGTGGGGGTGGGGAGAGGGAAAACCCTACACAACCTTCCAACACAGCCCCAGCGTCAAATGGGGAGATCGGGGATGGGGTGAGGAGAAGTTGTGACTGTAAAACTATGCAAATAGTTCATCTGAATTCTAGAATAAGGGAGTGTGCTTGCATACCCAGACACAGTCTCCAAAGGCACATGCCTTTCAGAGGAACCCTGAGGGTGTTGGGGGGCCATATGGGAACATGGTACCTGAATGATAAGAATAGAAATGACTGAGTGGAGGGGCCAGGTGAATGTGCTAAAAATAGCTATTTCCTCTCAGCCTGTGATGGCATTTAAGGGGTACAGAAACCCCTCTGTGATGTACTGGTGGACTCAGAAGACAGCTGAAGCTGCAAGTTCACCATGAAAGTTGGGACCCCCTAGCAGAAGGACACACGGTCAGCTCCCCAGTCCAGGAATCAAAAGGGAGGGCTCTGGGAGTGTGCGTTTCCAGTGAGAAGTGGTGGCCAATCTATCTGGGAGCAGTTAGCATGGATTGTATGTGCTAAGAAAGGAGAATACAGGTCATACCTGCCACCAACAGGTCAGCAACAGAGGCAGCAAGGACAGAGAGCAGTGTCCAAAGAGCTGGCAAGAGGAGCTACACCTCACCGAGAAGTGGAAAGGAGCCAGTGAGCCCCACTCCCATCACCACGATGTTCTATATGCTTCCCCCTGGTCCTGAATGCTGGCAGGAGATGGGGCTATGGTAATGGTGAGATACAGGCTGGGAAGCAGAGGGAAGGACAGAGAGGAAAAAGGACAGAGAGGAAAGATCCTGAGAAACCGAGCACTGACCCAAGAGATTGAATTCACCAAAGAGAGACTGTTTTAAACTTGAAGGGACTCAAAGATGTTCTGTGACAAAACCAAGGTTTTTCTCCATTGTTGATAACAGTGACTGAAATGCTAGTCAAAATCCACTAGGGAAAAGAAAGTAAACATATGTGGCAAATAATTCATCATGTGTAAATTTCACCCCAGCTCTTACTGGTGACCCTATTCAAGTGTCGTAAAAGTCTATGAGGGACATTAACTTGCAAATAGGCTATTTACAAAACTTAGACTTGGAACCCAGCCATCTTCAGAACAGTAAGATGACCCAGTTTAATAAAAAGCAGACATAAATACAATCCATGTAAAGGCAAGAAGGAACGAAGGAAGGAAGGAAGGAAGGAAGGAAGAAAGGAAAGAAAGAAAGAAAGAAAGAAAGAAAGAAAGAAAGAAAGAAGGAAAAAAGGGAGGAAGGGAGAGAGGGAAGAAGGGGAAGAAAGAACAGAAGAAAAGAAAGAGGGAAGACAGGGGACAGCGTGGAGGGAGGGAACAGAAGAAAGGAGGGAGGGACACAGGAAGAGGTTGGGAAGATGGGAGAAGAGGAAAACAGGGAGGAAAGGGGATAAAGGAGAGGAAAAAAGGAAGGGCTGAGCAATGGAGGAACTCAGGAGATGTTGGTCAAAGGGCACAAACTTGGAGTCAGAAGATGAACAGGTTCTGGACATGTAATACACAGCACTGAGATTATAGTCAACAATACTGTATCATATACTTCAAAGTTGCTAGAGGACTAGATCATAAATGTTCTTACCACACACACACACAAAACATAATTATGTGGGGGGATGGAAGTGTTAGCTAATGCTATGGTGGTAATTATATTGCAATATATAAATATATTATATCAACCGTTAGATACCTTAAACTTAGTGCTGTCTGGGGCGACTGGGTGGCTCAATCGGTTAAGCATCTGACTTTTGGCTCAGGTCATGGTCTCATGATTCATGAGTTCGAGACTTCACAATGGGCTCTGTGCTGACAGCTCAGAGCCTGGAGCCTGCTTCGGATTCTGTGTCTCCCTCTCTCTCTGCCCCTCCCCTGCCGCTCTGTCTCTCTCTCTCAAAAATAAACAAACGTTGAAAAAAAAATTTTAAACTTAGGGCTGTACATCAGTTATAACTCAATAAAAAATAAAAAGATGGGAGAAGTGTAGATCTCTGTAATAGGGCTGTAATATTAGCCATTAAAACGTAACCAAAACCTGTTGTGTTTGAGAAAATGAACTTCCCTCAGTGTAACCACTGTTTGTGTCTCTGTTACCTGCAGCTGAACTTATGTCTTAACCAACACAATAGCATTGACTTTTCATTTACTTTTTTAACCAATCAAGGGTTTAATCAATATCAGCAGACATTCATGGGAGTATGGTGTGTGTGGATTTCATCAGTCCTGGGTGGTACAACCAAAAACAAAGTACAAGGATTTAAATATGATGTCTGAGCCTGGACTCACTGAACAATGAATTTTATTCTATCATTTTCTGACATTAGCGAAGCCAGATCATTTTAGAGGTTTTTACATTCTTCCTAGATGCTATATAATTCTTTAGAAGATGAACAAAAAATAATTTAACAGTCTACTAACTCTCTTACTTTCTCCAAGTAGTTGGTCATTTCCTTTTTTGTTACTATTATTATGACTATTATTATTATTAAGATAGAAAGTTCTTATTAAATTTAATATGTTTAAAATGTTAAAATTATGCACTTTTCATTATCACCATCATTTAACAGATTTTTTTTTAATTGAGATTCAAAGAAGCTAAATTGTATCTAAGCTCATCCCTTAGAAAATTTCAAATGTGTTCAAAACACAAAACTCTTGGATCTTGGTTACTGGACCCTGGGTTTTCCTTATTCCAAAGAATGCCTTAAAAGGTTTTTTTAAATATATTTTAAACAATTTGTAAGAAAGTCAGTTCCATCTGAGCATTTTCCCCATATTACTGGTCATTAATGGATATGCCTTTTACATTTATTGAACACGATTTTTTTTTTACTTTCTCTTTATCAAGATGCACACTACACTTATATATATCTTAACCCCTAGAACTTTCTAAGCTTAAAAGTAAAAGGGGACATTACAATGGAAATGGTAGATATAGTTATCTACATTGGAAGTCTAAAATTATTTTATTCACTAAGAACATATGAAAAGCAAGCAAAAAATGAGAAAAATATCCTTATTTTAATATTTCCATTAAAATACTTGCATTAATATAGCAGAAAACATCCATAACAGATGAAAAGCTCATAAAATCAATTTTAAAACCACTAAGACCACACAGGATAAGTGGGCAAAAGAAAGAACAGATGCCTCATAAAATAGGACATCGGTTTGTGAAAAAAATATTTACTCAACATAGTAGGAACTTCTGGTTCCTGCCCATATGGCAACTTAACATGGGGCTTCTGGCTCCCTCTGTAAAATTAACCCTGGAATAACTACAGAAGTGAGGGGAAAGTGGATTTCAAAAACTAACCTTTCCAGAGAGATACTAAGCAGAGTTCATGGATGTGTTGAGGGAAAGTAGTTGTCTGAAGCTCAGGACAGAGGACAGCTGAAGGAGCAGTGAGAGGTTATGTTAGAATAAAACTAAGTATTGGGGCACCTGGGTGGCTCAGTCAGTTAAGCCTATGACTAGGTCATGATCTCACAGTTCCTGAGTTTGAGCCCCACAATAGGTTCTCTGCTGTGAGAGCCTTTGTCCCCCTCTCTCTTTGCCCCTACCCCTGCTCACGCTTTCTCTCTCTCTCTCTCTCTCTCTCTCTCTCTCTCTCTCACTCTCACTCTCTCTCAAAAATAAATAAACATTTAAGAAAAAAAAAAAAACCCTCTAACTAATGTGTTGGCCTTCATCTGCTATACTGGCTTGGGCTTTCTTCTGCTGCATTTGGGACAATCATTTCCTATGCCTGCACCATAAAAGTCATTGGCAACCTTTCAGATGTCACTGCATGTGTTCCAAGGTATATTCTAACACAAGATTGCAAATACCCCACCAGGGTGTGCACTCCATATAAATAGGCGCCCAGTGAGCTGCTGCCCCCAGACATTCACTTTTACCCCCTCCCTATCCAATCCCCCAGGGCTGGTTACAAACTAAGTTACAAACTAAGGAAGTAGCCTCCTAATGCTGCTTCTCTTTAAGGCTTTCCAAGAGGCAGAACAGACTGTGCAGGACGCAAGAGAAGAGTAATCACGACAGGGTGTGTTGTACCTGAGGCTCTCAGCACTGCGGCTTATCCCTTCCACCCTCCTCAAGTTCACCAAACCAGCAAATGCTGGAAGCCAGTCGTCAACCCTTCCTCAACTCATATTACTAAATACAACAACGCATCTTCCAAGGGATTCTTGAGTCAAAATAAGAAGCATAAGTATCTCAATGAGTTTTTTTTTTTTAACTGGATAGAATATGCCAACTGAATTTTTTCCAAAAAGTAGGTCAAAAACTTAAAATAAGCTTGAAAATGTATTGAGAAGATAAAGAAAGAGTCTCCCAAATTTAAATAAAAGACTGTGGATTGAAAGGCTCACCAGGTTAGAGACAAGCGAAAGTCCTACAAAGACATGTCAAAGTCAATGAGGCAACTCTAAGTGCTTCCAGAAAGAGTAAATCTTTTACAAAGAAACAAAATTCACCTTGCCATCAGATTTCTCAACCATCATCTCTGGATGCAATAACACAATTGAGAAATATATTTTAAATATTAAAAGAATTTTAAACTTAAAGTTCTATATCTACTGTCTCATTTAAATGTAACCTTTAAAAAAAAACAGCATAAGAGCAAACTAAAAATACGTTCAGGAATGTGCCATCAGAATATTTACTACCAAAAGCCCACACTGAAAACATTTTTGCCGGAAGTATTCAAATAAAACAAAACAAAACAAAAAATCCGGGAGAGGCTATAAGAGATCTAGAAATTAGGGTTTATCGATTGCTATGTTTTTGAAGCTAAGATCAAAGAACAGGAAAATAGAATATATAAATAATACCCCTAGCATTGATTGTGATAGAGTTGGAGAGTAATTGGGAAAATAACAATCATCATCCAAAAACTCCAATAGATATAAATAGGTAATTAAAAATGCACACATGCACACATAAAGCTAGCAAGCATATCACAAGATGCTAAAAATCACTGATATTCAGAGAAATGCAAATTAAATCTATGAGACAAAACATATTTTAACCAAGTGTTGATGAAGACGTGGGTATAGAGAAAACCTATTGTACTGCTTATAGAAATAAGTGTACAGTTCTATTTAGTCAAAGTAACTACTGCAAATACAACACTGAAAAATTCCACAGAAATTTTCACAAAGGTCCATATGGGAATATTTATAAGGGTATCTTATGTACCATTTATTTTTTGTGATGGTGGAAAGATGGAAGGCACACTAGAAATCTATCATAGGAAAAGAGAAATGGGAAAAATGTGGCACACTGCTGAGAATTTTGCAGGGGTTACAGATAAGGATTTGCTATACAAATAACGACATGGATAGATCTCAAAACTTTTAATGGGAAAAAACAGGAAATAGGATGAGATACATAATAGGATTAACATAAATTAAAATACATATGTAGAAAACAATACACATTTTACAAGAAAATTTTCAAGTTGAAAGTTATACATGAAACATAATAAAATGGTTATATACAACTCTAGGAGAATGGGAGTGAAGTGTAGAGATCCATGGGAACTGATATGTAAGTACATATACATACATGATGGATGGATGGATGGATGGATGGATGGATAGATAGGTAAGATAGATGGATGGGGGTGTGGATAAATGATTAGATGGCAAAGTCTTGCATACATGCATAGTAAGAATGTGCCATGATCCAAAAAGTATAATTAACTCAAAAACTTGCACCTGAATCCCAAAATAAAATGTTCATTCCCACTAATAATTAAAGAAAGGCAAAGAAAAGTAAGATACCAGTTCCTTCTTCTGCTGTGTAATTTGTTAAGGATAATAGCAAATTGACAGGAGTACAGAATAACTTCATTTATAAATATGGCTGATAGAAGCATAAATTGGTACAACCTATTGAGGGACAATTTGGTAATAGGTAATAAAGCATTAGAAATGATCATGCTCTATGATATAGTAATTCTTAAAATCTACCTTTATAAAATTATCATAAGTTGAGAAAACTTTATGCACAAAAGTGTTAGTCATGGAAATGTTTATGAAAGCATGGAAGACATCCAACATAAACAGGGTGGGTCATAGCAAAGACACAGGAAATCCGAAAGGATTTCCACTGATCAAAGATGGACAATTGGATTATCAAATTGTGGTGTGAAAGTACATTGATTCATAACAAAATTAGAAAGCAGAGCTATGACTCTGAAAGACTGAATTTGCAGGTGCCCCAAGAGGAACCTTGATGGATAATACAGAAATGTGGTGAAAAATGATACAAGGAGTGCCAGAGTTCTTTATTTAGGATGAAAATTGGATCATGTTTAGAATGACATGATGAGCAAGGCATATTAGCAAGCTGACTTGCTCAGGAATCAGCAAAATACCTCTTTCGTCACCATTAGAGATTATTCAGGCATTAACTCATCAGAAAAAGTGAGAAATAAAGGGAAAAAATCAGATCTCGTCAATACAAACTATTGCCTGGGGAGACCGAAAAATAAGAACAATTAAGGGAAAGTTCTTCGTGGATCATAAATGCAGAAGAAAAGGTAGAATTAGAAAATTAACATTTTGCAAGCCCTAACGAAGTTATGGATCTAGTCAATCCTCATCAATAGGTGTTAAAACAATTTAAAAGAAAGACTGAGGAAAGCTCTATTGGGCTGACAACACCTGATCTATCTTAACATCACTAAGCGTGGGCAACCAGATGGCACGGGCTTCTAGAGGCAACGCAGTAAGGAGGCAACAACAGAAACTACATTCTTGACACAAAGAAATTGAACCTGATTTCAGTCAAGTCTCTAGATATAACTATCAGTTTACAGTAAATACAGGGGTGAGAGGAAGGAAAACAAATCATGATGAATCCGTCAAATCAAGAATGTGGAACACACTATGGAACGAATAACCTGGTCTCTTTTCAAATAAATGACATAAGCAGGGGGCTTAAGGCGCCTGGGTGGCTCAGTTGGTTGAGTGACCAACTCTTGATTTCAACTCAGGTCATGATCTCACTGTGGGTTTGTGAGTTTGAGCCCCAAGCATCAGAATCTGCTCTCACAGCCTCACAGCATGTAGCCTGCTTTGATCTTCTGTCTCCCTCTCTCTGTCCTTCCCCCAACTCATGCTCATGCACATGTGTGTCCTCTCTCTCGCTCTCTCTCTCTCTCAAAAATGAAAAAGAATGAAATCTTGTCATCAGTAACAACGTGGATGGAACAGGAGGGTATTATGCTAAATGAAATAAGTCAGTCAGAGAAATACAGATATCATGTCTTCACTCATGCGGAACTTGAGAAACTTCACAGAAGACCATGAGGGAAGGGAGAGAAAAAAAATAGTTAAAAACAGAGAGGGAGGCAAACCATAAGAAATTCTTAAATACAGAGAACAAACTGAGGGTTGATGGAGGTGGGGGGCGGGAGAGGGGATGGGGAAATGGGAGATGGGCATTGAGGAAGGCACCTGTTGGGATGAGCACTGGGTGTGGTATGTAAGTGATGAATCATGGGAATCTACTCCTGAAGCCAAGACCACACTGTATACAACCAGGTGCCCCTTTTCTCAAATTTTAATTGTTTTTCATGTTGATTAATCCTTGAGCCTATTAATAAAATTTATAACAGTGAAAAAAATTTTTTAATGGGGGGCTGGAACCTTGTTATAATTTAAATGAGATTTAACAAACCTAACAACCAAATGCACTGTTGGCTTCTATTTAAACAAGCCAAGGGTAAAAAAGGTATTGAGACAGGTAGAGATATTAGAATATAAACTGAGTATTAGATAAATTAAGAAATTACTGCTACCTCCTTTAGGTATGATGGTGGCATATCCATAAAAAAAACATGTATTAGATACATATTAATGCCAAAACTTGGGCATTTGTTATACTGTTTTCTCTATTTCTATGTGTGTTTGAAAATAACCATTAAAAGATTTTTTTTAATAATAAAATGAAAAGTGGTAAATTAATTTGGTAGCTTCATATGCTCTCCAAAAACAGGATTTTTATCAACTTTAATAATTTGATGAAATGTATTTTCTATAATGATATGCCTTTTAAAAAGGCAGAAAACTAAATTTCAGATGTTCTCACGTATTTAACAAATAAATTCACATAGGAAAAAAGGGGAGCTCAGAAAGAAATCTAAAACATATTCCATTTTCAAGTAGGATAATGAGTAATATTTTTTACTTTTCTATATAATTTTCTGTAGCTTCCAAATTTCAAAGTTTTTTACTTTTATCATCAGAATACACTTTTAAGAATATCCTGTATTTCTTCTCATTTGAATGGACAAAGATTGTCCAATTAGGATTTTATTTCTAGAATTTCCTATCCCCCAAGAGCCATATATTTTTAAAATCCTCATCATGGCAAAATACCTATGTTTCTCTGACCTTTTTGGAACAGGATTTCTAACGTCTCAGCTATAAGTCAAAGTACCTTTTAAAATCCTTTACCTAGTGTATTGTGTTTCAAAATTGCCAGCTCAGTTCCTCCTGGATTTCTATGACTTCATATAGCAAATTTTCCATAGTAAATGAGTGAGCTACAGAACCACAATTTCTATACACTATTATCTGAGACATCAAAATTACAGCACTGTGTACTGTTGAAATACATGTTTGACCCACACAGGTCCACTTATACCTGGATGTTTTCTGATACATAGAGTACAGTACTATATGTATATTTTCTCTTCCTCATAATTTTCTTAATAACATTTTCTTTTCCTTAGCTTATTTTTTTTATAAAAATGTGGTATATAATACATATAACATACGAAATATGTGTTAATTGTTTATGTCATCAGTAAGGCTTCTGGTCAACAGTAGACTATTAATAGTCAAATTTGGGGGGAGCCAAAAGTTATACGTGGATTTTCAACAGTGTAGGTGTTGGTACCTCAACTCCTGCATTGTTCAAAGGGGTCAACTGATTTTTCTTTCAGTCAATAGCCATCTTTTGAGTCCTTAGCTTTATAACTAATATACATTAACTAAAATGCTATGTCAAGATAATAAACAGGATGTCTGATAGAAATCCATTCCTAATCAACTCTCTGTCAAGAAATCATGTAAATTTAAAACTTAAAACCTATCTCTAGGAGTGACTGCATTTATTCGGTTGTCTGAAGACCTTTCAGCAATGTTGGGACAGCACTAGTGAGATATCTGCATGATAAAAACCCTGCCATTCCCTTAGCTAAAAAAAGTTCTGGCCTGAAACAACCCTTTTCTTTTGCTAATAACTTTCTTGCCCCACCTTTTTCCTATAAAAACCTTCCATTTTGCACCACTCCACTGGAGCATCTCTCTACTTGCTGGATGGGACGATGCCCGATTCATGAATCACTTAATAAAGCCGATTAGATCTTCAAATGTATGCAGGTGGATTTTGTTCTTTAACAGGCTGCAGATTGCTGTGGGTGTGTGAAAATTTATAATAGCATATTGTTTATGTTAGTCAAAACATACACATTTTATCTAGTATAAATTCCTTTTTCTAAACAGCCCAAGATTAGAGAGAAAGGCATTAGCTAAAATATTAACTGAAAATATTAAGGCATTAACTAAAATATTATACTATGATAAAAATTTTATATAATAATAATATGATAAGGAAAAAAATGAGCTAAGGAGAAAGTGAGGGAGAGAAGCACTTAGAATACTGAAAATAAGATCTGCCCTTAAGTCAGAGGGAAAAAACACAAAATGGTATTCTTGTTACTGTGTTGCAGGATTCTTTACCTCAATACCTGGGATTTGTTGTCTTGCCGCTTCGAAGAATGAAGAGGTGGCCCCAATAAAATGAACAGCAGGCAAAAGTTTATTAGAATATAAGATTAAAAAGTAAGAATAATATGAAAGCTCTCTTTATAGAGAAGGGACATTCGGAAGTGAATGCCTGTGACTACAGGCAAGGGACTTTGCTTTATAAGGTTTTGGATGCCCCTCCCCTTCCCTTCCCCCTTGTTCTTTCTCAGGTTCTATCCTTACTGGCTTGATCACTCCAGGTACTGGGTTGTCTGTTCTTGATTGGCTCAATTACATTGTGTGAGGAGTCTGATTATGGTCTTATTGTCCCTCATATAGCATAAGGTTTATGGTTTACTTATTTTAGTGAGTATTTTGATTGTCAAATTCCTGAGGGGAACCTGAGGGGGAGTAGGTGGTGCCTATTACATTCCTAAGAGGAACCTTATGCCTGAAATGCCTGAAGGAGTTTGCTCAATTCTGATGTTCTGCACAAAAAAATGTTTTAAAATACATGTTTTCCCCCACCCAGGGACCCTCAAGCCCTAGCCTCTCCCTTTCTACCTACTGAATTCTATCTTTCCCTATCAGTGGGACTGGTTTGAACAACTGTCTCAAAACATAGGCTTCTGCTTTTCATTTCATATGTCAAATGATGCCCTTTGTTGGGGGAGGGGTCTATTAGGGTGTTCTGAGACCTAATTTCCAATTGGCAGAGGGGTCCCTACACCAAAAAGCGATGTTCTGATATTAACTGGGTGTCCTAAAATACAACTCAATTGTGATATTATCTACCTAGAGATAGCATCAGATCCTACAGGTTAAGGCTGAATCCTACAAGACTGTTACCTCACTTCAGATGTTAGTTGTAAGTCCTAGTCATTACCTGCACTTTTGACCAACTGACTGTAAATCAAACGTTCCCCAAACCCCCTCAAGTTCAACTGATTTGCTAGGATAGCTTATAGAACTCAGAGGAACATTTTACTTACCTGATCACTGGTTTATTATAAAAGGATACAATTCAGGAACAGGTAGATGTAAGAGACGGGTAAGGTATGGGGAAAGGCCATGGAGCTCCCATGCCCTTTCCGGGTGCCCTTCTCTCCCACATCTCCATGTGATCACCTATTACTATTTATATATTTTTATAATATAATATGTATATTATCTATACACTATTATTTGCTACCCAGAAGGTCTCTGAAACCTGTCTTTTTGGGTTTTCATGGAGGCTCCATTACCTAAGTCCAATTGATTAAATCACTGCATGCTGGACATAGAACTCAACGTCCAGCCCCTCTCCACTCCCCCTGATGTTCAGTGTGGGACTGAAGTTCCAACCCTCCAATTATTGGCAACCAGCCCCCATTCTTAGGTGCAATCTAAAAGTCACCTCATTCACACAGCATAAGGCTTTATTGTCCTCATCACTTAGAAATTTCCAAGGGTTTTGGAAACCCTGTGCCAGAAATGGGAATGAAGATGATAGGTAGGTAGATAGATAGATAGATAGATAGATAGATAGATAATCTTATTATAAATCACAGTATCACAGGATAACAAGCCAGCTCAATGAGATCGCTTTGGGAGACACGTTTACCTGTGTCCTTACCTCTCAGAACAGTTCTACAATTTTTGTAATTTCTGCATCTTTTGAGCCAAAGATTACGAAACACACACACGGACATCTTGCCCTTCCTATTTTTATTATTATTCTCTATAAAAAGAAGAATGGAAGGGGGATAATACAGGGCTTAAAAATGTTTAAAGAAGGCTTAATCTTCATTCCTAAGTACTATAGGAACAACTCATCATTTAGAAAGGAAATTGCATACCCTACTTGGGATTATGGATTTAGAATTCAAATCCAGTTCAGGAAGACATAGGATAACTTTAAGTCAGAAAAGATGGGCAATCCAAGAAATTCATATACCCTTGCTTATCAGTATGTACTTGGATACAGTTTGGGAGGCTTTGGTTTGGTTTGATTTTGTCTGTGGTTTAATTTGGTTTGGTGTGGCTTATTTTTTTTTAATTTTTTTGATGTTTATTTACTTGGTTTTTTTTCACTATATGAAATTTATTGTCAAATTGCTTTCCATACAACACCCAGTGCTCATCCCAAAAGGTGCCCTTCTCAATACCCATCACCCACCCTCCCCTCCCTCCCACCCCCCATCAACCCTCAGTTTGCTCTCAGTTTTTAAGAGTCTCTTATGCTTTGGCTCTCTCCCACTCTAACCTCTTTTTTTTTTTTTTTTCCTTACCCTCCCCCATGGGTTTCTGTTAAGTTTCTCAGGATCCACATAAGAGTGAAACCATATGGTATCTGTCTTTCTCTATATGGCTCTGTATGCAAGTGAACTTAGCATCACACTCTCCAGCTCCATCAACGTTGCTAAAAAAGGCCATATTCCATTCTTTCTCATTGCCACGTAGTACTCCATTGTGTATATAAACCACAATCTCTTTATCCATTCATCAGTTGATGGACATTTAGGCTCTTTCCATAATTTGGCCATTGTTGAGAGTGCTGCTATAAACATTGGGGTACAAGTGCCCCTATGCATCAGTACTCCTGTATCCCTTGGGTAAATTCCTAGCAGTGCTATTGCTGGGTCATAGGGTAGGTCTATTTTTAATTTTCTGAGGAACTTCCACACTGTTTTCCAGTGTGGCTGCACCAATTTGCCTTCCCACCAACAGTGCAAGAGGGTTCCCGTTTCTCCACATCCTCTCCAGCATCTATAGTCTCCTGATTTGCTCATTTTGGCCACTCTGACTGGCGTGAGGTGATATCTGAGTGTGGTTTTGATTTGTATTTCCCTGATAAGGAGCGACATTGAGCATCTTTTCTTGTGCCTGTTGGCCATGTGGATGTCTTCTTTAGAGAAGTGTCTATTCATGTTTTCTGCCCATGTCTTCACTGGGTTATTTGTTTTTCAGGTGTGGAGTTTGGGGAGTTCTTTATAGATTTTGGATACTAGCCCTTTGTCCGATATGTCATTTGCAAATATCTTTTCCCATTCTGTTGGTTGCCTTTTAGTTTTGTTGGTTGTTTCCTTTGCTGTGCAGAAGCTTTTTATCTTCATAAGGTCCCAGTAGTTCATTTTTGCTTTTAATTCCCTTGCCTTTGGGGATGTGTCGAGTAAGAGATTGCTACGGCTGAGGTCAGAGAGGTCTTTTCCTGCTTTCTCCTCTAGGGTTTTGATGGTTTCCTGTCTCACATTCAGGTCCTTTATCCATTTTGAGTTTATTTTTGTGAATGGTGTCAGAAAGTGGTCTAGTCTCAATCTTCTGCATGTTGCTGTCCAGTTCTCCCAGCACCATTTGTTAAAGACACTGTCTTTTTTCCATTGGATGTTCTTTCCTGCTTTGTCAAAGATGAGCTGGCCATACGTTTGTGGGTCTAGTTCTGGGGTTTCTGATCTATTCCATTGGTCTATGTGTCTGTTTTTGTGCTAATACCATACTGTCTTGATGATTACAGGTTTGTAGTAGAGGCTAAAGTCTGGGATTGTGATGTCTCGTGCTTTGATCTTCTTCTTCAAAATTACTTTGGCTATTCGGGGCCTTTTGTGGTTCCATATGAATTTTAGGATTGCTTGTTCTAGTTTCGAGAAGAATGCTGGTGCAATTTTGATTGGGATTGCATTGAATGTGTAGATAGCTTTGGGTAGTATTGACATTTTGACAATATTTATTCTTCCAATCCATAAGCAGGGAATGTCTTTCCATTTCTTTGTATCTTCTTCAATTACCTTCATAAGCTTTCTATAGTTTTCAGCACACAGATCTTTTACATCTTTGGTTAGATTTATTCCTAGGTATTTTATGCTTCTTGGGGCAATTGTGAATGGGATCAGTTTCTTTATTTGTCTTTCTGTGGCTTCATTATTAGTGTATAAGAATGCGACTGATTTCTGTACATTGATTTTGTATCCTGCAACTTTGCTAAATTCATGTATCAGTTCTAGCAGACTTCTGGTGGAGTCTATCGGATTTTCCATGTATAGTATCATTTCATCTGCAAAAAGCGAAAGCTTGACTTCATCTTTGCCAATTTTGATGCCTTTGATTTCCTTTTGTTGTCTGATTGCTGAGGCTAGAACTTCCAACACTATGTTAAACAACAGTGGTGAGAGTGGGCATCCCTGTCGTGTTCCTGATCTCAGGGAAAAAACTCTCAGTTTTTCCCCATTGAGGATGATGCTAGCTGTGGGCTTTTCATAAATGGCTTTTATGATCTTTAAGTATGTTCCTTCTATCCCGACTTTCTCAAGGGTTTTTATTAACGGTGCTGAATTTTGTCAAAGGCCTTCTCTGCATCGATTGACAGGATCATATGGTTCTTATCTTTTCTTTTATTAATGTGATGTATCACATTGATTGATTTGCGAATGTTGAACCAGCCCTGCATCCCAGGAATGAATCCCACTTGATCATGGTGAATAATTCTGTTTATATGCCGTTGAATTCGATTTGCTAGTATCTTACTGAGAATTTTTGCAACCATATTCATCAGGGATATTGGCCTGTAGTTCTCTTTTTTTACTGGGTCTCTGTATGGTTTGGGAATCAAAGTAATACTGGCTTCATAGAATGAGGCTGGAAGTTTTCCTTCCCTTTCTATTTCTTGGAATAGCTTGAGAAGGATAGGTATTATCTCTGCTTTAAACGATTGGTAGAACTCCCCTGGGAAGCCATCTGGTCCTGGACTCTTATTTGTTGGGAGATTTTTGATAACCGATTCAATTTCTTCGCTGGTTATGGGTCTGTTCAAGCTTTCTATTTCCTCCTGATTGAGTTTTGGAAGAGTGTGGGTGTTTAGGAATTTGTCCATTTCTTCCAGGTTGTCCAATTTGATGGCATATAATTTTTCATAGTATTCCCTGATAATTGTTTGTATCTCTGAGGGATTGGTTGTAATCATTCCATTTTCATTCATGATTTTATCTATTTGGGTCATCTCCCTTTTCTTTTTGAGAAGCCTGGCTAGAGGTTTATCAATTTTGTTTATTTTTTCAAAAAACCAACTCTTGGTTTCGTTGATCTGCTCTACAGATTTTTTAGATTCTATATTGTTTATTTCTGCTCTGATCTTTATTATTTCTCTTCTTCTGCTGGGTTTAGGCTGCCTTTGCTGTTCTGCTTCTATTTCCTTTAGGTGTGCTGTTAGGTTTTGTATTTGGGATTTTTCTTGTTTCTTGAGATAGGCCTGGATTGCAATGTATTTTCCTCTCAGGACTGCCTTCACTGCGTCCCAAAGCATCTGGATTGTTGTATTTTCATTTTCGTTTGTTTCCATATATTTTTTAATTTCTTCTCTAATTGCCTGGTTGACCCACTCATTCGTTAGTAGGGTGTTCTTTAACCTCCATGCTTTTGGAGGTTTTCCAGACTTTTTCCTGTGGTTGATTTCAAGCTTCATAGCATTGTGGTCTGAAAGTATGCATGGTATAATTTCAATTCTTGTAAACTTATGAAGGGCTGTTTTGTGGCCCAGTATATGATCTATCTTGGAGAATGTTCCATGTGCACTCGAGAAGAAAGTATATTCTGTTGCTTTGGGATGCAGAGTTCTAAATATATCTGTCAAGTCCATCTGATCCAATGTATCATTCAGGGCCCTTGTTTCTTTATTGACTGTGTGTCTAGATGATCTATCCATTTCTGTAAGTGGGGTGTTAAAGTCCCCTGCAATTACCACATTCTTATCAATAAGGTTGTTTATGTTTATGAGTAATTGTTTTATATATCTGGGGGCTCCGGTATTCGGCGCATAGACATTTATAATTGTTAGCTCTTGCTGATGGATAGACCCTGTAATTATTATATAATGCCCTTCTTCATCTCTTGTTACAGCCTTTAATGTAAAGTCTAGTTTGTCTGATATAAGTATGGCTACTTCAGCTTTCTTTTGGCTTCCAGTAGCATGATAAATAGTTCTCCATCCCCTCACTCTCAATCTGAAGGTGTCCTCAGGTCTAAAATGAGTCTCTTGTAGACAGCAAATAGATGGGTCTTGTTTTTTTATCCATTCTGATAGCCTATGTCTTTTGGTTGGTGCATTTAAGCCATTTACATTCAGTGTTATTATAGAAAGATACGGGTTTAGAGTCATTGTGATGTCTGTATGTTTTATGTTTGTAGCGATGTCTCTGGTATTTTGTCTCACAGGATCCCCCTTAGGATCTCTTGTAGGGCTTGTTTAGTGGTGACGAATTCCTTCAGTTTTTGTTTCTTTGGGAAGACTTTTATGTCTCCTTCTATTCTAAATGACAGACTTGCTGGATAAAGGATTCTCAGCTGCATATTTTTTTCTGTTCATCACATTGAAGATCTCCTACCAATCCTTTCTGGCCTGCCAAGTTTCAAGAGATCAGTCACGAGTCTTATAGGTCTCCCTTTATATGTTAAGCCATGTTTATCCCTTGCTGCTTTCAGAATTTTCTCTTTATCCTTGTTTTTTGCCAGTTTCACTATGATATGTCGTGCAGAAGATCGATTCAAGTTGCGTCTGAAGGGAGTTCTCTGTGCCTCTTGGATTTCAACGCCTTTTTCCTTCCCCAGTTCAGGGAAGTTCTCAGCTATTATTTCTTCCAGTACCCCTTCAGCACCTTTCCCTCTCTCTTCCTTCTCTGGGATACAAATTATGCGTATATTATTTCTTTTTAGTGTATCACTTAGTTCTCTAATTTTCCCCTCATACTCCTGGATTTTTTTATCTTTTTCTCAGCTTCCTCTTTTTCCATAATTTTATCTTCTATTCACCTATTCTCTCCTCTGCCTCTTCAATCCGAGCCGTGGTCGTTTCCATTTTATTTTGCATCTTGTTTAAAGCGTTTTTCAGCTCCTCCTGACTGTTCCTTAGTCCCTTGATCTCTGTGACAATAGATTCTCTGCTGTCCTCTATACTGTTTTCAAGCCCAGCGATTAATTTTATGACTATTATTCTAAATTAACTTTCTGTTATATTATTTAAATCCTTTTTGATCAGTTCATTAGCTGTTGTTATTTCCTGCAGATTCTTTTGAGGGGAATTCTTCCGTTTGGTCATTTTGGATAGTCCCTGGAGTGGTGTGGACCTGCAGGGCACTTCCCCTGTGCTGTGGTGTATAACTGGAGTTGGTGGGCAGGGCCGCAGTCAGACTGATGTCTGCCCCCAGCCCACCGCTAGGGCCACAGTCAGACTGGTGTGTGCCTTCTCTTCCCCTCTCCTAGGGGCGGGATTCACTGTGGGGTGGCGTGGCCCGTCTGGGCTACTTGCACACTGCCAGGCTTGTGGTGCTGGGGATCTGGCGTATTAGCTGGGGTGGGTAGGCAAGGTGCGTGGGGGCAGGAGGGGCAGGCTTGGCTCTCTTCCCCTTAGGTAATCCACTTCAGGAGGGGCCCTGTGGCAGCGGGAGGGAATCAGACCCGCTGCCAGAGGGGTGGCTCCGCAGAAGCACAGCATTGGGTGTTTGCGTGGAGCCAGCAAGTTCCCTGGCAGGAACTGGTTCCCTTTGGGATTTTGGCTGGGGGATGGGCGAGGGAGATGGTGCTGGCGAGCACCTTTGTTCCCCGCCAAACTGAGCTCTGTCGTTCCGGGGCTCAGCAACTCTCCCTCCCTTTGTCCTCCAGCCTTCCCGCTTTCTGAGCACAGCTGTTAACTTATGACCTCCCAGATGCTAAGTCCCGCTTACTGTCGGAACACGCTCTCTCCGTCCGGCCCCTCCGCTTTTGCAAGCCAGACTCGGGGGCTCTGCTTGGCCGCCGGGCCGCCCCTCCGCCCCGGCTCCCTCCCACCAGTCCGTGGAGCGCGCACCGCCTTGCCGCCCTTCCTACCCTCTTCCGTGGGCCTCTCGTCTGCGCTTGGCTCTGGAGACTCCCTTCTGCTAGTCTTCTGGCAGTTTTCTGGGTTATTTAGGCAGGTGTAGATGGAATCTAAGTGATCAGCAGGACGCGTGGTGAGCCCAGCGTCCTCCTACGCCGCCATCTTCTCCCGATCCTCTGGGGTGGCTTATTTTTAATAAGAGGTTTATTCTTTATCTTGGGACTAGCCACTTAAGGAGTTCATTTTCCAATTTTGAGTAAACATATATCCACTCCTCTGAATTAGAGTGTACCTGAGGGATGCTACTATCTGCAACCCCTGTACTCAGAAATTAGTGATAAGGAAAAATAAGGCCAATTTGTAGGACCCAAGAATCTTTTAGAATTAATAAGTATTTAAACCCTAATTCCTACAGTGTGAAATTTTAAAGCAGGGCAATTTTTTCAGGATATATTAAAGCTGCTCACCCCTAAAATAATATGACCATCCAGGCCGGTGACACTAGTTTCATAATAAGATTACAGGGGAAGAGTTGATTTCTGAATAGTGCATTTCTAATGCTGGAAAACCTTCAGGGTCCAGCCAGTCTGGTGGGGTGACTAGGAACAATGAGGAAAAATGGCTAACCGTGATGAGTATACTAAAGAGCTGTGGTCCTGGGAGAAATAGTGTATAGGCTCTTAGGCAGTGCTTAGCACTTGGTGGTGGTGATGGGGGGTTCAGGGGGATGGGTGGAGCTCAAGCTTTCCCCACAGAAACACACATCTGGACAAGTGTCCATGGGGCCATACAAACTCAGCATCAACAGTGACACCTTGATTGAGTTCTCAGGTTCCTGGAACAATATGGCAAAGGAGACTGTGGTCCTCATGCAAATGCCAGATACCCTGCTAGTAGAGAGTTCATGGGTCAAGGAAGTACATATAATAATAAGAGAAGTGACTGTATTTGTTTTGTAAATTTCAGAAGCAGGCAACATTGATCACACACACAATTTTGACTCTTCAGTAGTCCTCAGTATTATTTTTTAGACATGACTGAGACTATCATTGACTATAATTATTGGCTTCAACAACTATTGAGGCATGAATTCTATATATGATCACATAATTTATGGTATAATATACCAGTTGATTCAAATGAATCAATATTGGTAAAGACTGGAAATGTGCCAATACCTAGTAAGTTCTATATAAGCATTTGCTGTTATTTGCTACATTTGTTTGTTCATGCTGTTATGAGTTTGAAGAAACTGCCCACAATGCTCAATTAAGTCTTTGATGTGTTTTAAAACAGAAAGTCATAGAAAACCATCCATTGTGTTCTACTTTGCATGTACTGGTGAATACTTTTATGACTGATACAAGTGGAATTGAATGTGATATATATTCTGATACCTCAATAACACTTAAAAAAATTTCATTCCATGAATTATTTGATAACAGGCATTGAGAAAAGGACAAAAGATTTTTAAATGATTACCTAGGCTACTTATATTTTTCAAATGCACTAAAAATGTGTAGGAGGAGCAAGAAGCAAGCTTCTTACAAATCTTAAATAACTTACACCAGAAAAATAAAATCATCTTTGGACTATTACACATATGAACCATCTGTAAGTGTCCTAAATGGTTGTAACATCTCTGGTTCTAGATAAAGGGTTTTATAATTTACTGAAGTCCTAAAATGTCATTCACGGACTTAGTTTTTAAATGTATTTCCACTGACAGAAGACAATTATTTGTCAGCAGTTTCTAAATGTTTGGTACTTTTAAGTAAGGTCTGGTCTAATTATTTTAAAACACTACTCCAGTTGGGGCACCTGGGTGGCTCAGTTAAGCATTTCACTTCAGCTCGGGTCATGATCTCACAGTTCATTGAGTTTGAGCCCCAAGTCAAGCTCTATGCTGACAGCTCAGAGCCTGGAGCCTGCTTCAGATTCTGTTGTCTCTCTCTCTGCCCCCCCCCTTAAAAATAAACATTAAAAAAATTACAAATAAATAAATAAATAAAATGCTATTCCAATCTAAGAAAAATAGTCCTGGCGTATTAGAGATTCTTAGAGCCATATACACAAAAAGAAATGTTCAGTAACCAACTTAATTTAAAATATTTTTATTTTTATTAACTAAAAAATATGTTTTGCTATTACCGTAGCTTGTCTTCGATCTGAATTTATAAGGTTGATCATAAAACTGCAGTCCACACACAGGGTATAAGATGATATCTAAATAATAATTGATTATTGAAGAATTGATATGATAATGAAGAAACATTCCTAGGGTGCACCTGGGTGGTGCAGTCTGTTAAGCTTCTGACTCCAGCTCAGGTCATGATCTCACGGTTTGTGAGTTTAAGCCCCATGTCAGGCTCTGTGCTGAGAGCTCAGAGCCTGGAGCCTGCTTGGGATTCTGTGACTCCTTCTCTCTCTGCCCCTCCTCTGTTCTGCTCAGTCTCTCTCTGTCTCTCAAAAATGAATAAATGTTTTAAAAAAATTTTAAAGAAACGTTCCCAACTAATATAAAATTAAATTTATCTTCCTTCCATGAAAATATGAATTTCTACCAAGAAGAAGAATGTTACTAAAATGAATAAACAATTCTTTTTTTTTTAAGTTTATTTATTTATTTTAGAGAGAGAGAGAGAGAAGGGAAGGTGTAGAGAGAGGGAGAGAGAGAATCCCAAGCAGGCTCCATGCTGTCAGTGCAGAGCCGGATGCAGGACTGGAACTCACGAGCCATGAGATCATGACCTGAGCCAAAACCAAGAGTCAGAAGCTTAACTGACTGAGCCACCCAGGCGCCCCTCACACAGCTAAATTTCTAAAATGATAATCTGATCATGCCTCTTTCCTGCTTCTAGCACATCACTAGATTCCAATTCCCTACCAACTGAAGTCCAAATTCTTCAGAACTACATGGGGAGTCTATCGTGATACGGATGGATGGACTGAATTTCCAAACTTACCTCTGCTACTCTTCTCACACTTTATGCTCTAGCAATTCAGAACAGCTTACAGCATCTCAAGAATACCATATTTCTTACATATCCACATCATCGAGCATCTCCTGTTACTTACAAATCATGTTGCCTCTCCTGAAGTGTTCACCTTTACATGTTCCGGTCCCAAGCCACCCTCATATATACACCTGTTTTCTGTCTGGATCATTCCTTTTCCAACTGCAATATCCAGTTCAAAAGCTGCCTCTTTCCAAAAGGCTTTCCTGTCACCTGCCTTCTGGTAATTCAGAGGAGAAAGAATCACTCCCTGCTCTATGCAATCTTTGTTTCCTCTACATGTGCTAATGAGTATGTTCTCTCTCCTGCATTAGAATATGAGCTTCCTGCAGGCAGAGCCTGTGCCTGATTTGTATTTACCCCAGGACTTAGCCTAGGAGCACAAGGAGGCACTCTGTCCTGTGTCTGCTTGAATGGCTAGATTCAAGGGAAACTTTACAGCATATTTTCTTGCCTTGTTGGCTTCAAAGTCACAAAAGAACCCTGAACCATCAGCAGGCTCTGTTGTTCTGTATGAAAAGGCCTTTATCAATACTGAGTCATTTAACAAAGAAGCTCTTTCTGAAAATATCTGAACCATCTTCACTTATTTAAATTTCCAGAAACTTACAGTAGCAAGCTTTCCAGTCGCCTCTGAGCAAATTACACAACCTAATTCCATTTCTGAACTTTTATAATTTCTAAGGGCAGACACGAGGAGAGAAATACAAATGCTTCTTCAGATAAAGGTTGTGAGCCTGCTTTAAATCACTTAGAAGCTCTGCTCTATGGGGCAAAAAATCATAATGAAACTAAATATTTTTACCAAGAATGGAATTTCTAAGATACTACATCCTTCAAAGTGACAACATAATGGCAAATTATGACCCGCCAAACTCAGAGGAGCAACATTATGTCTGAAGAAATACAGACAAAATCAGTGCTAAGCAGTGAGACTTTTTCATGGAAAATTAACAAGGTAATCACTGAGGCTTCTGGGTGCTGAATCCCTTAGTACCTGATGGAGGACCAATACTAGAGAGGAGCAGTGAATCATCTTAGAATGCTCTAAGCCAACCATGAGTTGATGTATCACGACAGGGGTCGTCAAAAACCAATAAGCAGATGTTTATGTATATGCTGAGGACTGCAGGAGGAAGGTCTGGTGAATAATACCCAAGTGATATAAAACCTAATCCCTGCCTTCAAGGAGTTTATAGTCTGGAAAGGGAAATGGGGCTTAAACAGACAAAATCACATAACATGCAAATAATGTGATTTTCAAACACAATGCAAGGTAATAAAGGATGAAGTTTCTGCTTGACTTATTCCACCAACATTGATTGAGTATAACTGAATACCTAGTACTTGGCCTCAGAGTGATACAGACAATAGGAACAAGGAGATTTCAAAGGAAGGAGATGTCTATACATTCATCTGTTGTCAGAAAACTGCAAGGAGAGATGTGAACTGAGTATTCAGAGGCAGGTAATATTTAGATTTGCAGAGAAAAAGAGAAATGGCCCAAGGTGGGGAAATGGGTGGGAATTAAAACACATTACCAGGTGACATTTTTAATTTTTATTCAAATTTTTTAAAATTTTTTTAATGTTTATTTATTTTTGAGAGACAAAGAGAGACAGAGCATGAGCAGGGGAGGGACAGAGAGAAAGGGAGACAGAATCTGAAGCAGGCTCCAGGCTCTGAGCTGTCAGAACAGAGCCCGATATGGGGCTCGAACCCACGAACTGAGAAATCATGACCTGAGCTGGAGTCAGACGCTCAACTGACTGAGCCACTCAGGCGCCCCAATTTTTATTCAAATTTTATAATGACCTATGGTTTGAGGTGTTTCAAGTCCTTCACTTGTGCATATATACACCATGCAACTCTCCTTTCCTTCATGCTTAACACTGATTCCTTCACATTACCGTGTTCTATAATTCTACACACTTTCTTGCCTCTTTAACAACAGAAAAAGGACAGAAAAAATCTTTCCTGAATTGAGAGAAGATGCACTCTATAAATGACTTGTGTGTTCATGGAGTATATGAAGAGAGACGGATACACAAAAAAACCCTGGTTTATTTGCTGAAAATTTTAAACATCCCCTGTGGCTAATAGGCTCATCTAATAAACATATTCAACACTTCAATAAACAGCATGTATTTCTTCTTGCTTCTTGGCAATTGCTTTCATCCAACTTGCTCAAAGCTCTTCAAAGACAGGGAGCCAGATTTTCCACAAGTCACTCCCTGGAGGTAATTTGGCTGGTTAAGGAGGCACATTAATTCTTTCAGGCCACAAAGGGCCATTTATTGAATACAGAGTGAAAAACCAAAAGAGAAACAAAATTCCTCTGAGCCCCAAAGATGGGTGAAAACTCTTCTCTGGGCCTTTGGGGAACATCATACTCCCTAAAGCACGTTGATTATCAGCACAGAGGAAGTAGAATTCTGCATCTGGTTTTAATAAACCCAAGGAGAATGTCCACCAATGACTGACACTCTTATTCTGAAGTAAATTATTTCTTCACTATTTAAATGTGTATAAGAAAAACTTTCAGGATCGCCTAGGTGACTCACTCGGTTAGGCATGTGACTCTTGATTTTGGTTCAGGTCATGACCTCACAAGTTCATGAGATCAAGCCCATGTCAGGCTCTGCACTGATAGCATGGAGCCTGCTTGGGATTCTTGTTCTCCCTCTTTCTCTGCCCCCTCACACTTGTGCTCTCTCTCCCCCTCTCTCTCTCTCTCTCTCTGAAAATAAACATTTAAAAAAAAATAAAATAAAAATTTCCATCTATGACTGTAACTGTAGCAGCCATTCAAAAACATCAACAATAAAGATGAATTAACACAACTTCAATGTGAAATTGTACCCAAAGTTTAGAGATAATAATTTTTTTGTTAATTGTATTGTTCCTACACTTAGATATTATTTTGCCTTGCTTAAATATAAGGCAGTTTGCAAAGATGATGACCTACCCCAAAGGCCTCCTAGAGACATGTCAAGGGTTTGGAGACTTATTCAATTCTGATCTTGAAAGCACCTTGGAGTATCATTTAGCCTTGAGAAAGCAGATCCAGACAAGTATACACTGAGAGAATAAAAAATTAAGATCCTCTTCTCCAGCTGGATTTGTGCATAACTCCTGCTAAAGCCAGGGCAAATTTGAATCATAATGAGAAGATCATGTCCTTCAACTAGTTTCTGGGGGCAGAAAAACATTAAGATTTATGCTTCATCCTAGACCCCTACTCTTGTCTTGTCAGGTCTATTTTTAAATCTCAAATCATTAGAAAATGACTACTAAGAATTTTTGCACTTAATTCTTTCAAATATTTATAAGCATTGTTGAAACCACGTGTACTAGGGAAAATATAGAGAAAATGATGGGTTTGCACCTACTTTTTGTGATTTGTGATTCCACAAGATTTTGTTTTCAAAAATCACTTTGAGCTTCTTAGAATTAAGCTGTTCCATTTTGGAAAACACAATTTTATCAAAATAACCAGTGATAAGACTCACCATTTATTTTCTATAAAACTGTTTAAAAGACATCTACAAATTAGGATTATCCAGTATATCATTAGATTATGATGAGGAAAACATAATCTAACACAGCCATCTCAATAGAAGGTAGCCACTTACAGAGATGTGGGAAGAGATGAAAACAAGAAAAGTAAAGGTAACCAGAAACTAACAACAGCAGGAAGTTGCTACCATTTTTAGGGCAAGTGAGCAAATAGAGCAGATGGTGTTATCAGAGGCAAGGAGGGAAAGCCTGACCACAGGAGCTGGAACCAGGCAAAAGCCACTAGGAGGGAGTGCCTTTCTGACTGGATCTAGAACCATGGAGGAGATGCAGCCACTATCTTAAACATCCCCAGAAGCACCACCAGCTTCTTCCCAACTCCTCCTGCCAATGTTCTGGCAATTCCTCCCTTTGTTTAAAGCTAATCGGAAACCAGTGGGCAATGTGGTTTACAGAAATCGGGACCCTTGTGAACCAGGTCAGTGTAGAAGAAGAAAGGGGAATGGATCTGAGCTTAACAGGCAAATGTTTAGCACAGTGTATCCTGTTTGCTCTCCAGCATCCATCCTCATGCTCCACTTGTATTTAAGTTTCCTACAACAGGAACTACTTACGTATGCCTGTCATGGCACAACATCCTTCATACGAACTAAGCTACCCTCACCTTCTCCAGAGAGGGACAGAACGTCTCCATCAGTGTTGATTTCTCATCTAACTCAGTCGAAATCCTACCAGGGTATTCTGTACTGAAAAACTAATGAAAGAATTAAGGACAACACTCTTTATGCGAAAGAGTAGATGAAGGGAAAAGAGGAAAAGAGAAATGTGTGGTTAGTATTGTCCATGTCCTTCAGCCAAACACCGCCAGTTGAACAAGGTGAATAAGTTGGGTTTATTACTTGCTGCATTGAGGGAGAACTAGGATGAGGATAAATCCATAACTGAAAAAGCAGCAGCAGTCACTCTTACTATGTGGGAGAAGGGGACATTTGGTGGTTTGTGGCTTGATTAGTGTTCTTCCTTTTGTCTCATTTGATTATGGTCTCAGAGTCACCATGTCCGACATTAATTTTCTGTGAGATTATGTCCAATAGGAGAAAAACATGGCTTACTTAGGAGCATCAGACCAGTTACCAGATGTCAGGAGCTTCTTTTTGTCTTTCTCAATATACACAGAACTTATATTCATAATATATTTTTAAATATGTAAGTAAAATATGTATTTATATGTAATATACATAATACACATCTTTTCTGTTCTTCCTTCTAGTAACGGATCATCATGAGTGGTAATTAATATTTTAACACATCCTTCTTCTAACACATATTCCATGTTCCCCTTGACCTTAGCCACCACCTTGGCAGTAGAGATTCTCCACCTGACGCAGTGACCTAGACATTATTCTCTGCAGAAGCTAAGCCTTTGGTAGTCCAGCCTTTATTGGCTTGTCCTAACCTCCCATAAACTTTCACTATTAAAGTCCCCAGTGAATCTTCTAAGTCCCATCTCAAGAGCAATCCAATTTTCCTTTGTCAACTGGAATCAGGCATGTCAACCAGGTTAGTAACCTCTTTACCTATCTATTATATTGGTTCAGTGGTATGAGGAGCCCTAGATGGCCAGGTGTTAATCTAAACTGTAATTCAACTCAAGAAAACCATCTTTACACCACCCCACGCCCCTGCCCACAACTCCAGTAGTTGTGAGAGTAGCTTACTTTCCTGGTAACAAAATCCTCTGAAACATCTAAACCCAAGGCTGTAGGAATGAGAGCAAAAATCATTAGATAAATGATGAGATTTATAATGAGATAAAAATCATGAGGGAGGGAGGAGTTCTTAGCTATAATAATGAAAGGAACCATTCCTAAGCCTCTTTCTTTGACTATGGGAGATTTGGCTATGGGAGAAGGAGCACTGGATATTAGCTACCAATTCAAAGCACAGATGGCATCTTGTAGGACAGCATCACCAACTCCTGGTGTATCATACCACAGTTGTAGACATACTGGGTTTTTAGTAAGCCAGTTCACAGTTCAACAATGCCAAGTTTTTCTGGGTGACAAGGTAGATGTATGACTGGAGGATTCTGTGGCCCACTGGCTCACTTCTGCTGTGAATGATTTCCTTGGTCACATACGCTATTGTATGAGATAACTTTATGCTGAATAAGTCATTCCATGAGTCCACCAATGGTGTACTGTCAGAAGTATTTTTCAGAGAAGCTGAATGAAGTGCATGAGGAACTCTTTGCACTATTTTTGTAATTTTTTTGTTAAGTCTGAAATTAATTCAAAATTAAAAGTTTAGAAAAGAAAGGTTAAGTAGAAGAAGAGGAGTTGTTCCCATTAACAAGGAGACTCAGGAGGAAATAGAACTCAATGTTTATCAGATTCAAGGAGAAATATGCTATATTAATCAAAACTGCATACCTTCTTTATGTTCAAAATAAGTAATTGTTAAATACACTGATATACCATAGCATTTCAACTTATTTGAAATTGCTTTGAATTACTAACATTTTTTCCCCCATCAGGCCTATATGTTTAATATTTTTTTTCTTTTTTTTATTTGGTCTATTTCTTTTATTACCAGGGCAACATCTTCTCTATAGATTTTGTTCTACAAGCATGTTTTTCTTAAACTTTTGAGAAGGATTTTTTTTTTTTGACAGGGGCACATATTTTCCAAAAGAGCTTAAAATTTAAATACAAAAACAAACCCACTCATTGCTAATAAATTCTGAAGGAATTTGTATTCTTTTCTTTTTTCTTTCTTTCTTTCTTTCTTCCTTCCTTCCTTCCTTCCTTCCTTCTTTATATTTTTTACAGTTAGCTGCATTTCAGCTGCTTGTCTGATTGTTCTCTGGGTTTGTAATCTGCCCTGTCACTTCAACTTGAAACTTGAATCTGCTCTACCCACTAAAAAGCACTCACTGGATAAACCAGTGTGCAGTACCTATGCTGTGTTATATTTTTATTTTCACACAAGGCACCATCTCCTTTGGCAGAGGGAGAAACACTTTTTATTTTTGTCCAGCCATGAAAAAACTTACACTTAGATACCTGAATTAACTGGTTCCATATTTCTAATTTATTCTAATCACATTTTATCATCTTCCATTGGCTGGTACCTGGAATAACCACCCAACTGACTACTCCTTAGTTTGGCATTAGTGAGAAAAGACTCTAACTATGAGACTGGAACAGTCCAGTCCTTGACACCATTTGCCCATTTAAAAAAATATATGGCAGCACCCAACTTGTGTTCACTTGAGGTTCCTTGACAATCCAATTCTTAAGCCACAACAGGATAATTGGTGAGTGACAAGGAAGGCAGAACAAGAAAGCCAAGATGACCAAATGATGAAACAGCCGGCAAACAGTGCTAAATGCACTGAGGACTTTAGATTTGCACTTGATACACTGAAGAGCCAGGAAAGGACATGAGGCAGGGGAATAGTTTGTTTGGCATTTTCAAAATTTATTAAAAATTACAAGGTTCTTTTCAATATGCAGGTATACGTGAGAAGTTAAGTCTCTGTCATTCAAACTTGCTGCGAGCTATTTTGATCTGATAAACAGAGGGCAGTTGGAGAGGACTTTGTTTTAAGGAGGTGAAGATGGACAGTGCCCCAAATAGATTTTGTCTAGAGCCTGCTGTCTACAGCATATCATGCCGGAAAATTGTTTCCAGTCACCTGCAGCACTAGCTAGAAGTTGTATATGTCTATGAATTTAAGGCCAGTATGCACAATGTTGCCCTAGGATATGGTCCTAAGACCACTATCTTGACTTCATTTTTTAATTAAATTAATTTGGGGATTAGACTGATTGGAATCTGATTCAATCAAAAATATTATGAGTGAGGGGCCCTAGGCATACAACCTGGCTCAGAACAATACCTAATCTGACCTGCTCATACTACCTCTTCAAGAGTAAACCCTTCCCTGATATAAAAAATATATTACCAGTGTACTTTTAAAAGCAGGATTTCAAAGAACAAAGCCAGAACCTGTGTAAGCCAGATCTGATGTCTTTTCAAACAGTCACTTTGCTGAACTTTAAGAAAGATTAACTTAACTTAAATTTTATTTAATTTGATTTAAAATTTTTAAAAATTGGGGGGAAGCGCCTGGGTGGCTCAGTCAGTTGAGCTTCGGCTCAGGTCATGATCTCATGGTTCATGAGTTTGAGCCCTACATAGCGCTTTGCACTGAGAGCAAAGAGCCTGCTTTGGATTCTCTGTCTCCCTCTCTCTTTCTGCTCCTCCCCTGCTCACGTATGTGCTCACTCTCATGCTCTCTCTCTCTCAAAAATAAAATTTAAAAAATATACACACACATATTGTGTGTATATTTTTAGCCTTTCTCTTTCTGTCATCTTGGAGCCTGTGGAGGCCTTCTGGGAACAAGACTCTTAAAACAACAAATATGTCCAGAAGGCTGTGGTTCAAGGCCATTTTTGCTGGCTATAAGAGGGCCTCCAGAACCAGAAGGAGCAATTTTATTCTTAAAATTGAAGGTATTTACGCTCTAGATGAAACCGAATTCTACCTAGGCAAGAGATGTGCTTATGTGTACAAAGCAAAGAACAACACAGTGACTCCTAGTGGCAAACCAGATGAAACTGGAGTAATCTGGAGAAAAGTAATTCATGCTCATGGAAACAGTGGCATGGTTCATGCCAATTTCCGAAGCAACTTTCCTGCTAAAGACATTGGCCACAGAATCCATGTGATGCTGTATCCTTCAAGGATTTAACTTACTGAAGAGTAAATAAATAAATGTGTAGATCTGCTCTTATTAAAAACAGTTTGCTTTGAGGTATCCGGGTGGCTCAGTCAGTTAAGCGTCCAACTTCAGCTCAAGTCATGATCTCGGGTTTGTGACTTCAAGCCCCAAGTCGGGCTCTGTGCTGACAGCTCAGAGCTTGGAGCCTGCTTCAGATTCTGCGTCTCCCTCTCTCTCTGCCCCTACCCCCCTCGCATTCTCTCTCTCTCTCTCTCAAAAATAAACATCAAAAACAAAAAGGTTTTTTTTTTTAATTTACTTCCTACACATCATTTCCTGAAAAAAACCAAAATGTCTCTGTGATACCTTTATAAGCAACTCTAATTTTGAACTGATAATTTGTGCATCCACATTATGCCCAGGAAAGCATGAATCATATAGATCCCATTATGTGATTATGCAAATGCACACTAAATATACAATTACAAGCATATATGGGCAGTGAAATTTAATTAATTATTATGACTTAGCTCACTTGCCCAACGTAGTTTTATTAACTAACAGTCCACAGATGTGTTTCCTCTCTTGATTCATTTACATTTTAATACCATGTAGAAATGATAAATTATCGTAACAGCAGATGATAAAAACAGATGGAATTAACATAATTGAACCCAAGATCATTTACATAGGTTTGAATTGAACAGTTTGTGTATTTAAGTCAGTATTAAATGCTTTATTCTTGTATGGTGGCTATTTAGGAAGAATTTCACAAACACATACATGCAGACATTAAAACCAGCCAAGGACATTTAAAAATGCATATTTAAAGGCTATTAAATAGCTTTTAAAGTGATGAGCAATCACTAATTATACTTAAAGGTATAAATATGAAAAGAAAAATGCGATCAAAAGGATCGACAGAGTAACACAGAGGTTATAAAAATTATCAGTAAACACTAATGCTAAGTGAAATGAACATTTGACAAATTACTAGGTATCACTGAAAATCTCAGCCACTTATAGATTACATTGTCCCCTGGAGGGCTGCATTCGAAACTTAAATAATTGATGATCTTTCTAAAGACAAAATCTAAAACCATAGGAATCACTTCATTCCATTCCAAAATAGTATTTGTATGTTTGTGTGTATGCATCCACAAGTCTTTTAATGGGCATATATCTGAATTGACATACAAAACTATTACTCCCGTTTCTTTGAAATCCCATCAAATAAAATTGCAATTACATTAAAAAGTCAATATTTGGGTCATCAAATTTCTCCAATGTCAAAAAAGAAAACTTGTTCCTATTTGTCAAAAAAATCATTACAGGAATAGCATAGAACATGAACTGGTTACCAGACAATAACTGCTCAGTGGTCCATGGAGAGCCTTCCTTCCCTCATTTATATCATGATATTCCTGGCAGAATCCTCCTTTGGTGGGAAATAGAGGATTATAAATGTGTGGACTTCACATTACCTTCACTTTCCTCGAATAGTTTTTTTTAACCATAATTCATCTCTCAGGGGGTATCTTCAACCTTAACACTTTACTTCTAGCTTTATGTGCGTGGTGCTAAAAGAAAGAGCCTAAAATTGTGTGAATAAGAAAAGACCACTTCCAAAAATTGAATTATTGTATAGCCAAATATGGGAAAAAAATTTAAAACATTGGGGTAAGTATTTCTATTCAGAGCTTCATCTTGCCATACTGCAGAAAATGACTTTTTTTTATCCCAGGATTGCCTTTGGGATTCAGAGATATTTGAGATCTGGGTTTACCCCTTCAGGTTAAAAAGGCCAAGTGTGTCTGCCATGAAGTCATTAAGGCTAATCAATACTGAAACACCAGTAGAAGTGGGCCTCCAAAGCTATACCATCTAGGGAAGAAGGGGAGGAGCCAGAGATGAGTCAACTGCAAAGGATTAAGATACAGTTTCATCAGAAGAAACATGACTAAAATGGGTGAGAATCAACCACTTGGCTGTCCACAGACAGGGATTTTTTGTTTTATTTTGAAACTTCCAAGAAATTATAAAGCTAAGTAGGTACAGTAGAATAGTCTCACTAGAAAGAGAATAAAATCACATAGTGTTCCTCGGCACAGTCATCATTTGTGCTTGATGTAAGTATAGTAGCTTATTTCTTATTTCTAATTAGATTTCTGAAATAAAAAGATACAATGCCACACCTCTCTCCATACCCACACCTCAAATCTGCATTCACTGCCCTTGTAAGCCCTTCCTTCACCATTTTTATATTCTCAGGGTCATCAAGGAGCCTCTTCAATGGTTAAAAATAAAATAATTGTATTTATAAACATAAAATGGCTAGTTAACTAGCTAACTTAGAACCTCATGAACAACTTAAAACCTAGTAATTTCTATGCTTTATATTTAACCCACATTGTTGGCAAATATGTGTTTATTAGCTTATCTTTCCTGGAATAACCATAAGAAGGTCTTAAAATCCTGATAAAGTTTTCTGGGAATTAGAACACTTTTCAGTGTTATATACTATTAAGCCACTTTTATTGGTAGCTATGAAAATTTTATACCTTCATAAATAAAAAATATTTTTATAACATCAAGTCCTTACTCTCTACAGTAATATTTGAGTTCTAGAAACTTTGATACCCATAGTGAAGAAAGGAAGTTACATTTGATGGTGATACCACACCACATCTGTGCCAATGCTCAAGAGCTGGGCGAAGACCTCCAACCGATGGCTAATACGACTGCATTGACTGCTCTGCAGAGGATCATGAATCACATTCTATCTATACTGTTAATCCTGCCTGCATTTGCAGTAACAATTGCCATCCCCACTTTACCATTCTAAGTGTGCTCAAAATGGTTTCACTGTCAACCATGGAAAACACTACCTTGCAAATTCACTGTTCACAGGTATATTTCCAAACCTTTTAATGAAGCAAATGAATTATCTCTATCACAGAATCCTTCATTCACAGAAGTTTAAAATACCGGTGTTGCAGCACCTCTAAACATGTAATTCAAAACCTTGGTTGCTGTGGGAGGCTCCAGTAGTCAAGCAATCAGACTGCAGATTATATTGCATATACAGCTTCTCTTGAGCTCCATAGGTTTAATAACTCTGATAATTGGTCCTAATTTGTTTTGTGGCTGTTTTACCTTCTAGTTGTTTGGAATTTTTGTTGATTTCTGTTTAGAGCAAATTGCTTTCCTTGTTAGATATCTTAGCTCTAAAATTAAATCTATTTTCTATGATTTAATGGGCTAGTTCTTCTTGGTTGTCTGAGCCCTTCAATTTACCAGAATTTTTAGATTTGTTTTTAATCCCAACAGAAGACCAGAAGAGCTCTAACTCATCCATAGTTAGAGATTTCTGGACAACTACATTCCCCCCCCCCCCCCCCCCCCCCCACTGAGCTCCACATTAGGTATTTCACTCTGAACTACTTGGCCCACAATACCTTGAGGGAAACTGGGGACATAATACTGCCAACCTATTTTCTAGCTCAGTTGGATGCACGTTTGTTGGCTGATTCTTCACTTTCAACTTAGTCATAAATGAGCAGCCATGACTCCCAAGTCAGTGATGTGATTTCTGTGCACTGTGTGCTAAAATGAGATACCTAACAGATCTGTGCTGAGTGTTTAACATGCCTTGTTTACCATCTGATCACAGACCATCTCTAGAATTCCACCTCTCAGTATCCTCCTGCTGTATGAAACTCCAAACTCCTGTGGCCACGTTTCCTTCCTTTCACAAAGGAAGTTCATTCCTGCTCTAGAGCCCCTGCAGTTGCTGTTTCTAGAAATCTCTTCTCCAAAATCATCCTGACTTGTACCTTCCTATCATTTAAGCCTCAGAGGAAATGTCCGTGGTGCCTTATCTGATTTCTCATTCAGAGTGCATAACCTCACCTCCTCGCACACATCACACAAATAAGGAGGCTTCCAGAGGGTTCCCAAAGAGAAGGTAAGAATGACTAGCAGCTTAGGCTGGCAAACAAGACATTACTTTGCAGAGTCAAAGCTCTGAAAGTTAAAAAACTTTTCAGAGTTTCAGAAGTTGATATAAGGTTAAAGTCTGAGCTTTTTCATGACATAGTCTTGAAGTGCCTTCTGATAATCCATACTATTTTCATGATGAGGCCATTTGATTTCATTTTAATACTTTCCAAAACAGCATTCTATGTGACAACTTTGATAAGATGCAAAATAAATCTGAAACAATTTGTGAGGGCACCTAGCCTGTGCTTAGGACACAGCAGATGCTTAATAATACTTCTTGACTGACTACACATATAGTATATTTTAAAATGACAATTACCTTCTCTGACAGATGCCAGGCTACACAAGTCAACTCTGCTGCTACCAAGAGTATTTCATTTTGAAGTCATTCCCTTCCTTTTCTATTAGGGACCTCCTTTTGAAAGGCAAAGACTTAAGGAAATTGTAGCAAACCCCTGCTGGGTTGTATAGTCAGGCTCTCTTCTGCAAGAAATCCCCCTTTGACCCCAAACAATAAAGGGGTTCCTGAAGCCAAGTGTCTCTGTGATTTTGCCCTAACTAGGCCAGTGAGACTTCTTCTTCCAAGTATTTAAATTTCTGATCTAAAAGATACAAAAACTGCAAGTTCCTAACACCTGTAAGACAAACAATAGAGTTCTTCATCTGTTCCATACAGCAACCACTAGTTGTAGGTGGTTACTTAAAATTAAATTTCAAATTCAATTAATTAAAATTAAAAATTCAGTTCATCAGTTGCATTAGCCATATTTCAAGTGCTCAATATTATAGGCCATTTCCATCATCACAGATGATTCTATTAGACAGATTTGCTCTAGAAGAAGGCTCAACTAACTACATCCCACAGGCCAAATCTTTCTGTATAATTAATGAGATAAGAAGAGGTTTTTTTCATTTTTAAATGGCTGGGAAAAAATTCTTAAAGGTGAATATTTTAAGATATGTGAAAATTATGTGAAAGTCAAATTTCTGAGTTCACAAATAAAGTTTTATTCGAACAAAGCCATGCCCATTCATTTGTGTATTACAGATGGCTGTCTTCATGCTACAATGGCAGAGTTAAGTATGTGCAACAGAGATCATATGACCAGCAAAGTCTAAAATATTTATTTTCTGGCCCTTTATAGAAAAAGTTTGCTAACTCCTGCTCTAGACAGAGGTGCCAAGGACTCTAAAGCTTTCTCAGATTCTGAGAGTTTATGAAAAGACCAGATAATTCTTACACTGAGGTGCTAACAACTTGACAGGCATGTGAAAAGGTTTTCCATTTCTGTGATGGAGATTGGAAAGGAGAAGGACCATTGTGAACAGGTGGTATTGGAGGGAATAAAGGGGAAGAGTGCCTTCTTCCCCAGTGTCAACAGACAGGTACCAGAGCATCATATTTTATTGCGCTTAGCTGCAGTATACTCAGACCTCCCACTGCCTAAAAAGGAATGGTAAAAAAAAGAAGCCCTAGCATTCCCTAGTCTAAACAAGGGGCTCCTAGATCTCCTCTGCGAGAATCCTGCTAAGTTCCCTTTAAGTGAACACAGCACCAACTCTCCCTGAAGCTGCACAGCCAGACATACAGGCCAGAGCTGATGGGCATAATTAGGCCTCAAACCAGGTGTAAGTGCAATTGGAGTGGAAAATATGCTACAGCATCCTCGGTGAACTGTGAACGCCTCCCTACACCAAAAGGAGGCACGCTGGTTATGTGTGTGTTTCTTGAAAAGATGTCATTACATAAGGGTAATCACAAGTCAAGAAATGTCCAGGGTCATCCACACTGCATGAGTTATACTTTACTGGGACTTGCCATAAATTGACAGAACAAAAAAGAATCCTAGGCAGAAGAATTCAAGAGATCAAGATAGAATTCCTGAAATGGGTACAGATATGAAAGTGTCTAGGGGCTCAGAAGAAAGGCTGAGCTTCACAGAAATTCTGGGTCACTTGCTGTGACAAGTAATTCTCGACTTAGGACTCTCACAATAGGAGACTCCAGAGAGTCTTCTCTCTAGTAATGAGCCTGACAAATCATGTTTCATTTTCTCAAGGAGGTGCCAGGTAATCACTTTGCCTCTAGCTCTAATATAATCACTATGGGAAAGTGGGTTAGAGCACCAGCGTGACATCAGATGACCTGAATTTGAATCCTGTCCCCACCACTTATTAGTTGTCTCATTCTTCTCAAATGTAAAACAAGATACTTATAAATTTGTTTTGGTGAATAACCTATATACTTAAAAAAAACAGCTTACCTGAAATACACGAGAGTGTAAATATGGATGCAGATTTAGAAGATATTACTAATGGCCTGGCCAATGGCAATCACTGCCACCACCTTCGTTGCAGACTCCTGAGAATGTCTGGTCACTGTCTAGTTCCAAGAAATGGATCATGATATGTTTAAATCCAATCTGACAACCTTGTTCCACACTTTCCCAGTCACCATTACATTTAGTGTTTGTCAACTGTTCCAGTTCTGGCCTACCAGACCTTTGTAGAAAGTGCCTGTTGGAGAGATGGTGGGGGTGGAGGTAGGCCTGGGAAAGCTTTGGTTTGCTCACTTGGAAGGGGACAGTGAAGTAACAAATATGAAGAAAAGGCCACAAGAATTCCAGAGCCACAGCCATAACACCCCTTAGCCACTGGACCAATAGCCAATACTCCAGAGTCCCCACGTTGTGAGAAAAATAAACCTCTACCTATTAGACATCATCTAACCTTCACCCATTCTTAAAAATGGATTAGATAGAATAAAGGTACCCAAACTTCACTGACCATTTTTTTTAATTTCCCTAGAAATTTACCAGTCACCCATATGGAAAAAATGGGAAAAGAAAGAAGGGACAAGTGTCAACCAGAGTTTCCATCCCTTGCAATCACCTCCTGGGGAGTCCTTTAAGCCCTAATCCTCTACTACCTCATTAGGAAGTCTACAGTGCCACAGAGAAGTCATCATAGCTGCCACAAGCAGCCACATTTTCCTTGGTTGGAACCATCTAATGCTGCCAGGAGACAGACACAGGATAACAAAAACTGACACTTTTCAAGTACTTACCACATACTAAGGACTGTTTAAGACAATTATACCCATTGACTTATCTAATACAATTATCCACTAATGTCACTACTATTACTAACCCCATTTTATAAAATGGAGAAACTGAGGCACAGAAGATTTGAGTGATAGCCAAAAGGTGATGGCCCCAAGATCCAAAGTGAAGCAAAATGAGTCTGTGAATTTAAGCACTACATGCTAGTACCCCTTCCTCTGAGGTGGCAACAAACCCGAGGTTCTGCAAGGTAAGGAGTTGGAACTGATTTGGTAAATTGATGGGGCAGACCTTTCAAAAACCCCAATCTCTTATTCTGCCTAGTCAACTCTTTACCAAGCTCTTCTACCTAGAAGAAGTAATAGGTCAGAAAGTTAGCCAACCTAAATGCCTACCAACCGCTACAAAGGAGTGGAAGGTGTTAGCTTTGAAAACAATGATGAAGAGACCCACCTGAGGGGAGAGAAACTCCCCAGAAGAGAGATATAAAGATAGCACTTTATATAAAGATATAACGATAACAAGATAGAATTTACAAGGTGAGATACCATTTATCCCCGCCTGGACCGGCACTCAGACTGTCAGGATGTGGCTCTTACTCTCACATCTCCTCTGACCCTGATACTAAGTTGGTATCTGTCCAGCAGATCTGTGCGGCATCTCAGCATCTAACCTGGGTAACTGCTTAAGCCATTGTCTTGAAGTCGAGCAATCCAAAGCTCATCTAACTTGACACAGGCCTATTACTGGGGAGAGAGACACAGCATTAGTTTGGGGCTAAGTTGTCCTGTTCAGGATGAATGACTCAGCTGAACAACTATAAAATTTTCTTTTCATATTGTACCTGAAGTAAATTATATGTAATTTCATTAAAAGAAAGGAATGGCTTAAGTGACCAGTAAAAGCATCTTTTGGTTCTACTGGTTCTTGGTAACCACTGCAGCATTTCTAAGGGAGCCCACATTCGTGTTTGTTTACATACTCATTTGTTTAAGATACAAACTACTGAGTTCTTGCAATGTGACAGGCACAATGTAAAATCATATTAACAAAGCAAGCAATGTGCCCCATATCCCTTCAATTTCCTTCTAGAGGTTTTAGGAATGGAAACTACATTTAATGCTGCTACATTAATGTATCTTGTATTTGCCTGTCCTGTGAAACAGAACCTTGAATTCTCTGATAAGCATGATGGCAGCAGAGTACAGATAGGCAGCTCTTCTGGAGAGGGTCTATTTGGAAAGTGATTAGCATTTGAATTGAGAAATGATTGATGACTGAGGACAATAAAGTGTATAAGGTAGGGGTTCCAAAAAAGGAAGGCTGACTTTTAAAGCATTTGATAAATGTCTGACGGATTTCACCTCACAGATCCACTCTTTCTTATTCTAAAACGTCTGTTCCTTCCTTTATTCCATGCCATCCCGCAAACTGTCTACTGTTCCCGGGTACACACACACACACACACACACACACACGCTCAAACACCAACTGTCACCATTCACCCTAACCCCCTCCCCCAAAAACACAGATTTAGGGTATTAAAAATTATTTTTTCCTCACATACACACACACAAAACAAGTCTGCTGAATTAATATCATTACAAAATTGTCTGTTTTGATGGGTGATAATTGTTCTGAAGGAAACTGTCTGCATGTATTTTATCGATCACTTTTAGGAAGCCCAGTAACCTATAGAATTCCAGATACTTTTTAAGGAAAAGAAAGAGGTTCTGATATTGCAAACTGTGAAAGGCCACACAAGTGTTATTTTTAAGGAAAAAAATCCCACATTTTATACTTAAAAAAAAGACACCATCCAAATTAATGTTTAAACTAGGTAAAAACATACAAATTAAACTCAGATCCCCCCCCCCTTTTGATATCAAGAAAAGGAAAGGTTTCCAGGTCCATGGAGAGCACAATTGCCCCTGATTCTGGAAGAATGACAGTGAATGAGATGAAGAGACCACGTGGCAAGTCATAACACAAGTTTATCTTCCATCTGGGAATTATGTGCATGTGTCTTTCACTGAAGCTCTGTGACCATGATTTGGTCAAAAAACCTTATGACCTGGTATCATTTCCTGAAAGCACAATGTAAAAAGTTTTTATACCAACCCAGTAGACGTTTTCAGCTCTCATGGAAATGAAGGAGGCAATTCAAGAAGAAAGCTATAGGTGGTTACACGGTTCACCTCTCCTCTGGATTTACACCAATTGCTTTGTGTTCAGGTTTTCAACCCCTTTGGCAATGCCACTTGCCAGAAACCCTTAATAGAGCTGAAGAGAAGCAAAACTGTCAGCTGCAATAGAAGGCCACAACAGATGAATAATATATTTCCAAATTAATTGAGTATGAACAGTTGGCCATGTCTGCCAGGTTTATTTTATTGTATGATTTGCAGGCTAATAATGAAGACTGAGTTCTTAATTATAGGATTTGCATTCCTCTACTCCATCATAAAGCTCAGACAAAAGCTGTTTTTTCCTTTACTGAAATAAGGATTTGAATGCATGATAGAGAAGTGGGGATGGGTGGCAAACGTAAAGCTTTCCTAAACAGTATTTAAGGCCTAAAGGTCCCTCTCAAGTTACCAAAAACCATCAGTAATAAAATTCAGCTCTTGGCCCCACAAGTCTAGATGCTCCATTTTTTGTACTACAGGCAGGAAAGAAAATGTGGAATACTTTTTTTAAATATGAAGAAACCCATCTTAGGGGAAGATGGTGGAGTAGGAGGACCCTAAGCTCATCTTGTCTCATGGATACAACTAGATAACACCCACATCCATGCAAATAAGCCAGAAAACAGCCCAAAGATGGGCAGAAGAGACTCTCCACAGCTAAATGTAGAGAAGAGGCCACATCCAAGAGGGTAGGAAAGATGGAGGCATGGTCGGGACCTAAAGGGCCCTGTGGGACTGTCCACAGGATGGAACAACACAGAAGCCAAGAAGGAAAAGAAATAAACCTTAACACCAGGTACCCAAGGCATGGGGAATCCCCATAACATTTGGTTTTGAAACCCAGCGGGGCATAATTTCAGGAGTTCTTATAATCAGCAGGTCTTAACACCTGGAACCTTATAAATCAGCAGGCTTGGCTCTGGGAAAGCCAGGAGGGTGATAGGAAACTGAGTTCTTGCCCTTAAAGAGACAGCACAACAAACAGCCCCACTGATATACAGCACGGAAGCAGCACTCTGGAAAACCCCTGGGGTACACCAAAAGGAGATTTGTTTACTAATCTCAGAGTCTATGCTGGAGGAGCAGAGATCATTGGGAAACTTCTCCAGGAACAAAAGAGCTGGTGGGCACCATTTCCCTCTCCCACCTTCCAGCCTAGATGCATAAACACCTGCTGAACCAGGACAGTGCCAATACTCGCTACCTAACTTGCTAACAGCACACCCTGCCCACGTATTCTCCTGCAGACCAGCCCACTCCAGCTAGGCCCACATCCTCTCCCACAGCACAACTGTGCAAACCTTGCTAACAACATGTGTCCAGCCTCTGCCTTCTCCTGAAGACCTGCCCTCATCCAATATACCATTGGCTAGAACCCATCCAAAGTGATGCCACAAGGCTGGAAGTGTGCAAACAGCCCCTACAGGGACCAGTACCATTCCAAAGTGACTCCTGCCCCAGAGAGAGAAGAGGAAAACCACACATACCAGTCCAACTGCAGCCCCAGCAGTGGACCGGGGACACACGTCAGGTCTGACTACAGGCCCTGCCCACCAACAAAAGCTTTTCAGGGGACCACACAGGGAGGGCACCCTGCAATTCACTGGAACTGCAGCTCTGGCAAATGCCTCATCTGACCCAACTCAAGTCCAAGGCAGTCCCGGATTGGCCCATTAACAACACAGGGACCAAACCCTGCACAGTAGACAAAGAGAGCAATTGCAGATGAAGAAACTGAAAGAAAAAGTGGTTCAGCCACAACAGCAGGGTGCATGCAACACACATAGGAGATATCTCAGAGGCACCAGGTTCTGGTGAACAGGGGACACAGCACTACAGGGCACTAGAGGATCTCTTCTTCACCAGGCCACTACTTTCAAGAACAGGAGATGGAGCTGCCTTTCATAACATAGAAAATAGACACAGAGAATTAGACAAAATGAAGAAACAAAAAATATATATATCTAAAATAAAAGAAGAAGGGGTGCCTGGGTGGCTCAGTCGGTTAAGCATCCGACTTTGGCTCAGGTCACGATCTCACAGTTCGTGAGTTCAAGCCCCATGTAGGGCTCTGTGCTGACAGCTCAGAGCTTGGAGCTTGCTTTGGATTCTGTGTCTCCCTCTCTCTCTGCCCCTCCTCTGCTCATGCTCTGTCTCTGTCTCAAATATAAATAAAACATTAAAAAAATGTTTTAATAAAAGAAGAGGACAAAGCAAGGGAGCTAAACAAAACAGAATAAATTAATATGCCGGATAGAGAATTTAAAGTAATGGTCACAAAGAGACTCACTGGACTTGAAGAACGAGTGGAAGACCTCAGTGAGACCCTCAACAAAGATAGAAAACATTAAAAAGAACCAACCAGAGATGAAGAACTCAATAATTGAATTTAAAAATATATATATTACATGAAATAAATAATAGACTAGATGAAGCAGAACAACAAGTCAGTGGCCTGGAAGACAGAGTCATGGAAAGCAATGAAGCTGAACAGGAGAGAAAAATTAAAATAGACTTAAGGAACTCAGTGACTCCACCAAGCATAATAACATTCACATTATAGGGATCTCAGAAGAAGAAGAGAGAGAAAAGGGGGGAGAAAGTATATTCAAAGATATAATAGCTGAGAACTTCCTGAATCTGAGGAAGGAAACAGAAATCCGGATCCAGGAAGCACAGAAAGCCCTCAACAAAATCAACTCAAAGAGGTCCTCATCAAGACACACAGTTAATTAAAATAGCAAAAAAGTAGTGATAAAGATGGAATTTGAAAAGCAACAAGAGAAAAGAAAACAGTCACATACAAGGGAAATCCCTTAATGCTATCAGCTGATTTTTCGGCAGAATTTTGCAGACAGATGAGAGTGACATGATATATTCAAAGTGCTGAGAGAAAAAAACCCTGCAACTAAGAACTCTACACAGCAGAACTATCATAGAGAATAGAAGGAGAGATAAAGAGTTTCCCAGACAAATAAAAATTAAAGGAATTCAAGCCCTACTAAACCAGCCCTACAAGAAATATTAAAAGGGACTCTGAGTGAAAAGAAAGACCATAAACAGTAGTAAGAAAAATAGGAAGCAAAAAAGCAGTAAAATTAAGTATACCTATAAATATCAGTCAAAGGATTAAAAAAATAGAATGATGTAAAGTATGACACCATATACCTAAAACATGTGGGAGAGAGGAGAAAAAAATGAAATTAAATTTACATGGCCGACATCTTGATATAGACTGCTATATGCAGAAGATATTATATACAAACCTGCTGGTAACCAAGATCAAAAATCAGTAATAGATCTGCAAAATTAAAGAGAAAGGAATCCAAATATATCACTAAAGAAAGCCAGCAAACCATGAGAAGTGAGCAAGAGAAGAAAGCAACACAGAAGAACTACAAAAACAATCATAAAACAGGTAACAAAATGGCAATAAGTACATGCCTATCAATAACTGCTTTGAATGTAAACAGACTAAACACTCTAATCGAAAGACATAGGGTGACAGAATGGATTCAAAAAAGCAAGACCCATCCATATGCTGCATATATGAGATTCATTTCAGACCTAAAGACACATGCAGATTGAAAATAACAGGATGGAAAAAGATTTATCATGCAAAAGGAAATGAAAAGAAAACAACAATAGCAATACTTGTATAAAATACTTTAAAACACAGATTGTAATGACAGACAAAAAAGGACACTATATAATCATAAAGGATCCAACAAGAAGATGTAACAACTGTAAATACTTATGGACACAACATGGGAGTACCCAAATACACAAAGCAGCTAATAATAAACATAAAGGAAGTAATCTAGAGTAATGCAATAATAGTAGGGGACTTTAACGCCCCACTTACATCAGTGGATTTAAACAGAAAATCTAAACAGAAAATCAAGACAGAAACAGTGGCCTTGAATGACACAATGCACCAGATAGATGTAAAACGTACACTTAGAACATCCCATCATTATACAGCAGAATACACACTCTTTTCAAGGGCACTGGAACACTCTCCAGAATAGAGTACATATTAGACCACAAAACAAGTCTCAACAAATTCAAAAAGATACGCATCTTTTCTGACCAGAACTCTATGAAACCAGAAGTGAGCCAAAAGAAAAAATCTGGAAAGAACACAAATACATACAAGAGTTAAAAAACATGCTTCTAAACAATGAATGAGTCAACCAGGAAACAAAAAAGAAAGAAAAAAATAAATGAAGACAAATGAAAATGAAAACACAATGGTCCAAAATCTTTGGAATGCAACAAAAGCAGTTCTAAAAGGGAAGTTTATAGCAATACAGGTATACCTCAAGAAGCAACAAATATCTCATATAAACAACCTAACCTGATACCTAAAGGAGCTAGGAAAAAAACAAAAAATAAAACCAAAATCCAGTAGAAGGAAGGAAATAATAAACATTAAAGCAGAAATAACACAATAGAAACGAAAACAAAACAAAACAAACAAAATCAATAGATCAGACAATAAAACCAGGTGGTGGTTCTTTGAAAAGATCAACAAAATTGACAAAGTTTTAGTCAAATTCATCAAAGGGGGGGTAATCAAAATCAGAATTGAAAGAGGAAAAATAACAACTGACACCACAGAAATATAAAGGACTGTAAGAGAACATTATGAAAAATCATATGCCAACAAATTGGACAACCTAGAAGAAATGGATAAATTCCTAGAAAGTATAACCTCCCAAAACTGAGTCAGAAAGAAAGAAAAATCTGAACAGATTATTAGTAACAAATTAAATCCATAATCAAAAAACTCCCAATGAACAAATATGGTCTCACAGGCGAATTCTACCAAACATCAAAAGAAGAGTTAATACCTATTCTTCTCAAACTACTCCAAAAAACAGAAGAAGGAAAGCTTCCAAATTCATTTCATGAGGCCAGCATTAGCCTGATATCAAAACCAGACTAAGACACTACTAAAAACTACCAAAAAACTACTAGAACTGATTAATGAATTCAGTAAAGTCACAAGATACAAAATAATATACAGAAACCCATTGCATTTCTATACACTAATAATAAAGTAGCAGAAAGAGAAATTAAGAAAAAAAATCTTACTTGTAACTGCACCTAAAATAGTAAAATACCTAGGAATAAACTTAACCAAGCAGGTGAAAGACCTATACTTTGAAAACTATAAAACACTGAAGAAAGAAATTGAAGATGACACAAACAAATGGAAAGATATTCCATGCACATGGACTGAATTAACAAATATTGCTAAAATGTCCATACTACCTAATGCAATCTACAGATTTAATGCAATCTCTATCAAAATATCAACAGCATTTTTCACAGAACTAGAACAAAAAATGCAAAAGTTTGTAGGGAAACATGAAACACCCCAAAGAGCCAAAATGGTCTTGAACAAGAACAAAAACTGGAGGTATAACAATCCCATATTTTAAGATATAATAGAAACCTGTAGTAATCGTAACAGTATGGTATGAACAAAAGAATAGACATATAGACTAATAGAAGAGAATAGAAAACCCATAAATAAACCCATGATCACATTGTCAATTAATCTGCAACAAAGGAGGCAAGAATATGCAATAAGAAAAAAAATAGTCTCTTCAACAAATGGTGTTGGAAAAACCAGACAGCTACAAGCAAAAGAATGAAACTGGATACATCACTTCCTCACACCATATACAAAAATAAATTCAAGATGCATTAAATATGAGACTGGAAACCATAAAAGTCCTAGAAAAGACCACAGGCAGTAGTGTCTCTGCCACCATACTGACATTGTTCTTGATATGTGACCTGAGGCAAGGGAAACAAAAGCAAAAGTAAACAATTAGGACTGCATCACAACAAAAAGTTTCTGCACGGCAAAGGAAGTAATCAAAAAACTGAAAGACAACCAACTGAATGGGAGAAGATATTTCAAATGATATATCCCATAAAGGGTTAGTATCCAAAATATATAAAGAATTCATAGAACTCACTACCAAAAAATAATAATAATAATAACCCAATTAAATAGTGGGAAGAAGACATAAACAGACATTTCTCCAAAGAAGACATACAGATGGCCAACATGAAAATATGCTCAACATCACTCATCTTCAAGGAAATGAAAATTGCAACCACAATGAGACATCATCTGACACCCGTCAGAATGGCTAAAATCAGAAACATGAGAAACAACGTGTTGGCAGGTTGTGGAGAAAAAGGAACTTTCATGCACTTCCGGTAGGAATGCAAACTGGTGCAGCCACTGTGGAAAAGAGTATGAAGTCTCCTAAGAAATATTAAAAAAAGAATTACCATATGATCCAATAATTCCACTACTGGGTATTTACCCAAAGAATACAAAAACACTAATTTGAAAAGATATATTCACTCCTATGTTTATTGCATCATTATTTATAATAGCCAAATTATGGAAGCAGCCCAAATGTCCACTAATAAATGAATGGATAAAGATGTGGTATAGATCTACAATGGAATAGTATTCCAGCATAAAAAAAATCTGATATCTTTCCATTTGCAAAAACATGGGTGGATCTAGAGAATATGATGCTAAAATGAAATAAGTCAGAGAAAGACAAATACCATAGGATTTATTCATACGTGGAATTAAAGAAACAAAACAAATGAATAACTTAAAAAGAGAGAGAGAGATCCCAATAGTTCATTTTTGCTTTTAATTCCCTTGCCTTTGGAGATGTGTCAAGTAAGAAATTGCTGCGGCTGAGGTCAGAAAGGCTACTTTTTCCTGCTTTCTCCTCTAGGGTTTTGACGGTTTCCTGTCTCACATTCAGGTCTTTTATCCATTTTGAGTTTATTTTTGTGAATGGTGTAAGAAAGTGGTCTAGTTTCATTCTTCTGCATGTTGCTGCCCAGTTCTCCCAGCACCATTTGTTAAAGAGACTGTCTTTTTTCCATTGGATATTCTTTCCCGCTTTGTCAAAGATTAGTTGGCCATACTTTTGTGGGTCTAATTCTGGAGTCTCCATTCTATTCCATTGGTCTTTGTGTCTGTTTTTGTGCCAATACCATGGTGTCTTGATATGGATCCTGAGACACTTAACAGAAGACCATGAGGGAGGGGAAGGAAAAAAAAGAGCTAGAGAGGGAGGGAGCCAAAACATAAGAAACTCTTAAAAACTGAGAACAGAGGGTTGATGAGGGGTGGGAGGGAGGGGAGGGTTGGTGATGGGTACTGAGGAGGGTACCTGTTGGGATGAGCACTGGGTGTTGTATGGAAACCAATTTGACAATAAATTTCTTATTAAAAAATAAATAAGTAAAATAAAATAAAACAGAGAGAGAGAACGAGACAAACAAAAAACCCAGACTCTTAATTGTAGAGAACAAATTTATGGTTACTGGAAGAAAGCTGGGTTGGCAATGAGTGAAACAGGTGAAGGGCATTGAGAGTACATTTATCATGATGAGCACTGAATAATGTATAGAATTCCCACATCACTATATTGTATACCTGAAACGAATGTAACACTGTATGTTAACTGTAATGGAATTAAAATATATGGAAATAAACCTATGTTATCTCCATCACTTGAGAGAGGCACTGAGTAATTTCATGGTGTGAATTTTAGTTTGAACTAAACACCAAGTGTAAGTGATTTAAAGTTATGAGGTGACAGGTTGAGAACAGAGATATACTGCCCAAACTCCAGAACAAAATGGATCTAACAGGTTCATAGTTAAAGAGAATTCAGAGGGTTAACCTCCAGAGCCCTTTGATGCAACATGCTGAGCAAATGCATACCCCTGCACTTACCAGCGCAGATGTACTGATGCACAAGGTATAGCCTTACACAAACGTGTGGGCTAGACCAGTTGTGGTAAACCAAAGCATAGGGTTGGCTATTGCCAATATTTTAGAAAGATACAAAAGGAAAGAAGACACAACTTGCTCCAGGCAAGTGGATTTCTTTGGGACAGAGAACTGGAGAGAGGCCACTACACAAGAAGGTTCTTGAGGGTAAAAGAAATTGGAGTTTGCAAAAGGACTGGATTTTAAATGTTAGCTATTGGTTAAGAAAAATGTTGAGTAGAGAGCAAGTATGCATATCTGTCAAAGTGGCTGAAAAAGAAGAAGACTGGAATATCCATTTCAGTGGTTCTCGAACATGAGCATGCATCAGAATCTCTGGGCCCCACTCTGATTGGGAGGCCCATATTGAGGCTTAAGAGTGTACATGCCTAACAAGTTCCCAGGTGATGCTGAAGCTGTTGGTCTGGCACCACATTTTCTGCGAACCACTGACCTACATCAAGGTTTCTCAATCTCAGCATTATTGACATTTGGGATAATTCTTGTTAGGGACTATCTTCTACATTGCAGCTTGTTCACCAGCATCCCTGGGCTTTACCCACTAGATGTCAGTAGTGACCCCTGCACATGTGACAACCACAATGTCTCCAAACATTGCTAAGTGTCCCACAGTGAGGAAAACTGCCCACTGAGAACCACTGATCCTGATAGATAGCAAAAGTGTATCTTTTTTTTAAATCTCTGAATGCAAATTTTTCTATCTCTTCAACGTGAGAAGGTTAACCCTGGTCTTATTTTTATTTTTCTAAAAATCTATTTGGTAACTAAATAGTTCTTTTATTTAAAGGTCAGATGGAGAGATAGGTAAAATTTTTTCAGACTAAGAAAACAAGACTGATGTCTCGGTTCTGATTTATTAGGCTACAAAAGGACACAAAGCAACATTTAGCTGCTCATTCTATGACATATGGTCTTTCCCTAAATCTCAGATATCTGGGTATGACTGAGATGTATTCCTTAAAGTGCTTTCAAATTCAAATACTTTATCCAACCTAGAGTAATCGCTACAGAAAAGATTCTAGACTCACCTAAAACCAGGAAAATGATGATGAACACAATCATAACAAAAGAAAAAGAATTAACATACTTTAAAAAAAAATCCCAGGATGAAAGAATATTATCCAAGTCAGGTAAAATGTCTAGGAGGGAGGTAAAACACACTGACACTAAAAGCAAATATAATGCAACCGTTCATACACAAAACTTTTTATTTAAAAAATAAATCAAATGTAAACATAAGTCTTTGGGATGGAGATACTACTGAACACATTAAATAAATAAATAAATAAATAAATAAATAAATAAATAAATAACTCCAAACCAATTGCCCTCAAGTAACACAATATGCAAACATTTCTTCTTTTAGAGTTCATAAAAATGTTAATTTAATATTAAATTTAATTTTAAAGATTATAAAGATTACTGGTAAAGAGGACACCAAAAGTCATTCCCACAGCTCACAAGACAACAGCAACAAGATTGTCTGTCCATCCCTCTATCCTTTCTAGCACAAACTTCTGGTTTTGTTTGATAGAAGGAACTAATAAGGTTTATCATTACATTAGGGTCTTAGTGTACAAATTATGCTAAAGGAAACAGTTTAAATAGGAATTCCATTTCTAATTCAATAGCTTCCCAATCACTCTCTTTTTTCCTTTACTTTGGAGCACTCCTATTTCACAGTTGGCTCTATTTTCCATTATTTGTTTGGTCTGTTTAGTATAAATGAACACATTCAAGCCACACAGTGAAGCCCTATAAGATTAAACAGCAGGGTGCCTGGGAGCCTCAGTAGGTTAGGCATCTGACTTCAGCTCAAGTCATGATTTCACGGTTCTAGAATTCAAGCACCACGTCAGGCTCTCTGCTGTCAGTGCAGAGCCTGCTTTAGATCCTCTAGCTCCCCCTCTCTCTCTCTCTCTGCTCCTCCCCCACTCTCTCTCAATAAATAAATAAATAAATAAATAAATAACATTAAAAATATATTAAACAGCAAACATATCAAGCCAAGGTTTCAAGAGATGCCTTGAGGCTATATCTAGACTATAAATTGGTGACTATAAACTATAATTTGGTGACTTTTAAAAGAAGAGAACTTGGGAGAAGGATTTAATTTTTTTCCTGCATATACAGATTGCCTACAAGGCCCAGAAAGAGTGGTAGAACAGAAGAGTGAGCTCTGTTCAGAAGAGATTTATCAGAAGCTTTTGAGGAAAAATAAGAAGACAAAGGATCCACAGACCTTAATGGACCTTGGACTTTGGACCCCATGTAACTTATCATCTAGTGATATGGGATTGAATGTCAGAACTTATGGCTCAAAACAATGGCTATCAGTGCAGCAGGTGGAAATAAGGGTGGAAGGGAAGGTAGGAGGGACCATCCATTGTGTTTAGTGCAACTGAAAACTATAAAAGATATTTTATATACGCTGTGCAACTGAATCATTTTAAAATATCTCATTTTATTTTTAAAAATCAAGAATTCTAAACATGTCTTTTATCAGATGCGCCTGCACCTAAGTGGATCCTGGCAGCCACCAGGTCACCATACAGCTTTTCACAGGAAAAAAAGACTGTTGGTATTAGTATCCGTTTGTAACACTACTTGCTAGATAAAAGGGGGATGTGGCAGCCATAGAATTTACTTCCTAGTTACATATGTATCATATTCAGCAAGTACAACATACATAATATTGCTTGAATGCTTTTTGATCTTTGAGTGTGGATTGATAGTTACAAAAGATATTAGTGGATATTAATAAATAAATAAATAAATAAATAAATAAATAAATAAATAAAATAGTTTTATTATAAAATAGTTTTATTTTCAAATGGAATTAACCACTGAATTAAACCAATTCAAAAGTATTTCTTCACTGCACAAGTTTCAGACCTTTAATATCTTAATTATCCTTCAAGAGTGATATATATTATGTAAAAATTCCCAAAATCATCTTATCATGAAACTCCATTTGTTTAAAAAAAAAAAAAAAAGGCATCCTGGGAGACCATATGCCAGCAGAACACAGCCTAGAAAACAGTGAAGGGCATATCTTTGATTGCATTTTATATTTCAATGCCATTTTCATGTTGGGGACAAAGTATGACAATAGTGCATGTAGCTTTCAGTAAATATTAGCTCATATATTTCCTCTTTTGTCCACGTAGGATCTTATCCCTGGCCTTATCCTGATACTCTTGGGTGTACAAGATTAGTGCTGAAGAAAGTGAGAATTCTGTCTGTGTAAGACTTTCTGGATTGGACCCAGAGGTTTTTAACTGCTTTAGTCAATTACTTGTTCCTCAAAGCCTGGGGCATCACACCAAAATTGTTTAATTGAGTTGAAAAAGGTTATTTACAGTATTTTCCACATAACTGACTTTTTCAGCCAACTGATTTGCATATAGTACAACATTGCTAATTTATACTAATGACTGAGAGAACACTGGAGATTACAAATTTAAGAATTAGCAAGTACAGTAAGTGAAAGCATGAAATTAAAAGCAATTAGAGCTGTCTCATCACAAAGGGACTTGATTAGTCCATGCTTATTATTTATGGTAGTGATTTATAATACACCATCATTTATTTTGTAATGAAACCTTTCACAATGTGACATTTTACTATCATCCTACAAGAAAGATGGACAAAGCTTCCAGAGAGTTGGTAAAGCTTGTCAGATTTCCTGACGGGCCCATTCATTCACTCAGCATTTACTGTACTATGTTCCTGCCCTGTGGAAAGTACCTTTAAGCATAATTTTAACAGCTTTGGTCTATTACTGTAAGACTAATAGGCTTTCACTAGAACCTCAAAAGCACTGAAAATACAAAGAAGAAAATAGAACAAGAGCAGCAATAATCCCATCACCTAGCGATGACCACTGCTAACATTTGCTATGTTTACTTTCAATATTATCCTATGTATACATGTGAAGAAATTGTCAAGTATGTACATATCTTTGCATAACTGGGATCATGTTTTATTTTTAATTTTGTGTTCTTGTTCTTCACTTAGCTGTTGATGAGAACATAGCAAGTTATATACATAACTTAATTATTGCTGCACATTTTAAGTGGATCTTAGCAGCTCCTGGGTGGCTTAGTCTCTTGGTTGAGCATCTGACTCTTGGTTTCAGCTCAGCTCATGATCTCATGGTTTATGGGTTCGAGCCCCGCATCCAGCTCCACACTGAGAATGGGATTCTCTCTCTCTCCCTCCCTCTCTCTCTCTGCCCCTCCACTGCTCATGCTCTTTCTCTGTCTCTCTCTCAAAATAAATAAATAAATAAATAAATAAATAAACAAACAAATAAATAAATAAATAAATAAATAAATGTAGATCTTAAAGTCATTTATGTCAGCCCAGTCAATACTTAGGAATCAGCAGTTGGTTAGCTCCAATTGTTTGAAAATAAATTAAAATAATTCCAATAGTCTAAACTGGTTTTACATCATTAGAAGTATGTCATGTGTACATTTTTCTGAATAGCTGAAGTTGACTCGGTTTGGAAGCCTAGACAAATGCAGTTCAAACGTGGTATTCCTCGCACTTGCTGCCAAATATTCCCTGTATGAGCAGCAGCAACTTCAGGGAAACAGGAACAAGCACTGGCTCCGTCTATACTTAGCCCTCTAATGAAATCGGGCTTCCTCAGTTGTTAAGCTGCGCTATAATTTCCATAGTCAATTTCATCCCACTTCTATTTTGGGGAACTTCCATTAGAAGTTCCAGAAAAGTAAGTCTTATTTCCATTGTTACTATTGCTAATTCACAGGTGAATTAATTGCAGCACTAAGTGGTAGGTGACTTTTATAGGACCGCATTGGAATTGAATTTCTTGGCATTCCTAAGGGTTGTGGGTTGTTTTTTGTTTTTTTTGTTTGTTTGTTTGTTTGTTTGTTTGTTTTTTTATCCTAGATGTCCTACACACTCTCTCAACTGAAGACTGAAGTTGTGCCTAAAGGAAACAGATGTGGTGCAGTCATTCTCAATAGAAGCTATAGCCACCACACGAGAATAATTGCCATTAATTAATGTGTTTAACAGCTTTAAGCTGACTATGCATTTGCACAACTCCCTAAAAGCTTCCTAACAGCATCCTCTGAAGTGTACCTAACAATCTCTTTGAAAGTCCCTTAGAAGTTCTTCAGTCATCTCGATAGAAATATTTTGCCCACTGTAATGAAAGCGCATTAATGTTTAGTAGTTCTGGAATTCACGAGGCCCATCTCCTCTATGTTCAGTGCCACAAAACACCTAAAAGCCTACTCACAGTAGGTTCTCAATAAATATTCACAATCACATATTCTTAGTGGAAATTTGAATGGCTACTGGGTTCTTTTCAACTCCAAAATTGATGATTTTCAGTCTTTTCATTTATATTCCCTGGAAAGTTGCTATAGTCTTGTAATTTCTATTGTAAATCTGAGGCATTCAGAGTTAATAAAAGAGAAGCAAGAAGTCTTTGTTCCATTTCTTCCAGTTCATCAATTAATCTCTTTAGTGTATGTTCATATGTTCAGGCAAGCTAAATTCCTCTGTGATACCCAGGAAATAGTATAACATGAGTAATGAAAAGCATTCTTTATCAGGAAAAGAAAATTCACCCTTAGTGGTCCTGCTCTGTGCCTGCCTTGGGCTGGCAACTTTATACTTACCATTGAGTCCCACAATGACTAACAGTGCAAAGAAAGGAAAGCTCAGGGGTGTTATGTCCAGAATCTGACCTGATCCTTCATCTATATGACTTCAAGTTGTCTTCTTTCCACATGGACCATTTATCATTGCTTAACCCAATAGATTCCCAATGTCACAATCTATGCCTTGTAACCATGAGGTCCAAGGATCTGGCCACAAAGGAGATCCAGTTGGTACCCCTACACCCCAGTAAGTACGTTCTAGAACCTGTGTCACTTTACAAGAATGTGAGGTCTAGATAAAGTCTGGAGCTTTTCCTATCTATGTGTTAAAGCACCAGAGAGGGTGCTAAACATGTGGAATATTTTTGTAAAATCTTAAGAAAAAAAAAATTGTAGTTTTCCAAATGAAAAACATCCCAAGCCAGGAATCCTTAAAAGTCCCCCACAATAGACATTGACTTCCTCTAGCAAAGAATCATGTCGTAAGAAACTCTTAAGGACTGAGAACAAATAAGGGTAGATGGGGGGGGGGGGGTTGGGGAGAGGAGAAAGTGGATGATGGGTAGGGAGGAGGGCACTTGTTGGGATGAGCACCGGATGTTGTATGGAAACCAATTTGGCAATAAATTATATTTAAAAAAAAATTTAAAGGAATCATGTCAGCCCAGGAATAGATAACCTCAAGTCCCAAAATACCCCAATGTCACTCCTGTCTATATTATAACTGCATACCTAGGGTAGCAAGGTTCCTAGAATCACTTGTTCATCCAACAAATATGTTTTGAGCAAACACATTTTGCCTGCTATAATTGTAGGCACTCCGGATATTCTGTCAGTGAACAAAGAAGATTCTAGCCCTTGAGGGGCTTACATCTGGCAGGATAGAGACAAGGAACAATAGATATAATAAGTAAGCACATTACACATCATATATCAGGAGGTAATAAGGGCTACAGAAAAACATCCAGTATTGTAAGAGAACTTGGGAATGTGAGGGTGGCACAGTTTGCAATTTCAGACAGGACAATTTTAAATAGGACAGTCAGAGTAGACCCCATTAAGGAGTTGACATTTGAGCAAAGCCTTAAGTGAAGTTAAGTGGTTAGCCATGTGCACTTCACGGGGGAAGAAACTTCCTAAGAGATGTACAAAAGCATTAGGACAGAAGCATGCTTGACTTGTTTGAAGAGGCAAGGACGCCTGTGTTGCCAGAGTGGAATGGACATGAGGTAGAGCAGTAAGATAAAGAGAGAGAAGGGGTCAGACTATGAATTGCTTTGTAGGTCAGTGTAATAACTGGGTCTTATCCCAAACAGGATCTATTGCTAGATTTTGAGCAGAGAAATGATATGACTGACACATTAAAAAGACTCACTCTGGGTGTTGTGTTTCAACTGAACAGTAAAGTAGTGGAAGGTGATTAAGGAGATATGGGCAGTAGTGGGAAGCCCATGTTACAAGGCTATTCTAATAATTACGGTAGGCGGTAATGGCACCCTGGACCAGTGAGAGCAGTTCATGTGGTGAGAAGTGGCCACGTTCTGGAATCCACTGTGGAAAGAAGCAACAGTAGGTTCTGATAAACCAAATGTGGGTTGTGGAAGAAAGAAAAGTAAAAGATGGCTCCCCTAATCCAGGCCTGAGCATACGGAAAGATGGGTTTGCTATCACTTGACAGGAAGAATGGGATTTCTCAAAAGGTAGGTCAGAAGTTCACTTTTAAATACATTAAATTTGAAATAACGATCTAAGCATAAAAGAACTAAGCAGCCAAAAAGAAAAATACCACTTTGGGTGCAGCTGGCTCAGTCAGAGGAGCGTGCAACTCTTGATCTCGGGGTTTTGAGTTCGAGCCCCACATTGGGTGTAGAGATTAGTTAAAAATAAAATCTTAAACACTTTGGAATTAGTAAGAAATGTTTGATGGGATGAGGCAAATTTGCAAGTGATTTTTTTGTTTGTTCATTTAAGCCACAAGATTGCATGAGATCAGAGATGCAGTGAATGCAGACAGAAGAAGGCATCTCTGGAAAGACTACTCCCTGGGCATGCTAATATTAAGAGGTCTGGGAGATGAGGAGGAAACAGTAAGGCAGATGAGAAGGAGTAGCCAGTGAAATATAAAGAAAACAGAGAGCATGGTGTCCTGGTAGCCAACAGAAGAAAGTTTATTAACAAGAAGAAAGAGATCAATGTGTCAACTGCTTCAGAATTAAGATGAGAACTGAGAACTGACCACTGTATTTAACAACAAGAAAGACATTGGTAACCCAGACAAGAGCAGTCTGGGGACAACGGTGAGCATAAAAGCCAGACTGAAAAGAGATGGGAGTAGAGAAATTGGGAACTGAGTTTAGACAATTCTGCTTCAAAGAGTTTTGCTGCAAAGAAAATTGGCAATAGGTGCTGGATGAAGCAAAGTCAAAGAAGAGAGTCGTTTTTTGTTTTTGTTTTTGTTGTGGGTTTTCTTTGCTTCTTTTTATTTTTCTTTGGTTTTCGGTTTTAGTGTGGTAAAAATGGCCATGGGTTTGAATGCTGATGGTAATGACCCAAAAGACCAGTAGAAAATAACAACAATAACAAAACCTAATAATGTCAGAGAAAGAGGGGAGAATTTCCGGAGGAACGTCCTTGAGTAGGCGAGAGAAGATGGAACCTGGTGACTTGGCTCGGGGTACACTCACCTCCGGTCACAGCTGGGACGGCAGAGTGTGGGGGTGCACACGCTGGAAGGCTTCAAAAGGACATGTCATGAGAGACTGTGCCAATCCTCTTCCAACATTTTAAACTTCTCCATGGCAATGAAGGAGGGGATGAAAGTGCTGAAGCTGCCGAGGAGGAAAGGGTAAAATGGGTGTTCGGAAGAGGAAAGAAGTGAGTGGGTTAGCAAAGCTGGGCACGAATGTCAGTGGGCACTCAGAGCCAGCTGACATTCAAGGTCACGAAAGTAAAGACAGACTAGTCAGCATGATTGTGTACTCTTCCAAAACCACATGGGTGCTGTCCTGGAGAAAGTCAAGAGCTGGAATTAATCCGTTGTGGTTTGGAGAAGATGAAGGGAAGGGGACAGAAGGGAGATTATAGCCACTGAGCATGAAAGTTGGGTTGGACATGGGACAAGTAAACGTGGCAGATCACTGGTTGATTAATTTCTCCTCTTTGACAGGTTCTGAGAAGGAAACCCAAGGTGGCACGTGTTACATTCCTGAATAATTTGTACCTTCAGGCTCCTGGACCAAGCCCACATAGGTCTGCTTCTCATCCAATGTGTGAATTTGCCCAAATCACATCATCTTTATGCACTTTTTTTCCCTCCCATCTACAATTTGGAGACAATGACTTCCTCGTATGATTCTGAAAACTTAATGAAAACGTGGTAAAGACTCCAAAATCCTTGAATAAAAGCATAAGTATTATAAGAAGTTCAATTAAAAATTAAATTAAAATGCATTTATATTTGCATTCCTTGCAAAAGTATGTTCTCCACATGGTTTGTACAAAAGTACTTTATCATTATTATTTGTATGAATAAATCTTACTACTGACGTCAATTGTTTTAAGTGCCTTTCTTTTAAATCTCCTTCATTTTTGCCAATATAACATCTTGCTGATGCTGACATGCCAAGAATTAGGTGCAGAATTTAGAAGAGACATATGAGTTTCCTGGCAGATTTATTACATTAAAAAACAAAACAAAGGTAAATGCTAGTAAATGTGAAGCATATTTTTAATATTCAATTTAATGTTCAAAACTGGGCTATGGGTTGGCTATTATTATCAGCCTCATTTCACAATGAGAAAACTGAGCTCAAAAAGAGTCATTTGTCCAAAGACACATCAATTGAAACTGGTGAACCCAGATTTGAACACAGTTATACATTATTCCTTACATGTTGTTCTATTCCAATACAACTCTAAATGTATAAAGTGGATTAAGGCTAATGTGGTTCTGCTTTACAAAGAGTGTTCCCAACATGTAGAAACTGAGAATTCAAAAGAACCCATGCTACACTACTCAGGGGAGCTTAAATTGTTAAGTTCCCACACAGACTGAAGTCCGATAGCCTCTTTCCCCACTTAGCTGTTCCAGGCATAATCCCACCACACAGGAAGAGGATCCCCTGTGAATGGAAGAAAAAGGAAGTCCTCACAGAAGGAAATCCACGGAAGTGCTAAATACTAGTAATACAGGAAATTGTGGGATTAGTTGGTGGTCAGGCCACAGTCAGGAAAGTAAACCTAGATTTTGGTACAGGTCTGTACTCTGGCCAGCACTTAGCAATGAGTACTTAGTGAAGATCTGCTCAGTGAGGGAAAGTACTGGTCACATTGGTGAAAAGATAAATGGAAACATGAGTTCAACCTGTGTGAGCGATTTGAGATATTTCACACACTGAATTCCATTTCGATTTGGTTTTCGTTGTCGTCTCTTAAGGATGCTTTATGTCCTTGAATGTAAGGGCTCTGCATCATAGACTAGTAAATAAGGGGGGAAATGTCACAATTGGAGCCAGCAAGTTTCCCAAATAGCCGCAGCCAAACGCTGAAGTGTTTATAATTGTGAAAAACCTAGCTGAAATAAGTGAGGCTGGTGATAGGGGAGCTAGCCAAGTATAGTCTTTTATAGTAATTTACAAGAATTTGAATAGTGTGTCTAATTCTTAAAAACCAAAACTCCTTTCCTAAAGCAACGAGCTCTCCCTAGCAAATGCATTCATACATCTTTCATGTATCTGTCAATTCCTAAACATTTAACTCTAGGAATAACAACGTTACATCTTCCTAACAAAGTGCACTCAAAGTGGATTCTATTTGAATAAAGCAGAAAACCTGACACAGAATGAAACCATAGCTGTTTGAATGCCTTTTAGTGGAGCATTAAGGTGAGAGAAAAATTAAGGGATTTGGACCACCAGGTTGCTACCATAACATTCATTTTATAAAACTAGAATTTCCTTAGGAAAGGGAGTATAAAAATCAGGACTTTACTACAGCCCCTCTCTATCCCAAGGGAATAGATTGTATTTTATGTTAGAAGTTACTTTAGAAAAGTTATCCCACAGTTGTCTGCAAGAGGGAAGGGCCCATACGGGGCAAGTGGGGACTTAAACTATGTGTTGCTTCACTGCCCCTACATGTAGACAATCACCTGCCATCCCACAGTCCAGACACGGTGCCCACCTCCTCTGAAATAGCACGTGGATGGACTGTGTCAGCAAATGCACATTTGTGATGCTCTCATCGAGCAAACAGGTCATTCTACCCAGCCACCCCCGAAGGAAAGAACTCAGCTTTAAGCCCAACCACATCGTTATAATTATGACACCTTAAGAAAACCTGCAGTGAGGAATAAATCTTCGCCGTTCGAAGCTGCCATCTCCTCATTCTTAGCAAATGCAAGGGTGCTTCTCTCCAGAATTTGTGCTCCAAGCAGAGAAGTGTCTTTTCAGCACATCCTTGAATCAAATCAGCACATCAGTGCAGGCAGCCCAGGGAGCCATGAGGCGCCACTTTGCCATCCTCATCACATTCTCCCCCAAATACATCCCTAGTGAGGCTTGAGAGCCCCACAAAAGTGCTATTGCATTCAGTGTGCAGCACAAATGGAAGCCCTGTCATTAAAGAGGAGGATGTGCTCATTTCTTACCAGTTCCCCTGCATCTGAGGCCCCATTCCATGAGGAACGCCTATTATCTTGAGAGAAAATGGTATAAACTTAGGAACAGCAAAGGCAGTTTTCTGGGCCCAGTGGTAAATCTCAGTTTACACTGGGTCTGGCCACAAAACTGGCTCACACGCTCCGGGCAAAGCATCCCTGAGGTTTGTGAGTATTCGTCTCCGTGTAACAACACAAGTGTATGGTGATTCATAGGATCTGCAGCTGACAGTGCAGTTGTGTACAGCAGGGAATGATGAGGTCTGGGAATACAGCAAAACCCCAGCCCCCTCTCATGATTCCAGGCACTCATGAATCGGAGGTTTCCTGTGGTGCTTTGTTGACTGCTGTGTGATACTGTTTGTTTTCTAAGAAGCCTTAGTGCAACTGTTCTTAACCTAGTGAACAGATGACATAAAGTAATCTTGTATCACTGTCAAGAGACTCCAATGATGTAAAGGGTTTTTCTTCAGAACCAACAATAGTTCCCACAAAATATGGAAACATTCTAACCAAAGACTGTAAAAAGAAAAAAGAAAATGTATTTCCAAAGTCTTGGATGACTCCTGGTGTAAATATCTATGGAGGGGGAAGAGCAAAATGCCAAGATTTAGAGGATTAATAAGAGAAAGGACATTGAATAAAGTCAACTGTTGGAGGAAATCTAGCCCCTTAATCCTTGTACTCAAAAGAAAAAAAAATTAATATCACTCAGAAACGACTGTCCCGGCCGATAAGGATGTGGCACTCATGGCTTTGAAATAAAATCAAATCATCTGGGGGGAAGATTGGATTACAGCAAAGAAATATTCTGAAGAGAATGGGGGGGGGGGCTGGAATAGGATAGTGATTCTCTCGAACAAAAGAAACACTTGCCTGACTTCTCAAAAGAAAAAGCCAATAAGCACACGATGGATGTGCAGCCAGAGAATGGGTGTATACACAATGCCCAGAACTGGATGCCCAATTATTTCACCAGTATTTTGTGGCTTTCTTGTAACCCACTGTTCTGAGGGCAGCAAACACAGGGCAAGGTATTTTACAGATAGATGATAATGGCTTTCAATGTTTCTCAAATTGGCTCAAAGCCCATACTGTGTAAATTGCTAAAAGCCCATATGTAATTCTAAATTTCTTGCAGGCCCAGAGACTCTGTGTGCTGGTAATAATTACACAGACTGGATAATTAACTCCTGACATAAAAAGAAATGAAGGTGACAGAAGAAAACGCAGACCTTATCAACTTTTACTTAAAGCTAGGGCACAAACTGACAAAAACCCTGGGCATTCATTTAGGGAAAAAATCACTGTAGTCTGTCTCTCCAATGTTTTCCTACAAGAATGGGAAGAAATTTCTCCACATTCACATGATTGTTCTTTTCTGATATTTCCCAGTGTTACAGTCTTATTCATTTTAATTTTTGTTTAGACAATGTTGCCTCATCAATTCTAGGATTCCTTTCAGAAGACATAGGCCCAAAGTACATGAGAGCATGGAGTGTTAACACTCCCACAGGAACAGAAGATTGACCTCCGCCTACAGTGAGCAGAGAAACTGAAATGGAGCCCTCTATAAAACACACTGCGTTGAAGAGCTGTCACTTCCATGAAGAAAGAATTCGAAAAGCCTGAGGAAAGAGCAAGAAGTCTGCCATCTGTCCAGGGCTCTGAGGGAGGATAAAAATAAACTCATGAGACATCCAACCCCAGGAATGTGGGGTCTCAATCTACACTAATTATAAGGTAAGGCATCCTGAAGATAAGAAATTAAGATCCAGACCTCTCCACAACCACTGAAAATGTTACGGCTCTGGAAGAAGCATCCATAAAACTGCTCTTCCGGAATGGTTTCACAACCAGCGTCTCCAGGGACTCCCATGGGGGAAAGTAGCCAGATGAAAAGGAAGTCACAGCAAAAATTTTATATCACCTAAGGAAACAAAGTGCCATGAGGGACAGAACAGATTCCAAAAGCAGGCAAGGGTGAACCCTGAGAGCTGAAAAAGACAATAAAATAAACTTTTTAGAATTATTAAGATGCTACAAGAATAAATAGAAACTATAACGAAAGAACCAGAACACTATGAAGACAGCTCCAGCTGGGCTTTAATAACGAGACAGAACTTCTGCGAATGTAAAAAATGGAGTCATTACAATTTAAAATTCAATAGATGACACTAATCTTCTTGGCAGATTTGGAAATACATATTTTCATAAGTAGAAATAACAGCAAGGTAGAAAGCAGAATGGAGTGAGAGATCTCATAAGTAATAGCATTGAAAAACATGAAATACCAACAACGAAACCATTATGAACAAAACTTTAGAACACCACTAAAAGACATAGAAGAAACCATGACCAAATGGAAAGATACACCATGTTCTTGAGAAGAAAGACTCAATATCATACTCTTAATTCTCCTTAAAGAAATGTATAAACTTAACACAATGCCCCCAAATTTACTTTTTTTTTTAACTAGATGAGTTAATCTTAAAGTCATTCGGAAAAATAATCAGAATAGTCAGGGGAAAAAAATATACATGTATATATGTAAAATATATACAGTGTTGTATTGGTATATGGTAAATAAAATCAGTGTTGTATTGGTACATGAATAGACCAGTGGTGTAGAAAAGAACACCCAGAAATAGACTCAAATATCTATGAGAACTCACTGTATGATAAAGATGGAATCTTACACTGGTGAGAAAGAGAGACTAATCGAGAAATGAAATCATGTTGAGACAATTCCATTGTTTTCTGGGGAAAAATATAGTGAAATCTGTAACTTCCATATCACACTAGGGAAAATTACAAATGGAACAAAGATTAAAATAATTTTTCTTTTTTTTTTCTTTTTTTTTAAATGTTTTTAACATTTATTCATTTTTGAAAGGCAGAGAGAGACAGAGCGTGAACAGTGGAGGGGCAGAGAGAGAGGGAGACACAGAAACAGAAGCAGGCTCCAGGCTCCGAGCTATCAGCACAGAGCCTGACACAGGGCTCGAACTCACGGACCACGAGATCACGATCTGAGCCGAAGTCGGCCGCTTAACCGACTGAGCCACCAGGCGCCCCTAAAATAATTTTTCAATAAAGTAATAAAAGTAACAAAAGAAGATATGGAAGAATTCCATTATAAGGTCTTTTTATCTATGACTCAGAATCCAGAATCTGACATGAAACAGGTTAATTTTAAATACCTATGGCAATAAAAATTATAAGCAAAGTCAAAAGACAACTGAAAAAAACAGAAAAAGGTACTTTGCAACTCATGTTGGAGACAAAGAATAACCTCTCTAATACATAAAAGGTTCTTAGAAATTGATAAGGAAAGAAAAATTTATATAAGAATGGTCAAAATATATTAACAAGGAGTTCACATAAATATAATGATTCTCAAACATATGAAAAGATGCTCAATTCACTTAAAATAACAGAAAATTATTAGAAATATAACAGAAATATATTTAGAAATGTTTTCACTTATCAGATTGGCAAATTCTCAACTGAAGTTTCATCAAACTTCAGTTAGTAAGATTATGAGGAAACAATACATTCCATGTATTTCTTGAGTAAATTGGTGCAGCACCTAAAGAGGACAATATGACAATATTCATCAAAATTATAAATGAATATACTTTCTGACTCAGCCAATTCACTGCTGCACATTTGAAATGACTCATGTCAAAGTCACGTATAATAGCTAGAGTAAGGAAACAATCCAAGTATGTACCTGTAGGGGTTGGTTAAATAAAGTATGGTACATGTGTATAATGGAATACTATACAGCAGTGAAAAACAAATAAGGGACCTTTCTATGTACCATTATAGAAACAACTCTGAGCTACACTGTTATGGACCTTAGGGTATGAAATCATGAACAAATATGCTAACTTTGATGTACTAAGGGGAAAGGGGGATAGAAATCTGGTGAAATACCAGTATTATATTCAAATATACATACAGAAATTCTGGAAGCAGAGAAATTAACTAAAAATAGTGATTACTTTTGAGGAGATTGGAATTCAAGAATGGGGGGGGGAATTTTTCTTTTAAAATAATTAAAATGCCTTTAATAGTTTCTGGTTTTTGAACAATGTTAATGTATTACCACATTCAAAAATGTTTAAACTCAATGATAAAAATAAAATTAAAATTAAAACAATGATATACTACCTATACCTCTAAAATTTATACTTATTGTTAATGACCATTTGGCAACGGCCTAACAGAAAAGAGCAAACTTATATACAGTGGCAATAATACAAACTGACACACTCTTTGGAGCAGTGTTGGCAAGATTTTAAATCTTTATACTTGCTGACTCATCAGGTAGGGTTCTGGAAATTTATCCTAAGACAAAATATGCACATGGATTAAGATTTTTTTTATGAGAACATGAGGAGGAAATGGAAATTAGAGAGGTTAGGATCCAAATGATGCTTCAGTTTTATCTGTAACATTTTATTGAAAATAAAATTATGAATTAAATACAGTAACATGGCAACACTTGTTAAATTCAGGCAATAGGTATCTGGCTATTTGTATGTTATTCTCCATACATTCTGTATGTTTTTGTTTTATATTTAACTGATTACAATTGTCCATGTAAATTAACAACATAGCTTTTTTAGCACATACAATAAGAATTTTACTTCAGGATGAAAAGAACTGTGATATATGCATATTTACTATTAGATATTATATTATGTTATGTTATGTTATGTTATATTATATTATTTATTATACATTATTTAATACTGTGTGGATATCTCTGAAATATTAAATACAACATTTAACACATTTAAGTGCTGGTTTCAAGCAAAGAAAAATGAAATAACTTGAAATTTATGGAGAAGAGTAGAGGTGATCTAATGCTTTATATCTCAAACACTTGTGAACACCAGCAATGGTGTTTCTACAAATTTCAAGATCCAATATCTCATCTATAAAATCTGTTCTTCAGAAAGATAGGTAGGCAGTATTTAACAACAACAAATTCGGGGTGCCTGGGTGGCTCAGTCGGTTAAGCATCCGACTCTTGATTTCAGCTCCGGTCATGATCCCACAGTCATGGGATTGAGCCCCAGGTCAGGCTGCACACACTGGGTGTGGAGCCTGCTTGAGATTCTCTCTCTCTCTCTCTCTCTCTCTCTCTCTCAGCCCCTTTCCCTGGCTTACTCGTGTGCTCTCTCTCTCTCAAAAAAAAAAAAAAAAAATTAACAAACTGCATTCCAAAGTCTGAGGCTCACTGTTTGAAGATATAGAATAGGACTTCTTGAAGTATTGAAAAGCAACACCTCCATTGCTTGAAAACATTACAGATTCCTTGATCCTACCCAAGATCCTTCTCGTCTATCATTCTGATGCTGGTGGCCTCAGAATCAGATTTTTAACAGGTACCCTGGGTTATTCTGATACAAGGTTTTAGAAATACTGGTATAGATCATTTTTTTCTCTTAGAACAATGTTCAAGATACTGCTGGAGGGATGAAGACTAAGTGTAAGGCAAGAACTGATTAAATGCCAAAAGGTATTTCCAAAGGAGGTTATAAAATCTACTGTTCTGAAAATGCTGAAAAAGGCAGTCTTGCTTAGTAGCAGAAGGCTCTGGACTTCTGGAAAGCTTTCATAGCCCTATAAGTGTGTTGAGATAAATTAAATGCACAAAGGTAAAGGCGAATAAGAGATTGAATTGGTTTGGGGATGATAAGTTAATAATATAATAATGGGCTAGGCAGGGACGACTTTGGTGCATCCTCTGAAGCTGCATAATGAGTTTTCAAAACCTTTAGGACTAAAGAAGTATGGGAGAGCACGTGTGGTACCTTAACCTTCTCTAGTGACCCGTTGAGACAGCAGGCGAATGGGTGAGCAGGTAAGCAGAACCTGTGTTATGCTTTCCTTCAGCTGCACAACTTGGTCCTGGCCTGAGCTGGTTTCGCCATTGTTACCTCACCTTTCCCTAAGCATGACCACCTGTGGATCCTGGCAAACACAGCATACACACACATTCAGAGCTGTCCCATGAACACAATCTAATTCACACACACACACACACACACACACACACACACACACACACACATTCAGAGCTGTCCCACAAACACAATTTCCCAAGTCAATGTGAATGGCCTAAAATCGAGAGAAGGAAGATGTTAATTTTCATTAAGCTCAAATTTTTTGCTGCCCTGCTGTGACTGTATAAAGGGGTTATCAATTTCAAGCAACCCCCTAACCTCTTTCTAAACTTTATGGTATCCATGCACACACACACACACACACACACACACACACACACACACACACACCAAGGAGCACATTTTTTGAAAAACAAAAGCAATTGCACAGGAGTGAAACAACCAATCACACGTCCCTTCCAACCCAGTTATTTCTGGTTTCAGAGACTGAAAACATGAGTACATTGTGTCATAAAGGAGAGAAGACTGGACTTAGAATCGAAGTTCTGAGTATAAATGCAGATTCTAACCTTCCCTAGGTATACCATTTATTCCCTACTACATGTATGCAGTAAACATCTTTAAAATGCATTCAGTGCAAGTATTTTCAACAATAAGGGAAGTGGAGCAAAGATAAAATAGGAGCAGAAAATGAAAAAAAGTCACGGTATGATCAACACTCAAATAATAGCATTATTACCTTATTTTGTGATTGTAGGTCACAAATTTGGTTCTGAACCCTCTAGAAGGCAAGGCAAGTGAAAATGCATGCCCAGTTACATAATTTACAGCGTCCATAAGACTAAAACAAAGTTTTTCATTAGGAGTGCAACTGTTGCTGTCACGGAGTCCAGAGAGAAATTTTTCCCATTGGGTTTTTATAATGAGGACTAATGCAGTGAACAATGTCCTCCAAATAGTCTTAGAATAAACCCAAGAATGAGTTTCTTATCATGTACCTCATGTACCTTGATGTAAGCTGAAGCACAATGTTCTAAAAGCACGATGTCATAAAACCAGTTCTACAAGAGACTAAGTGATGTGTTAGGTATCATTCCCTGAAGGGGACTGGAAGCACCTGAAGCGGAAATCACAAACAGGCAGAAAATAGGCTACATCTAGCCCCCACAGATGTATTTTCCTTGGTCTATGTGGGGGTTGTTACTATTATTGTTTCCCACATTTAAACTGAAAGTTCCAAATAAGATCCATATCCGGTGTGTGCTTGTTATTTAGTGCGTCTTACCCCCACCCCCCACCCCCGGGCCACAGCCCCACATGAGGATGTCACTGGAAACCAGAAAGCAGCTGTCTCCTGGTCACTGCCCCCTCTCTGACCACCTCAGCCTTCAGCTCTGCCTCCTCGGCCTCCTTAACTCACATGAATTTGAAACCCCCCCCTGGGAGGAATGGGTAGAGTATATTTACCTCAGACAGTGCAGCCTCAATATTTCTCTCCCCAAGCTTTGAATAAGGATCAGGCAGCAACGACATTCACTGTGTGGCCTTGAACAAGGGATTGAATCATCTCTGAACGTCTGTTTCCTCATCTTCAGAAAGGAACTAATAATACCTATTTTTCAGAGTTGTGAGAATTAAGTGATATATTTTCAAAAACACTTAACTGCTAATAACTATTCAAATGAACCATATTATTACCAGAAATTATCCACAATTTACCTCATCTTAATCATAATGGATTTTTGAGAATACTTTCTTCACCAGCTTACTCCTGGCTTTTTCATAATCAGAGGCTGCTTGGGCTCCACTTCAGATCTTCTTGGTCTACCTTTTGCTCCAGCCCCTCTTGCAATGGCAAGTTCAGTGGCAGTTTCACAAGCATAGTACAGGTACTACCTGAGACAGCTTCACCTGGGATCTGCAGGATATACCTCCTGCTTCCTGCCTCCTCCAGCATGCACCATGGGATGCCATCAGAAACCAGTTAGCCCTGACATGCACGTCTCAGAAGTTAATACCCTTGGGACCAGCCTTAACAAATGGGTGATTGACAACCATTAGCAAAATACTCACTCCCTTTGTCCCACGGATGAATAGTTCTTGAAACACATTTTATAAAGCTCCTCAGAAAGTCCCAGCAATAATCAAGTAACAGTCCCCCATACCGGTGGCTACCTCAGTTACACATCATGCTTTTGTCTTTCCCTCCTTTCCTGGTCCCACTTCCTTCCTTGTTCCTCACTCCTGCTCCCTGAGATGACTTCTCACCAAATTACCTGCATATAAGCTTTGTCTTCAGCTTTGCTCTGAATAAAGCCGAGGTGCAAGTATCCTCCAAAATATGTTCTTAAATAGAAATTATCCTTCAAAGGACTCCATCAAGAAAACAAAAAGATAACCCAAAGAATGGAAGAAAATGTTTGCAAATTATAGATCTGTTAACAGACTTGTATCTAGAATATACAAAGAACTCTTATACTCAATAATAAAAAGTAAAATAACCCTAGACATCTTTCCAGAGAAGATATACAAATGGCCAATAAGCAAATGAAAGGATGTTTAACATCATTAATCTTCAAGGAAATGCAAACCAAAACCACAATGGGATACTACACTTCACATTCGCTAGAATGGCTATAATCAAAAGTCAAATAATTAAGTGTTAATGAGGATGAGGAGAAATCAGAATGCTCAGACACTGCTGATAGGAATATAAAATGGTACAACCACAAGGGCAAATAGTCTGGAAGTTCTTTGAAGTTTAAAAACAGAGTTAATATATGATCCAGCAATTGCACCCCTAGGTAAATACCCCAAAGAAATGAAAACATATGTGCACACAAAAACATGTACATGAATATTCATAGCAGCATTATTCACAATAGCCAAAAGGTGGAAATAACTCAAATGCCCATCCACTGATGAATGAATAAAGTGTGGTGTATCCTTAAAATACAGTAATCAGCAATGAAAAGAAATGAAATACTGATTCATACTACAACAAGGATGAACTGGGAAACATTATGCTAACTGAAAGAAGCCAGTGACAAAGGACCACATATTGTTTGATTCTACTTATGTGGAAGGTCCAGAGTAAGCAAATCTATATATATACAGAGAAAAAAAAGCAGATTGGTAGTTGCCTGGTGCTGCTGGGGATGGAGGGATAGAGGGGAATAGGTAAGGGGTGTAAGGTCTCTTTCTGAGGTAAGGAAAACCTTCTAAAATTGTTTTGTGCTGATGCATGCACAACTCTGAGAATATAATAAAAGTCATTGGTCTGCACACTTTAGATGGTTGAGTTATATGGAATATGTATTAGATCTCAATAAAGCTATTAAAAAATAGAGGTCACCATAATTTTTAACCTATGATGGCCAAATAAAATGCTGCTCATTTTTACAAAACACCACTGAATTCTCCATTTGCCTTTTTCTTTGCCTGTGGGTAATTTTCAACTACTTCAAAGAGTAGCATCCAGAACAGAGAAAGTTTCTGCAACATTGTTCATTTCTACCTTTCTAGCTTTCTCATAATCCTGTTGTATTTCTGTTGCCTATTATAGGACATCTGAAATTTGAAAACAAACTCACCAAAATCCTAGCTGAGCATTATACTCACTAAACTAAAAGACAATCACATCTTCTCACCCAGCCCGTACCATGCCCACATGGTCATCCATAATCACCCTCCCGTCCCACACTCTAATGATTTAATTCATACTCACAGCTCCCTCCCCCCCCACCACACACAATTAAATTCAGGTTTAAAATACTTTGAGACTAGGGGTGCCTGGGTGGCTCAGTCGGTTAAGCATCCGACTTCAGCTCAGGTCATGACTCCCAGTTCATGGGTTCGAGCCCCGCATGGGGCTTTGTGCTGACAGCTCAGAGACTGGAGCCTGCTTCAGATTCTGTCTCTGTCTCTCTCTGCCCCTCCCCCACTCATGCTCTGTCTCTCTCTCTCTCTCTCTCTCTGTCAAAAATAAATAAACATTAAAAAAATGGCTTTTAAAATACTTTGAGACTATTGTTCCTGACTATTGAACCTGTAGAAGTGAGTGATAAGATAGCTACACACACAAATCCCAAAACACGAAATAAGAAGCAAGGTAAACAACCCCATTTAGTCAATATCAGAAATGACACGGGAAAGATGTAGAGGTTGATGAAAATTCATCCACCTTGGTTTCACTATACGTCACTCTAAATAAATCTTATGTCTTAGGTTCTGCTTTGTATCTCATTCTTGGTGGAAAAGAAAATAACGAGTGTTCACCCTTTCTGGAAAATGATTATTTTACCATGTTTCAGCATTAACAACAGACATTTCTGGAATTTTTCTTAGTCAGATCTGAATCTTCTGAAATTCCATTGATGAGTATTCTCAGACTTCAACTGGAAGAAATTTATACCAAGACATTATTGTCACAGTAGAAAAATAAAAGATGTATTGCCTACAGTCTTTGCTCTTGTAAAAGAATAGTTGTATTTTTAGATAGTTTGAGAATGGCATTGGACCTAAATTTTTCAATTTTAATATGAGGAAATATTGTTCCAACAGTGATCCCACATATCCAGTGAGTTAAAATGAGCTGACTTAACTGCTCAATGTCAGCATGTAAGCCTGATCCAGGAAAGATGTTCAAGAATTATGATGTTTCAGTGGATAACACTAGTTATTACTCCTATTATCCCTAGTTTCTGAATTTCCTTCCATCCTGGGCCTTAGGCCAGGCCTGCTGGGAAACTATAAGAGAGAAGAAACAAAACTTGTTTATCATAATCTCTTTTCAAGCTGGGTACAGAGTTATCACAATTTTAGTTCAGAAATAGCCTAACTTAACTGCATGAAGGAGGCCTATCCCTCACTTCATCTTTTCCAATCTCGGGCCAGGAGGGTTTAGAAATACAATTTGCAGCTTTTCAACTTCTCTGAACTTAAAAAAAAAAAAAAACCTTTAAAAAAATTCACCCCATCAGAAAAATAACCCTTCACTCCTCATATATAAATACATTTATTTATAAATCATATATAAATTACTCATGTATACTATCAACAGATACAAAACAGAAATCATAAATGAAATGATTAATATGGAATATACAGTATTTATGATCTATTAATAGTACCAAACTGTTTTCCTCACACTAAAAATAATAATGTTTTAGTGAGGTAAAATAACACAGTTAAAGAGAAGTCAAACCACAGAATAGGGAAAGTGTCTGTTCTGCCCTTTTCTTGCTGTTCATTTGTGTCAGGATTATCTTCAATCTATAATTGCTTTCCTAAAATATTATTAAGTCATTTAGCCATTTTGTAAAGGTTAGTTTAGCTAAAACTAGAGAACATAATCCATGATTCTTCTTAACCAACACAAGCAACATGCTAATTGTTAGAATATGCTAAAAACAAACCAAGAATGGAGGTTGTGACCACTAATGCTTCCATGTTGTAAAATTTTCCTTAGGATGCATGATTGTTCAACATACAGTCAAGGTACCACAGTCAATTCATTAATTAAAAACGAGTAAATCTTAACTTGTATATGATTATATTATTATTATTAGAATTTTTAAAAGCAATATTCTAACATTTTCCTCCTATATCCCAATGTATCTTACACTTACTATGGTATATGTTTATTCAGTTTGGAAACCACTGCTTTAGAGGTCAGCCTAGCTACAAAGTAACAACTCTTTGATTATATATCAAATCCTTGGAATAAATACACATGTGTCATCAGAAATGGATTTTGCTGCGTGTTACAAAATGGACAAAATAGAGTGGCTTAAACAAGACAGTTCATTCCTCTCTCACATAAACAAAGGTTGGAGATAATCTATAGCCAAGAGCTAAATTGGCGCTCCATGATGCCTATCTCCTGTCTTGTTCCTCTTCTGTCCCCATACATGTTTCCCTTCATGGTTCAAGATGGTTGATGGGCTCCAGACATCACATCTAAATTCTAATAAGCAATACAGAGAAACGAACAAAGAAAGACATTTCATAAGTTTCACCCAATAGTTTGACAGCACCCATTTGAGAGAAATTACTCCAAAGTCTACAACTGGCTATAAGAAATAAACAGGGATTCCATTATGGAAGAGGAGAGCCAAGAGTCTAAGCCACAATGCATAAAGATGTATCAATACATACACAAAGAAACAGAGGAGAAGAAATGTTAACAAAACTCCAGTCCAAGATAGCAGTGTAGGAAGACCCTGAACTCACCTTCTCCGCAGAGCACAACAAATGATACTTATTTATGGCACAGTTCCTTCTAAAGAAGAATGGAAGGCTGCCTGAACAGCAGGCGAAAAGATGGAAGAGAAAGAGAACAGCAAGAGAGAAGGAGACTCAGTAACAAAGGGAAGCCCCACCCCCAATGCTACAAACTGCAGTGGGAAGGGGTAGTTAGGGACCAAGAACACATTCCTCCGTCATTGGACACAGGAAAAAACAAGCCATGTCTAAATGAGCAACTAGTGTATAAAAGATCCAGCCCTAGAACTGTACCAAACAGTGGAGGAGTATCTACAACTCTCTCTGGGTCAGAGGGTCTGGCAAGCGACATGGTTTACACTGCCCCCTCTACCTTGAAAACTCAGACCAGAGCAGGGTCCAGGTGCCCTAACCAGATTGTCACCTCAGTGAGGTCCAAGACCCTAGCCTACACCTGCCTTTGCTGTCCCACAGTAGCCACAGGGCTGGTTAGCACTCACCACAGCTTCAGACTTCACACCAAGGTAACAGGTGCAGAGCACCCTGGAACACTCCAGGCCCATACCACTTCAACTTCTGACAGTTTGCTAGGGCATTCCCACAAGAGCACTCCTGGACCTCCAAGCTTACACCTGTTTTGGATCCAGCACCTTGAAACCTCAGACCATGTGTGCTTTGGTTTCAGCCATCCTGCCAGGGCACCCCCTACGTGGAGCACACCAGATCTTCCACCCATGCCAACCCTGGCTCTAGTCACCTGGCCAGGGCACCCCTTGCAATGAGCACCCCACGATACCCTGGCTTGGACCAACTTCAGCTCCAGCTATCCTGCCAGGGCACTTACTATGTGGAGTACCCTGGGACACTCCAGCTTGTGCATACTTCAGCTTTATTTGTCTTGCTAGGGTATCTGCTGGAGTGAGAGCTCAAACACTACACCAATCTGTGCACACCTCAATTTTAGCTGTCCTGCCAGGTTACACACTGTAAGGAGAGCCCTGGGACCCTTAGCCTATGACAGCCACAGCTGTCAGCCATCCAGCAAAAGCCAGACAGCAAAGTCACCATGCACACACATTCCACATAGGGGATGACCATACACAAAACCATTCCTTCAAGTTTAGAAGTAGCTATTCTAATAATCCATGGAAGCAAACACAGAAAGTCAAGCAAAATGTGGAGACAAAGGAATATGCTTCAAAATAATTAAATGAAATGGAGATAAGCAACCTGTCTGATGAAGAACATAAAGTAATGGTCATAAAAGTGCTCACCAGGCTGGAGAGAAGAGTGGAAGAACTCAGTGAGACCTTCAGTAAAGACAAATAAAATATGAAAAAGAACCAGTCAGACTAGAATACATAACTGAAATCAAAAATACATTACAGGGAACCAACAGCAGATTAGAAGATACAGAAGAATATATCATCAATCCGGAAGACAGGGTGAGGGAAAGCACCCGAGGTGAAGAAGACAAAGAGAAAATAATTTTTTAAAATGAGGATAGGTAAAGGAATTTCCTGGACAACGTCAAGAGAACAAACCTTCATATCATAGGGGTCCCAGAAGAAAAGAGAGAAAGGGACAGAAAACTGATTTGAAGCACTAATGGCTGAAAACTTCCCTAACCTGGGGAAGAAGAGCCCAGAGAGTTCCAGATAAGAGAACCACACCAAAACACATTAAAATTAAAATGTCAAAACTTAAACACAAGAAAAGAACTGTAAAAGCAGCAAGAGAAAAACAACTTTTTATGTACAAGTGATTCACCATAAGACTATAAGCAGATTTTTCAGCAGAAATTTTGCAGGCCAGAAGGGAGCAGTATGATATATTCAAGTGCCAAAAGGAAAAAACCAACAACTGAGAATATGGTACCTGGAGAGATTACCATTCACAACTGAAAAAGAAATAAGAGTTTCCAAAACAAACAAAAGTTAAAGAAGTTTATCACCATAAACCAGCCTTAGAAGTAATGTTAAGGGGCCTTCTTTATGTGGAAAAGACCATAATTAGACTAAGAAAATTATGAATAAAAAGATGTAAAATATGATAGCATATACATAACACATGGAGGAGGGAGTAAAAACAAATACATAAAAGATGTTGGTTTAGAATGTGTTTGTACTTAAATGACCATCAACTTACTATAGACTGCTAATTATTTAGAAAGTTATATATGAACTTCATATATGTATGTAAACACAAACCCAAAACTTATAATAGATGTACTAAATAAATAAATAAATAAATAAATATAAAGTCAAACATAACACTATAGAGACTCATCAACCACAAAGAGACAGAGCAAGGCAAAAAGAAAAGAATAGGGAATAACTACAAAACAACCAGAAAAAAATTAACAAAGTGTCAATAAGTCCATACCTATCAATAATTACTTTAAATGTAAGTGGTCTAAATACTTCAATCAAATGACCTAGGGTTGCAGAATGGATAATAAAAACCAGACTTCTCTGCATGTTGCCTACAAAAGATTCACCTTAGACCTAAAGACATACACAGCCTGAAACTGAAGGAATGGAAAACATTTACCATGCAGATGGGAGTGAAAAAAAGTCAAGGTAGCAATACTTATATCAGACAAAATAGACTTTAAAACAAAGACAAAGAAGGGCATTACATAATGACAAGGGGATCAATTCAAAAGAAGATATAGCAATTGTAAATATCAATGCACCCCGCATTAGAGCATCTAAAAACATAAAGCAAATATTAGCACACATAAAGAGAGAAACTGATAGTAATATAATAATAGTAGGGAACTTTAACATCCTACTTATATAAGTAGACAGATAATTCAGGCAGAAAATAAATAAGGAAACATGTCTTTGACACATTAGACTAGATGGACATAACATCTATATGCAGAATATTCCATTCAAAAACAACTGAACATATGTTCACATTCCTTTCAAGTATACATGGAACATTCTCCAAAACAGGTTAGATTTTAGGTCAAAAAACAAGTATCAATGAATTTAAGAAGACTAAAATCACAGCATGCATCTTTTCTGACCACCTGGTATAAAACTAGAAATTAATCACAAAAAAAAAATTGGAAAAAGAGATCAACACATGCTGGCTAAGCAACGTACTACAAAACAACCAATGAGTCAACAAAGAAATTTTAAAAAATACATGGAGACAAATTAAAATGGGGGAACAAATGCTCCAAAAGCTTTGGATGCAGAGAAAACAGTTCTATGAGGAAAATACATAGTGATACGGGCCTACATCAAAAAACAAAACAAAGAAAAGCTCAAATAAACAATAGAAACTTATATCTAAAGGAAAAAGAAAAAAAAAAGAACAAAGTTCAAGGTGAGTAGAAGAAAGGAAATAATAAAGAGGAGAGCAAAAATAAACAATATAGAGACTAAAGAAACAAAACAGAAAAAAATCAATGAAACCAAGAGCTGGTTCACTGAAAAAATAAACAAAAGTAGGAAACTCTTAGCCAAACTCACCAAGATTGTAAAAAAAGAAAGGACCCAAATAAATAAAATCAGAAAAATAGAGAAATAACAACTTATATCACACAAATACAAAAGGCTATAAGAGAATTCTACAAAAAATTGTATGCCACCAAATTGAACAACCTAGAATAAATGGATAAATTTCTAGAAACACACCATCTTCCAAAACTCAATCAAGAGGAAATAGAAAATCTGGGGTGTTATATGTAAGTGACAAATCACTAAATTCTACTCCTGAAACCAATATTACACTATTTGTTAACTTACTAGAATTTAAATTAACACTTAAAATTAATTAATTAATAATTAATTAATTAAAATAGAAAGAAAATCCAAACAGATCAATTACTAGTAACAAAATTGAATCAGTAATCCAAAACTACTAAAAACTAAGTCCAGGACCAGACAGACTCACAGGTGAATTTTACCAAACATTTTAAAAAGAGTTAATGCCTATTCTCTTTAAACTATATCAAAAAAATAGAAGAGGAAGGAAAGCTTCCAAAAACATTCTATGAAGCCAGTATTACCCTGACATGGGTAAAAACACCACACACATACACACAATAAAAGGCACCACAAGAAAAGCTAGAGACCAATAATTCTGATGAATACAGATGCAAAAATCCTCAACAAAATATTAGCAAACTGCATTCAACAATACATTAAAAGGACCATTCATCACAGTCAAGTGGGATTTGTTCTGGGAATGCAAGGATGGATTAGTATTCAAAATTAATCAACATGATGCAGCACATCAACAAAACAAAGAATAAAAATCACATGATCATCTGATCAGATACAGAAAAACATCTGACAAAATTCAACGTTTGTTTATTATAAAAACTCTCAGGGCGCTTGGGTGGCTCAGTCGGTTGAGCGTCTGACTTCAGCTCAGGTCATGATCTCGAGGTCTGTGAGTTCAACATAATAAAGGCCAAATGTAACAAAACCGCAGCTAACATGCTCAGTGGTAAAAAAACAGAGCTTTTCTTCTAAGATCAGGAACAAGAGAAGGATGTCCACTTTCACCACTTTATTCTACATAGTACTGGAGTCCTAGCCACAGCAATCACACACGTAAAAAAATAAGGGATTCATATTTGTAAGGAGGAAGTAAAACTGTCACTATTTGCAGATGATATGATGTTCTATAGAGAAAATCCTAAAGACTCCACCAAAAAACTATCTGAAGTAATAAATGAATTCAGTAAAGTTGCAAGATACAAAATCAATACCCAGAAATCAGTAGCATTTCTATATACTAATAAAAACGTAGCAGAAAAAGAAATTAAGAAAACAATTCTGGGGTGCTGGGTGGCTTGATTGGTTGTGTGTCCAACTCTTGGTTTCAGTTCAGGTCATGATCTCAAGGTAGATGAATTTGAGCCCTATGTCCAGCTCTGCACTGACAGCTCAGAGCCTGCTTGGGATTCTATCTCTCCCTCTCTCTCTCTGACCCTCCCCTGCTTGCACTCTCTCTCTCAAAATAAATAAATAAACATTAATAAAAAGAAAACAACTCCACTTACAATTACACTAAGGCTAATAAAATACCTAGGAATAAATATAACGAAAGAGGTAAAAGATCTGTACTCTGAAAACTATAAAACACTGAAGAGGGGCGCCTGGGTGGCTCACTTGGTTAAGTGTCTGACTTGGGCTCAGGTCATGATCTCAGAGTTCATGAGGTTGAGCCCCGCATCAGGCTCTGTACTGACAGCTCAGATCCTGGAGCCTGCTTCAGATTCTGTGTCTCCCTTTCTCTCTGCCCTCCCTGACTCACACTCTGTGTGTCTCTCTGTCTCAAAAATAAATAAACATTTTTTAAAAATGTAAAAAACAAAACCAGTGAAGAAAGAAATTGAAGATGGCACAAACAAATGGAAAGATATTCCATACTCATGGATTGGAGGAATTAGCATTGTTAAAATGTCTATACTACCCAAAGCATTCTACAGATTTAATGCAATCCCTATCAAAATACCAACAGCATTTTTCACAGAACTAGAATAAATGATATTATAGTTTGTATGGAACTGCAAAGACCCTGAATAGCCAAAGCAATCTTGAGAAAGGACAAAGCTGGAGGCATCACAATTCTGGATTTCAAGTTACACTACAAAGCTATAATAATCAAAACAGTATGGTACTGACACACAAATCAATGCAACAGAATAGAAAATCCAGAAATAAATGCACATTTATATGGTCAATTAATCTATAACAAAGAAGGCAAGAATATACAATAGGGAAAAGACAAGCTCTTCAATAAATGGCACTAAGAAAACTGGACAGCTACATGCAAAAGAATGAAACTGGGCCACTTTCTTACACCATACACAAAAACTAATTCAAAATGGATTAAAGACCTTGGGGCGCCTGGGTGGCTCAATCGGTTAAGCGGCCGACTTCGGCTCAGGTCATGATCTTGTGGTCCGTGAGTTCGAGCCCCATGTCGGGCTCTGTGCTGACAGCTCAGAGCCTGGAGCCTGTTACAGATTTTGTGTCTCCCTCTCTCTGACCCTCCCCCATTCATGCTCTGTCTCTCTCTCTGTCTCAAAAATAAATAAACATTAAAAAAATTTAAAAACAAAAAACAAAAACAAAATGGATTAAAGACCTAAAACCATAAAAATCTCTCTAGGAAGAACAGTCAGTCATTTCTTCAACATGGGCTATATCAACATTTTTGTAGATAAGTCCCCTACAGCAAGGGAAACAAAAGCAAAAATAAACTATTGAGACTACACCAAAATAAACATCTTTTGCATAACAAAAGAAACCATCAACAAAACAAAAGGCATCCTAGTGAATGGGAGAAGATATTTGCAAATGATATAGCTGATAAGGGGCTCATATCCAAAATATAAAAAGAACTTATATAACTCTACACCAAAAAACAATCTGATTAAAAGATGGGCAGAGGACCTGAATACACATTTTTCCAAAGAGGACATACAGATAGCCAACAAAGACATGAAAATATGCTCACCATCACTAATCATCATGGAAATGCAAATCAAAACCATGATGAGATATCACCTCACACTTGTCAGATCAAAAACATAAGAAACACCAATTGTTGGCAAGGATGTGGAGAATAGGAAACCCTCAGGCACTGTTGGTTGGAAAGTAAATTGGTATAGCTGCTGTAGAAAACATTTTGGAGTTCTTTAAAAATTAAAAATAGAATTACTGTATGATCCAATAATTCAATTTTAAGGTACTTACCTTAAAAACTGAGAATACTAATTCAAAAAGATATGTGCACCCCTATTTTTATTGCAGCATTATTTACAGTAGCCAAGCTATGGAAGCAGCTTAAGTGTCCATTGTTAGATGAATGGATAAAGAAGTGATGTGTACATAAACGCACACACACCCACAGACACACACACACAGACACACACGCGCGCGCGCGCGCGCGCGTGCGAGATGGAATATTACACAGCCATAAAAAGGATGAGATCTTGTCATTTGCAGCAATATGGATGAAACTAGACAGTACTATGCTAAGTGAAATAAACAAAACTGAGAAAGACATAGATCATATGATTTCATTCATATGTGAAATATAACAAGCAAATGAATATACAAGCAAAAAAAAAAAAAATCACACTCAGACCTATAAATACAGAAAACAAACTGATGGTTGCCAGAGGGAAAGGGGTGGTGGATGGGCAAAATGCACGAAGGGGAGTGGTAGATATATTATTAAATGAATAAACTTAATTTAAATGAATAAATCACAGAAATAAAGGTACAACATAGAACATAGTCAATGATGCTGTAACTGCATTGTATGGTGACAGATGGTAGTTACACAGCACAACGTATAGAGATGTTGAATCACTGTGCTGTACGCTTGAAATTAATGTAACATTGTATACCAACTGTATTTAAGTAAAAAATAATAAATTATTTTAAAAAAAGAAACAGGGGAGCTCTACCCTATAAGTATCTTTTTACTCTACCACTATGGTCCATCTGAAAACAATCTTGATCTGCAAAAACTATCTAGCCAAAATGGACTGTGGACAAGGATGTCTCTCAAAAAAAAAAAAAAAAAAAAACCAATCCAACGGTGAAATAATCAAGTTACACAAAATACATTTATAGTTCTCTTGACTGCAGTCTAGTCTGAGAACTATGGGATTAAACAGTAATGGAAAACTGTTTTGTTTTGTTTTTCTCAAAAACAACTTTATATGCCACCTAGGGGAGTACAAAGCTTTGCTTTAATAAGCACCTTTCTGAGCTTGGGTACACAACTTTACATGTGGGAGTCAGGCCAAAACTGAATTGCTCCATATAAGAGGGCAAAGGTGTCAACTGAAGGATGGCAGGAGGCAGACAGAATCCAGTAGGAAAGGAGAGGAAACCTCAAAGTAGAGCACTGACTGGGAAATGCCCAAAGAGACACTCCCCCTGGCAGAACTACTGAGGAAAGACTTTGCTTAAAATGGATTTTACGTTGTTTTCCGTGGAGTGCAAGACATATATGCCCCCCTTCTTCTTTCCTCCTTCATTAAAATCTACTTTGCTTACTTATGCATTTCTTGTAACTGAGACAAAGTTGAAGTTATGAATTCTGTGTCCAGTTGACTTTGGGCTCCAATAGACACAGAAATTAGAAGACAAGGAAGGATCAACATGAGAATGACAGTAATAATGTGAAAATAGAGACTTTCCCATTCTCATTAAAGCCAAATTTACATATGGTTAGGTAAAATTGGCAAGAGATTTTTATCTTCCATGTTCTCACTAATAGATCCAGAAATTAAATATAGATCTACTTACCTGCTTTGAAACATTTTTAAATGCATTTAAAATTTACATTGAATATTTTGCTTTAGGTTAGAAAGCTTCACCATGCTGTAAAATCTTCAGGGTTCATTTAAATGAATGTACTGTAGTTTAAAACACTGAATACAAAACTTCCTATAAATAGGAACTGACTGAACAGAGTAGAGACAGGAGAAAATGGGCAGAGAGAAAATGAGGCGAATTCAGGGCAGGAGGGAGCAGTAGTACACTTGCAGTAGGAAGAGAGCCAGGCAGCTCTGCACAAGTGAACTAAAAGTCAGAAAAGCCCACAAATCTGTGTAGGATCAGACTGGATCTTGGTCAGAAGGGAGATCGCTTCCAAGAGAGCTAAAATAAAAGGTCAGCGTAGATAAGCTGAGGGCTAGGACAAACGTCCCAGTAACTCAGGCACACTGTCTGTGCTGACACTGCTAGTTGACCAATCCAACTTCTATCCACAGCATCCCTATCCCATCCAGGGACTGGGCTACTGATGATCAGGTGACAAGCCAGTAAGATAGCAGAAGTTGCTGGGTAGGGCTTTCAGAAAAGCTTTCTCAAAGGGAGAGAAGCAGATGGTATGCATGTTGCCTTTCTCTTTCTCCCTAAAAAGTAAAACACACAAAAGTCATCTTATAACCATGTCAAGTAAAAAGCACATGCTAAGGATGGCAAATCCAGAAGACAGATGGAGCCTGGATTACTGAGACCATCTCTGAGTAGCTGCATTACCCCTTGGACTATGAATATCCAAACACCCAAAACAAACAAAACCCTTACCTGTTTAAAGCAGTATTAGTTTGTATTCCTGTTACTTAACAGCTGAATGAATTAGTAAATGATTCAGACAGAATTTGGTGTCCAAAAATAGGGTAGTGCAAGTAACAGAACCTAAAATATAGAATTGTCTGAGAGGAGATATTATCAGACACTAAAGACCCAGATATCCCAAGCTGCAATGTAGAGGACTTTGTTATGTGGTGGCAGAACACTGGGCCACACTATCTTGACCAATTTTGGAACGCAGACCCAGATTTCAATACAGGATGTAATTTAAAAATGGTGGAGACATTTCAGAATGTGTAAATAGGAGGGTTAGTTGTCGCAATTTTCAGCCAAGTCCTACAACAACAACAACAACAAAAAGACAAACTGAGACTACAGCAAGCCATTCCACTTGCACAAGTGGAAAGTAATACAGCATTACTGAGATACACTCTTCCTTCAGCAAGCAATCTAGATTGACTGAGAGCCCCCAGTTGGGATTCTTGCAGGGTGAAAAAGCCAATTGCTTCTGTACCCCATAATGAAACTCTTACAAGTTGTGAAGTGCAGCCTTGACAGAAAATGAGGTTGGTGACCCTGGGCTTGCTAAGCACATCCCATTAAAAGTTCTCTGGCAGGAAGGATAGCCTACAGTAAAGGTAGTCATTCCACCCAAAAAAGATATTTCCAATTGTTATAAAGCAGCAGCCATTAAGCTAATGAGAGGGTCCAAACAGAAGCCAAAAGCCAAAAATTCTCAAGCTCCAAACTTAAAAAAATTTACTGTAGCTCCTCATACTTAAATCTACTGGAGGGGCGCCTGGGTGGCTCAGTCGGTTAAGCATCTGACTTCAGCTCAGGTCACGATCTCACGGTCCGCGAGTTGGAGCCCCGCGTCGGGCTCTGGGCTGACAGCTCAGAGCCTGGAGCCTGCTTCCAATTCTGTGTCTCCCTCTCTCTCTGCCCCTCCCCCGTTCATGCTCTGTCTCTCTCTGTCTCAAAAATAAATAAACATTAAAAAAAAAATCTGGAAACAGCTACACTAGAAGCCTACTAAGTTTCTGGGGGATCCAAACTGCCAACTCTCATTGGCAATGACTAGTAACAATATTATTCCCAGATAATCAATCAGGACCATAAATGAGAATAGAATGCCATCAACATAAAAGAAATTCAGGGAACAAAAAACGAGAGAGAGAGAAACAGTTGTTTAAATTTCAATCATAATAACAAAATTTTTCAAAAACTCAATAGAAGAATCAGAAAGGTAAATTTGAAGAAATGAACCATAAGAGAATTTTGTAAAAAAGAAAAAGACATAGGAATGGAAAATGGGAAACAGAAAAATCAAATACTAAAATGATAAAGTCCAGAGAGTCCAAGAATCAAATTATAGAAGAACCAAAAAGAAAGAACAGGGTAAGGAAAACAAGTATTAAAGAAATTGTTCAAAAAGTGGTCAGAACCAAAGACCACGTGTCCAGATTAAAAGAACCCATCAAGTTCTCAGCACTACATGAAAATGGATTTCCACCAATGCATAGCATTACAAAGTTTTAACACAGGAAACAAAGAAGAAATCCTCCAAGTGTCCAGACAGAAAAAAACAAAACAAAACAACAAAACAAAACAAAACAAACAGATCACACTCAAATGATCAGGAAGGAGAAAAACTTCAGTTCAGAAACTGGAAGCAGTCCTCTTCAGATTCTGCAGGAAAAGTTATTTCAACCTAGAATTCTCTATCTAGCCAAAAATCCAGTCCAGAGTGTGTAGGCAGAAATAAAGACATTCTCAGACTTGTAAATCTAAAATTTTAACATTATGCACCCTGGAAGGCACAAAGGATGAACTTCATCAGAAAAGAGGGAGTAAATGTAAAAAGAGGAATGTTTAAGGTACAGGCAACAGGAAGTGCAACACCAAAGAAAAACAAAAGAAATCACATATATAAGAATAAAAGGAGATCCTAGGACACCATCTAGGCTGCCTCTGGGCAAAAGGCCACCATCTAGTCCATACTGGAGGAGGTTATAACTCTCTGGGAAAGAAAGGAAGATGAATTTGATAGAATACATCATATGAATGAGATTAGAAACCTGGGAAATAATTTGAAGTTGAGTTATTGATAAAGACATAGAAAACTAAGCAAATCAAGGAAAAAGGCAAGTTTGAAAAAAAAAAAACACTTTCAACCAAGAGACACAATAAAATTGTTCAAGAAAGGAAATTAATCATAATTTATCTTAAAATTTATCTCTTAAAATGCATTATCATAATAATGCAAACAACAAATACTGATTTAACAAAAATTATGTGTAAATACAGTTTGAGAATGGAGACATGAGCATATGTGTGCTGGGGAAAAAATGGGGAAAAGAGGTGTATCCCATAGTGGAAAATCAATTGACTAGCGTGTTTTAGACATGCAGAAATAAATGCCAGAAAAAGTCAACTCTAAGAATTGAAAATGGTTGCCTCTGAGGAAGAGGAAATGGAAGGGCAGGAAGAACAGGGACTACTTACTATCTTTAACAAACTATTCACTTAGTAACTCCTTAAACTATGCGCCTATGCAACTTTGATTAACAATAAATACATTAAAATTCAATAAGAAGACAAACATCATAGTAGAAAAACAGGTAAAGGAATTGAGACATTTCACAAAATAAGAAATGACATAAATGCTATGAGATACTTTTCTTATCACTATATTGAGAAAGAGCAACACCAACAACAATAGTACTTTGCATAGGGTATATAGAAACATGAACACACTACTGATACACGTAGAAATTGATATGGCTCTCAGTAGAGTTCTTCAGCAGTATTTACGAGTCTTAAAATGTTCATATCCTTTCACTCAATAATTCCAGGCATTGCAATTTATCCTAAAGAAATAATAAGAAATGTGACAAAGATTTATATACAAGGATAGTTATCATTACTTTGTTCATAATAGTAAAGAGTTGGAAACAATACATCCAACAAGAGCAGAATATATAAATACAATAGAAAAGGCAGTATTTTACTCCTGTTAAAAGTGATAATGTCGATCATATTGGCCTGGAGAAATATTCACACAAATTTTAGGTGAAAAAAGATTACAACATCATATACATAATAGGATCTCATTTTTGTTAAAAAATAACTGCAATATTGCAGAAGTAAAATCAAAATATGTACAACAAAACTCCTTGTGCCTCTGTACACAGTGTTTCAGATTTTTTTTTTAGTTAATATATGTACAACACCCAAAATAGTACCCGGTATACAGCAAGCACTACCCACAGATGTTGGCAATGACTAGCTATCATCATCTGTAGAAAAATTAGAAAATTTTTCTACAATGACTACTTTTTATTTAGGCATTTAAAATTGAAATGGAAATAAAAAAAATAGCAAGGATCTCAGTAAGGATATAATTGGCATTCCCACCTCAGAAATTTTGATATACAGACAGAACACAGGGAATCCCATGTGCACGAAGACCATGTAAGTCCAGAGAGTAAATGATGACTGACTTATGAGAATCATGACTCTTTTGAGCATGAAGACAAGGACTACCCTAATGACTGCACTAGAGAAGTTAGACAGAAAGAAGTAGAAGAGAATACAAAAATAGGTGCCTCTACTAATCAAACTCCTGGTAGGTAACAAATGGCACAATCAAATGGAGTAATTAAGGGCAGTTCATTAAAGCGATCATTTACAAAAGTGTGGGCAAGGCTTAGGAAAACAAGAAATGGTGCAGTGTCCCAGGCCAGCAATAGCACAGTGTTACTAGGACACTTAAGCCAAAGGCATGACAAGAGGGAGCAGTTACCAGCACCCTGAGAAAATGGCTATCAGGAGGGGACCAATGTAAAGAGCTGTGGCTTTGTGTAGAAAGTCACAACCAACCCACAACAACTTGGCCATGATAGAACCAGCAGACTAAGTACAGCTGTTGCTTCTCCTATCATTATTGATCATTTGATGGGGCCTCCCATTGCCCACACTTAATCAGAAGCCAGAGATCAAGGCAACTCATACAGGTCAGATTCCCTGTGCAGAGAGTAGCATAGAGAAGAATACAGAATGCTTCTGGAAGAGTAAATGTATTCAACCGAGTATCGATGTTGGGGTATGGGTTGCATTAGAGAGGAAGGTACTTGTCCATCCCTCAGTAGTAGTGTAGGTTGTTGCCCCAAACCTAGCAGGATATATCAGGTATCATGTAAAGGAAAAATTCTGCCACATACCTGTTGTTTCTCAAGTGACCTTACTAGCATCCTAATAGTTACCCCATTTGTTTCCCCATCTTTGCAGTAAAAACCATTGATATCATTTCAATCTCATTAGCTTGATGTAAGATCCAGGTACTCTTGGCCTTGGCCTCCAGTTCTTTCCTAGGTATGCTTTCTTCTCTCTTCATGGAAAAATATTGCTCTTAGCTCAGCTGAAATCACGTACAGGTAAATGCCTAAGTGACCACTCCAGCCTTGTGCATGGGACCGGAACATGCCATCCCCTGCTGATCAGCCAGGATAAGCTAAGTCAAAGTATGCCAACATAAACACCACAATCTCAATGGCTTTTGACAGCAAAGTTTATTGCTTGCCTACTCTCTCATATGTAAGCCAAGGAACTATGTTCAATGTTATCACTCAGGAACCCAGTAGTCGAAGCCTCTTTCTTAACACGTTTTCCATGATCTCAGAAGCAAGGAAAAAACATGGTGAATTATAAATGGCTGTTAAAGCTTCACTTCATGGCAGTGACAAACATCAATCATTCTGCTCACATTTTATTATGCAAAAGAAGTCACATGACCAAGGCTAAGTTCAAGCTGGCAGAGAAAAACAATCCCACTATATACTCACAGTGAGAGAAATTTCATTTTTGAGCAGACCCTAATGACTAACTTGTCTGTTCTATTCGTTCCGTGTTTTTCTTAGGAGACCACAACATTGAAAAAAATAAAATAAAACCACACTGTGAGGTCAAAAAATTGTCCTTAAAGCAGCAAAAGTTAGGAGAATTTATTATAGATGTCAGCAAACACTTGAAACTAGTGTACCAAGCTGAGAGATGTGTTAGAAGCTAGATAAGGTCAAAAGACCTTTACAAACTAGTTCCTCCCTTCAGATTTCTCTTGAATGCAATAAATATTAATACCTTTGGTCATTCAGGAAGGGGAAAATCATGGGTAGAAAATGTGTCCTTGGAGAATAGGCCTTAGAATAGAAACAGAAGGGGTCATATTATTCTCTCTGACTTAACGGGGTGTGGAAAACACGGACTCCCCCCATCTCCATGTAGCAACGGGACTGACTTTCTCACTCTAGGCCTCAGCTGAAATGTCATTTGGTCAGAGACACCTAACTGGCACACTTTATACCCTATGGTAACCCTTCCCACGATCCCTCAATCTTTTCCTTCTGCTTAAATAGGCTTTGTCTTCATAACACTTATCACCACTCTATATGTTTTGTATTTACCTCTTTCTTCCTACCCACTAGAACATAAACTTTGAGCACACAGAATTTTATATATCCCCAGTGCCCAGAAGAGTACTTAGCACATAGAAGGCACTTATTAACTGTTTGTTGAATAAATGAGTACATGAGAGCTCTATTAGGTGTTTACAGGAAAGGCTAGTCCTTACCTGTGGGAGGGACTCAGCAAGACCTCTTTCCTTTGGAAGAAGCACATGCAATGAGCCTTGGGGTCACAGACTGAGTGCATCTATATTGAGCATACCATTGTAAGAATTTCTGAAGTGTAAGTCGTATACACTGATAACCCCATGCCTACACCAGGGCCTTGCTAAACTATTTAAGCTGGTTTCAACTATTCCACTTTATTCAATGGAGAATAATGAGATCACAATATATGCTTTTATTACTCCATAGAAAATGGCTCTGGAGTAGAGCTAGGTCTGTAGCCAATGGCTCCCTTAACACTGTGCCATTCTCCTACAACTTCCATTAAACCTACAATCTTTCAAGTCTCGCCACCTTAAGAAGCATTTTCTGAACCCCAAACTAGGTCAAGTGCCAGGACTAATGCTCTTCTCATGCCTTGTAAACTTCCTCCATTGCACATTGCATACTTGGAGCTCCAATAAGTCAGGAACCAATCTGGTTGGCCTCCTCTCTATACCCATCACTTTACACAGTTTCTAGCATGTAGTACATTTATGTCAATATGTGTTAAATGAAAAGTTAATGTGGTGAATAAATGAATGATGAACCTAAAAGAATGCATGTGCACATCAGACATTGTCTGATAATATCATTAAATAATGAATATTTCCCTTACATATATGTGCTACTGTTATTCAAATGTCTGGAGATGCTTTTGATACTCATGAAACACAAATTTAATTTAAAGGTTTATTAAATTGGTAATAACATTTTGAAATTATGTATTTTCTCAATTAATGAGTGCTAAAAACACTACTATCATGTGAGGATTCCAGCAATGTTTTGATTTTTTTTTTAAAAAGATTATTATGCTTGAAGAAGTTGCTAAATTAGTGAGCTAGGAGAAGACAATGAAACTAAATTCACATATAGAAAGGTGTGATATGGGCTGAAAATATACTGACCCTACTAAATATGCATACGAAGTTTACAGAAAATTAATTCAGTCATGATTTGACTGACTCAGTATAAATGGAGAAGGAAACTCATGTTAATTCCTCTCAAAGACTATAGATTTTCATTTCCTTTTAATGGGAGTTTCTCAGAGGCAACACAGTTTTATATATTTTCTACTAATGAATCTAACAATCTCCTCTTCACCTCCAACATAGACAAACACACAGCAGTAGACTGTTACGCAATCTCACATATGTTATAACCAAACACAGACTCCTAAGGCACTGACTACAAAATGAGAGGATCTAGCCAGATAATCTTTAAGGTCTTCTTTTTAGGTTTAAATTTTATAAATTCCTAAGAAACCGACTTGAAAGGCAGATTTCATTATTACTCAAGGGAGTTTATCAATTAAAGCAATGATAATATGGTTAATCCAAAATTATTATAAATCCCATGAAAATAACCACATAGATTATTTGTTCCCACTATTCTTGCCTTGATCCTAACAGAATGGAGTCATTTTATCAGAGAGGTGGGACAGTTTTCATCAGCAAACTACTTACAAACTTTGTAACCGCAGTGGTCTGTTGGAGTAAAGCAGTTACTAAGCACAAATTTGGAATCATGCAGACCAAGACTGAAACCTACTTCTCTGTCACTTACGAGCTATTGATTATTGGACAAATCACTTAAGACCTCCAGGATTATTTCTTTCACTACAAAATGGAGGTCACAATACCTACTTCACAGGATATATAGCACAGTACATGGCACTTGGGAAAAAACTAAATAAACGGCATCTTCCTACATATCTACCAGATATATTTTAACTTTATCTAGAGCAGATATAATAGAACACCTTACCTAGTCAATTCCTTCATTTCTAAGCTATAGAATATGTTGCCACTTTCAAATCTTGAAATGAGTACTGGTCGTTTTTAAGTTCCTCATCAATTATAAATAAGTTCAAATTATGTGAATTACAGGACCCTCCTCTGAACACTTGAATAAAAAGTACATTTTGTGCTCTGTATCATCATCCCCTGGATTGTATGTTCAGAAGACTCTAAAAGGAAGAGATTCCTTTCCTGCTGGTCTGATATCTTCTCATTGAGAGAGGGAGAAAAAAAATCCCTTGGAAGTTTTTACACAGAAGTCTAATATTTTAATGCATGACCTTAATGAAGAGACAATCTCCACACCCATATTTTGGTAACTGTAAGAAGACATACTTGAAGTCACATACACAAAGGTATGACATAGGCTGCAAATGCGCTTTGTCTCTACTGAGTAAAAATATATGGATTTTATAGCAAATTAATTCAGTTGTGATTTTGATAATTGACTCCATGTAAATGGAGACATAGTCACCTGTAGAGTTAAATGATGAATACTTATATTTTCATGTCTCATCAACAAACTACAAGATTATTTACTGATGTCTTACACACACACACACGTAATTTTCATATTAAGAACTGTCCATAATAGCCTATAAATCTGTATGTACAGGAGTTTGAAAACTAAAATACCCCAAGAGAGAATTGTACATCCCAGGGATGTTTCTTCAATTGCTCAACTGAGGTCTTAAAATTGGAAGCCACCACTGGAGGCCCAAAGTTACATAAAGGAATCAGGTGAGTGAAATCCTTTTTGTAGAAGGCTCTGGCCAGACTATGCTCGTGGGAGAATCAATCTGAATTCTAGCCCCAAGGCTAGAAATGGAAAATAATAGAGCAATTTTTCCCTGGAGGAGAAAGCTTTTGATCCTAGCACCTATAAAATGCTATTGCCTCTGTTCTTTGAAGATTCTGATTTATCCAGGCTCTGAAAGGTCTGACTCTCAAACACAGATGAGGTAGCCAGGTTTATCAAATATCTGATGCTCCTCTTTTCTGTGCTACCTGCAGTCCACTGGGTTACTTTTAATGGGTGAAAGTACTTAGATGAGTTAAGAATAGATCCCAAGTTTATTTTGAGCCCAGTGGTTTTCAGTTTTCTCCCTTCTGACAAATACATCTTCCTACTACTGCATTCTGTTCGTTTTCTAACATTCAGACATTTTTAATCAATTTCTAGTTATTCCTATATTGGGATTTGAGCAAGAAAATGAGTGTGTGTGTATGTGTGTGTGCGTGTGTGTGTACTGTATTCAGTGTATTCTAAAAAAAGGATTCTAGCATTTCAAGTTCAAATTCCTCATTCCAAAAGGGAAATTCCATACAAAGAATAGGTTGCTGAAGGCATTTAATAAACAGCAAAGGAGAAAATGAGAAAAATCAGACATTTAAAGATGGGGACATTGGCAAGTTTGATTTCTTACAGTTCACCTCAAAGAGAAGCAGGTCATTTTGCCAGAACAGAAATGTGTCAATGTCAGCTAAGTAAAGGGAATTCTTAATAGAACACGTTGAGAAGAAAGAGTAAGAGTACTGGACAAAAGGATATTTCATAAGGAAATAAAACATTTTGAGGCCACTGATCAGTTATCTAAATTTGTTTAATAGTTGTGTGATTGCTCATTGGATCTATCCTATTGGTTATTATACAGTTAAATTTTAAAGAAAAAATAAAATTTCAAATACAAAATATTCTTAAACATACTAGGTACATAAAAAAGGGATTTAAGGCTTTTTTTGTATTGATTTCAGTGAGTGATAGCCTATTACAAAGATTGTTTCATTTTAAACATTAATGAAAGCATACCATGTTTTACAAGGCTTCTATTTCATTATTGTCTGTTCTAAATGCAGTATTTGTGTTCTATATAATGTACTCGTTGACTGTATTGCCAATTGATAGGTGCACAATGTACCATATAATTATGCATATGACATATTCAATTATAGTGAGTTATTTACTATACACTGTCTCCAATTTGCATCACCTGTTTAATTTTAAAACATAGCTGTGTTTCCATAAATGTGAAATCATCACATGATTTCAAAATAAGGTACTGGTATCAACTGGGCACAACACTAGTGAAAATGTACCTAATCTCCATTTCTATACTAAATGAAAGAATGTATGCACATTAAAATGGGTATATCAGGGGTGCCTGGCTGACTCAGTCAGTGGAGCTTGCAACTCTTGATCTCAGGGTTGTAGGTTCAAGCCCCACACTGGGTGTAGTGGTTAGTTAAAAAAATGAAATATTATAAAAATAAAGAAATAAAATTGTTATATAAAATCTATGGATTTGGAACTCCGTGATGGCAGATCAAATTAAATTGAGCAAGACACAGATTAGCATATATGCTTACTCAGTATGTGTGCACATAGAACCAGAGCTTTCCACCATGGTCACTGACCAGAATCTGCTACATGGAAGCTCAATGAGAACAAATATTTAAAGAACATAGGGAATGTAAGGCACCTGGGTGGCTCAGTCGGTTAAGCATCCAACTCTTGATTTCAACTCAGGTCATGATCTCACGGTTCATGAGAACAAGTGTCAATAGAGCCCCATGTTGGGCTCTGTGCTGACAGTGCAGAGCCTGCTTGGGATTTTCTCTCTTCATCTCTCTCTGCCCCTTCCCCCCTCAAATAAATAAATAAACTTAAAAAAGAACAGATGGAATGTAACTCACCAAGTTTCTACCCAATACTGTGTATTCAATAATGATCTTATTAAATACATGGACATAGCTGAAGATCATCTAAAGAATTATAGTTACTACTACTTTCCTCGCATTAGGTTGTCAATATAATTAATATCATTATTTGCGGGCTTCTACTTCTAAATTTTGGTGATAAACCATGTAAAGTAAACATATTTTATATACATATTCATGGAAGTGGATATCAGGATACTCTAACTGATCACTGTGTGAATCCTCTAAAGTTTACCTCCCTTAAAAAATAAAGTAAAACCCTTCTAGAAGTGGGGTATGAATGTGGTGAGAGAACAGATGCACTTAATTATCATTTATTCTCTCAGGCAAATAGTCCACTTCAGAAAGAAAACACCTTCTGTCAAGGCAGCATACCTCTATGGTAGAAGTTTAAAATTTTAGAATGTAGAATTCAGCCTGTCTATTGCCTGCCTTCTACTCTACTTGTAGTCTAGTCTTCTGTCTTTTCAGGCTCCCCAGCTTCTCCACACAGCTCTAACTTCTGCCACCGCCCACATGCAGCCTGTTTCCTACGGTGTGAGTTACATCACAGCATTATCATTTCATTTATTATTATCCAGAAGCAGAGGCATTTGTAGTTTTCAACACTGAGCTGTTAAACATACATGCATTTCATGACCATTACGTGTCAGATACTTTACTTGTCACTGGAGACACAAATGTAAACAAGAAACTTTGACTTGCTCTAATGGCACTCAGAAGCTCTCATGGCAGTGGGGCTGGGGAAGAAAGGGGAGAAGACAGGAGCAGTGATGTGTGGAGCCAGAAACCCAGCCTCCATCTACAATGCTGGGAAGAAACCCAGTGATGGCAGAATGTGTGAGGCAGCTGTTGCTGCTGTTGACTGGCTCTGTCCTTTTTATCCACTGAGTGGCCAGGCCAGACTTCTAGCGTCCCCTGAAAATGGCCTTTAGCAGTATCCTTACCCACAATCTGGATTTCCAATGCCAGCCATAATGCTAAATATCAAGTGTCAAGCACCTTCTATATTCAATTTAATCTTTAAACCATGGCACAAGAAGGAACTAAGTCTTCAACTTCTTTTATAACTTTCCAAGCAACTTCATTCAATTCCCCAGGCACATTCCCTAGGGATATAATAGATGTAACTAGTTACATTTTTTAACTGGGCTTAGTTGAGAAACAGTTTGAACTCATCCAGTTTTACATTAATTTAGATCCTGGAGTTCTATCTGAAACAAAAATATCTACTGAATGTAGATAGTGATAGATATTCATGGATACTTGAACTGAGCTGATAATTTTATACGTAATAGGAGGTTCATCCTGTACCTAATTTGTGGACCTCTTTTGTTTTGGAATGGTCTGTACTCATTTAACCTGCTATTAAAAACACAATGGCACCCAGAGAGATAGACAGTTTGGGAACCACTATTCTTTCCCCAATTACAACAAACAACATTAGAAGTTAAGACATGTGAAAAAAAAACATTTGGGAATGTGTATGTATATCTGCTGAAGGCAAAATGACTAGAAATGCCTTAAAAATGTCATGAGTGGGCCACTTACATTCCCGGAATCATGGATGTTTTTTAAGCCTACGACAAACTTTATTTTGAGAATTAAAAAAAAAAGGTGCTATATTCAAAATTTATCAACAATTCCAACTTCAAATTTATATGTACAAAAGTTTCTAATTTGGGAGCATAATTAAACTTATTGTTGCTGCATTCTATCTAACATTTTATATTATTATCCTAATAAAATATGTAAGGAAATGGTACTTCATAAGAAATATTTAAGCTTTTAGGGGTGTGTGGGTGGCTAAATCAGTTGAGCATCTAACTCTTGATTTTGGCATAGGTCGTGATCTCACAGTTCGTGGGATTGAGTCCTGCATCAGGGTCTGCACTGTTAGTGGGATTCTCTCTCTCTCTCTCTCTCTCTCTCTCTCTCTCTCTCTCTCTCTCAAAATCAAGTAAATAAACATAAACCTTTAAAATATATATATATATATATACATATATATATATATTTAAGCTTTCCTACAATTTAGCGAGAACACCCATACCAAAAGTGGCACAAAAGATCTTTTCTTTCTCTTTCTTAGATTAACTTTATTAACCTATAATTTACAGAAAATAAAATGTATCTACATTATGTGTGCAAGTCCTATATGTTTTGATACATGTGTACAGCTAATCAATATCAAAATCCAGACATGGAACATTTCCAACATTATACTTCTAGGCACTCAGTCCCCAACCCCCAGGCCCAGGCTACTAATAATCCACTATGCAGATCAGTTTCACCTGTCTAGAATTTCATATAAATGGAGTCACACAGCATGTATGCTTTATGTCTGGTTACTTTTACTCAACATAATATTGTTGAGACTCAATGTTGCATGATCAGTAGTTTACTCCTTTTCATGGCCTACTGGTATTCTATTACATGATATGCCACAATTTTTTTTATCCATTCACATGCTGATAGACATTTTGGTTGTTAGGTAGTGGCATTCTGTCATTGTTCTCACTACAACTGCATGCACACACATGTGTGTGGGCTATAGTGAAGGGAGAGGTATGTGTGTATAAGGTGTGTTTTTGTGTAGTGTGGGAGATGCAGTCTTTGGTCATGTATAGGCTAGACGGAGAGTGAAAGCGAGGAAGTAATATTTCTAGTTACTCTAACTGTGGAATTTCTCCCCCAAATTACACTTCTGGGGAAATTCCCCAGCCTTTGACTTGCTTAAATGAACTAAGAAGTCTTTTTGTTCTAAAGGTTTTACCATTGGTGGTTCAGGAGAGCAGCCATGGATGACTGAGCTAACATCAAAGTGTAATATGCACCGAGTTCTAACATGGTGGTCCCTAGATGATCACACCTGATGCTCTCCTAAATGGTCAATGGTCACTTCTTTTTTTAACAAATAAACAAATAAAAAAGTTTATTTGTTTATTTTGAGAGAGAGAGAGAAAAAGGATGTGTGCATGTATGAGGGGGAGAGAGACAGAGAGAGAATCTTGAGCAGGCTCCTCAATGTCAAAGCAGAGCCAGACCCAGGGCTCAATCGCATGAACTGTGAGATCATGACCTGAGCCAAAACCAAGAGTCGGACACTTAAACAACTGAGCTACACAGCACCCCTGAGATGGCCACTTTTAACTGGTCTTTCAGGAAGGCTATTTGAAAGGGAAAAAGGGTTAGTTTTCCATAAAGAAATCTTGCCAAAGACCTGAGGATGCCAACAAGGTTGTTTGCTGACCCACATGGAATTTTTCCTTTTCTGAGACCTTTTAGAGTCGGTGATGGTCAGTTCACTGGGCCTCTATATCAATTTCCTAGGGCTGCTGAAACATATTACCACAAACTGAATGGCTTAAAACAACAGATACTTATTTTTTCACAGCTCTGGAGGCTACAAATCCAAAATCAATGTGTTGGCAGGATGGCACTCCCTCCAGAAGCTCTAGAGGAGAATCCATTCCTTGCCTCTTCTCACTTTTGGCATCTATCTGTGTCATTCCTTGGTTGTGGCCACATCTCTCCCTTGCTGCAACCTCATATTACCTTCTCCCCTGTGTGTCTTGTGTCCTCTCTCTTTGCTGCTCTCGTATAAGGACACAAGCAATGGCATTTAGGACGTCCCCCTAAACACTCCAGAGTCATCTTATCTTAAAATCCTCAGGGTAATGACATATATAAAGACCCTTTATTCAAATAATATAACATTTAAAGTTCCAGGAATGAGGTCTTGCTATCTTTGGTGAGCATTATTCAACCCACCGCACCCAAGGCCAGTTTCTCTTGTCTCACAAAGTCACTGGGCCTAGCTGAAACTCAGTGCTCTCATGTACAAAAGGTAGTCCACATACAGTTCTTTACATACCAACAAGTTAGGTTCCAAGTTCATCTGTTTATAGTTCAAAGTGACCAGAGAAAGATTTGATTTTGCAGGCCCTAATGCATTTCTACAACATAAGAGTGTTAGTTTGTTCCTTCAAAGCTATATATACATAACTCCATCCAAATATAGTATTTTCCTCCTTACTGTCATGTATATATTAATTTATTAGTTCATTCCACAAAGACTTATTTGCCTATGCTTTGCCCAAAACTCTCTGAGGCACCAAACAAACAAGATTCCTGCCCTCAGGGAGTTTATATTCTAAAGGAGACAGTCTCTAGGTAATTGTGCTCTCAGGCAATTGGGTAAGATAGGAAAGGAAGAAAAGCCAGTGAAAGGATGTAGCTAGAGAAATGGGGGCTCCGTTCTGCCAGAACTGTCAGGAATGCATCCCATCATTGCCCAGTAGAAAGACAGGAGCCTGGAACATTGATCCATGGGCTCCTACCCACCGTTAGGGGAGGGTTATCTCCAGGATATTAACTTCTGTATACTTTGGGCTGCACTTGGGTTCAGTGTGAGCAAGCTCCTGCCAGTCCAGAGAAGGTTCTGGGACAGAATACATGTACTCTTGAGGGTGACGCTAGTATGTGAGGTGAGTCTGTGCCAGTACAGACTGGGGCTGCAGTGTGTGTGCAGGTGTGGCACACACCTGCAGACTGTGGCTGCAACGGAAATCAACACTGGACTGGGGGGGGGGGGGACATGACAGGGGCACCAGAGGCATCTGCTACCCTCACCTTACTGGCATTTTGCACATTATCTCTGCCTTTATACTTCCTGCACACAATATAGTTAAGAATACTTGTGAAAAACTCAAAACTAAGCACAAAGACTTCATAACAGTGGACTGTGAGCAGCTACAGAGGACCAGAGTGGCTTCATGGTGCACAACCACCATCGCCATCTGTTGGTGGAAAACAGAACTGAAATGCTTTTATTCTGCAAAGTAGCTCTGTTTGGATTCATAATTAAAAGTTTGTAAGCAGAGAAATCTCTGTCATTCTTTTATCTTACAGGGTTTTGGTGAGGCATAAATAATATGATTCATGGGAAATCACTCTGTCTATTATAATACATTATATAGGGTGCCTGGGTGGCTTGGTCAGTTAAGCATCCAAACTCTTGATATCACCTCATGTCATGATCTCAGGGTTTGTGACTTCTAGCCCCACACTTGGCTCTGTACTGTCAGCGCAGGGCCTGCTTGGGATTCTGTCTCCCTCTCTCTCTGCCCCTTCTCTGCTTGCTCTCTACAGCTCTCTCAAAATAAATTAAAATAAACTTTAAAAAAAAGATTTTTAAAAAACATTATATAAATGCTAGGTTTTACCAACATATAGGAGGGTTTAAAGCCTCACCTCTGTTCCTAGCTCAGATTAAAAAGCCATTGTAGCCAGATACTCAGAAGGTATCCTAAAGTTTATAGAATGCTTCTCTTATTTCTCTTATTTTTTTTGCCTTCTGCATGGAACATCCTTTGTATGATATCCACTTGCTAAGAATCAAAGTCCAGATCAGATGTCACTTAAGAAAATAGATCACTTCTTTCCATTTATTCCTTTTGCATCATCATGAACAGACCACTTGCCATAATACACTGTAGTTCATTATAAACATTTCTCTGGCCTCATTCAATAGTGAACTTCTTGAAGGCAAGGACTATACCTGATTCCTCTTTGTATGCCTGGCACGTAGCATTATATTTGGCATATAGTATGCATTCGATAAATGTTTGTTGAAATTGTTGAATTAATTTGCCATCACATAACAACAGCCTCCTTCCTACTTAGCTGTGTCTCACAGCAAGCAGCCAGGCCCAGCAGGGTGGAGGAGATGAAGGGAATTCATCTAAAATCAATTTATTTGGGGAGAAAATGTACTGTATTCAATGAAATGATTCAGTTTCATCTTTCCTGTACACAGCTCCAGAGCTGTACATGATCATAATTTTATGTCAAATACCAAGTCCCTTAAGTCATGTGGAGATATATTACTTTTTGTACACAGTAGAACCCTGTAAAAATAATACTAACAATCCCACAGGAACTAAATCCCAGAATTATAGGAAGTGAAAATATTAACAGCTCACCTGGTAGTAGCTGGATTTTATATTGCTTAAAAAAATAACGAACTAACAAAAAGCTCCTACAAACTTACAGATACTTAGATATTGCACATAGTCTTAAAATTATCAATTTTAAGAAAATGAAAGACATCACTTCCAAAGCAGAGAAAAACCTATGGTTCATTTTAAAATCAGTAGGCTCCATTTTAATTAAAATGATTGCAGACCAGAAGACCACTCAAGATGGTTGTGATGACGTCATGAGATTCTTCCCCATCTCTTCTTAGTGAGAAATACTCGGGATATGTCAAGCCGTGGATGAGAAAAATCTGTAAACCTGACTGCGCGATAACAACTTTGAACTGGAGAAAGGACACGTTGAAATGAAGCGTCCTAATTGACTGGAATGACGCCCAAGAGGAGTTAGTTTAATGCAGCCATGCTAGAGAACATGTTTTCTTACCAGGAGATGAAAACAGCTGCCAAGTAAGATTTAGAAAAACAGAAAAAAAAAAAGATTTTTTTCCCCCTTTGAAGTTCAGTGATGGTCTTCTCTGCTCAAATATCAAGGGCTTGGCTAGTTCATTTGCAGTATCATTTTAATATGGGCAAAATCAATGGCTATAAAGAGTAACCCCATCCATCCGAGACAAAGCTGTGATGCAGGTGGCCTTCTGTTCACTCCTCTCCCGCTCCTGTGCCTTCATCTGTCCCTCCGCTGAAGAGGGGCAATGGCAAAGCCACTCCACTCCTCACTCTCTTCACTCCTTCTCCTACACCTCCTGCCCAAATGGGCTGACTTCCTTCATGGTTCATGCCGCAGTCCCTTTCAACTTACAGCTCCCTGCACTGGGCATGCTGTTATCAAGCAGGCATTTGCTCATGTGCTATTGCCTCAGAGGCAGCATTTATTTTTAATAGAGGTTTTTCTGGAAACCGTCATTAGAGTCATTCCAATGACAGCTTCAGGTCGAGGCAGTAAGGAAGATATTTTCTGAAAGTCCTTTTAGCACCCGCCAGGTCACACCATAAACAGCTTGTCCTTCTCCCTTCTCCCAGGGGAGACTACTTGATCAGCCAACAGAAGGACAAATGTTCTCAGGCCTTGATGACTCTCCAGGAGCACTCTGGGGGAGGCCCCGGGACAGTGGTCCCCATGTCCTTGTCCCAAAGGTCTCTTTATTATTTTCATCCCACAATTCGTGCCAACTATTCATGAGGAAATAGTGAAGCAGCTCCTGAAAACTTGTTAATAAAATTACTGCCAAGAGTCAGCCAGGAAAACTCACAGGCAAAAATAACTCGTTGTTTTCATGAAGTAGCATCGGGAATGATTTGGGGACAAGGGACACATACTCCACCTTTTCCCCAGAGGAACAAAGGGAATTTATAGCAAATGCAACTATTTGGAAAATGTTATCCAAAAATCAAACAAAAGAATTCAGGAAGAGGGAGTATCCTTTTTGTTGTTGTTGTTGTTCTCCCTGAAATCCCTTTAAAGGGATTGGTAGCTCATTCATGGCCCTGGTTCTGTTCTCTGAAGCCGTCTATCGCCTGTTTTCGCTCTTCCTTCTCCGCAACTGCCTCTGCTTTCTTCACATCAGCTTTCAGAACTTATGGAAAAGGCTGGATGGGAAACGGAGTTCTGGGGCTAAGAGGGGCAACCATACCCTTCATAGAATATGTGCTCAGACCCAAGGCCTCCACACATGTGTCCCTTCTACAAAATGTGTTAGCCTCCCTCTGCCTAGGGTTCAAAGAATTCTAAAAAGAATGTCCATGAAACACTAGAAACACCAGAAACACTAAATTCAAACACAGAGAAAGAGTTATCTACTCAGGGAAAAAGAACTTTGCAATTATATTTCACTAAACTGAAGTCAGCCAACTGCATTCTGACCTTTCAGGAAAAAGACAGACAGTCAATATAAATATATGCAAGAAAAAGTGAAACCTGAAGAAACTGTAAGACCCTAAGGTGACAGATTCCCAGGACTTTCCAAGTGAGGACACTCTGAATGTGACCAAAAGGGGTACAAACAGTTGTCTGGACTGTGGAAACTGATTCATCAACCTTCACAGTGGTCTAGAATAAATATTTCCTTTTTTTTTTCTCCTGAATCCAGGACCTCAAGCATTCTTTTTGATAATAAAATTGAACTAAATTTTCTAAGTCCCTCAATACCAGAAAAACAGATATTCTGAATAACATACACAAGCATTCTATCATTGGAGAAATGTTACCACCCTTAGGGTTTTTATAAACCCAAAGTTAGCCATAGGGTTTATACACCTTCTCATGTAAGCTTGGTTAAGTCTGTTATCATGATACTCTGATTTTGTTCCTAGTTCAAAGCTGAGGACCATACCCCTAATAACTTCCCCAAGAAATAAAAATAGCTACCATTTGACTCTTTCTTACTATATGCCAGATATTCTCTAAGCAATTTATATACATTAATGTATTTTACCCTCACAACCATCCTATACAGTAGGAATTATTATTCCCCCCATTTACAGATGAGGAAAAATGAGGAACTTACTTATGATAACAGAGCTGGTAAGATCCTGTGTCCTTAAGCCCTAACCAATGCTGCTGTTAAAGGGGCATGTGCACTGGCAGCCCTTGTCTGAGCCTCTAAATTAGTTTATTCAAGTGCTGCACCTTAAGTTGTGTAAAATTTTTTAATAAAAAATTTGTTAAATTTTGAGTAAATATTATAACTGACATGAAAGAAGTAAAACTTTTCCTCATGTTTTACTTGGTAATATTTGATACTCACAAAAAAAAAACATCCAGCATTGTAAGCCATAAGTGTAATCATCCCTAATTAATTACAATATAACCTTCACCACCGCATCCATCCGTGTGCTGTGTCTAGATTCCATTCCTTTGTATGGGGACCCCCCATTTCCACCCCATAAAAGAAATCACTATACCAAATTTTGCATTAGAATTCCTATCTTTTACATTGTAGTGTGTGTATGTGTGTGTGTGTGTGTGTGTGCGTGTGTACACATATACATGTAAATATACGTTACTGAGCTTTAGAAAATAGTATGTTGCATGTATTTTTCCTTTCCTTTTCCATCCAAATTTATTTCCAAGTTTCATCCACATTGGTGCATGTTTGTCATACATTCAGTTCACTAACTTCCCCTAACTATTCCCCAGTCTGAAAAGTTAGGTATAAGTGATTTAAATACAAGTCAGCTCCTTTATAGAGATTCTATAATGGAGCAATAACTGAGCTCATTAAAAGATAGCTGATTTGTTTAAATGGAAAGGAAGAAGGTGAACATTTGAGAAAAAAAAGAGAGAAGCATAATACAAAGGCAGGAAAACTCAAGACCTATTCAGGTGAAAACACATGTTTGCTTAGAACAGTATGTTGAGGCTGGTGGAAGACAGTCATGGTGACTGTGAAGGAACAGTCAGAGATGTGAGGAAAACAGGGAGTGTAGTGTGTGTGGAGCAAAGCGAGGTCTGGTTCAAGAAATAAAGGACAGGGGCGCCTGGGTGGTTCAGTCAGTTGACCACCTGACTCTTGATTTTGGCTCAAGTCATGATCCCAGGGTCGTAGGATCAAGCCCCGTGTCAGGCCCTACACTAAACATGAAGCCTGCTTGAGATTCTTTCTCTCTCTCTTTCTCTCTCTCTCTCTCTCTCTCTCTCTCTCTGTCTCCCTCCCTCCTACTGCCCCTCTTCGCTGTTCACATGCTTTCTCTCTCTCTCTCTCCCTCTTTCAGGAAGAAAGAAAGAAAGAAAGAAAGAAAGAAAGAAAGAAAGAAAGAAAAGAAAAGAAGAAGAAGAAAGAAAGAAAGAATGAAAGAAAGAAAGAAAGAGGAAGAAAGAAAGAAAGAAAAAGAAAGAAAGAAGGAAAGAAAAAAGGAGAAAAGAAAGAAACGAAATAAAGGAGATGGTCAACTGAGCTGAAAACTGCCGATAAGAAAAAAGTATCCCTTGGGTCTTCAACACTACCGTCAAGCCATCCATTTAGCACTCAATTCATCTACTGCTCCTTGTTCTGATTCCACAGTCACCCAATCACTTTCTGATTAAGAACTGATTTTACATGCAATTCTTATAGAGGAAGAATTCATCCAGAACAAGGACCTCAAGTATCTCTAGTTCTTCTGCGAAGATATCTTATAATAAACTAATAAAGCAGTTTCTGAATATGAATGCTCCCCATACATGATTATAGGAGTTTGTTTGCTTGGGTTGCTTTAATAAAATACCATAGACTGGGTTACTTTAAAAAAAGATATTTATTTCTCAGAGATCTGGAGGCTGGAAAGTCCAAGATCAAGATGCCGGCCAATTCAGTCCCTGATTAGAGCTCTCTTCCTGGTGTGTGGAAGGCCACGTTTTCTCTGTGTCCTCATATGGCAAGAAAGAAAGTGCTCGCTCTTCTTCTCCTTCTCTTTCTTCTTCTAAAACCACTAATCCCACCATGAGGGCCTCACTCTCATGACTTCATCTAACCCTAATTACTTCCCCAAAGTCCCATCTCCAAATAGCAAAACACTGGGAATTAGGGCTTCAACATATAAATTTTAGGAGAACAGAATTCAATCCCTATCAGGGAAAAATGTGGGTGTTCCCATGTGGCCATAAAAGCCTCAGCACAAACTACTACACAGGCATCTGTGTTCTAATCAGCACTGAATGTATAATGTGAGTTCATCTCAAGTCCTGATCATTCTTTTCTTGCAAAATGAACATCTCCGAATTCATAGTGTTAGTAAAATCTGGAGTTTGGCACCTGAACAAAGTCAGTACCAGGTAAGAGTTGACCTGTCTTCAAACAGCTTCTGATTGGTAACAATCATAGGTGAAATCCATCTACTGAACTGTGGAGAGCTTCAGCCTCCTTGCACAACAAGAATTATACACATTTCCCTATGTATAAATACCACTAGGACACAGGAAGTTCTAAAGCCATTTTCAACTTGCATTCATGAAGGAATCGAAGTAGCCCCTCAGTCACAGCAATCAGAGAAGCCTTCTCTTTCTGGATCTATAGTCCTCTACTTTGAGTTCTGGTGATCATTTTTGTGTGTTGTGTGCAAGTCCAATTCTAAGTTCTCTAGCAAATGACACAAAATGTTTCATTGTTGCTTATGCATGCTTACAGTAAAATCCCTAAGCACCAGGTTTTACTAACTGATTTATACTCTGCCTTCCTCTAACATGTTCTGCAAAACACTGGCTTCCTCCTCTACTTGCCAAAAGAAAAGGCTGAATGAGTCAGTGACTTTGTTTTCCCCAACTAACCTCAGTATGTTCCATCTTTGTTCTCTCTGCTCTGATCAGCATTAGCATTCTTCATATTTTGACCGTACCAAAGCATTTTTACCCTTTTTTTTGCAGGAAATGTTACTTCTTTGATGTCAAACCCAAAATGCTTTCTTCCCCCTGGTTCAGCATCTGAGTATTTGCATTAACCAACCCTCTGCCCACAATACCCACACCCACCCCATACCTGCCAACAGGGCTCATAGGGCTCAGCAAAGTTTCATTAATATATATATGTTAATATATATTCATATTTCATATATGTTAGATTGTTTTATTTATCTCAAAATCGTCTATTAAAAATTGACTTAATAATTTCATTCCTAGACTCTTGGAAGGCTACGTCCATGCATGTTCTCATAACAACGCGGTTTTGTACTTAGTTGAGCAACTTTTTTTTGTTTTAAATTTTTTTAACGTTTATTTATTATTGAGAGACAGAGAGACACAGACCGTGAGCAGGGGAGGGGTAGAGAGAGGGGGAGACACAGATTCTGAAGTAGGCTCCAGGCTCTGAGCTGTCAGCACAGAACCCGACGTGGGGCTTGAACTCACAAATTGAGAGATCATGACCTGAGCCGAAGTCGGTCGCTCAACCAACTGAACCACCCAGGCGCCCCAAGCAACTTTTTTTTAATAAAATTTAATAGAATATGTCTTAATTTTTCTGCACATAGACTTCATTTCTACATTTCACTCTTGGCTGGCTAACTCTCCTAAGTTTCTACCCCCTCTGGGGTTCAATATTTTGCTACTTCCTCAGGATTCACCCATAGCACAGAGTTGATCTGCCCATTTTTCACGCCTTCCATTCTGAAGTGACTGCTATTTCTTAAGTTCATAAATTGCATCAATATTCCATTTCTCAAATATTTATCTGAAATATAGTTGTATGTCAAGTCTATTTTGTCACTGCCAAGATTTGGTCATTGCACAACTGATTTAGACCTAACTGGTGTCATTCGTTTTGCAGAAGCAAGGGGCTATGACAGTTTCTTGTAACAAAACTAACACTGCTTACTGGTAAGGAAATCAGATTATGAAATGCAGCTTCCTTTTCTTCATTCTAATGATGCTTTTTCTTTAACTAAAAATCAACTGTAAGATTTCATTATTTATCTTCTTAATTAAGTATATTCTTCCTTCATGGTTTCAGCAACTGGTAAGCAAACTGTACTCCAAAGCAAGAAGTCTAATTCTTAGAATATCTGTTCCCATAACCCCACATAACCATGCTCATTCTGATGCTTGACTCTGTTGAGAGGATATAATATCACCCATATCCTGGTTTCCAAATACCTTTTCTGAATAAAAGGAAACAGGAATCCTTGGAGAAACAGCTGAATCTCACAAGTGGAATTCAAAATACATTCAGAGAATCTTGTGCCAGAAAAAAGCAAAGTGCCCCCAAAACCATGAGGGAGTAACCAGATAACACAGAAGCCAGCTTTACTGGACTCTCATAGCTCAAATCAAGGACAATTTTATCATGAAAACAAATATACCAAAAACCCACACACGAGTATTCACAGCAGCTTTATTCATAATTGCCAAAACTTGGAAGGAACCAAGATGCCTTTCATTAGGTGAATGGAAAAATAAATGGTGATACATCCAGAAAATGGAATATCATTCAGTGCTTTAAAAAAATGAGTATTTAAGCCATGAAAGAACATGAAAGAATCTTAAATGCATATTACTAAGTAAAAGAAAACAATATAAAAAGGCCAGGCAGTATATGATTCCAACTCTACAACATTCTGGAAAAAACTAAACTATGGAGACAACAAAAAGATCCGTGGTTGCCAGGGGCTGAAAAGGGAAGGGAGGAATAAATAGATGGAGAGAATTTTTAGGGAAGTGAAAATATTCTGCATAATACCTTAATAGATACATGTCACCATACGTTTGTCCGAACCCATAAGAATGTACAACACGAAGAGTAAACCCCAATGTAAACTATGGACTCTGGGTGCTTACGGTGTGTCAGTGTAGGTTCATCAATTATAGTAAGTGTACCACTCTAGTGAGTGACATTGATAATGAGGATGCTTTCTGGGTGGGGGGAGGGGGATAGCTGGGGTATCTCAGTACCTTCCTCTCAATTTTTCTGTTAACCTGAAACTTCTCTTTAAAAAAATTTCAAAATAAATTAAAAATACAGAGGGTAATACATTATAACACTGAATTCAATAGGAATCTCTGGGTCCTTGTTTATAATAAACAAATGAATAAACAAATAAATGACAGAAAGGAAAATTCTTTCTTACAGTAAGATGCCAATTCATAAAGAAGCAAGAACAGAGTTGAAAAATCACCACTTTACAAGCATTATAGTAAAAAGTGATCCAGGCAAGAATCATCAAGAGGTGCTAAATCTCCTGGCCAAAAATTTAAAAGTAACAGGTTATTTATGTGGTCTCAAAGTATTTTCCCACAAAGTACATATTAGTTTCAAAAGAAAAAAACAATAACAGTAGAGTGGAGGGACTGGCAACAGCTTAACTAAGTGATCAAAGTAACATCACCTAATGAGGTGTGCTTTCAAATGTGAGAAGGAAAATAATTCGTATGTAGTATTCCACCAAAAATATGTAACCTGGATGCAATCAAAGCAAACATCAAAGACATCCAAGTAGAAGGCCATGTTGTAAAATAATTGTCCTATGTTCTTAACAAACATCAATGGTATGAAAAACAAAGTTGAGGAGTTCTTCCAGTTTAAAGAAGACTACCATATGAAGACATATGATGACTAAATGCAATACACAATCTTGAACTAGGGGAAAAGTTCTGTAAAGGATATTGTATTTGCATTCTCCAGAGAAACAGAATCAATAAAATGTGTGTGTGTGTGTGTGTGTGTGTGTGTGTGTGTGTGTGTGTCTATATTGAAAGAGATTTATTATAAGGAACTGGTTCAGGCAACTAAGGAGGCTGGCAAGTCCCAAAATCTGCAGGGTGAGTTGGCAAGTAGGACACCCAGGAGAACCAATGGCATAGTTCCAGTCTAAAAAACCTGCCTGCTTGACAATGAAGAAGAGTTGGTGTCTCAGTCTGAGCCTAAAGGCATGAAAAAGCTGATGTCTCAGATCATCAGACAGGAAGAATTCATTCTTACTCTGGGACTGTGAGGGTGAGTTGTTTTTTTTTTTTTTTGTCTAGTTCAGGCTTTTATCTGATTGGATGAGGCCCACCACATTAGGGAAAGCAAACTGCTTTATGCAGCCTACTGATCTTAATGTTAGTCTCATAAAATGAATGCATGCATGAATAAATAAATAAATAAATAAATAAACAAATAAATATTAATCTCACCCAAAAACACACTCACAGAAACACCCAGAATAATGTCTGACCAAATCTCTGGATACCCCATGATCTAGCCAATTTAACACACATAAAATTTTAACTATTGAAGACACTACTGGAGAAATTGACAAAATCAAAATACAGTTTACAAATGAGATAAAAGTATTATATAAATGTTAAGTTTCCTTAATTTTATTGCTATAATTTGGCTGCATAAGAGAATATCCTTGTTTTAAGGAAATACACACTGAAAAGTTACTGGTTCAAGAGGCATGCTGTATACAACATATTTTCAAAGCGACCTATGGCATTGGAGAAAATATCTGCAAATTATGCATCTGATAAGGGGTTGATATCCAAAATAAATTTAAAAATCCATTCAACTCAATAGCAAAAAATAAATAAAATAATTTGATTTTAAAATGAGCAACAGATCTGAAAAGACATATTTTCCAAAGAAGATATACAAATGATCAACAGAAAATAGGAAGATGTCCAACATCACTCGTCATCAAGGAAATGCAAATCAAAACCACAATGAGATGACATCGCACCCCTATCAGAATGGCTAGTATCAAAAACACAAGACATAACAAGTGTTGGTGAGGATATGAGGGAATGGGAACCCCTGTGCGTTGTTGGTGAGAATGTAAATTGGTACAGTCTAAAAAGACAGTATGGAGGTTCCTCAAAAAAAATGAAAAATATAACTACCATATGACCCAGCAATCCCACTCCTGGGGACATATCTGAAAGACATGAAATTACTAAGAGGTAACTGCACCCCCCATATTCACTGCAGCACGATTCACAATAGCCAAGACATGGATACAACCTAAGTGTCCACTGACAGATGAATGGATAAAGAAGATGTAGTATATACACACAATGGAATATTATTCAGCCATACAAAGATGGATATCCTGCCTTTTGTGACAACATGGATGAACCTAGAGGGCATTATGCTGCGTGAAACAAGTCACAGAGAGAAAGGTACGTCACTTAAGGTGGAATCTAAAAAAGCTGAACTCATAAAAAAATACAGAGTAGAATAGTGTTTGCCAAGGGCAGGGTGGTGGGGGACATGGGGAGATGCAGGTCAAAAGGGTACAAACTTCCAGCTATAAGATTAATAAGTTATAGGATCTAATGTACAATATAGTAATTATAATTAATATTACTGTAATGTATATTTGGAAGTTGTTAAGAGAATAGATCTTAAATGTGATTACCACAAAAAAGAAAAAATGGTAATTACGTTAATGGATGGAGGTGTTAACAAACCTTATTGTAGTAATCATGTCACAATAAATACGTGTATCAAATCACCAAGTTGTATACCTTAAGTTTATATATGTTACATGTCAAGAATATATCCATAAAAGCTGAGAAAATATAAATGCTAAAAAAATAAAAAATAAAAATTATCAAAAACAAAAAACTACATAATTTCAAATAGTTCAGAAAAAAATAACAATATATAGAGAGATAAACCAAATGTTGTAATATGTCAAAAACTGTTGAATGTAGATTAAAAAAAGTATAACTGAGTTTCTGTAACTTTTCTGTCAGATTTAAATTATTTCAAAACAAAACGAAAGAGAAAGAGAGCCAATCCCAGATCCCTAGAATCAGTAAGTTTCTTATTTAATTGATTAGAAGTTCTTATTTAATTGATTTGGGTTGAGGCTATATGTGGAGTTTTTTTAAAGCTCTCCAGGTAATTCAAAAGTACAGCCAGAGTGGGGTGCCTGGCTGGCTCAGTGGGTTGCGTGACTTTGGCTCAGGTCATGAGTTCGAGCCCCATGTTGGGCTCTGTGCTCACAGCTCAGAGCCTGGAGCCTGCTTCCGATTCTGTGTCTCCCTCTCTCTCTGCCCCTCCCCCACTCACATTCTGTCTCCCTCTCTCTCTCCGCCCCTCCCCTGCTCTCCCTGTCTCTCTCGCTCTCAAAAATAAACAAAAACATTTTTAAAAAGTTAAAAAAAACCAAAAGTACAGCCAGATTGAACAATCATGCAACTAGAGGTACCTACTCTCACCTATAAAATGGTCCCATGATATGTTAAATTGAGTTTAAGCACTAAATCTACTCCTCCCTCCTACCAGTTGTTTTAATAAGATCAAATTATTAAGTATATATAATCGGCAAAAAGTTTAATAAGGCAGACACCAGAAAATCCATTTCTGGGGCTTACTTCATATATGAAATACAGAGTCTACACCCACCTGGCATCTGTGAGTCTTCCTCTCACACCACCCATGGGGTCATTAACACACAGGCTGAGCACTGAAGCCAAATGCTCTGTATGGACTGAATTTCATCCCGGGGGAAGAGAATTGCCCTAGCTTGAGACTGTGTGAGTGACAAGACCTCGTCTTCCTAAGCATGACAGTTAATCCCGAAACAACCAGCTGCAGACAACCCAGTGAGTAATGAACTTGAGCAGGTCAGTAGAGGACCACATGATTTACATTCATTAAAACTAATTAAAACCACAGGCAGGAACCAAAAGCTGGTGACTTTTATAATCAACAATTATTGGACTGCATCACAAACTACTAACAACTCTTTCAAAAACTTTCTTCTCTAACCAGTTAACTCTCTGTATCCCACACCCCAGACCAGAGTTTAGTATTGCATTTTGCATTCTGCCAGGGAGGTTATTTTATTATTCTGGAATAGAGACCCTAACGATAATGACATTTATCTCCAGTGTCAAATGTAAACAGGCTAAGCAGAGATCTATGACTTCACCTGATCCAATGGAGATATGGCGTTTCATACAACCCTTCATTCTTTCTACAAACATTTGTTGAAAACTTATGCTCTGAAAAGTATAATACAGTTATATTTGTGATCCAAGAGCCAGTCTTTGCGAAGTATACAGATGGCCTCTGAGGCCACTTGTGAGGACCATTAGATCCACTTTCCTGTCAGTGCTTCAACGTACAGGTCTGGTTTAATCTCCAACTCAACATCATAATCAATCCTCAAGTGAAGTTCTTTGACTAGATAATAAAAACCGGCACTTTCCATTCCAACTCCAAGATCTGCAATGAATGTTGTAACGTTGATAAACTCAAATGGTGCATTCCAGTAAAAACATTGAGTATTCAGTGCTAATGATTCTGTACTTTTAAATAGATATTCACGGAATGGTGTAAGAGGTATGCTGTGGGAGTCATAAGAGATAAAGTAGAAAGAGCAGTTTAAGAAGATGACCAAGCCCTTGGAGTTCATCAAAAAAGATGAACAAACTGTGTTATAATTTACCACACACTGGACCTCACAGTTTCCTAACAACTGTATGACCTGTCATACCTCTGTTCCTTGACACATCCTATTCTCCGACTGGGAATCTCCTTTCCCTTCTCTCCCTGGACAAAATCCATCCCAACTGAAGTGAAGTCTCCTTACTTAAGGCAACTTCAGTAACTCATATTACACTTAGCGGTTTTTGGGTTTGATTTTTTTTTTTTTTTTTTGGTTTTGTTCTTGAGAAGTGCCTGTCACCCATATATTATTAGCTCCTGTGGGACTGGACTGTCATATTCATCTTCATAATCTCACGTGACTAGCAAAGTGCTTGGGGTACAGGGTAAGGCCCCAATAAATATCTGCTAAATTTGAATCAAACTGAAAGAAATACTATCATCCTGAATTACTAAGGCAAAGATTTTTCAGATCATTGAGCAGATGCTGGTAGAGAAGAAAAACATTTTTTTTAAGTATTGGCCCCCAGCTTTTGACAAAAAGAAAAGGATGTGGTAGCAAATATTGCTACTGTTCAGCACAATTAGCAAGACATATACACAACACTATACACAACACAGTGCTTTCAGAGACTCCTTAAGGAACGATTCAACTCCTTTTCCCAGTGAGATGTAGCATACAGTTAGCGTTAAACAACAGTCACACTGTGGTCTGAGGCAAGATAAGCATTTAATAACACCTGTGCTGCAGCAGGCCGCATCTTTCCACCTTCAGGCTGCAGATTCAAATAAAGAAAATCAGTTCCACGTCCGCTCTAGGAATCAAACCAAGCCAACATTATTAATAACCCTTCGGTCCTGGAATATTTACTGATGTGCCACTTCCCTTAAGCCAACAATAAATATTTAGCTGGTCCCATAAAACTAACAATCTGAGAGTCAATCATAGTTCTGTCAATGGTCAGAATGGTCAAACAAGAAGCCATTTTTTGTTTCTTTGGCTTTTTTTTAACCCTTTCTGATTCTAGCTTGCATATCCTATGACTGTCTCTTCAAGTCAAAACTAAAGATGCTAGTTCAAACCACTTCTGTGAATATTCTTTAACTTTTCCAAAAAAAAAAATTATCAACACTCTTTAATTTTTCCCAAAAGATATTACATCCAAGCACTCATTTTTACTCTGTTCTATTTCAAACTTATCTCCATGGCTAATTAAATGGTCTTCATTATTTGGAAACTAACACGGTTTTACAGAAAAACATTTTCCTACAGTTTCTAAGAATGCCATCTTTCAACGCCAGGTGAGCGTATTGTGTTCACTTAAAAAACTAAAAGTCCAGTTTCTACAGTTTTACCTGGCTACATTATTCATATTGAGAAATATCAAATGAAAACAATTCAAATGACCTTCAAAGATCTAGTATCATCCCATAATCCTAACCAAACACTAGTTATTCATAAATTTACTTTGGTGTCATTATAGTTTGGTATAAAACGTAAACTTATTTTGCAATCAAAAAATTTTTAACCTGAAGAACATGAGGAATATGATCAACAAATTGGTTAAATGCCAACATTTCAGATAAAATAAAACATTACAATAAGAAGGAAGCCCTATTCTTTATCAAGTTCACGCTGAACGATGTATGTCACAAGTGAGAATTCATTACTGCATTACAACTGGAGGAAACATTGAATTTCTTTTTTCTGTTCAATTATTTTAATGACCTGAATTGATTGCCATTTTTTTCCATGCACCCCACTTCTGCAAATCGATATCAGATCATGGTGAAAAAAAGGGCCTAGACAAAATGAGAGATTGAAATTTATATTCCTCAAATATATTTTTGTGCCCTTCCAGTTACTCTTAACTTCAACTGGTTAATTTGCACCACACAACAAAATTCAGTAATGAGAAAATTATATATATATATATATATTTTAATGTTTATTTTTGAGACAGAGACAGAGCATGAGTAGGGGAGGGGCAGAGAGAGAGGGAGACACAGAATCTGAAGTAGGCTCCAGGCTCTGAGCTGTCAGCACAGAGCCCGACGCGGGGCTCGAACTCACGGACCATGAGATCATGACCTAAGCCGAAGTCGGACGCTTAACCGACTGAGCCACCCAGGCGTCCCGAGAAAATTATATTTTATCCATATAATTCCTATACATATTTTCACTTCAAATGTGAAATTGGAAAATGACCACTACAATATTCATTGCAATGAAAAATTGGTTGAAGGGAAAGAAGAAAAAAATTAACTAGAAGTGTATGGGATTCTAATGAAGAGTCACTGTCAATTAACCAGAAGTTAAACTCTAGGAGAAAAAATTCCAGGCTTAAGTGAGCCATCACAGCTTGTAATTTGTTTGAAATATTTGTCTAGACAGTATTTAATCCAGTGTGATAATAATAATAACTAACCACTCTAAATGCCTCACAACAACTGAAAAGGTAAGTACTATCACTACTCTTGCTTTACACATATGGGGGTAAGTTCAGAGAGGCTAAATAGTTTGCCAAAGGTTCTATGAGGGAGCTGAGATTCAGGGTCAGAGCACCTGACTCCAGAAACTCCACTTCTTACAGTCGTCTAAATCACTTCCGAACCACACATGCTCAGATCAGGCCCTGCATCTAAATAACGAGGTCCCAGAAAGTAGGGTAGTAGGTACTCGGGCACACACCCTCCGCAGAAAAAGAGAGGACAGTCATCTATCTGTCTTGGCTTTGACAACGCTAGCCTTAGATGATGTGAACCAAGAATAATTAATTCACTTAATTTGTTTTCTATCTCAAACTTGACGTCTCTGGGTCTTTCTGAAACCCGTGGGCCTACACAGTATTTATTCTGTGTAGTTTTATGGTTTGTGAAAAAGGAGCCCCTTTCTTTATAAGAAATATTGTACTCCGAAAATCTTTGATTTATTGATCTGAATCCGCATGTGGGCAACATGACAAGAGCTTGTTATTCGTGGGGGGATTCAATCGATCAAACTGCTGCCACATGGAAGGGATTTTTTTTTTAAGAAATAATTGAGAACAGTAAAGGAAGGAGAGGATCTTCAGAGTTTTCAGGGCAGGAATAAGGAACAGAGAGACAGATTTATGCTGATTGCGGTTACGAATGAAGAGACCTTTAAGGGTGTGTTGGAATCCTGAACTACTCTTGCTGCAGCAACGGTATGAGACACGTGCAAAAGTGCACTAGAACAGAGGAAATAAATGGACCTGAGACTCATAAAGCTGTGCCAAGCACTTAATTCAATCCGCCACTGAAATTGACTGTATCTCTTTGAATAGACAAAAGGGCAGAATAGATGGTATTTTTAAAACAGGAAAGAGAAAAACCGTCAGATCATTTCCTGACTCCAGCAGTGTTAGTTGTTGCTAAATTAACAGAACATTTAGTACGTGAGCAAATTATCAAATCTCTAAATACAATTACGGCGCATTTTAAAATATCAGTTCTAATTATGTTTTCTTTTGACGAAGTAATTATACTTCAAGGAACTGTGATCAGAACAATTTTTTTGCTGCCAAATCTGAGAACAGAAGGTGGAAAAGGTGCATTTAGATTATCTTACGAAAAGCTGGCTAAACTTTATATAACCCTCTTTCCTAGCCTTATAAAAGAAAGGCTTAAAAATAGACCAACAAACAAATTTTAATCTTCTTTCAAGTCACTCATTGATTTGTAATTTCATGTTCTTTAGTACAATGGTGGTCACATACTGTAGCCTGCTTTTCCCTCTACGGCTATTTTTTGTTCATATTTAAAATCATAGGGTAGAGCCAGGAGCTTTTTTGTGTTATTAGTCCAAAACAAATGAATTGAACCCTAAGCCCTCTTTTTCCCCAAGAGGAAGCAATACAATGCCCTTGGCTGGTACTTTAGACTTCAAAATTTCCAACAATATCTCCTCCCAGGACTCTATAACTATTTCTTTCCTTCTGAGGTCTTCGGCCCCTTTCACTTCCTCTCCCCCTCAACTTCTGTCTTAATAAATGTTTCTCTCTTCACCTGAACGGGATTCATTCTGCCTCTCTGCCCTGAAATTGCTCCCTCAGGATCCTATCTGGCTCGCCCGCAAAATCTTTTGCACAGTTTAGGGGCAGCCCACAGCTACAAGGTCTAATATTCCTCAGCTTTATTCTTTTGTTGGTAGTTTTTCTTCCCCGATAAGGGAAAAAAAATCTATAAAATGCAAATGTGCAATGAATAAACCAGAGTGCAGACATATTGGTGAATTTGCTGGCACAGTTTTTTCTCTCTGTAGTTAGTGTAACTCTGAATTAAATTCACCAAGAATTTAGCAGTAAATATTAAGAATGACCTGCATCTTCTGAATTAAGAAAACGGTTATGGAGAAGGATAGGAGAAGCACAGGCCACACTGATGGGGGCAAGGGAGGAAGGTAAGGAAAAAGAAATGTAAGACGTCTCTGCCCCCAGAGGCCTCACAATCTGGGAGGGGATATTTATATGCATGAAAACCTTTGAAAAGGACAGAAGAGAGCATATAAAGTACCAACTTATGCAATACTTGGCTCTTTTAGGTGGGTCTAGACATGTAAATAAGCCTCACTAAACTATCAGCTGCTTCAAGGTTGAGAATGTTCTCTGCTAAAGATAGAGGGAATTGAGGCTGACACAAACCTGAAAGGGAAATGGAGGAGGAGTGATTTCAATTCCAGGAACTTTTATCCCCAGCTGAGAGCAAATCATTGGTCAGCATACCAATGATTTACAAGTGGTACAGAGATCCTGGATTAAAAACTTTCCATTCCTACACTGCTGAAGACCATAAGTGACAGTGTATTTTCTGCACATGCGCTAAGAATAAAGCACCCTGGAGCGGGAATGATGTGGAAAATTTACAGCAAGCAATAAACTTTGCTTATTTGACTGCTCCTAATCATCTTGGTAAATGAGTCTATTTCATTTTTAAAAACCCCTAAGTATCATTATCTTTTTCCTTTTTCTATACTTAGAGGTGTTTTGCACATCAGAAAACAAGTTTGGTCTCTCTTATCCTGACAAGTCCTATACTTTAGAAGACAATACTAAAATTTGAATGACATACTGGTTTTTCTCCTCTTCTGTCATTTGTATATAATTTGTATTCATGACAAACTGTAAGGAAGTTATTCATTTTTTTAAGTCTAAAGGAGGAGAATCTTGCTTAATCGTATTTGTACTCTCTCTTCAATGCAAAGCACAAACCTAAAAATCTCCTCCTTGATGTATGACAGTTATTTTATTATGTTCTGTGAGTTTGTCTCTTACTCATATGATTTCTCTCCTGAATAGGTGAGATGAGAAAAAAACAGTCTCCTTTTGGTGGGAATCATGACTACTGGGTGTGTCAAGAAAATTTTAGTGCTTTCTTGGTTAAATTTCAGGGATTTTTTTTACACATTCTGAAAAGTCTAGCACAAGTCCTAAAAAAAATACAATTAACATTTTTTGTCCTTTACCCACAGGAAAAAAGTTATTGATGATGCTAAGTAGATCAATTATGTCATCAAGAAGAATTCAGTGAGGCAGGTTCTCAAAATACGTAAATTCTCCTAACGTCATAAATCAGCCATCTAGGAAGCATCATGGATTCAGTTAAAGTACCTAGGCTACTCTAGAGCAAATGGAAATGTCACATACTAACTAAAGGGTAGACTATCCCTCTTTGACAATCCTAAACATACACTATCTTTTCTACTATGATTCCTAACACTTCCCCAAGAAGTGTTTCCAGGTTGGATGGAATACACTTATGGTGAACTTTCTCTTACTGTGAAACCCTATTGCACCTTAGGAACTCACCCTGCTCTTTATTATCAGGTATTTGCCTTGGACTCATTCTCAAACTCCTCCATAATTTTGTCTTGTGCTCCTCAACTAGACTGTCACGGGCAGAGAAAAATTATGACATCTTTTTACTCCTCACAGATCCTAGCAGAATCTGGGACCAGCAGTCATGCTTCTGAAATCATGGATGGGTAAACGGAATGAAAGGACGTATTGACTATTCTGAAGCCCCAGTATGCTAATAACCCTGAAGGAATAATACTGCACAATGTACAGCTGAAAAAAGTCTGCTTTACAATATATTTTGATTTGTTTGACTTTTTGTGTGTTTCATACTATCAACCTGGGGAGGTGACAAACAATGGGCTTTGTTCAATTTTTTCACCTTGCTTTGCTGTCACCTATCAGCATTTACATACTTATGAGGTTTCCTATTGAAGGAAGATACACAGTTGGCCTTCATGTTGGGTTAAACCATGATCAAATAACAGTAATCCCATGTGGCTCAACCTAAGAACTTCTTTTTTAAGATTTTTATCAGTTTCAGCCCCACCACACCACCTGTGGGGTGTGTCTGTGTATATGCGTGTCCTAGGGAGCAGGAGACTGGATGAGAAAACCTAAAACTTGGCAGAAAGAGAAACTGAGGAGAAATGAAGTAATCTGCTCAAATACTACTCTGTTTCTAAGATTGAAAAAGAAAACCAGCAGATGAACTTCTGCCATGGTCTGTTGTATAAATTGCATTGTTGTTGCTGTTATTGCTTATTTTTATATGTAGTTTTGCTCCCCTAAAACATTTTCACATTCAGTCTTTTCCCATAGGATGCAAATCAAAAGCAACGGGAAGAGAATTCACACAGGAGTCGTTTAGGGTCCAGAAGTCTGATGGAAAGGAAGCCTGGGGAAGATGTGGGAGCCGCAGAGAGTAAAGGCACTGACCCGCATAGAGCCAGCTAGGGTAGACATACTCCAAAGCTGGGCTGTCCCTGCTGAACAGATAGTTTAAAGTTCTCTGGTGGTTATGAGAATGCTGAAGCTGCGAAACTGCTATTAATGGGTCGGAAAATCTGTTTAAATTCCTATAAGACTAAGGATTTTTAACTGAAAATGTATGTAGGCTCCTGAAGAAGCCTATTCAACGATGATCTGATAAAGGTAATTTTTGCCTTGAGTTTTTTTTTTAGTAAGTTAAAATGTGTTTAATTTAGTTTTGTTTCCTAAAGGACTCATTAATTACCATATTATGTTCTTTTTCTTCTAGCCATAGTGTCATAAAATTAGTTCTAATATATTTATGGATAAGCAAAAATGCTATTTGATCTCATGGGGTTTTTTCAATCATTTAAGCCAAATGTATTAGGATTACCTTAATGATCTTTAAATTCATTATATGTTCTATTTCAAGATGAGTATTTATTCGAATTGCTAAACATCATTCTTCTGTGTCTAATTATGTCTAATTAAAGCTTAAAATAGCATTCCTGGAAAATGGAGAAAAAGAAATTCCTATTTAATAAAAGGGGAAATAATCTACCAATTAGCCCATTAAAATAAAACAAAAAGAAAAGATGAATAAATTGCTGATTTGGGGAGAAATGCACATCTTCACAAATAACTAAACAAACACAAATCAAGATCATTTTTAAGTGCCATTACATAGTCATTAAACTAGCAGAAAGGAAATAAAATTTAAAAGCCAACACTGGAAAGATCGAGGGAATGAAAAAGGTTGGGGATTCTGAAAATTGTTCACTCTTTCTGGAGAACAATTTTGCACATGAAAATTAAGGGCAGAAACCACATCTCTTTTATTTTTAAATAATCACCATCATATGCCCAGCAGCTAGCACAAATTCTGACATATATCAGGAAATGAATAAATATTTGATGAAAGAATGAGTGCATAAAATGGTTCCTGCCCCTTGCCTTGTTAATTCCACTTTGGGGAATATGGACAAAAGAAATAACCTACAAGACAAATTAAGACTTCACACAGCTATTCATACTAGTGAAAAATTGGAGACATTCCATAAGCCCCAAAATAGGAGAATATACAAGCCTGATTAAATGTTACCTGTATCATGGTATATGGATCATGTTTAAACAACAACAAAGTGTCCGCATAGGTTAATACTGAGTCTCTTTGGAAGACTGAGGGAGCAAAATGGACAGAGCGAAGAAGGGAGTCCAGGTGAGCTCTGTTTGGGCGTCCTGATAAGAAATGTCAATCGCCCAATGAAATAAATTTGAAATGTTCCAAAATGGCTCCAGTAAGTCTAGGATAGACAGTATACAGCAACATTGACATTTGAGAAAGAAAATTTCTAACCACTGACAACAGAATGGAAGGAAGAAGTGGAGCATTCTCATGACTCACATTACCCTGAGATTATAAAGATTTCCTTACCTTTGATGACCTACCTCTGTAGGTAAAGAAATTTTACAGAGTTGAAAAGGAGATTTAAACTGAAAAACTAAAATTGAACTGCTGAGAAGCTATAATCCACAATCCACCCATTATTGGATATATCTTGAAAGCAACAACTCAACTCCGAGTTTGTATAAAGTGATACCTCAGATGCAGCAAGGAATACATTTATAGAGCAGGCACAGTAAGGCTGCTAAATGTTAACAGTGATCATTTAAAGGGACGTTGATTTTATTCAAACAATTGATGTGTTGAAGTATAACAATGGAGCTGGAGGCCCATTTTCAATTAATTTAATGTTATTATAATTCCCAATATTTAAATAAATTTAGATAGAAGTTTTTGTTCTTTTTGACACTAAGATAATAAAAATATTTGAGACTAACAATAATGGGACACTAAATGGCATCAAAATCATTAAGCCTCTCATGGTTACTCTGTATATTTTAGTTCAATCAATCGAATAATAAAAGAAAAGGGATATATTAAAATAGTTCTGTAGATAATATACAGGAATTAATAAGTGTAAACATTTCTTTGCAGTGTTTGATAGGTGCTATCAAAATTTCACAATAATATGCTAAATCATAATTTGTTAAATCACTTCAAGTGTCCAGACAATTCTTGAGCCCATTAAAGAAATTAAAATATTTTACTCTATTTCTTCAGTAAGTTAATTTAGATAATCTAATGATTATCCTTTTCTTTATCTTAACCTATAGCAGATCTTACAAAATTAGTTTAGCTCAGCCATAAACACACAAATCATGTGTTTAATACAGAAGGTTAGGAAACCATTTATGAAATTAAAGTCCAAGGCCTTTAATACTGTGGATTTCTGTTCATGTTATGTTTCCTCAGGAAGGTAGTTTATTTGCTCCTATATTGAGTAGATCCAAAGCGAAAGGGAAATTTTTGTTATTTTTAGTACATGACTCCTATTTGAGAATAAACTATTTATGCCAGAATTATCTCAAATCTTTTGGCTTATAAGGATGAAGAGAACATTCTAAAAGTCAGAGGTAGGAAGAGTCATTTAGCCAGGACTCAACTGTAGATAACAGAAACCATTCTGGCACCATTCAATTCAGGAATAGATGTAATGTTGGGAATCAGGGCCTTACCACATTGCTGGAAGGACCCAAGGAGCAGGAATGACTTCCAAAGCACTGTCACCGAATTGCCCGACCAAAGAATCTCTGATCACTGCTATAACCGAGAACAAGCATTTAGCAAACTCCTCAACAAATGTAAATATAATTGATTATCTTTATTCATGGTAGTTATGTTCTATAAAGTCACTGTGGACGCTGAAGTACTGAATGTTCCTTGGGAAAACACAGGGTTAGATTCTTGCAAGCCTCTGATCACATTTCCATCAACCAACTGACGCATAACCTTGTTTTATGTGTATTTCAGATTAAAAATGCCTTTTTAAATATATATTAATGATTCATTAATGTAGAAATCACAGCCAAAATGCTTGAATGAAGTTTACCACACACATTATCTCCATAAGGCACATTACAGCCTTCTTGTGCATAGGAGCACAAGACAGTATTTCAGCAATATGCTTAGGGTCCATTTTAAATCACCAACAAAAAGCACAAAAATGCAAAACACATGACACTAAACAGACAAGGCAAAGGATGTGTGGTCGCAATACAAAAGCTAAATCAAGAAGGCAAAGGGGTCGGCCTTGTTTGATCTCAGGAACATGTACATGGGCCAACTCTAATTTTTCACACACATGTCTATGAATGACCTCAAAAGTGCCATGAGAATTGATTTTAGGGTTACAAATAAATTCCAGTGAGTAGGAGAATTCACAAAAAATGGAATCCATGAAAAATGTGGATCAATAGTACCTGAAAGGAAAGTGGAACCTCACCCTGATTTTCCAATAAGTTCTTAAAACCAATACATAGTCAATACATTTTAAGAACAAAGCAAGAATACTTAGGGATGGTACATTAAGGGGACATGAAAAAATATATAATTTCTGAGAAAACTTAAACCTCATCCTCTTTTCTAATGGCCTAGTGCACAGAAACAATCATAAATATTTGTTGAATGAATGAATAGAGTTGAGAACACCGCTTCCTTTAGCAAAGCTAATTACAAGGCTGGTGGACTGGGAATGTTCAATAAAATTTCAGTATTTGGGTCTCCCCAGAATCTGCAATTCACATCATCAGGAAAAACCATATGAATAAATTTTACATTTAAACTTTCCATTAGAAAGGAATTTGCAAAACACCTTTGGTTATAAAGGGAAAATCTTGAAAAACTGTCTAGGAAATAGGAAGACAGCTTTGAAAAAATGTTTTAGATGTACCTCTTTATGTATTTAAAGCACTTATTCAATGGGGCCCGTGGGTGGCTCAGTCAGTTAAGCGTCCCACTTTGGCTCAGGTCATGATCTCAAGGTTCATGAGTTTGAGCCCTGCACTGGGCTCTGTCCTAGCAGCTCAGAGCCTGGAGCCTGCTTCAGATTCTGTGTCTCCTTCTCTCTCCACCCCACCCCTGCTCACACACTGTCTCTGTCTCTCTCAAAAATAAATAAACATTAAAAAAATTAAAATACTCATTCAATTAATTCTGATTCAATTTCCAAAGGGACAGCTTTTTTTCAATCTTTGTTAATTCAATCTTCTTTTTCTATGTGAACTCTGAAAAAATAAGATGTTATTTTAAAAATAGATGAAAACATTCTGCTAATTCAGATTCTTTCACTAACCACTGACTTAGAAAATGAAGCATTTCCTATATAATCTCCATACTCCAACATCCCACGATCCTGTGATTTGTCCACATTATTGAGGTCATTTTTACATTGACTGTATATATCTATAATAAGTTTCCATCCTCTGAACAGAGATTGCTTTCCCTTTGTCTCTAGCCCCTATGTAGGTTTACATTTGAAGGCATTTTCTCCTCCTTCTCTCCTCCTTTTCCTCCTCCTGTTACTCTTCCTTCTTTCCAGATCTGAGATTAGTTCTAAAAGTACATACCCATTTCCAAAATCTTAACTACATTTCTGGTTTAAATTCCTTTTTTTTTTTTAGTAATGTTTATTTATTTTTGAGAGAGAGAGAGAGAATAGGGGAGGGGTAGACAGAGGGAGACAAAGAATCTGAAGCAGCCTCCAGGCTCTGAGCTGTCAGCACAGAGCCCAATGCAGAGCTCAAACTCACAAACCGTGAGATCATGACCTGAGCCAAAGTCAGACACTCAAGCGACTGAGCCACCCAGGCGCCCCTACATTTCTAGTTTAAAAAGAAAAATCTACAAGTCACAAATTCAATAACATCTGTAGTATATGGGATTAACTCATATTAATAAAAACCACTTTCCTTTATTAGACACATATATTATATGCCATCACAACAATTCAGAAAGAAAGGCGGGTGATATTCGTATCCCCACCCTATAGGTGACACAAGTGCAACTGGCCCAGAAAGACTAAGAAATTTGTTCTAGGTCTCGCAGCTAGGAGGGGGAAGAACACCCATAGGTTGTCAAAGCCACTAATTTAATCACTATGCTATTCTGCTTCTGGACAGACATAGGATATGGGTATTAAAGGGATGCTTGATCCCAGTGCTTCATTAATATTCCTCCTACTAAAGGGAACATCATGATTTTATCTCCTCTTAACGTATTACTTACAAGGTTGTTTAAGTCCTTTAAAATATTAAATATTTAATTAGTCCTATTACAGCATCTCCCTGAGGCAAATAGTTAGCCTGTATAATTGTTATGTTGGTTAAAAAGAAGAGCAAAAGGAAGCTTGAGCATAAATTAACAATAATAAAACAGATCATTACATTTCATGCCTGGAGATTAACATGGATAGCTTGCTTCAAGTAAAATTGTAAGGTGATTATTAAGGTTAGTCTTTACAGATGACCTTAGTCATTACACTTTAACTGGGTCTCCATGCAGCAAGAATGACCAGTCAGTCCATTAAATATAAGGTTACCATTCTCACCCATTATCTCTCTAAGTGTCCACCAAGGACTCCTGCTTTTGAATCCCCTGGGGATTTTGTTTAAAAATGGAGATTTTGGTCCTCAACTGAATTGTTTTTCCACATTTTTAGCAAGCATTTTCAAATGATTCTATGGTAAAATATCAACCAGTTTCTTAGGGCTATGTCCTTATTCATAATATAAATTTATAAGATACTATTTCTAATTAAATAATAGTTAAGAGAGTTTTATTCCCTTACCAGTCTGCAAATACCTTGAGATTTGAGACCATGCTTTATTCAATAATTATTCCATGTTAACAAAGAAACTGAAATAAAATTGAACCTCAAACTGTTTAAAGGTGAATGGCCTTCAACATGGTTGACTGGATTTTTTATTTATAAAATCTTCTTTTAGGAAAAAACATATATATTTATATAAACCATGTAGCCATAGTCTTTAATAATCATCCATAACAATTCTGGGAAAGATATTTAAAAGTTGTTTCTTTTGTTACAGGGTTTAAGAGTCACCTATAAGCTCTCAGAAAATGGTTTCTTCCATTATCTAATCAGAAGACATTTGCAACAGTGAAAGTTTCCACTAAAAAGAGAAAAACGCTTTTCACAATGGGATGTCAACATTTCTGCCAACATGCCTGGTATTCTAAGCCTCCTTGAACCAACAGTAGAACATTTTATTACTTTACCCACGTCTGAAAATTCAAACTTACTAAGATCTCGTATGTGCCAAAAGCCCACTTCAAAAGCACCTAATGTAGGAGGGAGGCTCAGTCCAAGGGACATATTAAATTGCACACTTAAATAAGGCTCTCAAGCTCTTGCCACTATATTCAGCTGTTTGATCTTCAAGAAACAATATACTACCATCATATTATTTTCATTCTGTCCCAAAAATCATTTTGCAAAATCTAAATTTCATGACCTTAGCGTTTTCTGAAGACTAATAAGAAAGGTATATTTTTAGAATGCGTTTCATTTTCTTTTGCAAAGTATGACATTATATGTTACATTGCCTTAGGAAGTTTTATACAAAGAGACACCTAATATATTCCTCTTAGTATTCACTAGTAGGAAAATGTGTTTCTCTCCAGATGAACATGAATGATCCTATTTATTTTACGTCGAGAACCCAACAGCCTCTTACACTTCCCTGTTTGACTTCACTGCCCAAAAGATGAGAATTAAATTCAATTTTCAACTACAGCAACTAATCATTTCTTACTCAAGGTATAAGAATGTTTCACCTTCTTAAACTTATTTCTATAATTTTCCCATTTTTCTATGTAAGATAAAACTTGCTTGTTTTAAGTGGGTTTTATCACTGCAAGTCACTTCTAATGGTTTGAAGAAGGAGACAAGGAAAAAGCCAACATTCTTTTAAAGAATTAAGCAAAGGTAAGTCTGGAGGGGAATGTGACCAGATTATCTTTGGGCTCTGTGCTGACAGCTCAGTGCCTGGAGCCTGCTTCAGATTCTGTGTCTCTCCTCCTCTCTCTGCCCCTCCCCTGCTCGTTCTCTCTGTCTCTCTCTGTCTCTCTCTCTCTCTCTCTCTCAATAATAAATAAAATTTAAAAAATCTTAAAAAAAAAGGTTAAAAGTTTCACACTCCCTGTACTGATTACTATATCACCAAAACCTGGGGTGCAATCCAAATTTTTATTTAATAACCAAGAATCTCTATGTAAGGTAAAATGACCATGACCTGCAGGGCAACTGAAAAAGAGGGGCTCCATATTTGAGAGAAAAGACAGGCCGCAAAAGCAAGAAATTAAACAGCATTCCCAAACCCAGGATTATTGTACACGATTCTTAAATCCAAGTTCTCACCTTTGCATTCTTAAACAAAGAATTTGTCAACTTAACAAAGGGGTTGTCAATTTAAATTCTTTGCAAAGCCAAACAAGACATAAATCATTAAATAAATGAATAGAATTTCTAAAATTGCACAGAACCATATTAATAACCCAGGTAGTCAGATTAAGAAATTTGTTAGTAATGACAAGAAAACTTTTACGAGAAAGTGAAAGCTTTCTCAGCACTCATGACCAATTTTTGCTGGCTTTTCAGTTGATTTTTGACATGGGGTTTGTATTCAGGGTCAGGAAAAACATTTTTTTCTGCTTTGAAAAATCAAATATTGGCCTGAAGTAGACAGAAACCTTGGAGAGTTTCATTCTAACAAGCAGAAATGGTGGTATTTTGCTACACCTAAACTATGATGAAATCTCTCAAACTGCATAGCCAGAAGCAAAAGCCTCATGAGACTAATAACACTTTAACATTTCCAGTTCACATGTGAATGTTAATTCCACTCTCTGAAGAGAACTACCAAAATGGCATTCATTAAGATTAAAGCCACGTTACTATAGAAAAGGGAAATTTATATGTATGCTTCCTATAAAATGCAAATATTGCCGAAGAATGGGTCTCCACTGAATTCTCCTTACACCTATTCCTTTAAAAAGTTAAATCACACCAGTGAAGCACTTATTAAAGGCAGTATGAGATTCTGAAGTAGCAGGTATTTCCTGCTCTGATGCTGAGGCAGCCCCATAGGCCGTTGACGACTGTGTGTGCCCCTGATGAACGCGTGCTTACGGAACCAGTACAGGGCCCCAGTGATGGAGGTGGACAGCAGACGTTTCAGAATTTCAGAGGCTGGAAAAGTGGAGGTGGCTCCTGCAAAGCACGACTTGTGATTGGGGTTGTCTTGCCCTGGAATCAAATGTCTTACCTGATTAAGTCCCTTGAAGAATGTGATTTGCAATGGCTTTTTCCCATGACTGCAAAAAACAAAAACAAAGCAAAACAAAAGGTTTCATAAAAACCAGAAAATGATAGAGCTCTATTTTTCCCTCTGTGTTTTCCTAAGGGAATATTTTTAACAGGTTACCAACAAACTACAATAGACAAATTAATGATTAATTACTGGGACTGTTTGGTCTAAGGGAATAAAAAGGAGAGATGGGAAAAAAATATAGGTTTGAAGAGGGGGTAAAGCATGAGAAAAAAATAAGGAGTAACAGTAGGAGCTAAAAGTTAAATGGTGCTTTATATATACTAATTCAAATGATCCTCCTAAGAATTCCACAACCTGATAAAAGCTGCATCATCCTGATTTCACATACGAGGAAACCATGGCACAAGGTGGTCAAAGAACTTCCATGAAGCCCGAAATGCAACCTGATTCCAGACTGTCTGGCTGCTGAGACTCCACTCTTAAACACAACACTCTTCTGCTTCTATTCCCTGTAGTATTGCTGGGTGCCGGTCACATATCAGTGCTCAATAAATACTGTGAAATGAATGAGAGATTTTACAACCCCTGGGGGCCATCATCTACTACACAGAATGTCCTTGAGAGGAAGGGCTGTCTTTACTCATCTTGTCCTAATTGCCAGCATCTAACTCAATGCCACGCACATGCAACAGTGCTCAAAGTTGTTTTATGAATGAATGCATATAGGTCCAAATAGCTAGAAATAATAAGAACCATGAACACACAGAATCACATGGTAAAATGCAGACAGGTGGGTGTGGTAGTTCATGTGGTAGTCTAGAATAATGAACACAGCGATCATTATTATCTAGTTTTTCCTATGTCAAACGGCTAGTAGATACGGAGTACAAATTCTGAATTCCTCTTTGTACAAATCACTCCCATTTTTGTGATACAGTAACAGCAGATCCCTGAAGGAGCTCCTGTTTCAAAAACATGGTAAGGGGGGCCTGGGTGGCTCAGTCGGTTAAGCGTCCAACTTCAGCTCAGGGGATGATCTCATGGTTCGTGGGTTTGAACCCTGCATTGGGCTCTGTGCTGACAGCTCGGAGCCTAGAGCCTGCTTTAGATTCTGTGTCCCCGTCTCTCTCTCTGTCCCTCCCCCACTTGCACTCTCTCTGTCTCTCAAATATAAATAAACATTTAAAATTAAAAAATAAATAAAAATAAATAAAAACATGACGATATGACCATTTCCACCTGAATGAAAACAACTAAGGTGATATCCATTTCAAACCTGAATAAAAAATTAGAGGGGCGCCTGGGTGGCGCAGTCGGTTAAGCGTCCGACTTCAGCCAGGTCACGATCTCGCGGTCCGTGAGTTCGAGTCCCGCATCAGGCTCTGGGCTGATGGCTCGGAGCCTGGAGCCTGTTTCCGATTCTGTGTCTCCCTCTCTCTCTGCCCCTCCCCAGTTCATGCTCTGTCTCTCTCTGTCCCAAAAATAAAATAAAAAACGTTGAAAAAAAATTTTTTTTTAAATAAAAAAATAAAAAATAAAAAATAAAAAAATTAGGTACCCACCAGTGCTTCTCAACTCTGTCCGGTAAAGTAACCTTGGTGGCACTTTACTTTCCTTTGGGACCCAGCTAAAAGCAGCCCGCTTCAGTGCAAAATTTCAATAGGGTTCATATTTTATCTTAAGAATTCACCAATTTTTTTTGTATTCTGCTTGTTTTCCTCTTACCACAAAAATAACATTTTGATTATTGACCATTATGTAAAATTCAAAGGCCACCATTTTTATCCTTTAGCATTCAGTACCCTGTGGAATATGTTAGCCCATTCTGGAAACCAGAGACCACAGCATCTGGTAAATATTCTCATTTAGAAGTCCAAACATTTAGAAGCAAATTATAAATACATTAAGTGAGATATAAAGACAGACCCAAAAGGAGTATAATGAAATTAGGATATTTTGGTGTAAGATTATGGCATCTAAGCACTTAGCAACTACCTGCTTTTTGTTTTTTAATTTTTTTTAACGTTTTTTCATTTTTGAGAGACAGAGAGAACAGAGCATGAGTAGGGCAGGGGCAGAGAGAGAGGGAGACAGAATCCAAAGCAGTCTCCAGGCTCTTAGCTGTCAGCACATAGCCAAATGCGGAGCCTGAACTCACTGACTACAAGATAATGACCTGAGCCAAAATCGGGACACTCAACTGACTGAGCCACCCAGGCGCCCCCCACCCTGCCTTTTCTTAATTTTTTTAAATATTTATTCATTTTTGAGAGACAGACAGAGACAACAGAGCGTGAGCAGGGGAGGTGTAGCAACTACCTTCTTAAAAACTATTCTGGAGGCACCTGGGTGGCTCAGTCAGTTAAGCATCCGACTTTGGCCCAGGTCATGATCTCCCAGTTCTTGAGCTTGAGCCCCACATCGGACTCTGTGCTTACAGGTGAGAGCCTGAAGCGTGCTTCAGATTCTGTGTCTCCCCTCTCTCTGCCCCCCCTTGCTCGCACTCTCTCTCTCTCTCAAAAATAAATAAACATCATAAAAACATGAAAAAAAAACTATTCTGAATAACCACATACAAAAGTAAACAAACACTAAAGTTGGTTATGATAAATATTGCTCATGCTCAGGAATATTTCTGCTTCTCCTACACAACAGGAAAAGATTAAACCTCCCTTGGTCCCTAAATCTGGAATGACCATGTAATTTGCTGGGCCAATGACATGTTACTGGAATTCATCTATGTCAGTTACAGGTGAGAGCATGAAGCAGTTAACATGCAATTTCCCACGTTCTCTTTTCCTTGCCACACCAACTAACAAGGCCATATGATGCACCATGGCCGTAGGATGTACTTGGAGCAGTGCAGCTCCAAGATGAGGGCACCTTCTTCAGCCTGGAAGGCAGAATTGTCATACGTAGATAATTGTCTGGGAGAGTCACTCAGATGCACAATGGACTCCAAAGAAGAAATAAACCTTTGTTGGGTTAAACCAAAGATGTTACTGTAGTACCACCTAGCCTGTACTGGCAGGTCCTCTCCCACATGTTACCCTCAAATTCAAATAGACCAGACTCATGAACATTAAACGGCCCTACCTTCTTTCTGTTTTATTACTATAGAGCTACAAGGACAATCTACAACCAGTATGGTTATTTGTATTCTTTGCCCAATAATTGTGGCTAAATTGACTCATGAACTGCTCTTGAAAAAAATTTCGGGGCGCCTGGGTGGCTCAGTCGGTTAAGCATCTGACTTCGGCTCAGGTCATGATCTCACGGTCTGTGGGTTCGAGCCACGCATCGGGCTCTCTGCTGACAGCTTGGAGCCTGGAACCTGTTTCAGATTCTGTGTCTCCCTCTCTCTCTGCCCCTCCCCTGCTCACACTCTGTCTCTCTCTGTCTCTCAAAAATAAATGTAAAAAAAATTTTTTTTAAATTTCCATCAAATTGGGCATTTATAAGTGTGTGAACAAGCAGTCAATTGACACTGTTCTTTTCAAACCACTTCCATTGGTCAAAAAGGGAAAAATCTATAGCACAGTACAAAGTTATCTACTGACACAGACCATATGTGTGAATATATGACATTAAATACTCATTTTTACTTTACTACCAGTAAGTCATGCCACAAAGCAAATACAAATTACCAAAAAACATTTTTTAAGTCACCGTAAATTTTACTAATTTTCAAAATTATGATGTCCCATTATTTAACAGCTCAATCGATTTTGTAAATTGCCTGAGCTTAACTATTTTTTACAAGGTTCCATCCATTTAGGCTAGGGTTCTTTAACTGTGGCACCATTAACATTTCAGGCTGGATGATTTCTGTTAAATAATCATGGCCTCTGTTAAATTTGGCCTCTGCAAACTAGATACCAGTAGCAACTTTCCAGTTTTGACAACCAAAAAATGTCTGCAAATATTTCCAAATGTTTCCTGGGGGACAAAATCACCCCCAATTGACAACCACTAATCTACTCCAGTGGTCCTTTAAAAAAAAATGTACTCCATTCTTCGGCCCCACTGTTGCCTCACCGAAGCGACTTAACAAGTACATAAAGGTGATATGATAAGATTTTACTTCCTTTTCTTATTGCATAAGGAAAATACATATTAATTGTTAAACATTTTTAAATAAAAACTTGCAAAACTAACAAAATAATTATTTGTAATCCCATTGCGATTAGCATGTTTACAGACAGGTCTCTCTGGATGCATTCATTCAACAGTTAATAAATGACTGCTTTGTGGTGGGCACTGTACTAAATATCAGAGATAGAGCATTGAGGCAGACACATTCTTGCCCTCCTGGAGCTCACAGCTTTATGGGAAAAACAGATTACGGACCTTAAATATCAATGGCAAATGATGGTACAGATCATGAAGAAAAGTGCAGGCTCCTAAGATATCAGTATTGGTTTAAGGTGGCATCTCAGTGAGGCATCTTTGAGGAAATGATATTTTAGTTGAGAACAGAAGGATGTAAAATATCAATGGCTAGCATTTGAGTATTGCTTACTACCTGCCAGGTATTTTTCTAAGCTTCTATGTATAATAACTCCTTTAATCCTCCGAACAACCCTATGAGGTACCTGTAATTATCATCCCTGTATTAAAGATAGAACATGGGTTTGGAGAGATTAAGTATCCTGCCCCAGATCACAAAGCTAATATGTGGAAGAAAGAGAACTGGAAGCTGGTCTTGACTAGGACAAGCACCCACACCCCCGAAGTGAGACAGGCAGAGCAGAAGAAAGAGGGCTCCTGATAGACACGGCTGTATTGCACTATTCTCCTAGGCAAGGAGGAGTGACCTTCCAGTCACCAAAGAGAGGATACTGAAATCCACCTCATTATATATTTATGGTAGTTTCCTAGTTAAATGCAGCCTCCTTAAATCCTTTCTTGGGAGAAGATGGGGCATAAATTATTTATAAATTAATTAATTATGATGGGAATTAAGCAACAGAACAGTCTCAAACTGAAAATTGAAAAGAGAGGTAGAAAGTTCCAAAAGGCTGAATTCATAACAGCAACTCACTCTAACACATATTTTTGATTAGTCAGGAGGTTTAACAGTGCTTCTAGGCTAATAAATTAGTATGTTCTGAGCTAAAATGAATGCTCTCATTTAGGTCCTATAAATTGTGTGTTTGCAAGAAGCTGAGGTGCACTCTCCTAACTAAAATTATTTCCAACAACTTAAATGATTTAAGTCACACACTGTGATGATGACACAGTTAATCTTACAAACATAACATCATTTCAGGATGATAAAAAGGATTCCGATGCTACTGAATATGTTCTTTTTATTGCTGTTATTGTTTGAGGTACTATTGGTTTAATTTCTGCATGACCATATTATATATCAATTTTAAATGTCACTAGGCAGAATAATAAAAGTAACTTCTTTGCAACTCACTTCCTATAAGAATGATAGTTCTTCTCAGAATTTACAATATATATAATCATCTGTTGGTTGGAATGCTAGGCTAATAAAGATATGTTTATGGATTTAATGCACATGTGATTTTGCTCACCGAACATCGCTGCTTCAGGTACCTCAATACATAATATTAGCAGATTCGGAAATTTCATATATGAGGCACCTTGTAGGCACCCAAATCTCAGGGAATGAGCTACTCTGATTAACTGCATTTTCTAGATCATTGAGAAAAGCCTTAGCATCTCATCCTTATTAAAGCTGAAAACATTTACAGAATATACTGGTAGATGTTCTTGCCTTAATAAATAATACTTTAAGCTTCATGTGGGAATGGACAATACAAAGGGTGATCAGATGGAAATTTAAAAAAATATATGTTTACAATACTGCAAATGGAAGTGAGAGAAGAACACAAAATTGAGTTGAAGTGTACTCAACTCCGGATATAGCCTAACAATTGCTTTTGAAAAAAATACTAATGTTTATTCATTCCATTATCACTTATCCCATTGTGAGAAAATGAATTACAGAAGAAAACAAGCTTGATTCTTGCTAGTGTTACTGCATGATGAATGACTGAGAATGATAAAAAAAAAGAATATGATAATTTAATTCTCTTATTTTTACTTCCCACAACAAAAAAAAATCATCTTTCTTTTCTATTACTCTTATTTAATGTTTATTTATTTTTGAGAGAGAGACAGAACGTGAGTGGGAGAGGGGCAGAGAGAGAGGGAGACACAGAATCGAAAGCAGGCTCCAGGCTCTGAGCTGTCAGCACAGAGCCCGATGTGGGATTCGAACCCACAAGCCATGAGATCATGACCTGGGCCGAAGGTGGATGCTTAACCGACTGAGCCACCCAGGTGCCCCTCTATTACTATTATTAAATGTAATTCTCAGCTATTTTGAAAATCACACAACCATCTCTACCATAACTGATATCCCTTAAGTGTATTGTGGCTTATTTATCAGACAATTAAGAAGGAACATTATATTGGATTAAAAAGTGGTATATGTGCATGCATTTTTATTTTTAAGCTCACTCACATGTGCTGCCTAAACTCAAGTCTTGTTGGGACTTTTGCAACAATTCTCTCTTGCTTTTACCCTCCTGTGTATTTTTTTTTTCTTTTTAAGGAAAAGGGTATTAAATCATTTTGTTGAAACTAACAAAAGACATTAGTTCCCTTTTTATGTTGTATGTTGTAACTATTTCCTACCTACATCTTACAAAAGTGACTGTATAACTCAAAGGGCAGTGGCATGTTTATAATTACGCCCTAAATGCACAAAGTTGAATGTGGGCACTTTTAGAGTCATTAACCGAGTGAGTCTCAAAATCTAGCCAGAGACCAGCAGCATTAGCGCTAGCTGAGAATGTGTTAGAAATGCACATTCTCAGGCCCCAACCCAAACCTACTAATTCAGAAACTCTGGAACTGGGACGTGACGATGGTTTACCAAGCCCTTCAGGTGATTCTGATACACACTGGAGCTTGAGAGCCATCTAGTTTTCTCTAAATTCATTAGGAAGGGAGAACCAGATATTATCCAGACTACACTCTCGTATGATACAAATTTCCCCAAATAACTCTGAGAGAATCTGGTCATTCTCCTCACAGCTATCTTCCCCCAACTACCTCACTGTGAATGCCTCTGCTAGGCCTACAAGATGAAGATTAGTGTTACCACCGTTGTTGCCAATTAGTGGAACTTGACCTGAGTTTCTTAGTTTGACCAGATTTTTTAAATGTTACAAAATAATATGCGTATTCTTCTCATTTACATTGTTTCATGCAAATAATATTGTCATTACTAGAAGAATAAAATCTTATCAATGAATTTCAATGTACTTTAGTAAATGGAACTGATATTCCCAATGAAACTGAGAAAGAGCATAATGCTCTTTGTATCAACTGATTGGGAAAATGAGTCAGCAAAGGTTTTTTGACAGGTTGCCATTTCAATAAATGACAAATACTCAGTTATGAAGCCAACCAGCTACATGGTTTGCTTTTTCAACTGCTCTCCTCTTGCTGGTTGGAAGGAAGCATGGGATGGAGAGGGAGGTGAAAAGGCAGGATTCCAGGCCCACAGAGAAGGGGAGGCAGGAAATCAGGTAGATCAGGACCTTAGAAGATCTGTTAATGGTGGAGGGTAAATTATGAGAGAGGATCAGTCAACCTACGAGGCCAGAAGTAAGCAGGGGCTTATCAGGAAGGATAAAGTGAGGATTTGTTCCAAAAGGCAGTCAGAATTCATTATAGGATTTTAAGACAGTGAGGTGATCAATCTAGCATTATAGTACAATCACTTTGCCCACAAAGTAACAGAAGGATGGAATCTAAGGAGAAAATGCTGAAGAGCAACTGCCGGCAGGAGAAAGGTGATAAGAACCAAAGCCAAAAAGCAGTGTCAGTGGAAACAGGGAGGAGGAAATGAGTTTAAGGGATCCATAGGAGGTAGAATAAACAAACCTACTAGAGAAGTCTACTTAGGAAATAACAACCGTGGGCCTACAGTCTTCTCTCAAGAGTCCCCGCATTAAAAACAACTGCCTAAAAGCTTTTTTTTTAAATGTAACTCACTCCTCAATTACACTCACATGTAAACATATGCTTGAGAGGAAAGAGCACACCCTCTGTCAAACACAACCAGATTTTGAAGCCTAGTTTTGACTGAACTTGAGAAATAATTCCCTACACACACACACATACGCACGCACACACACACACATGTGCTCATACACGCACACATGCTGGAACATTAGAATATGGCCTTAAAATGGAGTTTGGAAAGGTGTCTGTCTACACCACAGTCTGGGCATTCTCTTTCCTCCTGAGCCTCCCCGACCCCTATCCGAGCCAGTTCTTACACGGTCTACTGGATTTGCTTTCTCTGTTGGCTGTGCCCCCCACGCCAAACAGAGATTTTGATTCCTTCCAGTTTAACTTTTAAAATGCCGTGATCACTTTAAGAAAAGAACCTGCCGTGGGCATAATTTTGTAAATCCCTTTTCCTTTCAATTCCCTCCACTCAAGATTATGCACTCGTCCTTCCCTCTTTTCCATCTTTTCATTACCAGCTAGTTGTTTAGAGCTTCCACAGGTGAGAATGGGGGCAGTTTCACTGTGTTATTACTGTTGGACTCTCTGATTTTTGAGTACTATTTGGGCGGCACTCATGGTTGGTTGCTAAGGCATGGTTACCATGGTAACATCTCCAGATAACATTTTTTTTTTTGAATAGCAAATTAAAAGCTTGTTTTAAATGAAATAATGAGGAAGTAATGAAAGCCCATTCAAGAGTCAGTTACTACCAAGTAATTCCCCTCTCCTGGGCACACAATATTTATTTTTAAAGCAGTCATTTTCCAGTGGAACATTAAAGATAAATAGTCTGCTTATTTGCTTTTGACTTATCTCACCGTGTATTTTTCAGCAGGGAAAGTTCCTGATGTTTTGGCCCTTAGCCTTTGGTGTGGAAGGTATTATGTCTGCTCCCCCATAACATTGCTGGTGAAACATCTCTGAGCATTCCTCTGGCTCAGGGTGCAATTTTGCAATCCTAGAACCTCTCAGAAATTTTCTCAGCCCTTCACTATTTTATCTACTCTCGCAAGAACTTCTGTTAAGAAATCCCACTACCTTGAAACCTCAACAAGGGAGAATAATAATAATGAACACGTCAGTCCCCTGGCAGCTGATACTAATAGCCGGGCTTATGCAAAACTAATTTCTTAGGTTGAAGTTGGCTTATTGTGTGAGTTATGGTATTATATAATGTAATATTTAGCTGTCCTGTTTAATAAGAATTGTTTCTATTCTTGGCAAGTAGAAGTTTTATAATTAAATTATGCAATTTCCGTGCCGTTCAATTTCTTACGTGCCAATGTTCTAGAAAATCTGATTTAAAATATAAATAAGAGAATATTACACTGTGTACAAAGAGATATTCCAGAGTGATCTGAACTTTTTTTTTTTGCTTTTTAAACTATACATCTTTTGAATGCACATGTGGACCGCTCCTGCATTTTCATAACGTCTGAATTCTGAAATTCTAAGCAGCAATCAAAACTGCAGGAGCTGACCTACTGCAATTTTACTGCCATGGCAAAATCAGCCCCTTTATTCTAAGCTACATATTTTCAAAGACAGTCTCAGCAGTATGCTTTTTTTATGACTCCGGTTTATGCAACTTTTCCTTAGGACCTTAGCTCATCCATATATCTGAGAATCCTAAAGCAGTGAGCTATCAAGCAATAGCATTATTTTCTTTTTCATCAGTAAATTATGAGTACAGAACAGCCTATGAGTAAACGGGGGTCACAGGGGCATGGCAGGTATACATCCTCTATGATATTTTCAATCCAAGTTATGAAAATGTCGAGCTGACACTTGTACATTTAAAGGTATGTACACTCAAAAGGAAAAGGGAATAAAAATCACTGCCAAACTACGGTTCTTTATGAACGAAGGGAGAGAAACCCTGATGGGCATTGCGAGCCAGAAGCTCACACAGTGCCACAGCTGAAATTAACAGTGAGCAATTTCTAAGCAAGACCTCCAAGGGGAAATGACTGAAAAGAGGAAAATCAGACTGCACACATTCTTTGACTCCTCGCTGGAAAACCGAGGTCTTACCAGTTCACTGAGATGTCCAACAAGAACACAAGTGGGATTCTTCCACTGGCTGAAAAATCAAAAATGACCATGTGGAAAGGATGAGAAGGGGGCTTCTTAGTTAAGGGGTATAGGACTGGGCAGGACTATTGGGGTCAGAGACAAAAATGTTATCCTTTGAGTAATTATGTACTATCCGTGTTCCTGTGGTGCTTGGAACTATAAAACCAATGCCTACCAACATAATTCCTATACATTTTGGGAGACTTCTTCATGTTTATCTTTGTCCTTAATTAAGCATTCATTTGGAAGGGCCAGTGTCAGTAGAGCTGTAGGAATATGAGCATAATCCTTTCCTCCACCCCCCACCCCGCCCCAGGGTCTGGAGAACAGTGCAGGGTCTGGAGGAACTTCACCTGCCACAGGTAGGACTCTCCAATAATTTGCAATTCTGGGAACACCAGAAAGAGTTTCAAGGGAAAGGAGTTACTCATCAAACAGACAAAATAAACATCCGTTCAACCCAGTAGTGTGAGAGCCGAGCAATCCACTAGAGCGAGTAACTCAAGAGGTCATCATTTTCAGGGCCACTGGTAAAATCCAATTTCATCTTTCAGCAACTTGTAGTTGATAATACTTGTCACCCGGATGGCCTACAGATGTGTTTTAAGGATAAAAAAAGACACTGAATTTAATTTACATTTTTTTTCCTAAAACTAAGAGAGCTCCTTCTGAAGTTGACAGAAAATATAACACTGAGAAACAGAACACATTCTCAGAGACAGACAAATGTTAATTATATGAGCAAACCAAAGGAATTGTTTATCTATTTCAGTTAAACTGTCTTGGCCTTGATTATGTAGCACGCACATAACTGGTTAGAATTTTCGAGAAAGTAATTTAACTGTTTCAGTTACCTACTACCTTTTATCATTCATTTGCCCTAAAGACCGGGAAGAACTTGAAAAATAATAGAGCTATCTGGGGCACCTGGGTGGCTCAATCAGTTGAGTGTCCAACTCTTGATTTCGGCTCAGGTCATGATCTCACTGGTCGCTGAGCGTGGGGCCTTGCTTGAGATTCTGTCCCTCCCTCTGCCCCTCCCCCGCTTGCAATCACTCTCTTTCCCTCTCTCAAAAAACAAAAAAATAATAAAAAATTAAAAATAATAGAGCTACCTGTTAATTACTCATGGAAAAAGTGTTAACAGTAAGAGAATCTGTTTAAGTTTCACACTTCCATTGCCACAATTAAATAGAGATATTAATAGAATCATTTGTCAGTTACTCTCCTGCCATATATGTATTTGTGATCTTTTGCTTATCATGTTAAATCAAAGTGTTTTATCATCCATCCGACCTGGTGAAAAAAAAGGATAAAGACTATCTACCTTATGTTGGCGATTTGTATTTCTCCAAAAAATGACACTATCAAATCCCAAAATGGAAGCCAAAAAGCCAGCTGAGTTAATTTTCAGTTAGATGATTGGATGTCCTGTATATAAAGTTTTGATTTCCCACGCATTTCAATAAAATCACTGACAATCAAATAAACACACATTAAGACACTAGAACAAATAACTGTGGATTACCTACACAAATGCTACTTTCCCTAAAGGAAGACAATCCAAAATTGACTTTAAATAACCATATACTGATTGAGCATATATTCTACATGATAGCCTAGCACACTAAATACTAAAATTTGTTTTATTAATTCGAACACTATTCTGGAGGAGGGAACTCATCAATGATTAGCTTCGCACGAATATAAAATTAAGTAGACTAAATGCCTATATTAGTCCCATGATCTTTCTTCAACTAGAGGATGTCTCTGCATTTCATAAAACTATTTCACCTTACTTAAATACTGTGCTGCTTTTGATAAATCATGTTGTCATATTGAAATTAAAGGTCTGTAAACAAACAGAGCTTTTCTTAATATTACAAAACAAAGATTTTCATTCCATATTTGCAGTATCAGGTACGTGTATGTTTGCATTTGAGAATAAAAACTGAGCAGAATAAATTTTCAGAATTGACAAATTAAACGATACATGTGTCCAGACGTGGAAATAAATTGCTGAAGACAGTGTTATTTACTACGGAACCACATGACTCATTTTGCAATCCTTGTGCTTGGGGAGGAAAGGGAAGAAAGGATGTGTTAATTATAGGTGATGAATGATTGTCACTTCCCGGGTGTTAGGACAAAGATGAAATTTTGAAAGGTTTTCCTGGGGGGGTATTTCATGCTTCAGATAAATACGTGTTTCTTCATATTTTTACATTTTAAAGACTTTTAATAAAGATGGCAGAAGCACATTATAAATTTTGGCTTGTAGAAATACACGCAGACACACACATATGCGCACACACACACACACACACACAATTACTTATATTCAATTGTTCTCAATATTCGAAGAGTCAACCCCCCAGTTTCTATAAGCAAGACGGATGGCCCCATTTATTCATGTGCTTATGATTATCTAATGATTTTATTTCTCCCTCATGTTCTAGATGGTAGTTTGCACCTTGTTGGTGCTTCATATCTTATTCAAAAAACATGAATAACAGGCTCCAGTAATATTGACACATATGGTAACATTATGATTACCTATAAGAAAAGGGATGGCAAAAACAAATCTCACATCTGAAAAGTCATTATCCCAAAAGGCTACACCCAAGCATTGTATCAATATTGACCTTTGTCTTAAGATCACACTGTTTTAAGACAATTAAATCTATTCATACATCTGCTACTTCTGAGACAATAAATTCAAACTATCCCAGAGTTCTTTCCATGATCACATAAAAAGTTTTCATACAATACATTTGGAGACCTTAAAATCCCCACATCCTAACCAATTCCCTTCTTCCTCCTTCCAGCTAAATTTTTAAAATGAAATTTTTATCTCTTTCCTATGGTCTTGTCTCAGATTTCAGAGGCTACATTGTAAATATAATAATGGATGTTCCCAACAGAGAGAGACAGCAGTTGATAAAGAAAACGTGTTCATTCCAAGTCATCATGGACACCCCAGGGTGTCCCCTATATCCCTGCAAGTAATTTCCTAATCAAGTAGATTATAATATACAAGGCCCGACTACTGACATTTTTTGCTCGAGAGGTTGTTCCGTGATATGCAGTGCTGAGATATTCTTGAAATAATGTGTGAGGTTGATTTCTTTTCCTTTTTCTTCCCTCACCTCACCACACCACCTCCACAATTAATTCATTGCCCATCACCACAGCTCTCAAAGAGAATGATTCCAGGAAAACAGTAGGCTAACCATGTACCAGGTGTGTGGGCAACGTAATCACCCCTTTTGTCTTTGTCCACCTCTCTCCCATGAGCATCTAAGAGCAGGCACCATGTTTTACTCTATTTGGTACCGACAGCATGCAGCATGGAATAGGCACAAAATAACTGCAATCTGAATGAATTGAAGCCACTATTTAAAGCGGTATCTACTGATGCCTATGCAATACTTCCACAAGCTTCAAAACCAAAGAACACAGGGACTCTTCCCCTTATGTGTAACTTGCCAATGAGCAATGAAAAAGCCGCACTGGACTGGGCAACAATTGCAACTTCTGCTTTACACAGAGGGCTCCCTGCCTCAGGTCCACAGGGACCCCATGATCCTTTCGCCATGGGAGGTGTGGAGGGGGAGGACAGGGTGCAGGCCAGTTCAGCGGTGCAGTGCAGAGAAGAGCAGGACTGGCCAGCTGCCCTGGTGAGGCAGATCCGTGAGACAGAAAAGGTTCCTGTCCCGGAAGGCTTCCCAACCCCAAAACATGCCTGTTAACTCTGATTCATGCAGGAAAAGCAGAGAAGAAAGGCCACATTTCCCCATTTCTTCACACCCCTGGGCATGGAGAACAGGGTGTAAGTTAAATATTGGCATTTAGATGTGCTGCTGTTTCTAAGAACCAAAGTTTGTTTCGTTTTTCCATTCATTTTCAGGTAGATGCATCTGTGAACACCTAGGAAAGTACTTAGAGCTCTGCCTCCTTTGTTTTCTCATATCACTATCCATGTGCTTCCCAATTAATTTATGAGTGAAAAGTTCACGGAGAATGAAAAAAATTAGGCCAAAATACAGAAAGAGGAGGCAAGTGGGATTTAAATAAAGATTTGCCTCTCACACCTTGCTGCAATTATACTGGTTTAACATGTCATATTCATCCCAAGAGGCCTGCATTTTATAACTACAAGAGTTCCTTTCCATTTGTTATAGAAAAACTACTCAAAATATCACTTTCTGTGACTTCCCTATGATTCCTTTGGTAGGTGCTTCTTTAGGGCACCAACTTTCACTAGAATCTGGTATCACAAGGCACTGCACCAGGTATCAGGGAAAGCGCACCTCCTCTTCCCTCTCCTCTTTGAAAGTCAGCCGTCTTCGACAAGACTACTTATGCTGATTTTTTAGAAAGTACCAGAATTCTCCTACTGAGAAGCTATGTCAGAGTGGTGTGCTTGTGTTGTGCCCCTGAGCTTCCTGTCTGTCAGAACTTTGTGACCAGCCCTCCCTCGCCCAACACATTTTGTCAGGGAGAAATGGAGATTAGGCACATTCTTTCATTTAAAGAGCAACATATGAAAAGCTGTTGGGATGCCTAGTAACTGCCTCAGAGCCTACTAATGTCTCATATTCTGATGATGCATGCCGTTCAACTTGAATAAACCAATCTAATTTGTATTAGTATCTCCTCAGGTTCAAATTCTGCCATTTTCCTATGCGTCACGTTCTGTGCTTTACCACGTTTGCGGGTTTAACCTGCGCAACCGCCTAATAACAGAGGCACCGCGGCTTTGTCCAGACTACAAATCAAATTTCAGAGAGTGCACCTACCTTCCTCAAGAACACACAGCAAACGTGGGATTCAGATCCAGACCACACAGAGTTCTGAGTCTGAAGTTTAACCACTCTGCTCTCAGGCCACTTTCTTAAGATCTCTCCATCTGCAAAAAAAAAAAAAAAAAAAAAAATCATTGGTTTTAAAATACTAAAAGGCTGGAAAAGAAAAAAAAAAGGAAATACTGAGAGGCCAATCTCCCAGGAATGTTTGTCTTTTTAAAAATTGATGTGCTAAAAAAATAAAATAAAATAAAATAAATAAAATAAAAAAATAAAATAAAAATTGATGTGCTATATTATACATCCTGCTCTCCTACATTTAAGTAACTATTTTTAATAGGGGTATACACTGGCCTAAAAGTATAAATTAAGCATTTATGTGAAGCGCATAATTAATAACTTCGGTGAATGGGTACTGCCACCTTCCACTCCGTGTGCGCGGACCATGAAATCCGCTGGGTGCTGTGGCCACTTGCGCCGGCGGCGGTGGGAAGTCTGCGCCGTAGCGCGGTGCTCCTCTGCCACCTAGAGGCTCTGCTCAGAACAACGCCGCGTCACGTCCTTCAGGCTAAATGAGCTCTGAAACGCATCCTTGCGCCTCTTTTCTAGACTATTAGTCTGTTCTGAGATTTTGGTCTCCTGTTCTCCTTTAAAAACAAAATTGCTTTCTTCATAAGTCTTCAAACTTAATACTAGAAAAGTCCAATTGTATTCAATAAAATATGATGTTGTTTTTGTATGATAATGAATTTGTTTAGAACAGCAATCATGGGGAAAATATCTCATTAAAGAGCTCTGCCTCTGGGGGGCGCCTGGGGGGCTCAGTCCGTTGGACGTCAGACTTTGCCCAGGTCATGATCTCGAAGTTTGTGAGCTCCAGCCCCTTGTTGGGCTCTGTGCTGACAACTTGGAGCGTGGAGCCTGCTTTGGATTCTGTGTCTCCTTCTCTCTCTGCCTCTCCCCCAGTTGCGCTCTGTCTCTATCAAAAAGAGAAAAAGAAAAAAATTTTTAAAGAGCTCTGCGTTTGGCATAGGAATACATGCACTACTTTGCGTACAAAGTGATCAATTAGCAGAGCGTGTGAGCAGTGATTCATCCCTCTTTGAATTCATCTAGTATTTGCACGTTCCTCATATAAGTTGCTAGATGTTTTCAAATAGCAATTAGAAATAAATATTTCTCAAAAACAAATAAGTAATTAAAAAGAAAAAAACAAGACCTAATTTCCTAATTTTTGCCTTACATGAAAAAATCAGAGGAAAAATTGCTAGTGGCTATTTTAGCTGATCATTCCTAATAATAATTATAATGATAAAACAACTAAAACATATTGAGTCCTACTGTGTTGAGATAGTTTTATATGTTCACACATTATTTCTAACCTCATGACAATTTGAAAATTACCAGTATCATCGTTTGAGAAATAAACTGAAGCTCAGATAAATATAAGGCTGGTGAATTACAAATGATAATTGATGAAACTGGTATTTAAAACAAGATTCCAAAAACCCACTCTTTCCCACTAAGTTATGTTAATTTGAAAATAATAGGAGATATTTTTTATCCAGAGTAATAAGTGATACGTTAATATCATTAATCTAAGTATTTTGCATTAAAGAGAACCAATAAAATTATTTAACTCGTCCAAAATTGATTGAAAGTCACTGAAATAGGATAAATTTTTAAAATGAGTTTACAGGTTTTTTAAATTATTTTTTTAATTCCAGTAAAATTAACGTACAGTGTTATATTAGAATCAGGTGTACAATATAGTGATTCAACAATTCCACACATCACTCAGTGCTCATCAAGACAGGTGTACTCTTAATCCTCATCACCTGTTTCACCCATACCCCCCACCTCCACTCGGTAGCCACCAGTTTGTTCTCAATACTTAAGAGTCTGGTTTTTTGTCTCTTTTGTTCTTTCTTTGTTTTGTTTCTTAAATTCCACATATGAGTGAAATCACATGGCACTTATCTTTCTCTGGCTTATTTCAAAACTGAGTTTACAGTCTGACCTACTGCCATGACACACGAAATAGCTTAACCTGAAGAATAACCCAGGGTGAATATAACAGAGATCAGAAGAGGAGTATGGAGAACCCCCAGGTGAGGGTGACTTGATAAAGTGATACTGTGTAATGTTCATAAGCATCTTGCAAAAATAAATCACTGCATCCAGGTTCATAGGCAGGTGTCCTGCCTCCAGAAGAAGAGTTGGACTATAATATCTGCCATCTGAGGGATGCTGATCCTTCCATAGCAAGGGTCTAGATATTCCTAAAGAACACAGCCCATCATCACATTGTCTGCTTCTGACATCCTTTCCCCAGACACTTTGGCTTTCTCCAGAACCTGTCTATTATTAAAGATTTCTGCTGAGATTTATATTTGTGACATTTCACTCACTTATATATACTTCAACAAAAATATGTCATAAATGTTGAATAATGTCCTAGGAGATTTTTTAATGCAAATGTTTACATATAATGACAAATTCTAATATGTCACTGTGGAAAATGCATGTCCTGCCATCTCCAGATGGGAAAAGAATGAATATGAATCCTTAGAGAGGTATCCACAAAAGGGAGGGGGGGCAATTATTTTTGTTAGTATTTAAATGTGGATTCTTGTATATTTTTTTAAATTGTAAAAGTAGCATATGGGCATTATGATCTTAGAATGTCAAAACTAGAAGGGATGTAAATATCATCTATTCTAGTCAACATTACATTTCTCACAGATGAGAAAGCTGAGGCCCATAGAGATGAAAGAACTTGCTCGATCCAGCAAGATAAGGCCAAATCCAAGAATAGAACTCGGTGTCCCAATTGCCAGTTGATCTTTTGATAGATTATACAATATGTGCTGTCCCTTCAAAGTCCCTTCTACCCACACACAATGTAGGTAAGATTGATGAATACTCAAATGTCTTTGCTGGGCCGCAACAGACAATGGTAGGTCCTATAGCAGTGCCTGGCACATAGTAGGCATTCAATGAATACTGGATGAATGTTGAGTGCCTATATGAGCACATTCACATGTTGACGTTTACATCCATCTATATAAGAGAGAATGCAATGGAAAAGAGGATATCCAAAAGATCATTTTTGATAAGAAAACCCTCAATTTTTTGTTCTTCATCTGATGGAAACGGGGGGAGAATTACAGGTTTGTGATAATAGAAAATAGTACTCTTTAGTCATAATTCCAAAGAACTTACACAGGAAAGAAAAAATGTTTGGCATGATGCATGAAAACAAATGAATTAATAAAACAGGTAATCTTAGGATATGTAAATTATCTGAAGAAAATACAAACTCACAGTTATGAAACTCTCATTTAAACATTGAACTATCTCCAAGAGAAAGAGAGCCACACATGAGGTGCGCTGTGTCAACTTTGATATCCAAACACAATCACTGGTAGCTGGAGGGTCCTACATGGGGGCTGACCTTCTGAACAGCCCCCATATGATTTCATGTTGCCTAAAATTATAAGAGTTCAAGGGGCATAATCTAACAGGAATTCAGAAGAAACAATCAGGATTGGATGATACGTCTCGACTTCATTCATAAAAAAAGAAATGTGAATTAAAACTACACCATTTTTACCTGCCACCCTGTTAGAACTTTAAATTGTGATAACACTCCGTTGGCCAGGCCGTGGGGAAAGAGTCACAGTCCTACGTCACTATTAAGATTGCCTCTCTGGAAGGTGATTTTCCAAAATCTATCAAAATTACAACTGCAGATACCCCTTAGCCCTGCAATTTCACTTTGTGGATTTATCGTTCATATATCCTTACACTTGTGCAAACCATAACGATGAAGCATTTTTCATTGCTGACTACTAATGATAGTGAAAGAATGGAACAAACTCAAAAGTCCATCTACAGGGGAATGGTTAAATAAAGTATTGTGCATTCATATAAAGAATAATATTTACAACTATAAGAAAGGGTGAACAGTAAGCAAGTGTCTTGGGTACAACTCTGGAAAGGTCCCCCCAGGAAAAATTGCTAAGTGAAAACAGGAGTGCATTGCACAGCACCAACAACCTCCTCTCTTTTGTGTAAGAAATAGAAGAAAGTACAATTTGCTTGTGTGTGTGTGTGTGTGTGTGTGTGTGTGTGTGTGTGTTTTAATTCTGGAAGGACACATAAGAAATTGCCAACAGTGGTTAACTGTGACTGGGGGAAGATAGAAAATGGGCAGATGGGAGATAATAGTGGGATGCAAGGTTTTCACAGTACTTTTTATTTCCTGTAAGCTGTGAAAATGTTGAATTGTCTTGAACTTTAAGAAAAGATGGGGGGGCGTTAAGATGGATGGAAGAAAATTAACTGTTCAACCTAACTTATTGAATAGGGAGTATGTCAGGATGTTCAGACTTTATGTGGGGCAGCTCAGTGAGGAGCCCTGGGCAGATCAGCAGCTAGAAGAGTAAACGGGTGCCCTGCTGGGCTAGTGCACTCCCAGAGAAAGCCAAACCACTGCATTCATAGTGGACCCCAGATTGAAAGGGGAAAGGAAGATGAGTGACCTATTGTAATTTGGGGATATTCCGACTCCTGACATGTGCTTTGATACAGAATCTGGATCTGGATGAGTTTAAACTGCGCAGGTCTTGCAGAGAGCTTTTCCTTTCAATAGACAACGTACTTGCTCTAATTGGATGACACTGTAAGGGAGAGGATTATAAATGGGTATAAAAATGAAGGCAAATGGCTGTCCTCCCGAGAACGGATGCACACGCACTCTCACATATGCATAAAAGTCCAATCATAAGGCCACTGGCTGTAAAGCCTAAACCCAGTATATTGTGAATCCATTTTTATTTAACTGTAGAGAAATATAAGTAAACTTACCAAAAAAACACAAAAGGAAAAACAAACCATATACATGAAGATTTGTTGACAGAAGCATCTTAACGACACCAATACTCTCACTCATATACTTGGATACTATAAATAAGAAAATCATGTGGACAAAAGGATGAAAATAGGATTCTTCACTGCAACATTACTGACAAAAGGCACAATTTTATTCCCATGGTCTTTGGCATAGTTAGGCATCCCTAGAGATTTCCCAAAGCTGTTGACAACTTGTTTCTCTCTAAATCTAAATGTTATTTTCTGCTTTGAAATGAAGTCAATATGAGAATTATACAATTTCCACTCCATTTACCTTAACCATAATTTTTAAAACATGCCATTGAATACCATGGGCTTTAAAACAGAAAGGTCTTATAACCACTACTCCTCTAAGTGTGTCACTAAATCCTAGCACAGAAAGTTCACAAGAAGACCTTTTTTCTAGCCACTGTCTACCAGGTAGAGGATACAGTTCCTTTAAAAAAAAAAAAAAAAAAAAAAACAACTTCCTAGCAAAGATTATGGATCTCTCAAATACTCTCCATGGGTAAATTCTGCTTTTAAATTCTAATACCGAATGTAAGCATAAAACCCGGGAGAGTTGTTAGCGTACTGGTTCCCCACTAGGGATGGCTTTGCCCCTTCCCCACACCCCCAATGCTGGGACTTTTGGCAATGCGTGGAGACGATTTGGGGAAAAGGGGGAAAGCTGGTGGTTCTAGCAGCATCTATAGTGGGTAGAGACCAGGGTTACTGCTAAATACCCAACAGTGCACAGGAAAGTTCCCACAACAAATCACCTGGCCCAAAATGTCTATAGTGCTGAGGTTGAGAAACCCTGGTCCTGTGTTACATAAGAGGAATAACTGCGTTTACGTTTCTCAAATTAATCTTGGAATTCTGGCTAGAGCACACACGTGAAGGATGTTTCTGTTATCGTATCCATTCCTAAGGTTAACTGTTGTTTTCAGTATACCTTGACACCAATACTTTAGAAAGTGAAAACAATACTGCATTTTTTAATGTGCTTGAGTTTAACGGGTTTTGCTTTTTTCACTAGGAAGCACTTTCGTTTGTTCACAATCCTGATTCAAAGGATGATAGCCTTGGGAACAAGAGGAAAATAAAAACACGTCCTAGATTTTACTAATATTTCTTCTCTGCTACGAATCACAACCAAAATTGTCTTTAGATGTGACACATGTATCTGTATTGTTTTACAATTTGGTATGTTATGCCAGATTGCACCCAAAACATTAGCCAGGTATATACCACCAAAACTTAATGAGTCACTGACACTGACTGTGGTTCGCAGAGTGGTAAGAAACAGAGCCTAATAGACATGTTTTCTTATCGCCATTGAAGCCAAGCAGTGAAACTGTGATTGAACAAACTAACCATGTGGACTTAAATCAATCTCTCTAAAATTACATAGATAGAATTTTCATAGTCACTTTAACCATCCCTATAACATTACATTTCCTTTTCAAATAACTCCTCCTGCCAAAAATCTTGACTTTTTAATGTAGGTCAAGTGGAGATAAAAAGTAAACAAACTAGCAACATGAGAATCCACTGACCTCTATTGAACTTGCTACACTGGGGAATCTGGAATTTACTAAATGAAGCAGGGGAGGGGATGAGAAGACAAGAATGAACATGAGAAAACCCAGAACTTCAGATTTCATGGTTTAGACAAATGCCTTTAATCAAATAGTATGTGTTAATAATGATACTTGATTATTTTCCAGAAATAAGAGGTAGCAAAAATTCGACCAAAACCTGCAATTTTCTAGCAAAGTAACTATGAGATGAATATGAATGGGGGCTTTCACAATCATGTGGGACACTGTTTCTACCTAAATTTAAATGTGTTGTTGAGTTTGCAACCAGTGTCATGAATATCAATCATTCACAAAGCAATTCAAAATATATCTGCGACCACGTACACTCAAAACAACTGTTTTCCTTTGGATTTTGTGTGTCATATAAAACACTTTACAGGTCAATGGGAAAACAAGCCTCACATACAGAGTTGCATCTTTTTTTCTAAATTGGGAAAGACAACACAGATGACTTCCTTGCCATGACTCTTTCACTTTATAAAAATGGATCATGGGGCACCTGGGTGGCTCAGTCGGGTAAGCGTCCGACTTCAGTACAGGTAATGATCTCACAGTCAGTGAGTTCGAGCCCTGTGTCAGGCTCTGTGCTGACAGCTCAGAGCCTGGAGCCTGCTTCGGATTCTGTGTCTCCCTCTCTTCTCTCTCTGTCCCTCCCCTGCTCATGCTCTCTCTGTCTCAAAAATAAATAAAAACATTTAAAAAAAATTTTTTAAATGGATCCTGAAAGTCAAAGCATATAAAGTTCAAAACCTAAGCTGACATCTATGGCATGAGTCACCTTGACAACTGAAGAGTCTGGCCCAGACATCCAGAGCCTCCAAGCTCTTTTAATGTCTCTGATCCTCCAGTACATGGGTTCCCCTCACTGTCACTGATTGCTCCTATTGTCATCCCTGAAGAACAACATTTCTTTCATTTCTGTACCCTACAGCACAGCCCTCAAAGACTAAGTTGCAGCTCAGAATATATGAGCTGAATTTTTTAAGTTCTCCAAGAGTGAACCAGAGAAGTCCAAACATCAATTAAAAAAACATGGAAACAACATGATGCCCTGTGCCTCTTAAAGGTTCTTTAAGAGAGGTTTTCCAGGATGTTGTGTAAACCTTTCGTCCTCTTTTCAAGATTAATTAGACCATGCCCATGTCTTATGGATGGAAAAAGAAATTTTTTTAAGTTTATTTATTTATTTTTGAGAGAGAAAGAGAGCATGCATACAAGTAAGGGAGGGGCAGAGAGAGAGGGACAGAGAGAATCAGAGGCTGGCTCCATGCTGTCAGTGCGAGGCCTGATGGGGGACTCGAACTCGTGAAACGTGAGATTATGACCTGAGCCAAAATCAAGAGTCAGATACTTAACCAACTGAACCACCCAAGTGCCCGGAAAAAGCAATTTTGAAAAACAGTGATACTGTGTCACTTGTTTTCAGTAACTTATGATTTGCAAATGTCTTTCAATCCTTGTAACAAGCATATATAATTAGGTATCCCTTGCCATTATTAATTATATTATTAATATTATTGTTAATGTTATTTCTGTTGCTGAGAGGCAGCTCTAATGGACTAGCCAAAATAAAGACTTAAATTCATAATTGGCCAAAATAAAGACTTAAGTTCAGAAGATCTGAGACTGTATTTTCTGTACGGCTTACCTGTATTAAATTCAAGCGAACTACTTTCATCTTGAAGATCTCTCTCCTCATCAATAAAATTGTCCTAAAATAGATATAGCACAGATTTACAGGGAAAATTAAGCAATACATACAAGTGGAAGTGTCTTACATAGTGCTCACAATACTGTTTATTTAATCTGATTTTTCTATCTCATTTTTTAATGACATCATGGTATCTCAAAGAAATTAGGGGATTTTCCCAAGCCTCACAGATTATCATAGAGCAAAACTGAAATTTAAGTCTTTGAAGTGGACGCTATGGTGAACCAACCAGACTCTCCCTCTGCCCACAGCACACGTCAGGAGTAAAGTACTCACTCCCCCAGCTGCTGATAGCATTGGTGGCTGAAAGCTCACAGAAGCAACTTTCTCCAGGTATTGCCTTAGGCCTAAGGGAGCTAGCTGCCTCTCCCAACAGGAGCCCCCTCCCCATCCTGGTCACTGCAGGGTACAGAGGCCTGGCCCCCTTGCCTCACTTCTGGATAACACTGAAGGTCCACCCAAGCTGCAAGGATTCCTGTAGGATCAGCTGAAGGTTACCACTGCATCGTACTTACCCCTCTCTCTCCACAGTGTCTTATTTCCCTCATGCCTCACAGGTGCCAATCTCCAGAACACTCCCCAATAAACCTCCTGCCCACAAATCCCCATCTCCCAGTTTCCCAGGAACCAGATTTAATATAGTCTCCTGGCTCCAAATTCCATGTTCTTGGCACAGCAGTACATGTGAGAGTGGGCAAAACTTTCTTCACAATAAAACTATATCTGCCTGCCAAGTTATCAGCAAATCTTTTAAGAATGTAAAATAGAACCTGTAATTTTAGATAGTTGTGGGGCAGCTCCAGGATCATGAAGAACAGGGCCTGAAGCAAAATTAAACACCAAAAATATCCCTTACCCTTTACTTTGTGCAAGGAGGTACAAAATGGAATAAAATTGGCCCTTATTGTCAAGGACTTTGCAACCAAGTTGCCCAGGATATTAACTCTCGATAGAGAATGAGAGCAGAGACATAGCTACTACCCAGAAGCCCCTGCTTCAGTGGTCTGCCTCCATCAAAGTGCATAAACAAAGCATATGGGTGATTGGCCACTGACTAGGCACATACCACTTCAGGAAAAGTTATCTGTAAAGTCTGCTCTTTGGGAACCATGCACCATACCCACAGGGGTCTTAGGGCACTTGTGTTTCTGCTGCCTTGTCCCCTTGACTAGAATTGATGGGTTCAGAAGATGATACCTGAGTCAAGCTGACCCAATCAAATTCTCTTTTCTAGTCATTTAGAGTTTTAAACAAAGGGACCCTGAAACTGTGGGTCTCAATACTGTTGGTGAAACTGTAGAAGAGGGACCACAAATGGCTGCTGCTGAGGCCCCTGGAGCAGCCCTGCTTCCAAAGGCCTACATGGACCTCTTCCTTGGAGTCTCAAAGATACATCATTAATTTTCCAACGAAGTTTGTTAAAGTAATCTGAGATGGAACTCTGTTATTTCAAATCCAAAAAACTTCACTACTCCAAGGCCTCTGTAAAGTTTTATAAAAAGTCCCAGAAATTTTAATTATGCCTCTGGCAGAGAAGGAACATTTATCTAATCTAAACTGTCCCCCACATGGTGATGTTGACAAAAGCAAAAGAAAATTTGAAAAAAAAAAAAAATCTCCTCCTGTCTCAATGCCACAGGACAAGACCATGAAAGCAGAATTAGAAAAATCACAACAGCAACCAAATGTTAATAGGTCATATCATTTCTTTATCAAAAGCCTTCACTAGCTTCCTACCACATTTCAAATAAAATCCAGGCTTTATGTCATCTCGACTCTACCCCCCTTACCTGACCTTTGACTATCTCTGACTCCCCCAACCCTCCTCTTCACTTACTCCACCCATCACACTGGCCTCTTTGTTCTTGTCAAGCATACTCCTACCACAGGGCCTTTGCACATACAGATATCCTACAGATATCTGTATGGCTTATTCTCTCTCTTTCAGGTCTCTACTGAGATCCCACCTTCTCAGAAAGACCTCCCCTCACCACCTCTCTCTCTCCCTTTTTATCTTCACATTCCACTTAATTTTTCTTCATAGCACTTGCCACAATCTAACACTACATTATGAAAGTGCTGCATATTTGTTAATTATCTGCTATCCTTACTAGATTATAACTTCCATTATGGTCATGAATTTGTGTATTTTCGAGCAGTGTGGAGTTCACACCCTTTAGAGGTACCTGACACATCGTAAGTTCTCAATATGTATTTATTAGTTGGATGATAAATAAGCAATTAAAATCTAAGTACTGAGATATTTCTACTTGGAGGCAAAGTGTCAAGAGTGTACGTTCAGGGTTATGAATGACTTTACTTCAGTCCTTCATGTCTCTTGGGTTGAACAATGACAGTAGGTGGAACTCACAGGAAAACAATATAGGCTGAGGCCCACAAAGGGAGCCACTGCAGCACACCCCCGCTATGGGATCAGGTGATAAAAGGGCCTTGAGCCTTCAGGAAGACAGAAGGCCTCTGTGAAGTAGAGAGCCAAGTGGCTTTAACGGCTGCAATCCAAGCAAGATGGCAATGAGAACAGAGAAGGGCAATCCCAGGCTGCAGTACAGGAGCGAGAGACGAGACCTGGGGAGGGGTCAAAGGAGATGTCAGACTAGCAACTCTATAGAGACACTTGTCCCGAAAGTTGCAAGGTTTCTCCTACAGGTCTTTTCCTTCTTTCCAATAGCCTTTCTAATAATTCTGCATACATTAACCAGGCACATGCTCTTCTAGTTTCAAAATGTAGCCAGAAATGTGTATCTTCACATTTGAAGATGTCTTACCCTGTAGTTTCATGTCCTTTAGACTCAAAGGACAAATTAAGTTCCTACATAGTAAACTTTATGCCTTGCAAAATGAATCTGGTTTGAGAGTTTTCTCTCCTTAAAGCCCATTGGCTTGCAAGAGAATGGGCCAAAGAAGTAGCACAAGTGCCATTCTGACTCACACAGCAATGAAGAACTGGACTGCATCATGATCCCTAAACAAATAGGGGCGTGGTACAGCCCGCTCTGGGACATTCATGCCACATAACGGCAGGTGCTTTCCCTGCCATTCTTACACACTGGACACAGGGGAAGAACTAGGTTACAAGGGGCTCAGGTAAGAAAGTGTGAAGACAAATCCATGACATATATGCGTCCTTATGTTATTTTCCTCGACAGATTGATCCTTATTTTACTTAGTGTTTGGAGATCAAACTAGCTGACAATTGAATATAAAACTCATGTTGCCAAGAGCAACAAAGCTATTAAAATATACCCTTAGAGACTGAAAATAGGTACAATCTGTTTGAGAGAAAAATATATCAAAAGCCTCAAAAATGTACTATTCTTTGATCGAGTGTTTTTTTATTTCTGGGACATTAGACTAAGATAATAATCACAGATGTGCAGAAAAATTCAGTTACACAGATGTTGGCATTGTATATAAGCATAATCATGAAAATTTGGAAATGACATAGATGTCTAATGATAGGGGCCAAGTAAAACACGCCATGAACATCCATGCAGGGATGTGATGAAGCCAGTACCATGATATTTAAATATTCAGAGGTTTTAAAGAGTAACTACAATACAGTTTTAAGTTTAAAATATATTCTTGTTTAAAAATAAAATAATTTACAATACCAAAATGCCAATTTAGTTAAAAATAAATGTGCAGGGCTTCTGGATGGCTCAGACAGTTGAGCGTCCGACTCTTGATTTCAGCTCACGTCATGATCCCAAGGTCATGGGATCGAGCCCCACGTTGGGTTCTGCACTGAGTGTGGAGCCTACTTAAGATTCTCTCTCTCTCTCTCTCTCTCTCTGCCCCTCTCACCTGCTTGTGCTCTCTCTCTCTCTCTCTGTCTCTCTCTCTAAAATAAAAATAAATAAAATAAATTTTTACTCAAACAAAAAATTCTGGAGGGAAGTACACCAAACACTATTAGTAGTTGCCTATAACTATTTGAATTACACATAATTTTTATTTATTTTCTTTACACCTTTCCTCCAAAAATCAGCTATAATGAACGGATATTGCCTGTTAATTAAAAAAAAAAATCCTATTTGTCTTTAAACTATGTGATTAAGAAAATGTACTGTATGTGCAGCAGAAGATTGGAAAGAAAAGCAGCTGTTCCTTGCAATGACAGAGAATAATTTGTGTATTACCTCTTGGAGATATAGTTCTATCTTGCCACCTTGAAATGATAATAAATAACAACTACTCTTACACTGAAGTGGTGTCAGAGTGCTACAATGGGAAGCCAAAGTAATATTAATTGTCTCAAAGTCGTATGTCAACCAAATGCAAAAGTTCCCCAGAGACAGATGCTGGTAGAATAAATCATCGAGAATAGTAGACAGTACCTCTGGTAAATAGTGTTTTTTGCGAGGTTGCATAAACAGAGTTCTAACAGCATGTAAAATATTACTCACGATACTAATTTTGATGCACAGTGATAAGCATTTCAAGAGTTATGTTATTAGATTCATATAGTCACCACATAGAGATTTTGTGAGAAGAAACATTTGGGAATTGGGTCCACATAACCACACTTAAAATGTATTTGTGTTAAAGCATTTATAAAAGCATTGTACCTGCAAGTTTATGAATATATTTACCCTTCAAATGTAACTTCCTTTAATCTCTCCCTACCCCACCTGAGCTTACGTGCTCCCCAATACACACGCGCACACACACATACACTCATTCTTATCACCATGATAATCAAAAACAACTCATATTTCTTTTCACTTTTACCTGGCAAATTTTCTGCTGTCTGGTTATCCAGTTACAATAGAGCCTAAGTTTTCTATTTTCGCTACCTAGGGAAAATCCAGAGGAAATTGAGTTTCTTTGATTCATAAAGCCACCGCTAAGCTTATGAGCTTCTCTTTTTCATTCAAATCACATCGACAGTAAATTGATCAAAGAAGAAAAGTGTAGGAGTAAAGTTTCATAGAAATACTCACCTTTTACTCATTCACTGCAAAGAGGAATTGAATCAACTCTGCACTTTCCTCCCAGCCTAAGAGGACAAATTTTTCTATGCCTAACAGTTTAGGAAGAGATTCTTACTGTCATGCTGGGGGAGAACAACGAGCATGTATGACACTTTGATTGGGGGAATAAGGAAGTTATGTCAGCAGAGCAGAGAATGTTCCAACCTGTGAGCTTGTTAAGGCCAAGAGCACTGTGGGATTGTTCAAATGGGCACAGTCTGGGTTTTGTACTATTTCTTGTCCACTGCCACTTAACAGCTCGCAATCCCTAAATAATCCTAAGGAAAAAGACGTCAGTGAATGTAAAAATTAAATACAGAGTGTTTTAGTTTAGGCTCCCCAGGAAGTAAGGATCTGAGTGAACGTTTCCTTGGGAGGTTCAGGAAACTCCAGTAGCAGAGTAGGAAAAAGATAAAGGCAAGGGAAGGCAACAGACAGTAAGTGGTTAAGCAAATGCGTTGGTTAGTTTGTCCCACATAACAAGCCATTCCAATGCTACTGACTTTAAAATTGAACATGTATAGTTTCTCATGCTTCTGTGAATCATCCAGATGATTCTTCTTGTCTGAGTGGGCTCAACTGATTCCTGCATTCATCTGGCAGATCTTTCAACGACTAGGTGTCTTCCGTGGTCAGACACATACTTCTAATGGTTGGCCTAGGCAGCTCTAGCTAGATAAGCTCATTTCTAAGTCAACTCTCATCCTCCAAGAGGCCAGCCCTGGCTCCTTTAGGTGGCAGCCTCAAGTTCTAAATGCTGCAAGCAAACAAGCCCCAGCAAGCAAGCACTTTTCAAGCTTCTTATTGGGTCATATTTGCTAATCTCCCAATGGCCAAAGCAAATTCACATGACTACCTAGATTCAAGGTTAGGGGAATGGATTCCACTTTTTGATGGGAGATCTGCAATGTTGTATGGCAGGAAGGAGGATGATTTGCGGTTATTTTTCAAATTACTACCACCAGCAGCCACACTGAGAGGTGGGAATTTAATCCAGCATACAATTTCTGAATTAATCTATGCCTCAGAATTAATTCATCCCACCCAAGGAAGGGAGGAGGAGCCTGGGGTATTTATACACCAATCCCCACTGGTCACTGGAAGCCCACTGCAGGGTTACTAACACTCCAGTTCCAGCTGCCTGCACCAGACCAGCTAGATTAGCTCACTGATCCAGATACTGGCAGTCATGACTCTTCTGTCACACCCAGAAACAAGCCCTCAAGATAAAATGAGACCATGTCTGTGAATGCTATACACAGCATGTATTCAAAGTGATTCAAAGCATCCAAGGCTAATAGTTTCAATCAGTTTGTAATTCTAGTTCTGCTCTGTGTGAGGTTTCTGTTGCTGTTGTTGTTTGAATTCCTGAGACAGTTAAATGCCTGACAAGTGGCATGTAATAGCCCTCATCTGATTTCTGAGGAAAACAATGGCATAGTTGCTCTCTAGTGCCTCATTAGGCAGCCAGTTACCCACCAACTGGAAATGTCTGAGAATTTGAACTAAAAAGTCAACTTGTTCAATGAACACTACTCAGTGTTCAAAGATACCCTTCCTCTTTACACAGAGAGGAATGAACTATAAGAAGCTAGCCTAATCTTAGTGTCACACTTTATCTTTGCACCAACACCAATGAATAAGGATCAAGTCATTGGCATGTATTTTCTGAAATGGAATTATCAGAGAAGAGCAGTGATAACATTATTTCAGTCACTTTGAATGAGATGTTACCAAAGACTCAAATCCACAATGAGATCCTAAAAACGTAACATTTTTTGTTTACAAAATACTTGCATTTATTATAGGGACAGGTACTACAGAGCAGTGGTCAAGATCATGATTCTGAAGTCAGATGCTTGGGTTAGAATCCTGACTTGGCCACATATTAGCTACCAGCTTGAACAATTCATTAAAGTTCTCAGTGCCTCCATCCTTTCAACCAATAAAATGAGGATAATAACGCTTCCTATCCCAAAGAATTATAGTAAGAATTAATACATATAATGTTCTTAGAACAATACTGGACAATATGATTACTTTAGTAGTGAATTACTATTTCCACATACTGACTAGTGCTCTATTAACTCGAGTTAACAACAATTATTTGAAAACAGAAGTAAGCTGGAAACAGTTTACAGGTTTGATTTAATTGCACCTAGATGTTAGTTAATACCTTGAGGAAATTAGACTCTAAAACTCAGAGACAAGCAGTTCTGATTTCAGTAGATTCAAGCTTTTCTCAATGACTTCTTGGTAAGCAATGAACTGCCCATTGCACACAGACACCCACTTACAATACCTACGTCCACACCCACACATACACACATAAACTAATATACTTACACATATACACCTAAAAAATGTTTCATGAAGCAACACTCATTGTGATATTCTCTACTTTCTTTTATCTCAGTTTATTAAAATGTTGGTAATAATATGTCACTGATTTTGCCATCATTAATGGGTCATGACCTCATGTCTGAAAAAATACTATATGACCAATCCTTTCAATGAGATAATTACGTGGGAAAAATATGTGCTCTTCCCATTTCTGGCCACTCTTCAGCCCAGTCCCGTCCTGTAGAACTGGGATAAGCTCTCCTTAGTACAAAGGGAAACAGAGACTCTTTACAGACTTTCCCTACTAGATCAGACTACCGCATCTCTAGCCCTGTCATCAGCTACTCATTCTTCTCAGCACGCTTCTGAACATGCAGGATGTGGGAGATGAATGCTTCTGCCTGGGAAAATAAAGACAACTCTATGACCTAAAGTTCTTCTGCCTAATGTGGACGTGGGAGACATGAGGTTGTAGCAAGGAGAGGTCATCAAACTTCTGGAGAGCTGTGAAGAGCCTCTTTCCAGCCCTAGAATAGAAATTATGACCACTGACCTATCATCCAATTTGTGACCAAAGCGGCACACAGTACAGCATCTGATCTAATCCTTGACAATTAAACACATGACAAGATTTTAGAAATGGAAATTCTGTGGGGACAAGGTCAGGTTGAGTTTATTTTTAGATAAATGGTGCTTATCTCCAACCACAAAATCACATGAAACACAGTCCACTTGCTTTTTCAAAAATCTCTTTCCACCTGTGCCAACTGCACTTCACTTTTAGTCATGATTCACTTTTTTTTTTTTTTACTTTATTTATTTAGAGAAAGAGAGAGCACATGTGCACTCATGAGTGGAGGAGGGGCAGAGAGCAAGGGGGAAAGAGAATCCCAAGCAGGCTCCATACTCTCAGCGCAGAGCCCAACACGGGGCTCAAACTCATGAACCCAAACCAGGAGATCATAACCTGAGCCGAAATGAAGAGGCAGACACTTCACTGACTGAGCCACCCAGGTGCCCCAAAGTACTTCTACTCCTTGATTTTTACACTTGGTAGGTTGAACTAGAGGTGTGAGAATTTCACCTCACAGAACAATATTAAATAAGAGTTCTAGACAAAGGTGGTGGCGATTTTGATAGTATGGCAGTGTGAATGTACTTAATGCCACTAACCTGTACACTTAAAAATTATTAAGATGGTAAATTTTATGCTATATGTGTATTTTACCATGAATATAAAATAATTTTCTTTTAAGTATTACATAGAAGTTTTTGAATTCAGGTTACATATTTAGACCCTCCTCCTACCTCACCCCCTCATTACTAAAAAAAAAAAAAAAAAAAAAAGAAAGAAAGAAAGAAAGAAAAAAACACAAGCAAGTGTTACATTTTATAGTTTGTTAGTCAAGAAATATTTAGTTAGCTATTTAAATCTTTAAACCTAAATGTCATCCGTCACCACTTGCTAATGTCTGTGGTTTTGGGGGATAACCAGAGGAAACGGAAATACCCCTCTTGATATCTTATTCACCCAAAAGTTTCCACACATCCAAACACCCCATCCCTGAAAAAGTTCTTCATAATAAACATGTCTCCAAAAATAGACTGATATTTTTACTGATGCCAGAATTGACATATTAACTTAATCTTTGTGTTCAGGAACCTACTGACTCACTCAAATTGAGCAGTCAAAAGTAATAAAAATATATTCAAAGAATTATATAAATACGCTATTCCAAAAAATATGAAAAATGGAGGACTTGTTTAAAGCTTGTGCTTGACTACACCTTGAAAATTCAAGAAAGCAAGGACATTTTACTTGGATGTCTCTAGTAAATGAGGCCTTGGAGAAAACCAAGGGAGCAGTTCGTTGAGCATGTGTTTCTCATTGACCTGGGGAGATATCCGTCAGCATCTTTAACAAAAGAAAACTGTGAATAAGTATGGTCTCTTACTGTTGAATTTTGATGGCCTTAGAAGCCACTCAAGCTTCACCTTCCTGGTTAATGTATCATCAGAACCTATTTCTAGTCATTTTGTGGATAGCTTTGTTGTAGCTTTCAATTACCATACTATATACGCTTCTCTCTCTTGCCCACCTTATTACCCAAACCAAACACTCTACTTCCTAAGAACAAACTTATTTCATGTAATACTCATTTTTAAAATCCTTTACATTAGCCTTTTATCACAGCGCTTAAATGATGCATGTAACATCTCTGTCCTAATTCTAATCCTGAAATCGACCTTATTCAAACCTAATGGCATAATAGTACTTTCATGCCCTGCCCCACCCCTCCTAATTTTCCAAAATAATTGATTACATAGGAAATATAGTATGATTGAAGTCATGAAGAAACACTTAAATTTTAAAGCTAACTATGCAAATGCCTATTTTTCAATAAACAGTTCTGCTTAAGTTAAAAGCATTAAGTAAAGAATATTTTGTGGCATTGTCCTAATCCAGAACTAAAAGGAAGTTCTAAACATAAACAGCAAGTCAAACTTTCTGATCAAAAGTTCTGTTGTTCTGTTCTATTCTATTCTGTAGTACACAACCACTGTACTACAAAGAGTTGAAGAGAGTCACATGTACCTAGAATTTCAGGAACAAACAATACAAACAGCCCTGACAAGATCATTTTCGGGTAACTACCAATGACCAAATTACATCAACAAGAAAGATTTTTTAATTGCTTAAAGAGATTCTGAAATTAACATAATGGTCAAAAGATGAAGATGTATACGTGCATGCCTTGCATAGTGTAAACCTCTTTGTAAATAAGGAAATCTCAACCTTGTAGCCTCGAATTCCTAAATCTATAAACAACAAAGTGTAGCTCACCCAAATGTAACTGGCATTTTATTTGCATTAAACAAAGAACTATCAAATAGCAAAGAAGGGTGAAATGATAGCAAATGCATTTCATACACAGACCAACTCACATTCCTTTAATCTTTGGATACTCCTCCTCCTGAAACCTTTTCGGCCCACATCCAGGAAGCCCTTTCAAATGACTCCTGTATATCAAACTCTTATTATCACAATCTACTTGGCTTAATCTATGACTTCTAAGAACTGTTACTTTTTCAACTCCCAAACCTAACTGTACTACTAACATTTCCTACCACCCAATTCAAAAAGAAGAAATGGCATCAGGAAAGTAAAAAGAGGAAGGAAAAAGGGGGGAAATGTGAGGAATCAAGAAAAAAAAACAAGTAAAATCATGATTATAATAGGGCAAAATACCTCATTCCATTATTTTCCTTTTCTCCAGCTTACTAAATTCAGTAGAAAACTTTTCTAGTAATAATAGCTGATGTTTGCAGAGCAGCTATTATGAGCTGAGCATTGCTCTAAGCACCTTACAAGTATTATCTCACTTAATACTCACAAGTCAATGAGGTAGGTATGATTAAAATTCCATTTTACAGACAAAAACTCTGAGACCCAGAGACCCAGGTCACAGAGCTAGTAAGTACCAGATCCAGGATTCAACCCAAGCAAAACTACTTCTGGAGACCATATTTTTACCCAGTTCTGTGTAAGAGAACCTGTTACTGCATCCACTTGTGAGTTCCATTGTGACACTACAAACTCAGGGGGGAGGAGATCCTAGTAATTTGTTCCTTCAGTAAACATTTATCATGGGGGCCCCTGGGTGGCTCAGTCAGTTAAGCGTCTGACTGCTTCAGCTCAGATCATGATCTCATGGTTCTCGTAGGTTCGAGGCCCATGGTCAGGTTCTCTGCTGTCAGCACAGAGCCTGTTTCAGATACTCTATCCCCCCCCTCTCTCCCCCACTCATGTGCACTCTTTCTCTCTCAAAAATGAATTAAAAAAATAAAAAATAAAAACATTTATCATGAACAGACTCTAGTTTCAGCTTCTTGAAGGGAATACAAAAATGAACAAATCTTATTTCCAGCCTTAGATAAACTCAGTCTAGTGGAGGATATGTTATTACAACACAATGAAAACAGTGCTTATAGAGCTCCATCCAAACTGCTACTGGGGATATGGAGTGGAATGACTAACTTTGTGGAGAATGTCAGGGGGATATCAAAGAGAGGTGATATACAATCTAAGTTTTTCAAAGGACAAATAGAAGTTTCCAGAAATAGGATAGAAGAAGTAAGTAGGAACCAATGTTTTCAATAATAATGAAGACTCATTTTTTAATAAAAAAAATTTTTTGATGCATACACATACACAGGGTTTAGTCCTCCTCGTTAGTGTAGTGGTGAGTCTCCCCGCCTGTCACATACACAGGGTTTAAGCCAAGTCCACAGAAGACATAAAAATAAATTACAATTTCTCCTTTCAATAACTAGATCACCTAGAAGGGAGGTAACACACAAATGAATATTTTAAGGCCATATATATAATGCTGTAAGACATCTAGGATATGCCCTTTAGATGACCTAAGAACTTCTTAGAATGAATCTAAGGAAACTAATGCCTATTCTGCTTCTATAAGCCTGAGTTCAGGAATGTAGTTGGATCAGCTGAACTATCCTCAAGGACCCAAGGGTAAAGGATGAGAACTGAATGTACTGCTTCAATCACATTTTGCACTCTCTAATTTTGAGATTGATGACCTGGACCAAGTAAGGACATATCTGTACATACCCAGACTAGACAATGTGCAGGCCTCCTCCAGCCTTAAGCATAACACTGGGCATGGAAAGGGACAAGTTATACTTCTAGAAAGACTTACAATCTGCACTCACAATGGTGTAATCCCTGGTTAGAGGGGGTTACTAGGAAGCTTGTATCTTTGTACTGGATGCTGCTACTGACCTTACCACCATTATCCTAACTCCACTTTGTACTTACTGCATTCCTAAGATAAGTAAAGCATGTCTGATTTACTCAAAGAGAGAGGGATGAAGTAGAAGCACAAAGAGAATCAAGGAACAGACACAAAAAGAGTACCCAGTGGTTCTGCCACCCTTTGAGACTTTACTGTACCTTTGAGACCTATCTGTACTCTTAGTGCTGTATTCCATTTCCTTCCATCTAACTTGAGTTAGTTTCCATTACTTAAAACCAGGGTCTTAAATAGTAATATTGCAGAATCTGCAGAAGGCCAATTAATATTATCCCATTCACTAGGATACAGTGGCCAAAAGAAAGAGAAGGAAGGAAGAGAAAAAAGGAGAATAGAAAGAAGGCAGGGAGGCAGGAAGGGAAGGATGGAGGGAAAGGAAGAGAAGGGAAGAAGAGAGAGAGAAGAAAAACCTCCCATTCTGCTCCCCAATAGGAAAGGGAGTAGATTCACAGCCTGAGTTTTGAAGATAAGTGCATGTGCATAAGAACAATGAATTTGGTGGATAAAACAAACAAAAATTCCCAGACTAATCCTAACAGTGCTTTGGGAAAATGACCTGGTGAATGGGTTTAGGGGTGGTGGATGGAAGCAGGGGGGAAAGATAAGAGATGTCATTTGGGAATTGAGAATTAACCTTAAGAAGGAAAGGACTGTACAAATCGAACAGACAAGAGGAATGCAATTATGTGTCATTCCCAAGTTAATTCAGGAAAAAATGGTATGAAAAATGCTGAGAAAGAAGACTGGACAACACTTAGCAACCAATAGCCGTGTGGGATAATGGAGGAAAGGAGGAGTCAAAGGTAACTGTCCCAAGTCTGGGGGCTGGGTGGCTACAAGAATAAGACCAGTGAGTCCATCACAAATCAGGAGGAGCGATGGTTTAAGAGGCCGGAGATCATGCGTATGGGAGGTACCTGCCTGGCACTTTCAAATGACTCACCCAGTGGGGGTGTCCACCAGTCCAGGAGAAAGACAATACAGTGTCTACAGATATGGGGGTTGGTCTTCTGGGCTGACAGTTGACATGAGCTCACTTAGGTAGAGCTTTACAGAGAGAGAGAGAAGGACCAGTAAGGCCTGGGGGAGGAGCGACATCTGGGGATGGACAGATGTGGGCAATAGGACTACAAAACCCCAGAGAAATCAAAGGAAATCAGGAACTCACAGTGCCAGTGATACTAAGAAAGAAGACAGTGTTCAGGAGGCGGCAGTCCACAGTTTAAAACAGCTCGGAGAGGTCAGAAAAAAAATTGAGAATTTGAGACTAGCCATCAAAATTCACATTAAAAAGTCACTGAGCACTTTTCAGTGGCTTGATGAGAGAGAATATCAAATGACAAAGGTCCCAGGAGTAAGTAGTTACGAGCAAGTGAGAACTCTTCCAAGGGTGTTTGGAGATGAAGAGAAGCAGACAAGAGAGGCTTGATCATGAGTGTTGTCTTTTTTCTCTTGTTTCTGTTTGGATGGTGGCTTTGGACGGTTGGTTGTCAATGTTTTGAATAACGAACACCTAATTGTAGGTAATGGGGAAAGGACCAGTGACCCCAGACATTAAAAATGCATGAAAGGGAGTAAAATTGGTAGAAATAAGATCGTGGAAGGGAAAAACAGCACCAGTGTTCCTGAAGAGAAAAGTCTGATTTGGAGGGGGAGATTGTTAAGTGAGGTCTTCCATTCTCTGTAAAGTCACAGGAGAGGCCTACCAAGAGAGATGGAGATGCTAGCACGTGAAATCACAGTTCAAAACACAGGCCCTGCAGCCAGTCAGCACGTAACAAACATTTGTTGAATGAATAAATGATTCTCCTACTCCAATATGTATGTGTGAATATAGACATAGATTTTTTTTTGAGTGACAGAGAGGGAGCAAGTGAGTGAGGAGCAGAGAGAGAGAGAGAGAGAGAGAGAGAGAAGTGGGGGTCACTCAAAGTGGGGCTTTTTACCTGAAGCGGACCTCATGCTCACCCAAAGCGGGGCTCGAGCTCAGCAGATGGGGGACTTGAACTCATAAACCATAAGATCATGACCTGAGCCAAAGTCAGATGCTTAACTGACTGAGCCACCCAGACTCCCTGTTGCTGATGGTTTTCGAAAATTAGTTCCGAAAAAAGAGAGCATTCTATAACCAATAACCCTAAAGAGAGCCAAAAATAACAATAAGCTCCACTTGCCTTGAACATCAGAGAAGAGGTATGCAATTATGTGTCATGCCCAAGTTAATTCAGCCACACCTATACACTCAGAAGCCGTAGCATCAGCAGAATAATTTTCCATGATGAAAGGCAAAGTAGTATAAACAGCATTTTCATTTCCATAAAGGAAACTCCATGACACCCTTTCCATATGACCTGCCTCTAATGTCCCTGTTTTCTCATAAATGACTTCGTGTCTTCCAGCACAAACATTCTGAGGGTAGCATGCACCCCATCTCCAGTTACAAGCCAAATAAGGAAGGTCAGTATATGACCAAGGCAGAGTAAAGATGATCACGCATTCAGAATCAATATCAAGAGCTGCAGACGACTAATGATAATAAAACCCTCCGCAGAAAACTAACAAGACGTGTTCAATGTGGCCGCCAAAAAAGCTGGTACACAAGATGTAGATGTAAATAAAATGTAAAGTAACTAAAGAGAACAAGGGCTTGGTCATTTTTGGAAAACTGGAGTGTTACTTACTGCTATTTGTCTATGCCCTTGAAAGGAAATGTGCTAAACAACCCAGGTTTCCAGAAGCAAATGATTTAACGGCCTCAGACCTTGGTCGTCTTTCTTTCTAAGAGCTAATGCAAGGGTTCTTAAAATTTTCTGTGCCATTGACCTCTTTGTCAGGCTACGGAAGCCTATGGACCCCTTCTCAGAATAAAACTGATAAAGGCATAAAATAAAATAAGTTTACCAAAGCAACTGAAATTGAATTACAATTGAGTTTCATTTTGTGTTTAATAAAAATAGAAAATTTTTGCTGTGAACCTGAATTCACAGACTCCAGGTTAAAAACCCTTGGTTGTCCCTTTTATGAATAGAACTAACGTAATTGGCATTCACCTACTGTGATTACTAACTAAATAAACACAAGCTTTGGCCTTCTAGAACTATTAAGACTTCAGCAAGTGATCAGAGAGCAAGGACTTAGAACTGTGACTGCAGCAAGCACAGGAAAGATTCAAGTTCATGGATGCAGAGAATCTCTGACACACTCTGACAAAATTCACATCACCACTACCCTGGCTCCCGGAAGGGCCCTGAAGAAGGATGAGTGAAGTGTTCCTTCAGTTATTCCAGCCTAACATGATTCACTCTCTGTGTCCTGAAAACCTATAACGTGCAAATGACAATGTTAAACTGTCTAAGATCATGTTGCTAAGTATGTTTCTCTCTGTATTATTTTGATTAAAATTCTCTCAGAAAGAAGGTATATTTCATCAAAATTCTAAGTTAGGCATTGTTCATTGAAATATTGCTAAATACATGACAATTATAATTTTTATAATAATACACATGAGATACTTAAAAAGAAAAACCACAGGAGCACAGATTTTTTAATACACTCGGGTGATTGATTGTTGTTGGTATTGGGTTGTCTTTATTGCAAAGGTTGGGAGAAACCACCTTTTACCCAGGTATACAGTGAAAGTGGGCATTTGACGATGTATGAGACAGGAAATAACCATAAAGGAAGCAATAATCAGCAATAGGTAAGGATCTTCTTGGCATTGCTCAAGCCATGAACTTGTTATTTCCCCACTAAAACCAAGTGTTTTAATTTCCTACAGGTGCCATAAAGGTTACCTCAGGACTGGTGGCATAAAATAACAGAAATTTATTATCTCACAGTTCCAGACAGCAGAAGTTGAAAATCAAGGTGTTAGCAGGGTCGGTTCCCTCTGGAAGCTCTGAGGAGGAATCTGTTCCAGGCATTTCTTCCCGCAACCCTCAGCATCCCTTCACTTGGGTGTGCATAACATCTCTTTACTTCGGTCTGCTTCTGTCTTCACCTGGCCTTCTTTCTGTGTCTCAAGTCTTTCTCTTATAAGGACACAATTTATTGGATTTAGAGCTCACCCTAAATCCAGGACGATCTCATCTCAAGATCCTTAACTAACTACATTGGCAAAGACCCTACTTCCAAATAAGTTCACATTCACAGGTACTCACAGGGCTGGGGACTGGAATATATCTTTTAGGGGAACAGAATTCAACTTACTACACCAAAGAACCTTAAAATTCCAGACATGCTAGCTACAGAGGCTTTTGGTAAAAGATGATAGGAGGCAATGCAAAGTATAAAGCATTTTTTCTTATACACAGTATCAGTAGATACTTCTATATTTTTTTAAAAAAATGCATATCATAAATTCTTAGCACTGCAGATCTGTGCAATAAACACAGGGAGTATATGTAGCTACAGAACTGAAATAGAGTTGGTGCAGACTGTGTAGTTGAAACAGAAAGTTAAGATATTTTAGGGACTTAACTTTGAGAAATTATAGACACATACCAGAAACTCCCGGTGATCATCTCTGAAATGAGCTGTGCCCAGGCCAGTCCGGGAAGGTGTGGGCTAGTGTAGGATGTAAAAACAGGATGAAGACAGATGTCTCCTTAGTCACTGCTGCCTAAGGGTATTCCTAGTTCTTTAAGGAAATAGGCTGAGTATCACCCAACCCATGTTGGAGCTATGACTGAATTGTTTAAGATATGCTGTCTATATTTGTTCTTAAATTACCACTTTGTGAGTTTTCAAAAATGTATAGTTCATCTAGTGGTATGTGGCCAACTCTACTAAATTAAGGCTTTTGTGTTTACATAAAGTCCTAAAAAAGTGGAGAAGAAGACACTTAATGTAGTACAAAGAAAAATGGTATCAGAACTGGGAAGACCAATTGATACTTGCATCCAGAAAGGGGATTCTGCTTGATGCCCAAATATGAATATTCTTATTTGGATCCAACACCCTTAATATATCCTAAGACTTTGAAAGCTAGGTGCCAAGGTATGGTGATATGGCCTTTATCCAAGTAATCTAACTTCATGAATATTTTCCATATCTTCAAAATAGAAAGAATATTGTCACCTAAAAACTAGAAGTATGCAAAGGTATAAATATTTTATAAATTTGTTCATTTTATTTAATGATATTATACAGTCACTTATAGATGTACAATCCTTAGACTTACTAAACATATTACTCCTGTCTTTTCCGAAAGGACCCCGTCTTATTCTTCTTTGGTATCTCTCACAACACCTAGCACAGTTCCTGGGGTGTAGTGTATCCAAGATCAGTGGTGGCTACAAGATTGCCTGATACTTTATGCTAAATGGTTGTTCCTTCTTATGGAAATGACGACCAGCAAATGTGATGATCTGAAGGGATTTAGGTTAGATAAACACTGCTCAACATTTTCCCCACTGAGGCAACAATGAAATCTAGGTTGGGAAATACCTAAGTGTGCGGGCATGTTCTGTGCCTCAGTTTCCTCATTTGTTGTACTTGCTTCAGAGGGCTGTTGTGAGGCTTAAACAAATGTTTTAAAAGTGTCCAGAAAAATGTCTGGCACATAGAAAGTTCTATATAAGCATTTTTATTAGCAGTGGTGTTCATATTATTGTTTTTCACTAGCCTTCCAGAACTGGATTTGTTTGAAGGAGAAAACACAATAATACATCTTTTATCAGCATTGCTGGGGAACAATTTCTTCCAAATTATTGTAATTACTACCTTTAGGTAGTCAATCAGTCAATCCATCAGTCAGTATTGAGCACCTATTGAATGCCAGTGACTGTTCTCTGACAATACAGAACACGGTAATGAAGAGGCAGTTCCTGGACTCCAATAAGCTTACCCTCCAGTGGGAACAGAAATACATAAACACATCAGTAAGAAGCTAGGCACTCTCAGACACTATGTACCATGAGGGAAATAAAATTATGTAATGTGACATACGGTGCCTACCTGAAAGGTGGTAGATGGGAGAGCTAATCTGAGCTAAGAGGGTCGTTAAAGGCAACAAGATGAGAAGCTGAGCTGAGAACAGAATAATGAGGCAGTCACTTGTAGATCTGAGCAAAGTCCTTTCTTTCCAAGCAAAGGCAGCAGTAGCTACAATATGCAAACATCCTGTAGCGGAAACAAATACGCAAGGTTAGGACAGGAAGACATTACTTGAATGCTATCTGACATAATCCAGGGCACAGGGATGAACCAAAAACTGGGACAAGGAAGAAGATAATTGGAGGAGTGGTCTTTTTGAAGGTACTTCTGGGTGAGATCCAGAGTATACCTGGACAAAACGGCCTTAGGGGCACGTTGGCAGAATGTATAAGTATGAATATGGGGGGGCTCTTAGAATTAGTGGTAGGAAAATGAGATCATGGTAACATCACAGCATGTGATTGAGTGGGGAAGGGAAGAAGAGGTTTAAGGAGTCATTTCAGAGAGTGAGACATTGAATCTGCTTGGCAGACACAGCAGGATGGCACTTAGTGTGGTATGCCTTTGCCACGTGTGCTCATGGTTTTGAAATGACTGTAGTCAGCATGACTGTGATTTTCCCCAGCAACAGTTACCTGCTTTGAGTGGAGGTCCAAAGTAGGCAGTTAGCTAGGGGAAACCGAGGTTGAGATTTTGCCAGATAAGGAAAATGGACAAAGAGATGGCCAAGGGAATCAAAAAGCATTTGTGAGCAAAGGGTCGCGGGAGTAGGTGGAATCTCGGCGAGGTAAAAGAAATGAAAAGACAGGGGAGCAGGAGCAACTGAGGAGTATAAGAGTAAGCAAGAGCAGAGGTCTAGATGAGGTCGGAAACCAGCAAGAGTGGGACAGACAGGGTGAGTGGGCTGGATGGACAGAGGTAATGATGAGAAAATCAGAGTGAAAATGGAAGTGTGGCAATTATTAGTTATGAAAAGGTGGATGCAGGTGACTGTGAGTGGTTTCTCAGGAGAGAGGGTGGGTCAGTATTAAAAACTCACTTCATGACAATCATTTTGGATAGAAATGCCATTAAAATGGTTTTTATACCATTCCTTGTATTATGGAAGCACACTAAACATAATTTTTCTTATAACAGGGCTATCAATATAAAGATTAATATATTATAACATATATAGTAATTCCTTCAGCATATCCTGATTGTTTTGCTCCTATAATAAAGTATCCCAGTCATATTTTGAGTCTTGGGTCTGCTTTTTAGAGTTTTCCTGTCTCTTCCTTTTCCCCTTCCAAGTAGAGTGGTCTAAAAACTGGTCTTAGACTTAACTAAAATGTCTTAATGGCACTACATTTGAAGTCCATGAACTTGACTGAATCTGTTTGGGTTCCCTTGGCGTCCTTAACTGGGCTTCCTTCCCTCCCTCTGGTCAAATGAGGATTTATTCTTTGAAGAGGAGAAGGGGGCACCAGGATCGACAGATACCACCCTCCCCTCCAAAAATAATAAACTTTTATTTCTAGCAAGTGGATTTTGACAAGATTTGATAAACTTCTTTTCTCTACATAAATTTCTAGTGTTTAATTAAAATATTTCTCTTGCTTATGAATGGTATTCTTAATGAATGGCCATTAAGTTATGAATGGCCCTGGATTTAAGTTCAAAATTAAAACAGTTCTGATCTAAAGTATTAAGTAATTCACATTTGAATGACATAAAAAATTATAACCTACCTCCCCACTGCTTCCAAGTATTCTTTCCCTTGTGGCTTTCCTTGTGTGTAAAATCTATTATGTAATCACTGCCTTACCAAATGCAAGAAAGCATAAATTAAGAATATTCCCAAATAGTCACTAGTCCCACCAAACCAGATTATCTATCTAAAGAGGATCAGTAGAATAAGCCATTTATTTTGTTTTTCTCCACCTCCTCTTTTTTAATGATTTCAAATATTTTTTACTTACACCATTTGAAAGCCATCTGTCCACATCTCTTTTCCCTGCAATGGTTATATAAAAACAAAGGTGACATTTCTGAGGAATCAAAACTCTTTCAATGGCTCCTGTACAGTCCTAAAATGTGAAGAGGGTAGTCTTCCCTCCCTTTCCTATAATGAATGCTGGACACCCTTCCATGGCCTGTTTACAAGTGCTAATTGCTGGGACTGTGCAATGTCTCACTACCAAGACACTTTCAGAAAAAAAGACCCAAGAATTCCATCACATTTTCACAAAATGCTATTGCAGACTTAGGAGATACGGAGCTGGGAGAGAAGTAATTAAATGAAAAGGTTATAGCTGCAAAAGAAGTCTGAAAAAAAGCAGAACCCTGGGAATAGCAGGAGAGAAGTAGCCAGAGGCACTGGCCTTTTCTGAACGAGTTTAGCACAAAAATGTTTGGCCATCAGTAGAGGCAGTTAATTGAGCATTCCACTTCCACTGGTGAAGAGTAGATTTAACCACATCAATACAGTGTTTACATGAATGGTTTCAAAGATCTTAAATTTCTACATATCTCTCTTAGGGGTTGCTACCAGTCCATCATTGTTCCTTCGAAACATATATTCACTTATTCATTCAACAATATTTACTGAGACCCTGCTACGTGGTACCAACCACCATTCCAGGTGCTACATACACAGCAGATTGCAAATGACACAAAAATGCTTTGTTCCCGTGGCTCCTGCAATCTAGGGGAAGACAAACAATAAACACAGTAAATCATTCCATTACAGTGTGATAGAAACTAATGAGTGCTATGGAAACAAAGCAGAGAAAGGGGGGAACAAGTAAAGGAAGCTAGGCATGTACCGGTATAATTTTAAATAGACCTGCCTTGACTGTTCTTTCTGAATGATCTCTAAGTTGTACCGTTAAGTGAGAAAAGCAAGAAGTAGAATGTGACTAGTAGTCTGCCGCTTGGATTTTTTAAGACTAAATATACAGGCTTTTATTTGCATAGTTTGTCTGTGAAAGGAACCCAATAAATCATCAACATGGTTGCTTCTGGACAGGAGAACTCGATGTCTGGGGGGAAATGCTTTCTAATGTTACTGCTTTCATATCTTGAATTTTGCACCTGTGCATCAACCTTTCAAATATTTTAATTTAATCCTTTAACATGAAGTTTTACATAACCTAAAATAATCTATAGTAGTGAAATCAACTGTTTGGCAAGTAATCTATAAATATAAAATAAATCAACTATATTTGGCATTCCCTTACCAGCATGATAAAGAAAGCTTTATAGTTATCTTTAAGGCAATTCCAAGGAAGAAAAATAACTCTTAGCAAGTAATTGATCTTTATAAATAGTCAAAAGTAGAAAAAAATGGGCTAATGTTTTCATTATTCTTGTCCTTTTCCAACAATGATCTGCTTTATACTAATCTCATTGCAAAGTCTCTTTGAACAGGACAATGGATTAAGCTACATTCACTTTTTTCTTCTTTTCTTTCTTTCTTTCTTTCTTTCTTTCTTTCTTTCTTTCTTTCTTTTTTTCTTTTTTGGTCTCCTCTTCAGTATGTGACAATTTAGCTAACCTCCCTTTCCTGGAACCAGGCACAGGCTGGCTGTACTAGAATCACCTTTACCAATAATATTTCTAGTACTAACAGGAACCACCACCCACTGTGGAAACAGCTCTCCCAGCACCTTGACAACCAGCTCCTTTACCAGGAGGCTGAGGTAAAACTTATTTTCAGCTTTTGAATTACAAAAAGAACATCTCTATTGACTTATCAAAAAATGTATCATTTATCAAAACATTAACTTGACTTAGATATTTCCTCCATCTCTTCAAACTTTGAAGATGTTCTTTGATAACATCATAGCCAAGTGACCTCGTCCGAGACCAGCAGGTATGGCCTGGACCAAGTCCAGATTTCTCTTGGGGACGGTCAGTCCATAGTCCTGCCAAATTACCACAGACCTTGTGATTCAGAGAGTCAGAGATGCAGATAAATACAACAGGGATTCCTCCCCCATTTCCCAATCCCAGAAGTAGCTGCCCTTTACCTCGAGTCAGTGACTTTTTAAAGTGCTATTCACTCATTCTCACACACTCAACTCTTCTACTTTCACCTTTTCTTAAATTTCTAGTGACAGAGCCAGGGTCCTCAGGGATGTCTTATTTTTAAATTCTTTATTGTTATTCCTGACATCATCGCCTAGCCCAGTCTCCATGATTGCCAGTGTCTGGCATATTTTCCCATCAGTGGTTTGGTTTTTTTGTTTTGTTTTGTTTTGTTTTGTTTTTTTGGTAACAGGTGGGTGGCAAAATGTTGTTTGGTTTTGCTTCCTGCTTTGTGTTGGCAGGAATCCTAGAAATTGGTATATAGTAAGTAAATTCAGGCCATGGACCCGGTTTGAACCCTTTGTCATTTCGCATTTCATGGAGGAGAAAAGGTGGTTCTATTAGCTCACCTCCCAGGAGAGTAGGAAAGAAGTAGAAAAGAAGTTGGCTGGGAAAAGAAATTAAACTTCCACATCTACCGAGAAGTAGCCGAGAAACTTCAGCCACACAGGTTATTTACTCAAGCCCCAGATTTGCTACAAGAAAATTCAGGAAGTTTGTTTTTCCCCCAAACAATAAATGGCATCCGAATCCCAGTGGTGTGATGAAGCCACCTTAGCGGGCAGACTGGAGAAGCAAGACTGAGCAGGTGCCCTTCCCATCCTACCGTATCCCATATCGTTATGCAGGATGGTACAAATAGCACACAATTATTCACACACGTAACTAAAAAGCCCAGGGTGTATAATCCTCTTCAGGTGTAGAGTTCCAACAGATTCAGAAATAGATCCCTCTCACCTCTTTGCTCTCCTTTCCCTTGACGGGCTTCTTTCTCGGGCTCACTCTCTCCTCTAACAGGTTCACCTGAGGTCCAGGAAAGATTCCTATTAGCCCAGCCTAGCTCACGTGTCATCACAGAACTAATCACTGTGAACGAGACTGTGTGCTTTGACTGGCCAGGCCTATGTCACGGGTCTATTCCAAAAACCAACTCTCCCCCCATCCCCACTCAGTGTTGTCACTTCCACCTGGACCACAGGGACTGAGACCTGTGCTAGGGTGTTTCCCAAAGGAAAATGAAGATGTGGTTAGCACAAAGAAAAATGGATTCTGCAAAGGCTAGGACAAGAGGAGGTCAGTGAGGCACCAAAGAGCCTAATTTAAGGAACACTCATTTTCTGGTTCACAAGGATCCATTTTAAGAGTGGATAGAGTGAACCCCGCCTCAAATTTTGTGCCCCTAGGCTCCTCACTCACCTCACCCCAGTCCCGACCCTGGATACTGGGCAAGCAAAAGACAAAATACTCATTATACCCATATTCAAAATTATCTCCCAAAGTGCCTGAAATCCAACCCCCTCATTAGAGATTTATTTCTTTGGATAAGCCAGACATCTCTAGGATCCTTCAGTTTTGTTTTGTTTTTCAAAAACAGCTAGAGGGCAAATCTGGCGTGAAGAGATTCCCATATATGTGCTAATTTAGACTATCATGTCAGTCACCTCCAGAGCCAGCACCCCATGATAATGTGTGACGCACTGTAAGAAGAGGTTTCTGGGAAGAGGGAGGAGTGGTCAAGACCCAAGACTGCAAAGAAAATAAGCCCCAAAGAGGAGAGAAATGACATAGAAAAGGAGACACAAGCTATTAAAGGCATACTTTCATTCAGTCATTAAGTAATAGCTCCAGGCCTACTTCATCAATTGTCCTAAATTCTGCTACATGGAGAGATTGAGACAGCAGGCTGGACCAGGAGGAAGTGGCAGGAAAGACTTAGGGCGTGATAAATGTGGAAATCTCTAAACAGGAATGCTATGGTGTGTGCAACATCTGGGAAGGCTTATCCGGAGTTCTGATGATAAGCTTTCAGGAGAAGGATGAATTCTGCCAACGGCAAAGCCTTGGTCTTCAGGCTGCTGGTATCTTTGAAAGTTTAATTTTCCCTACAGCAGGGGTTTAAGGAAAGACTGGGAGAGTTAGGAATTTTGTGTCCCTCCTAGGACCCAGGGAAAAATCAATCTTTAAACTACAAGATAAATAAGTCGAGTACCTCTTAAGTTTAGTACTAATAAAGACAATTTCTTCTATCCTTCATATTTCAGTAATTTAATCTTCCCTTTCTGGGACTCTAGTTGTCTTTGGCAAAGAAAAGAGCTTACATAACTGAAATATATCTGCCTTTCATAAAAATCAGGTTTAAAATTTTTTTGTCCACCTGAAAATAAGTATAAATAGCAATGATTCTATTATTAGTTGGAGACTGCATTTGGGATATGATTATCCATATGTCAATTCATCATGGATCCAAACACCACCCAGAAACCAGAATGACCTTGTCCACAGACCCAGCAACATGCTGGTGGCAGATATGTTACCCTGGTGTCAATGGTGGGTGCTTAGATGCCAGCAGCCTTGGAATGTGATACCTCACTCCCCTGTTTATAGAGCAGACTTGTGCATAAAATGGCTTCCTTGGGATGTTCCCCCAGGGAAAGAATGTGATGGCTAGAATGTTTGGTGCCCTCCACAACTGTATTTTCATAGTAATTATTTTCTTTATATTCCATTTGACGACTAACAAATCAGCATTACAGTTGTAAGTATCAGGGTCAGTGTGCAAAGAATCAAGTTTCCGTGCTTAAAGCCAGATGCTAGACCAGGGGCAGGTCACTAAAACCGTGCTGATTAACCATGAGGCCTCTAAGGAACACACCAGGAGGCCTTCTTTCCTAGCTGCACACCTTTCTCTCACTCTGTCAGTCTTCAAACTGGGGAAACTGATGCTATAAAATCAATTAATACTTTCTTAAGCTCTCCCTTGCCCAAAGAAACTATCAGATGAACCTCTGACATAGATTTATCAATGAGTGCACTAAATATCGAGTACCTATTATAAGCAAGCACTGTTTTAGGTGTGGTGGAGAATCCCAGGCTGAAAACAATAGGGTGTCAACCCCGGGAGCTTGCAGTCCAGGAGAGGAGATGTAGACACAGTAACTCTCTTATGAGGCAAACCATCCTAACTGCTGTATTGGAAGCATAAACTACCCTGTATGGAGAAAGAAAAGTTGTATTGCAACCAGAGGCTCGGAGAAGACTTCTTGGAAGACATGGGGTGAGAGCTAACACCACAAGATACTCTGCGGAGAGCTGCAATCCAGGCAAAGGAAGGGTTGGCTCCAAAGTGCTGGGAACAGGCCTCCATGTGGCTGAACATCTGGATCTTGACAAGTATGCCATGGAACTTAAGACCAGATGGCTTGGCAAGAGACAGATTAGGAGATTTTAGGTTCTAAACTGCAGAGTTTGAGCGGTGCTTTGCCCCATAGGTTACCATGATTAATTAAATCTTAAACCCCCATAGCTGTAGTTTCTGAGCTCCTCCTATATAGGAAGACATATCAATCCCATTTGCATATATATAATTATGCAATATATATTATTGCATATTATTATGTAATATTATCTAGCTATAGATCAACAATAAGGCATCCACATCATCATCCCTCTTTCTTTCAGCTTCTTTTGAACGACTTAATCTACCTAAATGAAAACCTCCTAATTCAAGATCAAGTTATGAGCCCCATGAGAACCCAAGGCTTCCAGACAGAGGGGAAAGATGTCACCTTTTACTCTGAATTGAGACAAAATGGCAGCAAGAGAAATGCCTCGAAGCCTAGACCAGGTGGTGTTTTCCCAGCTACTCAGAGTTGTCTGGCTCCTTCGGGAGAGGGATCCTCCTCAGCCTCCCTAAATTTCAATCTGCCTGGAATGCAGATTCCACGGGCTCTGGGGAAAACCCTTGAAAACCCCGCAGGCTGATACCAGCAGCAACATCTGCAGCAACGGCCACAGTGGCAGCACAGGAAGTTCTGGTTCTTCCAGTTGCCCGGGATTCCCAGTTTGAACGCTTCCTGGAAACGCTTTCTTCACCGCTTATCTTGCGAAATCTAGCGGGCCCTCCCTCCTCTCTCTGGCCTCTTATACGAGCGAGAGGCGCCACCCGCAGCCCGGAGCTGTGAGCTGACCCCCGGCGCTCCCTGCTGCAGCTGCGCCTGACCGTGGCCGCCTCGCCTCAAAAGCACTTCCTAGCAGGTGGGTCCCTGTAGCCCGCTACTGCCCCGTACTTTTCGCCGCGCGGCTCCCCTCCCTTATCTGCTTCAGCCCACCTCGAGCCCCTACTTCCAGGACCCTACTCTCCAGCCCGAAAGCACCTGGAAGAAGGTGCTGGCAAAGTCCGCTCCGCGCCCCCCTTATCCCCGCGCCCCTCTCCAAGACGGGCCATCCAAGGGTGTCCCGCGATGAGTTAAGCAATTCAGCAAGCATCTATTTTCCTGGAGTTTTATCGCCCATCTCTACCCCAGGGTGCAGAGAAACCCGAAGACTTAGGGTTTATAGTCCTCTATCTTAACTTCTGGATGAGAGCGGTTTTGTGGCGCTCACCAGGAAGGGCGCCTGGAAGAATGTGGCTTTGGCAATCTCCGCAGTCTCAGATCTTCACCAAGAGCTGAAATGTGTGCCGAGATCTGCAACCACTTCCGTCCTTGATCTCGATTTAAACTCCCTCTTTTGTAATTTAGCGATTGCTTTTCCAGAGAAATACTGTTGGAAAAAGTAATTTATTGTGAAGAATAAATAAATCTCTGTTTGCCAGTTTGTCCAGAGGCAGCTAGAAGGTAGTTCCCCTCCCTCCCTGGATGGTAATTTAGGAACTTTTTAAAAAGATGACTGGTGTCATGAAGGGGAGCTGGACGGAGAATAAGGGAGGGAGGTTGGAGAATTCTATTCCTAGTTCTAACTAGAAGCTCACCACCTCAGCCTCATTTTCCACATATGTAAAATAAAAGGCTCTTGGACCAGATGATCGACAGGGTCCAACACTTTACCAAGGTGAAAATCAATGACTAAAGATGCTTGCTGGTTTGAAATATGTAGAAAATCTCATTAATGCAGTAAGTATAACCAAGGAATTACTTTCTTCATACTAATGCAAGTTTCAGTGTTGTAGGGAAACTACCCAGTTTTGGAGTGTCTCTTCCCACACAAGTATCTTAGACTTCTAACACATTTATCATTCAGAGAATACTCTCAGCTTTCAAAACCATTCTTCAGCCTTGCTCTGTGAGAATGTCCTATTCCCTATAAATGGCAGTCATATAAATGTCACTCACATGAAAGAACATTTTTTCTGATTCAGTAGGTGTAATTTTATGAAATGGCACATTTATTTGAAGCAGTAACTTTTTTGAGATATGGCCTTTTGCAAGGCCCCGAGTTTTTCAGAATGCTGTGATTTAGCACAGAATGAAATTCCGCCTGCATGCATTCTACCTGCGTGGCAAACATTGCCAACCCAGAAAACCTATTTATCAGGCTTTGGGGTTGTAAAGTAAATGGTACATGTGTATAGAGAAATTGGGTCAGAGCACTTTCTCCATTGGCAACATTTATGGCTCTGCAGAAGTTCACAGAGCAACTTCATGTTCAGAAACCGATGTGTACAAGACCTGACCCCTAACTCGAAAACAATTTCCAGACTTCTGTCTTGCTTCAGCTTACTAACGGTTGTTAGAAGTAACCAAATAAAAGTTTATAAGCCTGTTAATAAGTTGAAAACCCTGGGCCTTGAGCCTTGTTCTGAACAGTTTTAAGAAAAATAGATTCATTTGTCGTAGAATTTCAAAATTGAAGAAACCCTGGGCACTCTGCATTTCACGATCTCCTGAAGGACCACCCCTACATCATTCCACCACTGTTAATGCCGTTATTAAAAGGACATAGATTCTCCTTTTAAAATCTCCCAAGTAGCTGATTCTGCGGTCACCCTTGGAAACACAGTCCAGTGTTTCGTGATCCTCACCATCTGGTTCTTTTTATAAGTCACTTAGATCTGTCGTCAACTGCTATTTAAAAATCATTTCCTTTTAAAATCTTAAGAAGGCTAAAAAGCTACTGGCAAATAGATGTACATAATCACCCTTCAAACTTAAAGACTTGCTAGGGTACCTTTTTGGTAGTTTCCCCTGAGTTGTCCTCTGAGAAGGAGGCCATTTGCTAAGTCTCTGCACCCACATCTACCTATAATTCTTACTGTTAAGATTCTACATGGGCTACGAATAATGTGGTTTTCTGGGTGGGAGCATTTTTTTGAAGTTACATTTATGCCATAAATAACAGAAATAAGATTTACAAAGACAAGAGCTCTGAAGCCACCTGTTTGTTTCTGTTCTTTGTAAGCCCAAAGAGAATGGGTCATTAGTCAATTATGAAGACTTACTGAGCAGTTCTGCATGATGTGTTAAGCCTACTTGAGACACTTTGAATGACTTTTCAAAATGATTTGAATTAACACTTGTTCTTTTGTTGAGAAGAAATCAGTCCTGGAAGGAACAAAGGCGATAAATAACTAAAGGATAATTAATGCTTAAAACAATGCATGATGAGAAAACTTATTTGGCCTATATACATAAACAGTTTGTTTTTCCAAAACCATTAAGGAAAAGAGAACAAAGGATGCTTGTACTTTATGGAGATCATCTTTCCGAAATATACCACTACAAAAAGAATACACTCTTCTACTAGAAGAACTATTTCCATTCTAACTAGGCAGGACATTGACATCCTAATCCAAATCCTTCCCCACAATGTTCTAGAAGAGTTTATTAAACCATGTGAGAGAGATCTTACCACATTGTACTTTGACAATCACATATTTCTGATAAGTTATTTTGAGAGAAATATGTTTCTTTTAAATGTAGATTGTATGAGCAGTTCTAATGTCAGGCTGAAGCAAAGTTCAATTTTCATCTTAAAAGGAAAAAAGTGTGTGCGAAGGGTAATTTTGAAAAGTTAGGACCTATAATTCTGAATAAAAAGAAACCTAAGAGGTAACAATATAACTACATAGTAGACCTCTTAGAGGGTTATTAGAACCCAAACTAGGTAGTCTCTTTTGCCTCAGTTCCAAATACTGGGGGGGGGGGGGGGGGGGGGGGATGGCATTAACAATAGAGCAGGGGACTCCAGTGAGGTCTTCAGTGGTGACGGCACCAAAGCTGAGGAACATGAGAATATGAAGGGGCAATTAATGGTCCACACTGATTATGCATGTTTCATCTGCACCTGCTCTTTTCACAGGGTGTGGAAACAGCTTTAAGCCCAAGTTAAATAGTGGCTGAGGCAATTTTGCGCAGACTTTAGTAAACTTCCTTGTCCTTTTTCCCAGATTAACTTGTGCCCATTCTTTAACCTGGGACCCACTTTGCGCAATCCCTTGCTTGGGTCCTTATACGCTATATTATAGCAGTTTGAGGATGTGTCTACGTCCTCCCCAAGAGGGAGTACAGCACAGTGCCTGGCACAGAGAGTCTGTTCAAAAAGTCTGTTGCAAACATGAAAGCCTATCAACATGTTGATAACACTGATTTTTATTTTTGGAAGATAAGAACCCTTATGAATGTAGTAGGTTCTGAGCACAGATGCCCCCTGCACTGTACCACTTAAGGTCAAAGTGTCCAGATTTCAAACATTCGCCATTTGGGGAGAAGCATGAGATTGCTTTGTACTGTACAGTCAATATAAAATAAATAGTAGGAATTATTGTAAGTATTTTTTTAAAGGAGGAAGAAATTGCAGGAAACTTGGTGGTTCTTCTCATTAACGTTAATTTTAGTAACCCTATTATGTTGCTATACCGGGTTTCATAAAAAAATGTGTAACTATAATACTTTAGAGTGTAATTCATTTTAAAGAGTTATCTAATAGGATTAAGGCATTTAACTGAGGCCAGGAAAATTGGAATATTGAATTTTTAAAGGTTTTAATTAGTTTAACTTAAGTAAAACATGTTAGCCCTTCTTTAATACTTGAAAGCATGGTATAAGATACAAAGCCTAGTGAACAGTTCACAAGAATTAAGTTGTATCAAATCATTCTTATACAAAAAAAAATTTATCATACTTCCAGTTATTTCTTCTCCATTACCCAAGTACTAAAATGATTTCTTCATCCTATTCAATTGCCCTGACTTGGGTGGTATCAGAAAGGGGAGGATGTTGAGGAGAAAGCAGTTAGCAGCTTGGCAAATGGTTTGATTCAGTTGATAATGAAAGCGTATCAATTGCCTCTGGTTTTCCTAGACTAAGATCCCAAATTGTGCATTCTTGAAGCATATCTGAAAAATGGAAAGATACGTGTTTGGGGATAGCAGTACACAAAGAGGCTCCTGTCTCTATCTCCCCCAGGAAAGCAGGAACTACTTTCCCATTTCCACGGTCACATGCAATTCTTGGGAATGGGGGGAGGGGGGGAGGTGTGGGAAAGGTAGGGAAAGAGCCAATGGGGTGCTGGTAAATGGCTTTCTGAGAAGAAAAAAAAAAAAAGTCCTGATTGATCACATTTGCTGATTTCCATGGCATGAAGATTCCCACCGTGCCTAATGTCAAGCTCTTACCTGGCAAGCCAGATACCACTGAAAAGAGCTGACATTGAAAACCGAGGAATTTAAAAGAAGGAGCTGTCTCATTAAAAAATATTTATCAACTAGCACTGCTCTCAAGTTTGTATATCAGAGTATAACACAGGGAGGAAGGGGAGCAGTTCAAGAGCACTTTGTCCCCTGGGGTAAGACACAGAGCAGCTACAAGGCCAGACCCGGCCCCAAAGCTCAAGCTGATCAGTCCTGGCAAACATTAGAGGCACTCTGGCCACAGCGGAGTCCTTGCCTCTGAGAGCTAGCTTAGAAAGAGAAGAAAATGGTACCCAAAAGATGAAGGAGACTATATTCCTAAGAATGTGTGAATCTCCCCTGCCCCCAGGAGATTTATTTTTTAAATGGTAAGAAGATAGACAATATGAAGCAGAATTGAGTTTCTTTTTTTTTTTAATTTTTTTTTTAATGTTTATTTTTGAGACAGAGAGAGACAGAGCATGAACAGGAGAGGGGCAGAGAGAGAGGGAGACACAGAATCAGAAGCAGGCTCCAGGCTCTGAGCCATCAGCCCAGAGCCCGACGCAGGGCTCGAACTCACGGAGCGCGAGATCGGGACCTGAGCGGAAGTTAGACGCTTAACCGACTGAGCCATCCAGGCGCCCCGAAGCAGAATTGAGTTTCATCAGCAGGGACTTAGGAGTGGGATCAGATCCACAGCAACACTCCTCTACCCCCAAACTAAGTTGGCAGTTATCAATATTTAGATAATTCCTCGTGGCCTCAATGTGAAGATAAATGACTATTCATAGGGAATTTACTTAAACAAAGTTCATTCAGAATTGAAATGATCAAATCACTTGCCAAATATCCCTGACCACCGTAGTCTTAGAAAAAGCAAACCCCACTAATTGACACTAAATATTAAGTGGGTTGTCGCGATCACCAAATTATCCAATAAGCAAACCCCCATGTAGCGTGTACAAGCCAAATGCCACCTAATCAGCAAGATAGAGTTATTTTTCTGATGGTGGCAAGTCCAGTTCTGTCCTGATGCTGAATGTGTGGTAAACTACAGATTTGTAAGAAGTTGTTCAGCATTTAGAAGGTAAATAGAGGTCAAGGCAAATTAACTCAGACGTGACTAAATTCCTGACCTTGTTGTCATGAGCCCCAGGCTTTAATCAAATAAATTAACCAACCTAGTCAGTGGCTAATGAACCTACATGATAAAATTCTTGGCCAGGGAATCTTGACAGATGTGGCTGAGATCCAAATGTGAAAACATGTATTAGTAAGGTTTTTGGTTGAACGAGAATTTCATGGAGAACTTAAGTTAAAAATAAATAATTTTTTCTTTTAAAGTACAATTAAAATAGATACTAGAGATCTGCATTTCCTTGCTGTCTTGGTAATTCATTGGGTGGCAGTGAAATGTTACTAACAGAATCATTATAGCTGCAGCACAGGCCATAGCTGGTTCTCATTATTAGCAAATCCCTATAGAACATTAACGTGAAGGTTATATAGTTATGTTCTTGTGACTTGATCAAACTGTACAGGTTAAGACTCCTGTTTCCTTTTGTATTATTCTGTTGGCCAGCGTAAAAGCTAATCATCCGTAAACTTGGTTGCTATGAGATAAATAATATTTTCTCACAAAACAATTGAAATAATTTATCAGTTTTTCAGCAACCAACCTACAGTGGTTTTTAATTGGATTAAATGCATTAAATGCTAGATATCTTTTTGTCTGTGGCTATTACTAACAGAGGTACTTCTAACTACAAGGCTAAAATAAATGCACTGTTTTATTTTCAAATAACATGTGCAACTGAAGACTGAATGTCAAAAAAAAACCAATTAATTAGAAAAATCCATTGATTATAGACATGTTACATTTTTCATAAACTGCAGTCAGAAGTCTTTTTAAGCCAAGGTCTTCTGATTTTGCTGCAATAATATATACCTGTCAGTAAAATAATACATGCTTAAATGTGAATATGCTTGCTTTCTCTGAAGAACCTTGAGTTCACTAAATACAGAAAGAGCTCAGTGAAAAAATTGGAGGAGTTCATGTGTTAGTGGAAGGTTTAAAAATTTTTTTAAGTATGTTTTGCTTTCCATTTGTCCCTGGGATATATTAAAACAAATGCTCTAATCACAAGAAGACTGGCACCATTGCACAAATCCCTGCTGCCCCTCTGCCTTGTGATGAAAGGAGATACTTGATTGATGGGCTTCAGCTCATTACAAATATGTTGTCAAGTCATGTAGGGCTTTCAGGTTGAAATTCAGAAGGAATAATAAAACAGAAGGAGGGACTTAAAAAAAAAATCCCTGTTTACAGGCATCAAATTAAAATGAAAAATCGTGTCACATCTTACAGAGTTTAAAAATGTTATTTGTATTCTAACTCTTTGGAAGGGGCCAAGCAAGATCCCTGGGTTTGTGTGCTACAACACCAGGGGCAGTGTATGTGTCCATTGGGGATAATACCTGCCAAAAGAATTCAAAATCTTGGATTGAACAATCGTTTCAGAATTCAAAGCTGAATTATTAAGTGGGGAAAGGTGGAGAATATCTTTAATAATGGTTTTGTCCAAATGATAAACGAGATAGTGTATGGCACCATTTGAGAGTTACTATTCAAATTCAGGAGCACTGTAGTAGATCTGTGAGGGGATTTGATCCAACAAACTTTGTGGCTCATGGAGAACAACCTGTCAAGGTTTCCTTGAGATAGGAACAAAGCAAAACCCTATCTGGCTGTCTAATACCAAACCCTGAGTCTGACTTCCTCGAGTTTCCTCTTTGTGGGTCCTGCACACTCATTCCTGCCTCTGGTTTTCATAAAAATAGGAATTCTAGGCTCTCAGACTCAGCCAATGAGTATGTGGTGGGAAAGTTGAAAACCAGGTGAAATGTTCCTGCAAACCCTTATAACCTCATCAACACCCTACTTTCTCTCTGCCTTTCCCTTCCCTATCATCTCTCTCCAAAAAAGATAGACTTATCTTTTTTTCATTTGCAGTGGTTTTCAGCCATGGTTCTCCTTAGAATTGATTGCTTGTTTGGGTTGGGTTTTTGTGTTGTTGTTTGTTAATACAGATGTCTGGGCTCTATCTCAGACCAATTGATTCAGAATCTCAGGGGGTGGTGCCCTAGCATTTAATAGCTACCTCGCTGATTTTAATGTATGACCAGGAAGAGAACCACTGTAGCAGACCATTAACTGAAAGCTAACAGGTAATGGTTTGCATTCTTGGCTCAAGTAGAATCATCAAGGGGAGGTGTTTTTGAAAAAGAAAATGCCCAGACTCTACCCCAGACCAGTTGACTGAGACTCTCCAAGAGTTTGATCATCAGTATGTTACAAAAGTTCTCTATGTGATCCTAATGTATACCAAGGTTGAGAACCACTACTTTCTAGTGGTTCTTGTGTATGGGTGTTTGCATTTTATAAACCTTAGTGATTCTAAGAATTCACCTTGATGGTTGAACAAAACTCTGGAAAGAGTGCCAGGAAGACATCTGTTTGTCTATACTACCACCATGGCCCCTCTCCCTGCATTCCTGTCCAAACCAAATTCAATAAATGGGTCCTTCTTTGCCTACTTATGGTTTTATCATGGTTCCCAGCACACTTTCTATTACCCAAAATTGTGTGTTGTGATGATGATAGAGCTTTGTCTTTATAGTCCTTTTCATGATTACCTCCAAACCTTTTTCAGTGAAACATTTTTTTCTTGCATTTTTAGTTTGTATAAATATATAAAACTGGGTAAACTAAAAAACAAGTAAGCCTTCTAATATTGTGTGTTAATATAAGATTGGATCTTTATATCAAAGAATTTACCTTAATTTGTATTTTCTATAGATTTATCAGAATAGAAGATGTAAGAGGATTCATGAAGGCTAATTTTTCCTTTCAGGGCTCTCTGCACCTGAGAGAGAGGGGAAGATTTTCTTTCCTCTTCCCATTTTTAAAATGGTCTTATATTCATAAGTATTTACATATTTTCCTCTTCATTCTGTGAAAACATTAGGGGAAAGAAATGGCCCATTTTCCAAAAGCAAGGCGACAAAGTGCCCACCTTTTAGAATGGGCATGCTTTGGGTTGTTGATCCCTGTTCTTCTTACTAAAAGGAATGCAGAACAGGATCTATTCCAGGGCACAGAGAGGGGAGAAAGATCAATTTGCCTCTGGCTGCTGATACACAAGGGACTTCAAAATTTTATTTTGATGTGTTCTCCAAATGAGGTCTATGCATATACAGAAATATACTGCTTAGGATAAAAAGAAGTCTATTTTACAAGTTTAGATTTGTATCTACTTATCAGATAACTGCACACTGCTATTATACTTTAATATGAATTAATATTGTAATACAGCCCATGATTATCTCCTAAACAAAACAAATAGATTATGTTTTATTCTCAGAAAATGTCAAAAATCATTGATTTGTTAAGTATAAGCATTTAAAATATACAATTTTTATAGCTATGGATAAGATATTACAAAAACTTATATTGAAAGGCAAAGGAACTAGAATATCTAAAACAGTTCTGAAAATTAAAAAAAATGAAGTGGGAAGAATGAGTCTACCTAATTTTAAGTCATCAAAACTTCATAGAATTGGCAGAATGTAGAAACATAGATCAATGGAACAGAATAGAAAACCCAGAAATAGAGCCATGCATGTGCAGGCAAACGATTTTTGACAAAGGTACAAAAGCAATTCAATGAAAGAAGAATAGTCTTTTAAAAACTGATAGGGAAGTGATTATATATTCATAGACAAGAAAAATTATTTAAACCTCAGACTTTGTACAAAGATTAACTCAAAATGGATAATGGATTTATATGTAAAATATAAAACTACCAAGCTTTGAGGAGAAAATATTCAAGACCAAGAGCTAGGTGAAGAATTCCCAGACATGACATGAAAAGTACAATCCACAAAAGGAAAAGGCAATATATTAAATTTAATCAAAATTAAAAACCTCTGCTCTGCAAATGACCCATCAGAATAAAAAAACAAGCTACAGAGTGGGAGGAAATATTTGAAGACCACCTATCTGACCAAGGACTCATATCTAGAATATATAAAAATTCAACAGTTAAAAAAAACAAAAATCCATTTAAAAAATGGATGACTTTTCAAAAACAGGACATATAGTAGCAAATAAGCAAATGAAGAAGTCCATACGATGGACCAGTAGTCAGCCATAAAAAGGAACAAACTGATACATGCACCAACTTGGATGGATCTCAAGGGCATTATGTGAAAGGGAAGGGGGAGGGGGGATGCCAGCATGAAAAAGTTACATTTTATGTGATTTGTTTAAATATTTCATTCTAAAATGACAAAATGATAGAATTAGAGAACAGCCTGGTGATTTCCAGGGGTTAAGAGAGCAGAGAGGGGAGTAGAGCTAGAACAGTTCTGTATCCTAATGGCGCCAGTGGATACATGAAGTTACCTATGGGATAAAATGACAGAGAACCGTACACACACATTCTACCAATATCAGTTTCCCAGTTTTGATATTGTACTACAGTTATGGAAAATGTAACCCCTGGAAGAAATGAAGGATCCCCAGGAACTTCTCTTACTATCTTTACAACTTCCTGTGAATCTATAGGTATTTCAATAAAAATATTCTTTTGTTAATAGCATTGATTTGTTAAGCATAAACATTTAAAACATGCAATTTTTGTTATCTTGTTGAGACATTTCCATGTTTTTTAAAAGCCAGAATGCTCTTAAATTGGAAGTGGCCGGGCCCTCTCTCATCTCTGACCTCTAGGAGGTGATAGAAATAAAACACACAAGCCAGACAAGCCCTAACTTCCTCAAGAGAAGCCTAGTTGGAATACCCCAGAAGAAGGCTGTCTCAGGTTCCCCATGCCTGGGCTGGGATCTGCAGACAGAGGGAGATGACGGGCAAGACTCTACATGACCCACACCTAGTCCCGCTCTGTGCCTTACACGCACGCACATGAGTGCACCCATGCGCAGGCACACAAGCTTCTCTGGTGGCTGCTACCATGGCCCTTCCAAGTCATCTTCCACCTTTGCATCTGTGCTGTTGGTTACCAATCTCTTAATCTATATGAACGCCCAGTGGGGTCACTTTACCTGTCTTGGCCTTCATCTCAAGGAGCCTCTGAATGATTTTCCAATCCAGGGAGTATTCTTGTGTTTCCTGTGACAGAACTGAGGTGTGTAAAGAGCAGAAGGAAAAAGAAATCACTATGTCATGTTTTAACTATCTTAACTCTACTTTCCCTTAATACCTCTGCTTCCTGTGTAACACATTTCTTATTTTCTTTGTTCCTTCCATCCTACATTTGAAAGTAAAATAGGATTAGGAAACTTTTTAAGTGGCATAAGAAATCTTACTACCTCCAGAAACCCACGTTTACACACGGGAGCTATTTTGAGTTACAAATGGTAAGAAATGGGCGTAACTTCCTTTTTTATATAATACCTTCTCTAAAACGAACCCTCAACTTGATCTCCCTTGTGGTTTCAATTATGCCTACATCTCCTTTTTATGAACTCCTGTCATTGGAATTTTTTCCAAGAGTTCAGAATTAAATTCTTCCAAAGAATTAATAACTTTATTTTTCACATGTTTTTTCATCATCCCAGTTATGGTAACCTGAGATCTGATCTTTTTTTCTTTTTCCATGAAAACAAACAATAACCAAACTGTTGTATTATCCTGGATTGATTGGCAAGCAGAGGCTGTGACAAAGGTATGCATGCAGAATTTATTAGGGAAGTGATTCCAAGGAGCGGGAGTGAAGAGCAAGGGGCATAAACTAGGAACATGAGAAAGATGGCAGGAGAGAGCCTTAATTTGGCCACTGCTAAGGAGGAGTGGTGCTGTATTCTGCTGTGGCTTTCTGAGGAGCCTTATAAAACGTGTCAGAGCTGCGTGCCAGAAGATGAAAGGGTCAGCATTTATCCAGGGGGCCACGTCCTCCATTGGGCTATGGTGGCCCCATGAGTCATATGTGTCTGAATGCTAAGCAGGTACAGGTATCAGAGAAACCTCAGGACAAGAATGAAGAGGGTCCCCAAACTGGGTCCCCAAAGCGAGCCTCTGATAGGCAGTGGAAGTTCAGCAGAGCTCCATTACTGCCCAATAACTAAAAGTAGAACCAGGAAGATTTGAAGAGGAGCTCAAGATGTGGCCAACACAATTATCAACCTTATAACTTCTGTAACTTGATAAGGAGTAACTAATTGCCCTATTTCTTTCTAAATCAATCAGTGATATTTTAATACCTCCTTACCATCTTTGTACCTCCAATTTGCCCAGTAATATCTCTGAAGGTTTAAGACTGAAAATATTTTTTTTAAGGTTATTTTCAGAGAGACAAAGCACGAGCAGGGGAGGGGCAGAGAGAGAGAGAGAGAGAGAGAGAGGGGGGGGGGGTGGGAGAGTCCCAAGCAAGCTCTGCAGGGTCAGTGCAGAGCCCAGTGTGGATTTCGAACTCGTGACCTGAGCCAAAATCAAGAACCGGACGCTTAACCAACTGAGCCATCCAGGTGTCCCAAGAGTGAAAATAATTTTAATGTTTGGTGTAACAACCCAAGTGTGTTACACTAGATTGTTAAGCTGCACTTTAAGAGTAAAATATTAAAATAAAATATGAAAGAATTACAAATGAGAGAAATTCACACTTGAACTGTTTATATATCTATGTTTTGATAAATTCATATGCCCTAAAGCCATTTCACACAGGATTTTTAAGAAATAAGTGAGGAAAGCAGAAACTTCTTGAGAATTATTGAATGCTATTCCAGATAAATTGTATATATTTCCAATAATCCGTTACAGAAGCAAAATTAACCCTTACTTTATAGAATTTATATAAAGGTTTCATTAATTAGGTAACTAATAGATTGGTTAATTAGAAAATTACTAAATTACTTGAATAACCTATTAATATTAGATAAGTTATTGAGCATTTTCTATATCTCAAGAACTATATTAAGATACACTAGTTCATCGAATCCTCACACTGTCTCCAAAGTAGGTACTATCAATCTCTCATTTTAAAGATGATGAAAGAGAGACACCAAGAGTTTAAGTAACTTACCCAAGCTGAGAGCGGTAGTAAAAATTGGAGCAAAGAAAGAGGCATTTAGGTAGCTTAGTTGGTTAAGTGTTTGACTCTTGATCTCATCTCAGGTCTTGATCTCAGGGTCTTTTTTTCTTTTTTTAATGTTTATTTATGTATTTATTTTTGAGAGGAGAAAGTGCAAGCAGGGGAGGGACAGAGAGAAAGGGAGACAGAGAATCCCAAGCAGGCTCCGTGCTGTCAGCTTAGTGCCTGATGTGGGGCTCAAACTCACGAAACAATGAGATCATGACTTGAGCTGAAATCAAGAGGCGGATGCTTAACCAACTGAGCCACCCAGCTGCCCTGATCTCAGGGTCTTAATCTCATGATCATGAGTTCAAGCCCTATGTTTAAGCTTCACTAAAAAAAAAAAAAAAAGTTGGAGCAAAACAATAGTGCTGTTTAGCTGATATGTTCATTTTTTTTTTAAGTTTATGACAGGTTAGAATAAATTAAGGTAGTGGCCAAACTGCCAAAATTGAGTCTGGAATCACTCTCACTTTGCAATGATTAAGATGATCCAAGTAAGAATATATCAATAAAGATACCATCCATCTCATTAACAGTTGCTGGTAACTTTATCAAATCTGTATTTTGCTTGCAAAGGTTCATCCAAATATAAGAGATAGAAAATAATGTTAGGATAAAAGACTGGATGAAAAGTGAGGGGACAGCTATCTGACCTTTGAACACACTCACAGTCTGACAGTAACTAAGGCATCATTTACCAGTTTGAGGGGTTGAGTTGTAAGAACAAGGTGTTAACTGATTAGCAATTAACCAATATAATATAAATTGCTAACCTAGTTTACATTTGTAGATGCTACTAAAAATTTTTCAAAGGCACAGCTACGTTCCCATCTGAGAGGCCCTATATCATCTTCAGGTGCTTCCCTACATGCGGTCACACCCGTCTCTGATAAAGTTCAGGGTATCAGTCACCAGCTGGTTTTAAAAATGATTCAGTTGCTATGATTAATTCAGTTATTCAAAGAGTTCCTGTGGAAGCACAGGAGAGTCTTGTATGTCCTGTCCTTTTCTTCCATGACTTGTGACTACCTCCAAAGCTCTAACTGGTCTGCTTGTGATACAGGTACACATTTTTAGATAAGCTCAGGTAAGAGTATAGGTGTTCTCCACAGGCTAAATGGAAAGGGCAAATTTCTGAAATCCCATTAAAAAGGTACAAGCTTCATATATCCTACAATCAGCATGAAAGCCACCCTGTAGAAATTAAATAGTGACTACATCTGGTTTAAAATTCCACAGCAAATTCACTGAGTGTTACTTTAAACCCATTTGGATTAAAGAAGCAATGTCTTTACAACATCCTCCCCAACTTCTCTCCTTCTCCCTTATTCTTCCCCGTGCTTATATCATAGTCATTCAACTTCCTCTTCATTATGTGCCCCACACTGTGCCTGGCACACAGAGCAAACAGCTACTTCTAACACCTACAATGCACCTTTCTAATATCATTCAACAAATTGTAGCAGGAAGTGTCTAGTCCATCATAATCAATGCTCTTGTTAGCACTGAGGATACGTTACTAAACAAAAGAGACAGATAGACAGACAGACAGACAGAAAGAAAGAAAGAAAGGGTGAGAGGGAGGGAGGGAAAGAAAGAAAGAAAGAAAGAAAGAAAGAAAGAAAGAAAGAAAGAAAGAAAGAAGAAAAAGAAAGAAAGAAAGAAAGAAAGAAAGAAAGAAAGAAAGAAAGAAAGAAAGAAAAAGAGGAAGAAAGAAGGAAGGAGAAAGAAAGGAAAGAAAGAAAAAGAAAGAGGAAGAAGGAAGGAGAAAGAAAAAGAGGAAGAAAGAAGGAAGGAGAAAGAAAGGAAAGAAAGAAAAAGAAAGAGGAAGAAGGAAGGAGAAAGAAAGGAAAAGGTCAATTGAAAATTTAAACTAAATAATAAATATTATTTAAAATAAATAATAGGGGTGCCTGGGTGGCTTAGTCAGCTGAGGGTCTGACTCTTGGGTCTGGCTTAGGTCATAATCTCAGGGGCATGGGTTTGAGCCCCACATCGAGCTCTGTGCTGAGCATGGTGCCTGCTTGAGATTCTCTTTCTCTCTTAAAAATAATTAATTAATTTTGGGAAAAATTCAGTACTAAAAGAAAAAAAATATTCTAATAAAACAACCAAGTTTATTTTATTACATTGGAGAAATTTGAGGACTTTTATTTGATTTGTTTTTAATTTAAATTTCACAAACTTCCAAAAAGTAACTCACATGGTTTACAACAGTATCCAACTTTAGTTTCAACTTGCATTTCTTTTATTTTGGGTAAGATTAAGATTTTTTTGTTTCACTACATTAAAAAGTCTTTCATATCACCTTAGGATAAACAGTCAACTTATATCCTTTGCCTAATTTTCTAAAGGACAATTTTTTAAAAATATTTATTTATTTTTGAGAGACAGAGAGCATAAGCAGGGGAGGAGCAGACACACACACACACACACACACACACACACACACACACACACACCGAATCTGAAGCATGTTCCAGGCTCCGAGCTGTCTGCACAGAGCCCGATGTGGGACTCGAACTCATGACCTCATGAGATCATGACCTGAGCCGAAGTTGGATGCTTAACTAATTGAGCCACCCAGGCTTTCCAGAAATTATTTTTTTTTATTTGTAGGAGTTAAAAATATTTTTTCCAGTTTGTTGATCTTCTTACTTTGTTTATAGTGGTTTCTGCTTTGCGGGTATTATTTATTTTTATGTAATCACATTTATTCCCTTATTCTTTAATGGTTTCAGGAATTTATAGGAAAAGAGCCTTTCCCCTCTAAAGTTATAAAAGAAATCTCAATGTTTCCATCTAGTTCTATTATGGTTCTACTTAGATAGATAGATAGATAGATAGATAGATAGAGACAGATAATTTAAGTGTTTAATTTTTCTTCATCTAGTTCTTGTACCTGTCTTGTTATCTTGTTAAGTTTATTCCTAAATATTTTCTCTATTTTGTTGCAACTGTAAATAGGACCCTTTCTTCTATTAAATCTTGAACTTATTTTTTAATAAATGAAAAATATTGATATTAATTGGCTTCCTGAACAAGACGCTGGATTGATTTTATTACAGTACTTTTTCAGTTGACTTTCTCAAGTTTCCCAAAATTAAAGTTTGATCATCCACAACTTCTTTTGACTTTCTATATCTCAAATCTTTTACTCTGGTCTAGTTGTGTTAGCTAGAATTTCCAAACAATAATAACTAAAGTGGTCAAAGCAGATACGTTTCTCTGGCTTATGACTTTATTGGGAGTGTTTCTGGTCATTTTTTTTTTTTTGTAATTCTCTTTAAGTATAATACTAATTGATTTTAGGTTGAGGGAGATATTTTGTATGTTAAAGAAATATCTCTCTGTTCCTTTTTGACTATGAATCAAAAATAAATGTCAAATTTTAACATATGTCCACTTAGCATACATAAATTTGACTGTATTTTTCTCCTTAAATCTTCTAATATATTAAGTTATATTAGTAGAGTTCCTAATATTGAATTTAAAGAACTAATCTTTATATTTATTCCTAGAATAATCCCCATTTGATCAATGCACACTTTCTCTTGCCAAGCTACTGGATTCCGTTTGCTAATGTTTTATTTAGGATTTTTGTATCATAAAACATAAGTAAATTGGTCTACAATTTCCTTACTAGTGCATTCTTTGCTAGATTTTGCTCTGAGAACTCTAGGAACTGTTAAATGTTAGGTAAATGCAGTTATCATTGTAACACAGGTCCATGCTTTAAAGCATCCACCAATAAGTGTCTTGGTTCTTCACTACATCTCTTTATCCAACAGAAGTTTTTCACTAATGACTTTGTTAAATGAGACATATGTGAGCATATACATGAAAATTTTTACTCTTTCCAAATTATGTGGGAATTACGCTTGAGATAATTCATGAGAAGATGAGAGCAACCTCAGATGATCACTGTTTCCTGGATATGATTCTCATTAACTTTTCCAGGTTGAGCATTCATATTTTGTTGACTATTTCTGTTATTATATTTCAGTTATGGAAAAAACTTCTACAGATGCATTTCCTTTTACTATGAATTCTTCAGAAAAGCAAGAGACTGTATGTATTTTTGGAACTGGAGATTTTGGAAGATCACTGGCACTTAAAATGCTCCAGTGTGGTTATTCTATTGTTTTTGGAAGTAGAAACCCCCAGAAGTCCAGTCTGCTGCCCAACGGTGCAGAGGTCTTGAGCTATTCAGAAGCGGCCCGGAAATCAGACATCATAATCATAGCAGTCCACAGAGAGCATTATGGTTTTCTCACAGAACTAACTGAGGTGCTCAAAGGGAAAACATTGGTCGACATCAGCAATAACCTCAAGATCAATCAGTATCCAGAATCTAATGCCGAGTACCTTGCTCAGCTGGTGCCAGGTGCTCACGTAGTAAAAGCATTTAACACCATCTCAGCCTGGGCTCTCCAGTCTGGAGCACTGGATGCAAATCGACAGGTAATATTAAATGATTACTTTATACTCAATCTTTAAAAAAGTAAATGTTTGAATGTCCACTTTCCTCAAAGATGCCAAAATATAATTACAAAACAAAATACCCACTAAACATTTCAGTTTGCTAATATGTGCCATGGATAATTTTCTTGGGCTTAATCAAGTTGTCAATTGTTGTGATTTATTTCCCACTGTCAGCACCCTCAGCTTTGAGTTTGATTGAAGCCAATGGTGTCAGTCTCCAGAGGCCTCCTATAAATACTAAAAAGTAACACAGTTAAATTGTTGATGGATATCCTTTCCATTCCCATCACACTGTATGAAACTGATTCCATTTATTCAATGAGATTAAAAGTAATCCCAAAGTGATATAGTACCCACAAATACAGAAGAAAAATCAAACCATCACCCTGGGAGAACCAAGTCCTATTGTGTCAGTGTGATATACTTAAAACCACTCTCAATTTCAACCCTGGTACTTAACTATCCAGCACGCATGTGCAAGTTGAAAACATGTTGCTTCTATATCCTTGTTTGAAAAGCAGTTCACTACTACACGTCCTTGCTCTGCACAGTGCTTACATAGACTTTCAAAGTAATTATTAAAGAAAGAATAAGTACAAAATAAATTATTCTTAACCCAGGTGTTCGTCTGTGGAAATGACAGCAAAGCCAAGCAAAGAGTAATGGATATTGTTCGTACTCTTGGACTTACTCCACTGGATCAAGGATCTCTCATGGCAGCCAAAGAAATTGAAAACTACCCCCTGCAACTGTTTCCAATGTGGAAGTTCCCCTTCTATTTGTCTGCCTTTCTGTGTGTCTTCTTCTTTTTCTACTGTGTTATAAGAGATGTAATCTACCCCTATGTTAATGGCGGGAAAGATAGAACATTTCGCATGGCTATTTCCATTCCAAATCGTGTCTTCCCAATAGCAGCACTTACACTGCTTGCCTTGGTTTACCTCCCGGGTGTTATTGCTGCCATTCTGCAACTGTACCGAGGTACAAAATACCGCCGATTCCCAGACTGGCTTGACCATTGGATGCTTTGCAGAAAGCAGCTTGGCTTGGTGGCACTGGGATTTGCCTCCCTTCACGTCCTCTACACACTAGTGATTCCTATTCGATATTATGTACGATGGACAATTAAAAACAGAACCATTACCCAGGTAAATCTCTACTCATTTGTATTCTCCAGTTCCTTAAAGCAAAGGGAAATCTTGCTACATCATATTCCACTTCACAATTATAGAAAATCACTCTTTTAACCATCTTTTTTTTTTTTTCTTTAATGTTTATTTATTTATGTTGAGAGAGGGGGCAGGAGCAGAGAGAGAGTGAGACAAAGAATCCCAAGCAGGCTCTGCACTGTCAACACAGGACCTGACACAGGGCCGGAACTCACGAACCATGAGAACATGACCTGAGCTGAAATCAAGAGTCAGATAGTTAACCGACTGAGCCACCCAGGTTCCCCAAACCATCTTTATTTTTTTTTTTAATGTAGACTATAGTTCCTGTTTGGGGTTTTCTTTGTTTTGGTTTGGTTTGGGGTTTTTCTGAGTTTGGGTTTTAGGGTTTTGTTTTGTTTTGGTTTTTTTTAATGAATTTGGTTGAGATCCCATAAAACTAGTGAGAATGAAAGTTAGATTCCCAGGTTCGCTTGGGTGCAGATGTGTACTTGCAGGATTCACTGGGATACCGGCAAACTGGCAGATTTGGGGGCTCAGGAAACCTAATAACACTTACTTGAATTCCTTAGGGAAGGAGAGCAGTCAAGAAATGTAAACCAATGAGTTTTTAAGCTTCTCTTGTTGTGCATGCTACTTCCTTTTGGAAGTCAAAACCAAACATCTTATAAAAGTAAGGGGACTGTTCAAACCTCTGTCACAGGAAGGTAAACAAATTCACAAAAGGGTGCTTATACCTCCACTAATGTTTGACTTGCAGAAAGCCATCCTCAAAAACTAGAAAATTAAACAATTTTGAGCAAATGTCAAATACTATTTTCTGCATAGTGAACAATTCAGAGAGAATCAGCTCAGAGAGTCATAAAGCAATCCCAGAGGAAGTGCTATCTATCCGTTCTAGTTTGGAAGTAATTGGTTTTGATCAATCTTACTGAAGTCTCAAAGTTTCTTAGTCAATAACTCATTGATGGTACTTCTGTGGATTTCTCTACATTATTTCTCAAATACACAGGAGATTCTTAGGTAACAGTCCCATTTAAAGGGCCTGGATTTTCTCAGTCTGTGGTATGGGCAGACTTGATGCTATATTATGACATAATAAACATGAAAGAACCCAAACGTTGTGTGTGTGAATAATCAGCATATAAAGCAGATGAACAGAATCCAGATATAATCATTTGAGAACATCAAGTTTTGCTTGAGGAACAAGAAGCCATATGGTAAAGAAGGTTTAAGTAAATGTTTACTTTGTTTTAGAATTTATAGGGTCAATTAAAACCTTCTACACAATTCCTAGAGTCAACTATATAATAAAGTCCCAGCAGAACCAATTACTTTTTCTACCAAGAAATATCATTTCCAAGTACATATTTCTCTATAGTTATTTTCAAGTGACTATTAAGAAATACATACGATTTGTCCTGAGCAAATATAGTATGCAGAGGTATTTTTCACTGCCCTTAAAAGTCTGGGCAGTTTGTAAAAAAAAAATGTAATTTTTAAAAATTGATAATAATTTTTCTTAGGCAACAGCAAAGAGAGAAGATCCATTTAGCACCTCTACTGCCTGGCTTAGTGATTCATACGTAGCTTTGGGAATCCTTGGATTTTTCCTGTTTGTACTCTTGGGAATCACTTCCTTGCCATCCGTTAGCAACACGGTCAACTGGAGAGAGTTCCGATTTGTCCAGGTAATGACTTCAAGATATAATCTACTTTATATTGCAAAATAAGTCTGGCTTTACAAATATTTTCATTTTTCTCTCATACAATGTACAGATTTTCATTATGCTCCTTCATTTCCACCGCAGTGTCACAAAAATAGCAAGTGAAACACGTTCAAGTCCAAAAATGCTAAACTCTGGTACCAAAAGGCATTGCATAATAGTTTCATTTCCTAGCTGGGCATCACATGCCAAGACTGCTGACTACTCCTAGAGCCACAGGTGTGAGTATAGAGTGAAGAGCACCAATAACTATTAAACTTTGTGTGTAGGGATATGCTAGGCACAAGGTGAAGAGAAACCCAAAGACAAAATTTCTACTTCTGATATCTGCCTTCTAATAAGAACATATTGATACAAAAAAGGCATATATTAAACTCAACTTTAAAACCACCAAAGCAAGGTTTGTTAGACTGTCATACCAGACTCAGTGCGGGTCTATACAAGGAAGAATTGGTTTTGCCCACATACCAACCACCAGACACCTCACTAAAAGCAGTTAGTTACTATTCTTATAGACCAGTAGTCCTCAAAGTGTGCTACCTAGAACCTCAGCATCACCTGGGATCTTATTAGAGACACAAGTCCCCAGGCTCCACGCAGACCAAATGGATCAGAAACTCTAGAGGTGTGGCCCAGCAATGTGTTTTAACAAGCCTTCCGAATTATTCTGATGCATGCTCATTGTGAATCAGTATAATAGAAAAGACCATTAGTAACTGGAATTGGATTTGAATTTTATAAAACTATTTGAATTTCTGAAAGTCTTGCAGTTTCTCCCAGAGAACAAATGCAGTCAACATTTTCTCATGCTAACACCTTTAGTCAAGGCTATTAAGACAGAAATAAACATTGAGCTTTAGAATTTAGGCCAAAACAAACAAACAAAAGTAAAGTTTGCTAATTGTTCTTTACTGCAATAGAAATTAGCTAGCATCTGCTTTTAGTCTGTAACATAAACTAATGTGGTGCTTCTTAAGGACATACTGTCCTAGCATCTCTGGCCTCCAGAAAAGTTGATCAAGGAAAGAGTTCACCACTGGGGAAGAAGCCACAGTATATTACTTATTCTAACTCAAAATAGTTTACTTCTGGAAAACTTTCCCATCTAGCCAGGTTAAGATGAAACCACCACTTAATCCCTTCACCTATTTCGCCCATCCCAGGAATGAAAAGTACAGGGAATATAGTCAATAATATTGTAATAACATAGTATGGTAACAGCTGGTGCTACACTTGTCATGGTTAGCAGTACAAAACATATGCAATTGTCAAATCGATACGTTGTACACCTGAAACTAATGTGACATTGTATGCCAACTATACTTCAAGAATAAATTTTTTTTAAAAAAGGATGAAACCACCATATCATTTATAAGCAGAGTATTTTTTAAATGAAATATTTATCAACCTGAAGGAGGGTTAATGTTTTCTCCAGTACTTAGCAGAGTGTTCTAAATATTACAGACGTCAAAGGTTTGTGGTTGGTAATAAATATCCTGCATTGGCTTAGAGTGTTTCATTTTAAAATATAAATATAGTGCTAATGTACATATTCTTTTCTTGCTTATCCAGTCCAAACTGGGTTATTTGACCCTGATCTTATGTACAGCCCACACCATGGTGTATGGTGGCAAGAGATTCCTCAGTCCTTCGAGTCTCATATGGTACCTTCCTTCAGCCTACGTGATAGCACTCATCATTCCCTGCATCGTGCTGGTGATCAAGTTCGTCCTTGTCCTGCCATGTATAGACAAGACCCTTACACGGATCCGCCAGGGCTGGGAGAGGAATGCGAAACCGACATTGAATGGAGAAAGATATTTAAAGCAAAGTTCAGTCCACCTGGACTCTGAACTGTAGTAGTGTATATTTAGAGAAGACTACGTAATGGGAACAGTTAAGAAGCCATTTTTCTCCCACCATGACCTGAAGTTTGTTAACAGAGAAGGAACTGTTGCCTGACTTTAAGAACTTGACAGATAGGAATAGAACACCAGTAAATCTCAGGTTAGTGATGAATCTGTGTAGGCCCCTGCCTCTCTTTTTCCCAGAGGCAGCAGGGCTGAGGTCATGGTTATCTTTGTGGTTTCACACTAAAAAGTTGTTTTGTCATGGGCAACGTGCATGTGCATGACCTAATGTCTTGCAAAATCCAGAGGAAGTACAGCAACTTCCTTCTCTGGGTCAAGGGGCTGAGTGGAATGAAAAAGAAAACAGTATGATGGTGGCCACTGATAAAGGCTTTCTGAGGTATGTCTGAAAAGGAGGACCAATGAAGTGAAAGGAATGAGAATTTTTCTTATTGTTCTTTGTAAGTGAAAGTGGTCAAAAATATTGCCATAGTGAATTCTGTAGTTAAATGTGCTCTTTGATTTTGCTTTTGCCAACATGGATGTGTACTGTGGAGAACCATTTTATAACACAACAAATAATTTCACAATTGATTGGAAGTAACCATGGGTTGGATATATGCAAGTCTATTACTGTTGTCGTAAGATCCTTCCTTTACAAGGAATAAGTACAGGGAAGATTGAGTTACAATTGAGAGATATCCACTTGGATTTTCTCAGTGTACAACAAGCAAGGAAGGGTTGATAAAACCCTTGCACGAAAAGTTCACATAAACCAGAATTTTAGACAGCAAGCTACATAAATTTTGTAAAGCTGCACTATACTAGGTATGTATGATTTAGATATTGTGGTATGCTTTGTGAATACTATATTCCAAATATTGGTCAATACTAATCATCTATGAAATGGATTTCTAGTATAAAAAAAAGTGTCTTCTCTAATTCTCAAGGCTTATTATAATTTTAAGCAGTGACATTAAATGAATAATGAAAGTATAATTTTGACAAATGCATAGATGAGAGAGAATTATGTAAAATCTTAGGGTAGGGAGGCATGAACAGTAGCTGAAATATAAGACTTGGTTCTTTCTCAAATCTTTGTTGTAATGCAGATGGTTTGCTCTATTTTTCCTGTGCTGATAATACCATTTCCAAGATGACTTTCCACAGGATTAGCCTTCCTGGCTCATGCATGAAGCTGAAAGGGGCCTTAGGCACCCACTTCCCACAAAATGAAATAACCCAAAGGCTTTGGGTTTGACATTTTTCTGCCTACTCCATAAAGGCCACCTATTTTTCTTTCTGTTTTAACTTTTATTATCATATATTCTACATGATGCAAAATGATTAAAATATATTAAAATATCACCCACCATCCAAGAGATTTTTCTATGAAACTTTTTGAAAATAGTTTCATCTATACTGTATATTCAACTTCACATCCTCCCTTTTTCACTTAATATATCAGTGGTTTTGTTCTCTTACTTACATGGTATATGTATATTATTAATGGCTGCATTAATATTACATCAAATGGGCACTTATTTAACCAATGCGCTAATTAAACACGTAGGTTATATCTGTTTTTTACTAAAACAAATAACATTTCAGAATATCTTAGCACTTATAACTTTTTTCCATACTTTAAATTATTTCCTTGGAATACTTGCCAAGAATTGGGATTACGAAATTAAATAACTTTTTTAATGCTTATTTATTTTTGAGAGAGAGAGAGACAGAGTGTGAGTAGGATAGGGCAGAGAGAGAGACAGAGACAGAATCCTAAGCAGGCTCCAGGCTCTGAGCTGTCAGCACAGAGCACAGTGCAGGGCTGGAACCCACAAACCACTAGATCATGACCTGAGCTGAAGTCAGACACTTAACTAACTAAGCCACCCAAGAGCCCCAGATTTTGTTTTTTGTATCAGTTTGTGTTCCCTGAGAAGGCACACAGAATGCATGCTCCATTAATTTATCTTTGATTCACTCAAGCAAGGTTACAAGAAACCTGGAAAACTGTGAGCAGAGCTGAGGTGTGTGGCACTGACCCTAGAGCATCAGTGGGAAAGACAGAGAAAATGTCATTACTCATCTATTCTGTTTTGTGCAAAACAGCCGAGTGTTCTAGGGTTGGAGCCTGCTCTTTGTCTAGAGAATGGTTGCTTCAAAATTAAATACTATCCAGGCTGATATAAAGAAAACCTCTGGGGTTAATCATGCTTTTTGGTATGTTTTTACTTGATCATAGTTCATCACTAAAAATAGAAAATAATACAACGGGGGGGGGGCGGGGGAAGCTGCCTAGAGTAAAACTCTACTTTTATAACCTAGTAAAAATGTTCTACCTATGTAGTTAATAAAAGCCATCCATGAAGCTAGAAGTTAAAGAACACGTCCAGTGGTTTTGGTGTAACAGTGCGTTGCTAGGCCTGACCCTCAGCTTCAACTACAAGGGTCGCCAGCCCCACTGGTGGACCAGAGAAGCCAATTTCCTCCTTTCATCCCTCTCAACATCCCTCCTCCCCAACCATCAAACCAACTTGGCCATCCTAACACAGCTGACTCCTCCAGTTCACCTAGGGTTGGAAAGAATGAGTTTGGAGCAGACGAAAGTAGCAAACTGTATTCCTTTTAACAGGTCCAGACCGTTTTACATAAAAAAGTTAGACTAAACTTCACTGTATTCTAGGAAAATTTTTATCGAGCTCATAAACATTTTGTTTTTGTATGTCTGCCCCATGTTAAGGGATGACTGCTTTTGTAAATTTGTACTCATTAAATGTCATTTTAAAAATACATTCCAGGTTTGTTTAATTCTGGTTTTGACTCATTAGCGTTTCAAAAGGAAAAAAAAAAGGCAAGAAAAGGTTGGAAGGATTTAAATCACAGTAGTTCTGGCATCTGGAAGTAAAAATACCTCCTTTCAGGCATAAGGAAAAGGAGAGGCAGGACATGGGCTTTAAAGCACATTAACAGATTTGCAGCTTTGTGCAATATATGCTTGAGCTCATCAGTGGGTGCACTGCAATACCCTATGCATTTCAATTTTACCCTCAGAGAGGCGAGAGCATCAGCTGGCCAAACAGGGGTAGGGGTATATTATCCCACACCAGATTTCAGTTAGAAGTAGAAAACAAAACGCCTTTCTTCCTCCAGGTAGATGCCACCATGGCGGGGCTAATGACTTCACCAGTGGACTGACCTCAGGTTGGAGTTCAGCCTGCAGACCGGATATTAAATGCCCTGCACAAGTGGACAGCTGCAGGCCTGATGGGTGTAACCATTCTTTCAAAAGCAAAATAAAAACTGGGAAATAGAGGACTAGCAACCTGGAGTAGGCTAGAAGCAAACCTAGCCCCCACTGAAAAGCTACTTCAATCAGATATTACATTAAAAGCTTTTCCTGCATTGATTGTTCAGGCACCACAAAAGAGCCATGATAATGATAATAGTGTGTAATGAATTTTACCTCTAGGAACCCAAAAGATTCTGGACCTTCTCCCCAAAATCAAGGTGGAATGACAGTTAAGGTGCCGCCCACAGAGCTTGCAGGTTTTATTCTCTATCCCCATAACCATCATCCACACCACCCACCTATTACATGTTAACACACCGAACATAGCCTTGCATGATCCTACTCCAATTCTCTATAATGAGTAAGAATTACAATGTAGAAAAATCCTCTACTCTTCTAAAGATTTGTTCAGTAGAATTTAGGAAAAGAGAGTTTTCATTACTCTTCTATGCACTGCCTTTCCTCAAGCTCAAGTCAAAGCCCTGAAAGTTCCGGGCCAAGATGGCAACCTGGGAGGCCACAGAACTCACCCCCTCCCTCAGACACAACAAATCTGTAGCTGCACACATTGCAATTCCCTCTGACAGCCCCTGAACTCATAGATAAGAGGAAATAAGAAGAAGACTACAGTGAGAAGGAGCAGGATCAAGGGTGAAAGGGAAAGGATTGGGGGTTAGAGAAAAGGGGACTGTGGCTGAGCAGGACAGTGAACCCCTGCCCTAGCCCAAAAGAGAAGCATCCATGTTTCCGGCCACAAGGGAATCCTGTAAGGCTTTTAATAATGCTTGTTGCCTAATTCTATGGGCAAAGCCTATGCTAAACACTTCACATGCATTATCTTACTTAATCCTCATGCCAATTCTCGGAAGTACTCATATTATCCCCAATTCTCAGAAGCAAAAAATGAGGCTTAAAAATATTGAGTGCCTTGCCTGATAGGAGGCAGAGCTGGAATTTGAACTGGAGGCAATGTGCCTCCAAGGCCACTCCCTTTTAACACCACAGTATAATGGAGGACACTCATGCCATCCTCCAAAACATTCCTTCAAATGCATATATTAGGCTGGATGGACTGAACCACTGACAAATCTTTTTCGAAATATTATTTAAAGAGGGGGCTCATTAGTACTTTCAATATCCCTGATTGCCCATCTTCAAGACTCCACATTTGCCTAGTGTTGATTTTAGCACACCCTATGAGACTGTAGTGACTGCCATGGCAGTTTCAAGAGTTCAACTTTGTTGCAAGTGCCATGAAAATCTTCCCGCTCCAGTCTGATGACAAGCTAGCATAAGCCTCAGAGAGAGAGCTTGGTTCAGCTGGAGGCAGGCAAAACCCCTGACCTGAGGACTCAGAAGAGTAGCCAAGAACAGCTAAGCTCTACTCCGGAAGCTCAAACTCAAATTTTGTGTTCTTTCTCTCTGGTTTCACCTCAGTGCTTTATGCAGTGAATGAACTTATTTGTTCTTGAGGTCCAGTGACTCACCTAGGAAATCTCTTAACATTGTTCACTTAGTATTTTAATGCCAGTTGAGAAACTTCAGTGCTTAAAAAAAAAAAAAAAAAAAAAAAAAAGATTCCATACCATTACCTAGTTGCCAGTTTCCCAGTTCTGTAAATTACGAACGGTCACTGGATGAAACTCACAATACACCAAAGACTATCAGAACAGGATCAACTAGAACTAAACTTTCCCCCATAATTTTTATGTTTATTTATTTATTTTTGAGAGAGAGAGAGAGAACACAAGCAGGGGAGGGGCAGAGAGAAAGACACAGAACATGAAGCAGGCTCCAGGCTCTGCACTGACAGTGAGGCTAGAACCAGTGAACCGTGAGATCATGGCCTGAGCCCAAGTCGGGTGCTTCACCAAGTGAGCCACAAAGGCGCCCCTCCCCTATAATTTTTAGACAGTCAACAGGTTTTCAGGAACACAATCAGCATATTAGTTCCATTTTTACTAACGCTGTCTCTTGTTAGAAACAGAAGAAAATGAAACAACTAGAGAAAGCAAATAAAATACAAAACATACAGAAAGAGTAAAGACTCCTTAAAAAATTGTAAAACGAAGAAAAAGAATGACAGAGTGACTGCTCAAATTCCATTCAGACAGAGTGGGAGAATCTATTGAAATGGAAGAGTTCTGCCAGAATCTGAAGCTGGCTCCAGGCTCCAACCTGTCAGCACAGAGCCCAACGTGGGGCTCAAACTCACCGACCCTGAGATCATACACCCTGAGCCGAAGTCAGAGGCTTAACTGACTGAGCCACCCAGGGGACCATAACCAAAATTTTTCTAGTTGTACTTCCACCCATTGTTCTTAGGACCATCATTTAAAGTTAGGGCCTCTCCAACTATCTGAGTTAAAGGCCAGATTTTTTGTTTTTGTTTTCTGCCAGTTTACCACAGACTCTGTGTGTGTGTGTGTGTGTGTGTGTACACAAAATCACATGCTTACATGTTGTGGCAACATCATATTGCTATAAAAATTTCTAAAGTTTTAAGCTCAAATTCTGAATTTATCAGATGGCTAACAACCAGGCCACAAACCGGCGCCATCTGCAGACCACACTTAGAATAGCACTCAAAGATAGGACTAACAACATGGTTAGGCTTGGGTTCCTCCAGAAGCCGACACTGAGGCAAGGATTCCATTACACACAGTTTACTTTGGAAATGAAATCATTAAGTATAGGAATAGAGTAAGAAAGTAGAGCAGAGAAGGAATAAAGTGTGAATTTTCAAGCTGGTTTCCATTGTGGGCCCAACTCCCCTGGGAAACTCTGGAAGACAGTGTTAAATGTACCTGAGATTTATCCCTATTGAGGGGAAGGGAAGATGGAGGTTTTATGCACCAAATCTGTTTGTTATTGGATAAAAGAAGCTTCTAGGGCATTAACTTTGGCTCTCCTGACTTTTGCTATATACTCTCACCCCATTTGCCAACGTGGCCAGAAAAAAGCCTGCAGGCAAAGCATTACAGGTGTTCATACAAGCAGCTTTCAGTGTGCAGAGGTGAATGCCAAAAGGATGAGGTATAGAAATAACAACCACTACATAATCCAGTACAAAACCGTGCAAAGGGTATGAACAGAGAGTTTACGTGGGAAAAAGTATCTCCAACATATGAAAGGATATTCACCTACATTCATAAAGAGATGCATGAAAACTGAAACTACATTAAGATGCCATTTCTCACCTAATAGGTGGGCAAAAATCCAAAAGTTTGAGCACACTCTGTGTGGCTGAGGCTGTGAAGACACGTATTTGCATACATTGCTCTTGAATGTGCAAACTGGGACCACCCTTATAGATAGCAATAAGGCAGTATCTTTTGATACTAAAAATGCATAGTTAAGTTTGGGCCCAGAGGCCCCACTCCCAAGAATTTATCCTATAAATATCTCTGCAAGATTTTGAGGTGAAAAATAGGCATTGCTGCTCATTTTTCTTGTTTTTTCATGAATGGCAACATCATACAAACAGAAACTGGGCAAGAACTCAAGCAATGATCTTTGGAACTGGTTATGTTACCTGTGGTGCTTTCACAGATGGAATTCTATACAACTATTTAAAACAAATGAGGCTCCCTGGGTGGCTCAGTTGGGTGAGTGTCAGACTCATGATTTCAGCTTAGGTCATGATCTCACAGTTCATGAGATCAAGTCCCGTGTCAGGCTCTGTACTGACAGTGCAGAGCGTGCTTGGGATTCTCTGATCTCTCTCTCTCTCTCTCTCTCTCTCTCCCTCTCTCTCTCTCTCTCTGTTCCTCCTCTGCTAGTTTTCTCACTCTCTCTAAAATAAATAAATAAATTTTTTTTAATGAGGCACCTTCTTTATACATATATGGAAAGATCTCCAAAATATATTACTAAGTAAAAAAAATTCAAAGTGCAAAATAACATGCATAGTTTGATTCCTTTTGTATATGTGTATTTGCTTGTAATTGCCTGAGGAAACACTGTGGAAGGATTCAAAAGAAATGAATAAAAAAATCATACCTAAACAGGATGGGGAAACAGAGTAGAAACAGAAGTAGATGCATTGATACCTTTTCTATTGTTTTGATTTTTTAATTATATGAGCAGTTTACCTAATTTTTTAAAATATATGTAATTTAAAAAATAATTCATTGCATGTTTCTGCTAAGTCTTCTCTTGTTTAGGCTAAACCTCTCGAGCAGTGTCAGTATTTCCTCTTATATAATAATTTAAAAATCTTTCATTACTCCACTCTCTCTTCTTTAGACCTTGTGCAAACATTTCAGTGTTCCTTTCCTAACACAGTTGCCTGAACCAAAAATAGAACTCTAGGTGACGTTTAGCCAGGTTACAGGACAATATGATTGGTGCTTCCCTTATTCTGGATCATTAATGTAGGTCTCTATTAATGTAGGTATTAGGTGCATTAGGTGGTTGTTGTGGCATTTTTGAAAGTCACATAATATCAGGACTGCATGACATAATATACCTAAATTCTTTCCACACTCTGCCCGAGTAGCCCCATCTCAGCCCCTTCCACCACCACCCCACCCAACACTGTTTGCCACAGATATTTTTACACTTAAGTGTAAGGCAAAAACAAATAAGCACTCTGTACTATCTTCACCATAAATCTGTAAATCTAAAACTGTTCTAAAATAAAAGGCTTATTAAAAAAAAAAACAGACAAACAATCCACCCTATCATTATTAAAGTTTATTTTGTAGAAAATAACCTATCCCTCAGGCCTGAAAGATTATTTTAAATATTAATTGCATTTTCCAACATGTGTGCTGTCCAGACATTTCCTAAATATAGCTTCCGTGTCTTTATTTTAGTTTTTGATAACAAATCTAGAAAATATTTTATCCATAACCTCCAACTTCAAGTGCAATATTTCATAGGCTAGATGAAGCCTAGAGATTATCTAATCTAATAAACTCATTTCCCAGATGTGGAAACTGAAGTCCAAGGGGGTGAAGTAATTTCTGCAAGGTCACACAGCTACATCGTAACAAAGCAGAATTAGACCACAGATGAACTGATTCCCAGGCTAGGAGTTTTTCTGGTCCTTTTGGAAGATGATTCAGTTGAAAACAAATTGGCTGGAGATCAAAATCAAAATGGTCAAAAGGACAGACTGATCAGAAACAGGTACATCCAGTCACCAATTCTGGACTTTTCAGTCAGTGAGGAGTACCTCACATTTGGGAAAATAAAAAATAAGACTAAAATAACAGCACTATCTAATGGTGTATTTAGATTGCCTACAATTATTGGAATGGTAAATAATGAAAAATGATATTTTAACTTCTTTCACATTCTCTAATTAAAATAATATTTAGATTCTTAGACATTTTAGGAATATACAGCAACAAAAGTTGTACATTATTGATCTCTGTTGGAATCTTTGCCCCATATGGGAAGAAGACTTTGTCAAACTGCTTTAATATAGAAAAAAAATTACGTTAAAAGTGGTTTTTAAAACTGGCTAAATGTATCAGGTAGACATCGGTGGCAGCCATAGAGATGACCCACTCCCATGGCCCTTCAAGAGAACCTGCTGATTGACAGGAATGCAGCACCTCATTCACTCAATCCACCCTCCACATTGAAGCTGGGCTGCTCCTGGCCAACAAACTGTGCGTGACAGGGGGACTGGAACCAAGCAATTACCGACCGCTTCACACAAGATTCTCTAACGGGCACATTTTGTTTGAGTATTTCCCATTGCCCCACCAGGAGTTTTTCACACCTGCACCAGGATCTGAATCCCTTCCTACCCCATTGTTCCCTCACTTCCCTCTTTCACAGGTGTAAGACCTGCACTGCGATATGAAGGCTCCCTTCCGCCTTATCCATCATGGCATTTCCTCCAATGTGTCTCTTGTTCTACCTCGCTGTCTGCTTCTTGGAGGACCTGACAAGTATTGGTGGCCGTAAAGTCACAAAAAAAATAAATTATTTTTTATTATAATATATATAAAAAAATCTTCACACTTACTGCGTCTTTTGTTGAATACACCCTTTAGCAATTCGCTTCACTGACTTGAACACTAAGACAAGATGGGCATAAATAAGCAAAGATGCGCATTAACGGTGTGTCGGGACAGTGCTACTAGAAGTGGTAACTTATGTGGATCCTGAGAAACTTAACAGAAACCCATGGGGGAGGGGAAGGAAAAAAAAAAAAAAAAAGAGGTTAGAGTGAGAGAGAGCCAAAGCATAAGAGACTCTTAAAAACTGAGAACAAACTGAGGGTTGATGGGGGGTGGGAGGGAGAGGAGGGTGGGTGATGGGTATTGAGGAGGGCACCTTTTGGGATGAGCACTGGGTGTTGTATGGAAACCAATATGATAATAAACTTCATATATTGGAAAAAAAAAAAAAGAAGTGGTATCTACTTCCCAAGTTCAAATCCCATACCTGTAAAACAGAAGATAATATGTGTTCCTAAAGATTTAAAGATATAAAATATCCTTCAAAACACACAAAATAAAAACATGTATTTCTGTTTCACTGAAAATTTTGAAACCGATGGTCTCAGAGAGCGGTAGCTTGGGCAGCAGAAGTTGAAATGGCCAAATGTGAGTGAAAAAGTATGGGTTTAGCCTCTCCTCTACCCAGAGACTGAGGTGGCCAGGGGAATGAGGGTTGTGGAATGAAGCATCCAAGTGATGACAGCCGCCTTACGGAGTCTTAGTAAGACGCAAAGGTTTTAGCAAGAATCTTCACACGATGCAGTGAAGTGCTCTAAGAGTTATCTCTAAGGACACTCAAAGCGAAGAGCCTAAATCAAGCCAACTCTCAACAGCAGTAGCACATAGCCAGAGGAGCCAGAACACAGATGCCAACGGCTGTGTGGACAGGACCAGACCCCACCCCATCTTCTAGCCACAAGCAATCCCTGGCTCCTGCTTTGATAAAAAAGTAAAAGAGCATAAGACACAAAAAGTTCCTCAAATTGAATCTGGCTAGTTGAGTGGTAGCTCCAAAGAGTTGTTCTGATTTAGAAAATTAAGAATTGTAGCATTCCTTATACCCAGGAATTATGCATCAAAAGTTACAGAAGGATAGAAAATGAAAATTGATGGATGTCAAAAAGTGAGAAATAAAAACTAAATTAAAAAGAACACACAGGGGCACCTGGGTGGCTCAGTGGGTTAAGCGTCCAGCTTCAGCTCAGGTCATGATCTCACAGCTCGTGGGTTTAAGCCCCACATCGAGCTCTATGCTGATAACTCAGAGCCTGGAGCCTGCTTCAGACTCTGTGTCTCCTTCTCTCTCTGTCCCTCTCCTGCTTGTACTTTCTCTCTCAAAAATAAACACTAAAAAAAAAAAAAAAGAAAGAAAGAACCCACAAATAGATGCCATGAATGCATAGAGAGGGAAAAGTGAAGGAAGGAACGCAAACAAAGTTGTTGTTGTTGTTCATGTTACTGTTGTTTTTAAGATTTAGGAGAAAATATGACAGAAAAAAACAGGATAAAATAGGCAGAGAGGGAAAGGATTAGGACCTAAGGGCGCTGGGTGGGGAAAGACATATTTTGGAACAATGCTGGGAGTGTCTGACCACAGCAAACACTTTCAGGTGACTCCCCTTCAGGTTTCCTTTAGGAATTTGACAAAAGATCTGACTAAAAATAAGTAGACCATAAAACCTATGACCCACAAGGAACTGGTGTGGCCACAGATCACCCCTCATACAATGGAAATGAGCTAATCAGAAATGGACAACCCAGCACCTACAGTTATCCAGCCAATAAAGATAAAACCTGAGAAGGAATGAGGGGAAAGGGAGGGGTGGGGGTGGGGCGGCCAGAACCTTATAAAACAAGGACCCTTGCCTATTGTCAGGGTTCCCTCTCTGTAAAGAGAGCTCTCCTACTATTCTTCCTTTTTAATCTTACATTCTTTTTTTTTTTAATTTTTTTTAATGTTTATTTTTCACAGAGAGAGAGAGACAGAGCATGAGCGGGGGAGGGGCAGAGAGAGAGGGAGACACAGAATCAGAAGCAGGCTCCAGGCTCCCAGCTGTCAGCACAGAGCCCAACGTGGGGCTCAAACTCACAGACCGCGAGATCATGACCTGAGCCTAAGTTGGACGCTCAACCGACTGAGCCACCCAGGCGCCCCTAATTTTATATTCTAATAAACTTTTGCCTGCTGCTCATTATGTGTCCACCTCTTGAGACAACGAATCCTGGGTATTGTGGTAAAAATCCTGCAACAAAAGTACTAGAAATAGCCAGAAAATAAAAGAGAGCTAATACAAATGCATTTGGAGAACTGTAAGATAACATCTAAGAAATGGGACAAATAAAACGTTTAAAACCATAACTCGAGAAGTTTTCTGAAAAAAAAAAAGAGAAAGAAAAAGAAAAAAAAGGTTTCTTGAATTAAAAAGTGTTGGATCTATATACGTATCAAGGAGAAATGCTGCGTGATCAGGTCATGATCTTGCGGTTAGTGGGTTCAAGCAGTGTGTCACGTTCAGTGCTGACAGCTCAGAGCCTGGAGCCCGTTTCAGATTCTGTGTCCCCCTCTCTCTCTGCCCCTCCCCACTCATGCTCTGTCTGTCTCTGCCTCTCTCTCTCTCAAAATAAAAATTTTAAATAAAAAGGAAAAATGCTATATTAACCTATAAATGATATATTTTATTGGACATATCTTAGTAAAATTATTGAATTTCAAATATAAGGAAAAAATTCTTTAGGTAGTCATGAACAATGAAAATCAGATTGGCACCCATTTTCCAAGCAGCAATATTTTGTGGTAGAAAACACTGGAGCAATATCTTGAAGATACTCAATGAAAGAAAATAAGGAACTAAGGATTTACATCTAGTTAAATTGTTCTTCAAACGTAAAGGCGACAGATAGAGATGTAAAGGCTCTTCCTGAAGAAGGTACTAGAGAAGGATCCAAGCAAGTGGATGGCAGAAGGTCCAGCATAAAGCTGACAGGTAAGCACGGAACATACTCAACTGTGGAACAAAGACCAAAAGACAGGGGTAAGGCTGACCAAGTAGTATGTACATTCCAAAATGTCCTGACAATGTGTAAATAATCCATACAGAGAGCAAAAATGCGAGGGGAAAGAAAAGCATACAAGGAAAGGAGAGCAGATATAAGGTATGAACCTTCCAGCGATACCTCTTAAGATACCCAATGAAAGAAAATGTGAGCTAAGGATATCTCCTGAAGGTGATAAGCCGTGTCATAGTAGTTTAATTGTCCTTAAGAATATACAGACTCAAATTAGATAAAACTATCACGTTCTGTCTTTTTAATACAAAAGATCAAAATTAAGACAAAAAATAAAATTGAACAGTAGGGGAGAGGAAGAACAGAGGAGAGGTAGCAGTAATAAGCTATTTTAAGTCCTGGTTCTCATAGGAAGCCAGGATCTAAACAGAGAGAAGATTAAGGGCATTAGCAGAAAAGTAATAATTAGAATAAAAATGAAAAGTACTCCTAATTATCATCAGATAATAAGACATATTGTACAGTCACTATAATTAAAACAGTGTGTGGTAGAGGGGCACCTGGGTGGCTGAGTCAGTTAAGCGTCCAACTCGATTTTGGCTCAGGTCATGATCCCATGGTTAGTGAGTTCCAGCCCTGCATGGGGCTCTGTGCTCACAGCATGGAGTCTTCTTGGGATTCTCTTTCCTCTCTCTCTCTATCCTTCCCCTTCTCTCTCAAAAATAAATAAATTAATTAATTAATTAAAAAAAAAAAAACACTGCTCATTTTGTGTCTCAATTTGCTCTTGAGACAACAAATCCTGGGTATTGTGGTAAAAATCCTACAACAGAAGTACTAGAAATAGCCAGAAAATAAAAGAGATCTAATACAAATGCATTTGGAGAACTGTAAGATAACATCTAAGAAATGGAACAAATAAAACATTTAAAACCATAACTCGAGAAGTTTTCTGAAAAAAAAAAAAAAGAAAAAGAAAAAGAAAAAAAAAAGGTCTCCTGAATTTAAAAAGTGTTGGTACAAATAGAACAAAAAAGAAAGTATGTAATAGACTCAAGTGTATATGGAAATCCAGTATCTGATAAAGGTGGCATCTCAAATTACTGAAGAAAAAGATGAACTATAATAAATAGTGTTAGGACAACTAGACATAAATTAGGAAAATAAAATTAAGTCAGGTGAATACTTAATACCACGATAAATTCCAGATAAGCCAAAGTTTAAATGTTATGAACTGAAAAACATACTAAAAGAAAACATGGGAGAAATGCCTTATCACCTGAGCAGAGGAAAACCTTACTAATTCAAAATCTAGAAGCTATGAGATAAAACATTGAGATATCCAATCATGTTCACATTTCCTTAAACTATTGGCATTGACACAACACAACATAAGCTCAAAGCTAAAGGTAAAAGACAAATGGTAAACTGAGAAAATATATTTGCATGTAAGTGGCTAATATGCTTAATTATTAAGAGTTCTTACTGAGAAGAAACTAACAACCTGATAGAAAAGCAGCAAAATGTATCAGCCGCCATTCCCAAAGGAAGAAATGAAGATGGTGCCTAAATATATGAAAAGATGCCCAAACTTACTCTTATTCAGGAAATGCAAATGAAAACTACAATGAGTTTTCATACAATTTCTCATATATCAGACTGGCAAACATCCCAAAGTCTGACAACGTACTCTATTGGCAAGGTTCTGGCAAACAGCTGATGAGAATACAAAATGGTACAACTCGCGGGCAATGGAATTTGATAAGATCTTAAAAAAAAAAAAATGCTACCAATCTATCTAGAAATTTCACTTCTAGGAATCTACCTCCAAAACATTTCAGCAAAAATAAAAAATGACTTATATGAACAAAATAAAAAATGACTTATGTGACTAATATAACTCTGTATGTTAACTAACCGGAATCAAATTTAAAACTTAAAAAAATGACTTGTATGAAAAGTATATTTTTTCAATGGCAAGATATAGAACAGTATACATAGTAGGATAACATTTGGATTAAAAAAGGAGACTATTAATATATATGTAATTTTGTTATATTTGCAAAAAGAGAAACTAATAAAAATGGTTATCACTAGAACAGTGATTCTCACATATTACATAACATTCACCTGCAGAGACTGACTCCCAAGGTTTCTGATTTAGAAGTTCTGAGATGGGGCCCAAGAATTTGTATTTCTAACGTTCTCAAGGGATGCTGAAGCAGCTGGTCTGGAGACCATACTCTGCCCCCTATTTAAAACAAATGAAAACAATCAAACCTGTCAATACATCCAAATAATGACATTGTAACACAAACAATAGATTTATTTCAAGTGGTTTTTGAGTACTTTGTAATCTTAAGTGTAATGTGTTCTAATTAAAAACAGAGCTTTAGGGGTGCCTGGGTGGCTCAGTCTGTTGAGCGTCCAACTCTTGATTTCAGCTCACGTCATGATCTCACAGTTCACGAGATAAAGCCCCATGTTGGGCTCTGCATTGATGGCATAGAACCTGCATGGGATTCTCTCTCTCTTCTCTCTCTGTCCCTCCCCCACTCACTCACCTGCACGCGCTCCCTCCCTCTCTCTCAAAATAAAAAAATATAAATTTTTTTTAAAAAACAGAGCTGCAAATAAGTCTTGAATTTAATTCAGTAACTATTAGTTTTAGTATTATTAATTTGGAACTAGTACACACACAAATGCACACATTTATGCATGAAGATAAATTAAAATAGTTCAATGTTGCTAAGAACCAAAATTATTAGTGTAAGAGAAAAGAATTTAAAGTTAAAACAGCTAAATGAAAATTCTATGCTGTTAAATTTGAATTGAATATCAATATTAAATATCAGTATTATTTCATTATTTTTCTTTTAAAAATATGTATTCCTTAGCTTTACAACTGCAAAGATCTAGAGGACAGTGACCACCCAAAAACAAGAGAGCCCCAGTGCCCAAATTCTGGTCCCTAAGTAGCATTTTCCACTAAAAGGAACAGGGGTCTATGACAGAATTCTGATTCTCTATTTGGGGAATAAAATGCATTAAATGAGTTTGTGGTGAGTTATGTCAGAAAGCAAGGAAGCAATCAAAGATTAATGGGACATGTCAGAAGCAAATATAAACAAGCAGGAACAAATATAAGAATCCCACTGGAAAAAATATGCAAGCAATGAAAAAAATAGTAACTGAAATTAATTAATTAGAATTTGTGAGTTCATTCCATCACTTAAAAATAAAAAACTCCAATACACACAGATACAAAAACCTAGTTGGTCACCGTTGGGTTTAGAATATTCCTTACTTTGAAAATTGGCAGAAGAAAAGAATTAGGCATTTAACCTGACTTCTCTGCTCAACCCAATAACTAAATAGCCCTAGTCAATAAAGTAAAGTTCTTCTCCACAGAAAAAATCCAGTTAATGAAAGTGAAAAAAAGAAAAAGAAAATTAGAAAATCGCCGTTTTACCTAATGAAATGATTCCAGCAACTTTCATGAGTAGATGAAATTGCTAGAGGAAAAGTTGATGGGTAATTGTATCATGTTAGCATCACATAAGTGTGATGACTAGACACTAACACTATGTACTTTCTATGAAGGAGCCAACACCACAAATGTTTGCCAATAGAGTTGAACCTGAATCTCATCAAACACTGAGTATTCAGTTAACAAGAAATACAAGGGGTAGACCAACAAGTTAAATGTCACCAACAGGAAGTACAGAGACAAATCCAGAATATGAAACATTCTACAGGACAAATAACACAATTTTTCCAATAAATCAACAATACAGAGGATGTAAAACTAGATCAAGAGATTTAACCAAATGCAGAGTGCGTGGTACCTTGTGTAAACCGATCAAGTGTAAAAAGATATTTTTGAAATATTAGGAGAATTATAAATATATTAGACTTTGTGAAGAATTGCTAATTTTGTTAAGGTGATAATGGTTTCATGATTTTTTAAAGTCCATTTTAAAACAGCGCATACTAATATATGTCAGAATAAAATAATACAATGTTCGGGATTTGTTTTCAAATATTTCAGCAAGGGGCACCTGGGTGGCTTAGTGAGTTAAGCATCCAACTTCAGCTCAGGTCATGATCTCATGGTTTGTGAATCCAAGCCCCACATCAGGCTCTCTGCTCTCAGCTCAGAACCTGCTTTGGCTCCTCTGTCTCCCTCTCTCTCTTCCCCTCCCCCCCACCTCAAAAATAAATAAACATTAAAAAAGTAAATATTTCAGCAAAAAAGAAGAATGGATGAAACCAGTGATGCAAAATGTTTATGGCTATTGAATCTAACATATGGGTATTCATTATACCTTCGTTTCTATTTTTATATATTTAAAACTCCAAAATATATTTGACATAGTGGAATTGAAAAAGTGAAATTGGCCCAAAGAACTCTGTTAATTTTTTTAAAGTATTTCATGTTACTTTTATTGAAGTACAATGGAAGGATCTAGATTATTGATAATTACTGCTTTCTCATCATTTAAGAATTTAATCTAAATCCAATGTAATAGAAAATGTCCTAGAGGGGCACCTGGGTGGCTCAGTAGGTTAAGCATCCAACTTCAGCTCAAGTCATGATCTAACAGTTCATGAGTTTGAGCCCCGCATTGGGCTCTGGGATGACAGCTCAGAGCCTGAAGCCTATTTCAGATTCTGTGTCTCCCTCTCTCTCTCTGCTCCTCCCCCACTTTCGTTCTGTGTCTCTCTCTCAAAAATAAATAAGCACTTAAAAAAAAAGAAAAGAAAACAATGTCCTAGAATAAAAGTCCAGTGGGAAACCTAGGGCCAGTCTCTGACATTAATCTTTCGAATTTGGACAGGTCATTTAATCTTTTCAGATCTTGTGATATGCAAATTTAGGAAATTAGGCCAGATGACTTTAAGTCATATTTTACCTCCAATCACCAGTTTCAGCAAGGCTGTTGTTTCTGTACTTCATGCTTATTTACCAATAGGATAGGAAAACAAGAATTGACCAATTGGTTTCTAACTTTCTTATCTGTGTATCAAAGAAAGAGCCTATTAATGATGGAGAGGGAGCAAGTTAAGTTTTCTAGTGTAGTATTGCAACATCTCAAGAGACACCTAGTGCTGCAACCCCAGATGAGCATCCTTTAAGATGGGCTCTCCCAGCAAAACAAGTTAGGACTAAGACAACGACTGATACTGAGTTGGAGAGTGTAGAGTGTCAGCACTCTAAACAGAAGATAAGAATTTTAAGCAATCTTGGTAAATGATTATATCTCAAAATATTACATTTGATGAGTTGCCATAGTAGGTAAAAGGGCTGAGGGGAAGCTGTTGGCCATGACTGAGACTGATGACTGAAAGTTAAAGGAGACACTGTTCTCTGAACCCTGGGGATGAGAGCATTCTCGTAAGGACTACTGCTTTCTAAGGTGGAATGGATGGTCTCAAGAGACAGTGAACTTATTGCTATCGAAGGCTGTTTCACCAGAGGCCAGCATGCATTTTATGCACTTTTTTAAGTTTATTTATTTATTTTGAAAGAGAGACAGTACAAGTTGGAGAGGGGCAGAGAGAGAGAGAGAGAGAGAGAGAGAGAGAGAGAATCCCAAGCAGGCTCCACACTGCCAGTGCAGAACCTAATCTGTGGCTCGAACCCAAAAAGCTGTCAAAGTCGTCAAAGCCATGAGATCATAACCTGAGCCAAACCAAGAGTCAACGCTTAACTGACTGAGCCACCCAGGAGCCCCCTTTTTTTTTCCACTTTTTTTTTTTTAGTTTATTTTAGTGTGCATTTTATAAAGTGATTTCAAGCATCAAATATGTCATAATTTATAAAATGTGTAAATTTTTAAAAAGTGGAGGTGGGGCTTAAAGAAGTACTCTATCAAATTTTTAAGTATGTTATGATTCTGCAACAGAAGTATAATGTAGAGATCTATATTACCAGTAATCACTGTTTTTTTTCTCATTTGAGAAAATTCCAACTCCCAGTTAATGGATTCCTCACTGGAAATTCTAATTTGTCTATTCTATTTATAAAATAAGGAAAATGGTTATAAATATTTGTTAAATGAATGAATAATGTGAAATTTAGGAGGGAAAAATCAACTCATGCAATCATTCAAGAGTTTTTGAAAGTCATCTATGCACCAGAAAGTGGTAAATCCCTTGTTTTCATGGAGTTTATATTCTAGCGGAGGAATCAGTTAATAAATGATTTTTAAAATTACATATCAGATGACTATTGTGCTGTACACCTGAAACTAATAACATTATATGTCAGTTACACCTCAATAAAAAAATACGTCAAGTGATAACTTTTATGAAGAAAAGTAAGTGAATAGGGACAATAGGGCAGCTATTTTCGATGGGGTTTCCAGGAAAGCATGTGTCATAAGGTAACACCTGGGCAGAAGTCTGAAGGAATTTGAGGGAGATGACCACATGGATATCTGAGGGGAAGGGCCAGGAAGATGGAAGAGCATGCACAAAGACCCTGAGGCAGGACAGTGTTTGGTGCTCAAGGAAGGACAAGGAAGCAAGTGTTGCAGGAGTAGAATGAACCTGAAGAAAAGCAGGTGGCAACAGCTCAGACAGATAACAGGGTCACTCCGCAAGCCTGGGAAGCCAGAGCAAAGACTTGGGCTCTTTTTTTTTTAATATTTGTTTATTTTTGAAAGAGAGACAGACAGATAGACCATGAGGGGGAGGAGCAGAGAGAGAGGGAGACACAGAATCCGAAGCAGGCTCCAGGCTCTGAGCTGTCAGCACAGACCCCAACACAAGGCTTTAACTCACGAGCTGCAAGATCATGACCTGAGCTGACATCAGACTCTTAACCGACTGAACCACCCAGGTGCCCCAAGATTTGGCTCTTTAGTCTCTCTGAAAAGGAAGTCATTTAAAAGGAAGAGTGGCATGTTTCCAAAGGATCTCTCACTTTGCTAAGTGCGCAGTAGACCATGAAGGGCCAAGGGAATAGAGGAGAAATTAGAAGATAATAATCCAGGAATGAGATTATGGTTTGGACTGGAGGGGTTGCTGGGAATATCATGAGGCTTGGTCAGATGTGGGAGAAACAGGTTTGCAGGGAGGAAATTTCATTTTGAACATTTCAAATGAGAAAGGCCCATCAGTCATACAGGTGGAAATGTCAGGTGTACAGGTGTACAGACATGTCTGAGAACCAACTGGAGATGTAAACTTAGAAGCCTTTCACATATAGGTCTTTAAAGCCACGGGATTGAAGGAATCACCTGAGATGTGAGTGAGACAAAATCAGGTCTAATGACTGAGACATGGTACATCCTAACCTTAGAGTGTGGGAAGATGATGAAGATCCAGCAAAGGATATTGAGGTAGGCAGAGAATCTCAAAAGAGTGGAGACCTGGAGGCCACATGAAAAAATGTGCCCAGCAGGAGGGACTGATGACCATGTTAAGCACTTCTGATGTGCCCAATATGATAAAGCTGATAACTGGATTTGGCAACATGGAAATCATTTGTGACCCTAAAAACCCTAATAACTCTGGACCTCTGAGAATATTTTACACATAGTGTGTTTAAAAATATTTGTTGAATACATGAAAAGCTATAGCTGTACACCATAATTCTGAAGTTTTATAGAATTCTGTCATTGAGCCACTTAAAAATATAAAAAGTTATTGCTCTGATTTAGCATAACAAAAGTACAAACGAAATAAACTCTATGCAAACAGGTTGCCCAAATGCTAGAGATACGCCAGAGAAATTCTCTGCATATGATTTAAAATAAATTTTAATGCTGACTGTTATATTTAGATGAATAATTTTTTTTCATTAAAAATAAATAAAAGCACAACTCACTAGACAGCCTGCGGGAGGAGATAGTAATGGATGTGATTAACATAAAAACAGTAGCTTCTAAAAGACGGCTACAGAAAGAAGTATCCTGCCTCCAGGGTGACCAATCAACCAGAGACCTCAGGGTAGACTTTCCAAACACCTGCTTAGAAACTGGCGTATTTTCCCAGATCTATTCCTGCGGTTGTAATTAAGCTAAAGAACATATCAGTTTTTATACTTGGTATAAGCTGTTGCATTTCCAACTGCTCTCAAGGTTTATAAATAACATGTGCATCAAGGGTAGAAGACATTGAAGTGTTATGGCTTACTTTATGTCATTTCATTCTGTGAAGAGGTTTAACACCAACACTAAGATGATGTGGGAAATAGGAGACACAGAGTAACGAGTACAAAATACTGGACCTGAAAACCTGTGATGATTTTTCTGAGATATCTTCACATTTGACAAAGTATACTAAGTACTCAGAAACTAGGAATTAATATTTCAGCACTATCAATCAACCAACAAAGTATTTGAAAAACATACTGTAGGGGATACAAAGAAATGTAAGAAATGATCAACTGATAATCACCTCATTTACAACTAACCAATTGTACAGCTGACATTTGTGTCAGGAATTTGAATTTAACTAACACTTTCTGAGCATCTTATATAGGCCAGAAATGAGAACAAAAATGCATTAAGACTTCCTGCTTCATACATTTTACGAAGTAATAATTATTTGTTTCCTCACTCCAAGGTAAGAGCAGATTAATTGAAAGTTAACGTGAAGGGAAGTTCAACAATTAGGCAGCAAGCCCATTGTGAGGGTGAGGAAAGGCCTTTCATGATACCCTGGAGAAAGGACATGACAGCAGCATTAGGTTTTGTGATCTACAGACAAGAAAATAAAAGGAAATGCAATGCATAAGGAATAATTAGGTTAATTTAAATATAGACTCAGTGTTACAATTATTCATAATTACTGGGAAATTAATGTTAATTTTGTCATCTGGGACAATGGTACTGTGTTTATATAGAAAATATTCTTCTCATTTAGAGATGTCATATGACATATTTGGGGGCAAAACATCATGATTTTATTAATTTAAATCACTTGAGAAAATTAAAACACAAGAAGTGAAATGCAAGGGTATCAGATACTTTTGCCTGTTATAAATATCTGTCTGCTGTGCGTCTTCGATCCATAAAATTGGAGATACTTTTGTCTCTGTCTCCCCAAGCAACTTATATTGATCTGAGAACCACTGTTCTGAGAACTGACAGAATACAGTTACAGGTCATTTGAAGATTAAATGTGTTTTTAGGCTTCTAATCACACTGAGAGAATATGTCACATATGCAGATTTTTCTCTTGTACTGGATATTAGTTGTTTTTTTTTTAAGTTTTTTTTAAGTTTAAATAATCTCTACACCCAATGTGTGGCTTGAACTCACAACCCTGAGATCAAGAGACACAGGCTCTTCCAACTGAGCCAGTCAGGTGCCCCTCACTATTCGCTTTTATGATGAAATAGACCTCACATTAGAAAATATATTTAACTTTTACATACAACTTAAAAATATACACCCGGAATGAGACTGAATCTATATATTAATTTGGGGGAAAATTGACTTTTTTTTATTCGGAATCTTCCTACTCTTGAACATTGTATGGGTCCCCTTTACATTTATATTTAGGTCTTGCTTTAGTATCTTCTAATGTTTTATAATTCTCTCTACAAAATGGTGTTACACTTCATTTGTTAAACTTATTTCTAGGTATGTTATTTTGCTGACATTGTTGGGAATAATTTTTATTTTTTAATTTTCTATTTGATGCCAACATATAAATACCAATCTACACACAGATGTAGATCTGTTCATTCATCCAATGTATTATGTTGATCTTATATCTGGGAACCAGGCTAAGCTCTACTATTATATTTAGATTCTTTTCAATTTCTACATAAATGATCATAGAATTTGTGAATCTATCTAACTCTTTCCCTTTCTGGTCTTACTGCATTGGCTAACGTCTTTAATGCAATGCTAAAAAAAAAATACAGTGGTAGCAGCAAGAATTATTTCCTGGTTTTTAATTTCAGACAGAAATGTTTTCTAAAGTATATACAATAAGTATTTTTTTATCTGTTGTATTTCACTTTCTTTAGATATCCTTATAGGTTAAGGAAGTTACTATCTATATCTAGTGTTAGAGCCTGCAACATAAATTAATTAAATTATAGTGACTGTATCATTGTTCTCTTATAATCTTCTATACCACTATGGTGACTTACATTAATAATATTGCATTCCTGGAATACTCCAACTTGGTCAAATTGTATTATTTCTGCTATACCTTGCTAGATTTGATTTGCTAATAAAATAAAATAATAAAATATTTACTAATATTTTACTAGTACTGAGGGCATGCATGAAATTGGTCTAATGTTCCTTTCTCATATTATCTTTATCCAGTTTTGATTCCAAAATTATATCAGTCTCATCAAATGAGGTAAAGAATGTTTTCTTTTTATATCTATAAGTAGATGTAAGATTGGAATTTGCTGCTCCTGATATGCTTGTAGAACTTGCTAATGAAACCCACTGAGTGTTTATAAGAGGGATAATTTTTGACTACTGATTCAACTTTTTTAATGTCTTAGCTGAATTCTACAGGTTTTCAGATGTAATGTTTTTATTTTACATAGTTAAGTATTTTCTAGTTTCTCCTATAATTGCTTCTTTGACCAACAAGTTGGTTTAAATACTTTTAACTTCTAAACATACGTTATCTATTTTGTTACTGACATCTAATTCAATTACATTGGTCAGAGAATGTGGTCTCCATACCAGTTCTTAGAAATATGTTGAAATTTGCCTTATGGACTCACATATTTTCCACTTTTATTAAAGTTCATTGTGTGCTTAAAAAGAATGTACAATCTCCTGTGGTTGACAGTAATGTTCTGTATATGTCCATTAAATTAAGTTTGTTGATTTTGTTTTTCTTTTTATTTGGTTTTTTTAAATCTTCTATTTCCTTAATCATGTTTTTGTCCACTTGATCCATCAAATACTGAGAGAAGTGTGTTAAAATTTTCAAATATGATTGTGAATTTGTCTTGTTTCTTTTGTAATTCTATTGGCTTTTACTTTATAGAACTTGAAACTATGCATGGGGCATACACACTTGCAATTATTATTGTACTGAAATTTTATATATTACATATTATACATATTATACACATATATCAGTCCATTTAAATTGACTGTTATTACTAATATATTTGGATTTATTTCAAATGTGTTATTTTGTTCTTTTTGTTTATGTTATTTTATAATTCTTTTTCCCCTTTCTTGCCTTCTCCTGGAGTGATGGCCTATTTCCCTTCATTCCATATTTTCCTTTTCCTGCTTTGAAAGTTATAGTCTATTGTAGTCTTACAGTAAGTACCTTAGAGATTACAACATGCATATTTAACTTTTTTAAAAGTTTAAAGATAATCAATGTTTTTGTTTTTGTTTTTGTTTTTTAATTTTTTTTTTCAACGTTTTTTATTTATTTTTGGGACAGAGAAAGACAGAGCATGAACGGGGGAGGGGCAGAGAGAGAGGGAGACACAGAATCGGAAACAGGCTCCAGGCTCCGAGCCATCAGCCCAGAGCCTGACGCCGGGCTCGAACTCACAGACTGCGAGATCGTGACCTGGCTGAAGTCGGACGCTTAACCGACTGCGGCACCCAGGCGCCCCGATAATCAATGTTTTTATCCCTTTCTGCATAATACAAGTACCAAAAATGTTTTAACTCCAACCCCTATCCCCTTCTACTTATACAGTCTTGTTGTTAGATTTATTCATGCTGTTTATTTATTTACTATCTCCCAGCTCCAAGTCCACTTTTTTCTACTCTGTTCTGTGCTGCAACTCTACAAATGATACTTCCCAGACTTTCTTGCCTGCTGACTTCCTATTGTGCTGATACTTGGGACACAAAAGGAATGTGAAAAGTCAGGGGAGAAGAGAAAAACATTCCTTCCAATTTTTCAATTCTGGCCAGCATTGCCCATCAGCAACTTTGTTGGTCCAGCCCTCACCTTTTTCCAGAACTTCCAATACCAGCTTTGGCAGTCTCCTTCAGAGCAACCAGCAGCCTCCAGGGGGACTCCCTCTGGAAGTTCAGCTTACTAACAAATGGGAAAATTAGGAAGAGTGAAAATGCAAGGCCGGTTCCAAAATAAATATAATGTTACAGTGACATCTCGTGGATACTGGCAGTATAGCACTGACCCATCAGTGAAAAGTAGCATTGTAACTACAAAGCTGCTAGGTATTTTGGAACTTAAAAACAACAACAACAACATGTTTTAGCTAGACTAGAAAAATTAAGATCAAATAAACACAGGACAACAGAAAGTACAATTGGTTAAATCATGTTTCCATTCCTTGTGTTGCACAACACTAGATTGCTCCTTAAAAACACCAGCTTGTTCACATGAATAGACACTTTTACAAAAAAAGCCATCGAGATGGTTAATAGACACATGAAAAAATGCTCAGCATCACTCATCATCAGGGAAATACAAGTCAAAACCACAATGAGATGCCACCTCACACCTGAAAGAATGGCTAAAATTAACAACTCAGGCAACAACAGATGTTGACAAAGATGTGGAGTAAGAGGATCTCTTTTGTACTGCTGGTGGGAATGCAAACTGGTACAGCCACTCTGGAAAACAGTATGGAGACTCCCCCCAAAATTAAAAATAGACCTACCCTACAACCCAACAATTGCACTAGTAGGTATTTATCCAAAGGATACAGCTGTGCTGTTTCAAAGGGGCACATGCACCCCCATGTTTAAAGTAGTGCTATCGACAATACCCAAAGTATGGAAAGAGCCCAAATGTCCACTGATGGATGAACGGATAAAGAAGATGTGGTATGTATATACACAATGGAATATTACTCAGCAAGCAGAAAGAATGAAATCCTGCCATTTGCAATAACGTGAATGGAACTGGAGTGTGTTATGCTAAGCGAAATTAGTCAGAGAAAAACAAATATCATACGACTTCACTCATATATGGAATTTAGGATACAAAACAGATGACCATAAGGGAAGGGAAGCAAAAATAATAAAAAAAACAGGGAGGGGTACAAAACATAAGAGACTCTTAAATACAGAGAACAAACTGAGGGTTGCTGGAGGGGTTTTGGGTGGGGTGATGGTCTAAATGGGTAGGGGCATTAAGGAAGACACTTGTTGGGATGAGCACTGGGTGTTTTATGTAGGGGATGAATCACTAGAATCTACTCCTGAAATCATTATTGCACTATATGCCAATTAACTTGAATATAGTTTAAAATAAACAAATAAATAAGACCAGCTTGTTCCACTTCAGTTTGCTGCCATTTTTAATTTCTCAAGTTTAAAGACCTAATTTCTTCTTCAAATAAATCAATGATCCTCACCCTTTTTTCATAACTAGTGTTTTCCTATTTATTATATATTTTTATAGTTGTGTTCTGTACATTTCTACCCTTTTCATTAAAATTTTCAACTTGTCAAAAAGAAAAACACAACTTTTAGCAATCTATCCTACTAAACTATGTTTTTGTGTAAGACAAAGACATTAGCCCTGATATAATTGTAGTACACCCATTAATTTTTCTAAATTTCTACATTTTCCCTTTATTAAACAACTTGCTGGTTTTTAAAACCTTCTGTTATTATGTTGTGTATGTCAGTTACCACTTCAACAGAATTTAACCACTTTCATGTTTTTTTTTTATTTTTAAAAAAAATTTTTTTAACGTTTATTTATTTTTGAGACAGAGAGAGACAGAGCATGAACGGGGGAGGGGCAGAGAGAGAGGGAGACACAGAATCTGAAACAGGCTCCAGGCTCTGAGCAGTCAGCACAGAGCCCGACGCGGGGCTCGAACTCACGGACCGCGAGATCATGACCTGAGCTGAAGTCGGACGCTCAACCGACTGAGCCACCCAGGCGCCCCAAACCACTTTCATGTTTTAAAATTAAAATAGTATGCAAAGAAGTTTAGTAGGCCATATAACATATTAGAAAACAAGATACTTGGTTTGAGAAGACCTAACCTCAAGGCTAGCCTTGCCATTTATTAGTAAGACTAAGGAAAGTTGTCTAATTTAATTAGCCTCAGTATAATCATCTGTAAAATGGGGATTCCAACAGGACTCACAAATTTTACAATATTAAATAGGAAACTGTACATAAAATACTGATACATTGTAAAGTATTCTACAGATTCCGTTAGTTGAGATAACATGCATCATGTTCACAAGAGTCTACTTAGTTTAGAATTTTGTATGGAAGAAATTTAAAGTAGCCCATTCCATACATCTGACAAACAATCCTCACATAATTACTCAGAGTCTATTTTTTGCAAGATACTCTAAGAGATATAAAGGCAAATGATTCCCAGTGACAGCCTTTAAAGTTTTATACTTTGTTTTGAGGATTCATATATACCTGATAAGCTAAATTACAAAGAGATTTAACTAATCTTTATTTTTTAATGTTTATTTTTGAGAGAGCATGAGAGGGGGAGGGGCAGAGGGAGGGTGGACAGAGGATCTGAAGTGGGCTCTGTGCTGACAGCAGTAAGCCCAGTGTGGGGGCCCAAATCCATGAACCTGTGAAATCATGACCTGAGCAGAAGTCTGACACTCAACCGACTGAGCCACCCAAGTGCCCCTAACTAGTCTTGAGGTGACTTCACAAAAAAAGTGTTCAGCTAGGTTTGGGGTACAATGATGGGAAAAATAAGCTGTGAACAAAAGAATACTTTGATTTTCCCTGTCTTAGCACTGCTACAGTATTTACTGTTTAAAAAAAAAATACTGTTGTTAACTTTTGGCTCCTAACCATATGGTGCTTTAACGTATAGTTTTGGTTCCCAAATATAACTTCGGCTCCTGTTTAATTTAGGATTTCTGCATGGATGTTCAATTAAGCTTGGTCAACGATTTCTTTTTCTGTTCTAGTATTGAAACCAATGTCAGATTACCTTTTTAAAAATGAATTAGATGGTGTCTCATCTTTTTCCATGTTCTGAAATAGTTTGTATAAGATAAGAATAATCTGTTATTTTACGATTTGGTATCACATGACATTTGCCAGTGGTAAAACTTTGCAATACCCATTTTTCTTTTGTGACAATTCCTCTATTCAGATTTTCTACCAGCCCTGTCTCAGGAATGGAGGTGGATATACTCTATCTTTTCCAAAAGAACTGCAAATTTAAGTGACAAAGAGCAGCGATATAGGGAAGGATATAGTGTGAACATAAGGAAGGATATAGTGCGAACAATTATGCAAAATACCACAGACTGTATTGTGTTAAACCATATTTTTAAATTTCCTGTGTCCTTTTTTTTCTCCTGTTCCTCTCTTCTCCTTGAGAAATCCTACAAAAGATTTTTCTACATTATTACATTACATAAAGAACTAGCTTCTAATTTTATTAATGAACTCAAATTGATTTTTTGGTTTGTTTTATCTTTCTTTAATATTTATTTCTCAAATTCCTTCATTCTACTTTTTGGAGGATTATTATGTTGTTCTTTATCTCCGTATCTTTGCTCAATTATAGTCAATCTTTCTTTTCTAATCACAAACATTTAAGGGTATAAATTTCTCACTGGACACTAATTCAGGTGCACAACAACATATTGCTTTTTTAGCCTAGTTCCAAATTTTTATAGTTTGATTTTTATATGCTATGTTTAACCAAAAAGTTATTTAAATGTATGTTTTTAAATTTACAGCTATGTATGGAATTTTTAAATATATCTTTTTGTTGTTGATTCCTTTTTAATACTATTCAGGTCAGTGAACAGGTATGTATGCATGTTTGGGGTTTTGGAGGCCATTTGTGGACAACTTTTCTCTTTGGTTGATTTTCAAAGATATTCCATGTTGAAAAGAACATACATTCCCTTTTTGTTGGGTGCACAGTTGTATATGTATACTACGTTCTGCTTGTTAATTGTTCTGGTCTTCTCTGTTCTTATTTTTGCCTACTTGATCTTTCAGTGTCAGAGTGATGTGTTAAAAACTCCCAACAGGCTGTATTAGGCCATTTCTCCTTATACTTCCATCAATTTTGTTTTATAAAGTCTGACACTATGCTGTTCCTGCATAAATGTTAATGACTATAATGCATTCTTGGTAATCTGTTGGATTTTTTTTCCATATAAAAGTAACATTCTTTAGCCTTTTTATCTTGGGAGACTGAGTGAGTACAGGAGCTGTGTTTTATTCAGAGGAGCAAATCCTAGTGCTCCTGGGAGCCTGTACTGAAAGCTGTACAGAAGATGCCACATAGTGGCCTGGAAAGTCAAGTAAGAAAAACCTTTTAAACCACACTGCAAGACAAAAACTAAATAAATAAATAAACAAACAAACAGATCAAAGAGATTCTGTTCAAGAGGGAAAGAAACAAACACACACAAAAAGGTGGGGCGGGTAGAAATTGGAGAATTAGAGGATAAACCTAAGAGATCTAATACGCAAGCAAATGTTCCAGAAATAAAAGATGCAGAGGAAACAGGTTATAATTAAAGAAATAATAGAATGGGGCGCCTGGGTGGCTCAGTCAGTTGAGCCTCCGACTTTGGCTCAGATCATGATCTCACGGTTCCTGAGTTCGATCCCCCACGTCAGGCTCTGTGCTGACAGCTCAGAGCCTGGAGCCTGCTTCGGATTCTGTGTCTCCCTCTCCCTCTGACCCTCCCCCATTCATGCTCTGTCTGTCTCTGTCTCAAAAATAAACAAACATTAAAAAAAAAAAGAAATAATAGAAGAATTTTTCCCAGAGCTGAAGGAAGACCTAAAAAAAGTTCACCCAAGGATGATTAACACACACACACACACACACACACACACACGCACACACACACACAGAGCCAGAGACACATTCTAGAAATTCCTAAACTCCAAGAATAAAGTGAAAACCTTATAATCATTCAGTCAGAAAAAAAGTTGCCTCATGAGACTGGCAATGAATGTTTCATCTGCAACATTAAAAGACGAAATGGAAGGCTTTCAGGGAAGATGATGGAGTAAGAGGACCCTACGCTCACCTTGTCCCACGAATACACCTAAATAACACCCACATCAGTGTAAATAACCCAGAAAATGACCCGAAGATGGGCAGAACAGACTCTCCACAGATAAATGTACAGAAGAGGCCACATCACAGTGGGTATAAAGGGCAGGGATACAGTCGGGAACCAAGTTCTATCCATGGGAGGGAGGGACAGGACAGGTACAGAGAAGGGAGAGGAGCAGACCTCATTCCAGGCATCCCAGGCACAAGGGACCCATACATGGAAGATGAATCCTCATAACGTTTGGCTTTGAAAGCCAGAGGGACTTAACTCTGCAAGTTCTTACAACCAATGGGGCCTAACATCTGAAGATGTTGGTTCTGGGAGAACCAGGAGGAAGACAGGAAACTGGGCCCTCTGCCTTAAAAAGACAGCACAAGAAATAGCCCCTCTGACATATAGTATAGAAGGAGCAGTTTGAAAAATACCTGGGGTACACAGGAGGGAGTTTTGTTTACTAATCTCAGAGCATGTGCTAATGGGGCAGAATCTTTAGGAAGCTTCTCCAAGAAAAAAAAAAAAAAAAAAAAAAGAGCTGGTGGGCACCATCTGCCTCCTCTACCCCCTTGTGTAGACACAGGGACACCTGCAGGAAATAGTGCAGCACTCTGCACCTAGCTTGCTAACAATGTGCCTCAGCTCCACACTCTTCTGCAGATGACCTAATCCAACCTGTCCTCAACAGGAGTTTGCCAAAGTGGCTCCAGGTCCCTTCCCACAGCAGACCTGTGCAAACCTTGCTAACACCCCAAGCTCTGTTCCCTTACTCTCTTGCAGGCCTGCCCCCTCCAACCCACCCTCTGCAGAATTCCATCTAAAGTGGGCACCTCAAGCATGACAGTACGCAAGCAGCCCCAACAGGTGCCAGCACCACTCCAAAGTGACTCCTGCCCCGGGAAAAGGGAAAGATAACCACACCAACAGTATGACTGTAGCCCAGGCAGTGGGCTGGGGGCAGATATCTGGGGGAAGATAGGCCCCACTCACCAAGGAAAGCTTCTCAGGGGACAACACAAGGAGAGCACTCAGCAGTTCAGTGCTACTGCAGCTCTGACAAATGCCTAGTCTGATCCAACTCAAGCCCAACATGGCCCCAGTCTGGCCCATTAGTAAAATGAGGACCAAAACCTTTGCACAACAGGTAAAGAGGGCCATGGAAGACAACTGGACTGAAGGAAGATGCAGCTCAGCCACAAAAGCAGGGCAGACACAACACACACAGGAGAAGCACCATGTACTAATGAACAGGGGATATGGCACAAAAGGACCTCTTCTTCATAAGGCCACTACTTTCAAAAGCAGGAGATGGAGCTGACTTTTCTAACCCATAAAAACAGACACAAAGAGTTAGACAAAATGAGGAAACACAGGAATGTGTCCCAAATGAAAGAAGAGGACAAAATCACAGCACAAGAGCTAAATGAAACACAGATAAGTAGTATGTCAGATAAAGAATTTAAAGTAATGGTCCTGAAGATACTCACTGGACTTGAGAAATGAGTGAAGGATCTCAGCGAGACTCTCAACAAAGAAACGGAAAACATAAAAAAGGAACCAACCAGAGAGGAAGAACTCAATAACTGAAATAAAAAATACACTGGAGGGAATAAATAGTAGACTAGAGGAAGAAGAAGACCAGATGACTGAACTGGAAGACAAAATAATGGAAAAAAATCAAGCTGAAGAGAAGAAAGAAAAAAGAAAAAGAAAAAAATGAGAGTAAACTAAGGGAACTCAGTGATACCACCAGGCATAATAACATTTGTATTATAGGAGTTCCAGAAAGAGATGAAAGAGAAAAAGTGACAGAAAATGTATTTGAAGATATAATAGCTGAAAATTTCCTGAATCTGGGAAAGGAAACAGAAATCCAGATCTAAGAGGCACAAGAAGGTCCACACCAAGACATACAGTAATTAAAATGGCAACAAGGAGTGATAGAGAGTTTTTAAAAGCAGAAAGAGAAAAGAAAACAGTTATATACAAGGGAAACTCCATGAGGCTATCAGCTGATATTTCAGCAGAAATTTTGCAGGTCAGAAGGGAATGGCATGATAACTCAAAGTATTGAAAGGTAAAAATATACAGCCAAGAATACTCTATCCAGCATGGCTATCATTCAGAATAGAAGGAGAGATAAAGAATTTGTTAGACAAACAAAAGTTGAACAAATTCACTGCCACTAAACCAGCCTTACAAGAAACATTAAAGGGGATTCTTTGAGTGGAAAGGAAAGACCATAAGCAGGAGTAAGAAAAGTAGGAAGCACATAAGCATTAAAAATAAACGTATCTATAAAAATCAGTCAAGAGATTCAAAAAATAAAAGGATGTAAGTATGACACCATATACTAAAACGTATGGAGAAGAAGAGTAAAAATTTAGTGCTTTTAGAATGGGTTCAAACTTAAGCAACCTTCAACTTAATATAGACTGCTATATGCATAAGACATTATATATAAACCTAATGATAATGACAAATCAAAAGCCAGTAATAGATATGCAAAAAAATAAAGAGAAATGAATCAAAGTATATGACTAAAGAAAGCCAGCAAACCATGAGAAGAGAGCAAGAGAAGAAAGCAACACAGAACTACAAACCAACCATATAACAAGTAACAGAATGGCAGTAAGTACATACCTTTCAATAATTACCTTCATTATAAATGAATTAAATGCTCAAATCAAAAGACACAGGATGTCAGAATGGATAAAAAGCCAAGACCCATCCAAATGCTGCCTATAAGTGTCTCATTTCAAACCTAAAGGTGCATGAAGATTGAAAGTAAAGGGGAGGAAAAGCATTTATCAGGCAAATGGAAATGAAAAGAAAGCTGGGGTAGCAACACTTACATGGGACAAAACAGACTCTAAAACAAAGAAGGACACTATATAATCATAAAGGGGAAAATCCAACAAGATATAACAATTATAAATATCTATGCACCAAACATGAAAGCACCCAAATACATTAAGCAGCTAGTAGTAAACATTAAGGAAGCAGTCAATAGTAATACAATAATAGTAGAGGACTTTAATACCCCACCTACTCAGTAGACAGACCATCCAAACAGAAAATCAATAAGGAAACAGTGGCTTAGAATGACACATGAGACCAGATGGATCTAACAGATATATTCAGAACATTCCATCCTAAAACAGTGGAATACACATTCTTTTCAAGTGCACATGGGACATTCTCCAGATTAGATCACATACTGGGCCACAAAACAAGTCTCAGCAAATTCAAAAAGACTGAAGTCATACCCATAATCTTTTCTGACCACAATGCTATGAAACTAGAAGTCAAACACAAGAAAAAAATTCTGGAAAGGCTGCAAATGCATGCAGGTTAAATAACATGCTACTAAACAATGAATGGGTAAACCAATAAATCAAAGAGGGAAGCAAAAATACATAGAGACAAATGAAAATGAAAACACAATAGTCCAAAATCTTTAGGATGGAACAAAAGCTGTCGTAAGAGGGAAGTTCATAACAATATGGGCCTACCTGAAGAAGCAAGAAAACTCAAATAAACAACAAACCTGACACCCAAAGGAACTAGAAAAAGAACAAACAAAACCCCAAACCAGTAAAAGGAAGGAAATAAAAACTTTAGAGCAGAAATAAATGAAATAGAAACTAAAAAAACAATAGACGAGATAATGAAACCAGGTGCTGATTCTTTGAAAAGATCAACAAAATTGATCAACTGTTAGCCAAATTCATTGAGAGGGAAAGGAAGAGAATGGACTCAGATAAATGAAATCAGAAATGAAAGAGGAAAAATAACAACCAACACCACAGAAATACAAAGGATTGTAAGAGAATATTATGAAAAATTATATGCCAACAAATTGGACAACTTAGAAGAAATGGATAAATTCTTAGAAACATACAACCCTCTGAATCAGGAAGAAATAGAAAATGTGAACAGACCGATTACCAGTAATGAAATTAAATCAGTAATAAAAAAACTCCCAGCAAACAAAAGTCCTTGCCTTCACGGATAAATTCTACCAAACATTTAAAGTTAATAGGTATTAACTTCTCAAACTACTAATAGGTATTCTCCTCAAACTACTCCAAAAAATATGAGGAAGGAAACTTCCAAATTCATTTTATGAGGCCAGCATTACTCTGATACCAAAACCACATAAAGACACTACAAAAACAAAAGAATTCTCTGATGCCAAAATCTCTGATGAACATAGATGCAAAACTCCTCAGCAAAATATTAGCTTAACCAAATCCAACAATACATTAAAGAAATCATTCACCACGATTAAGAGGGATCTATTCCCAGGATGCAAGGCTAGTTCAATATTTGCAAATCAATGTGATATACTACATTAATAAAAGAAGGGATAAGAACCATATGGTCATTTCAAAAGATGCAGTAAAAGCATTTGACAAAGGACCACATCCATTCATGATAAAAACCCTCATCGAAGTAGGTTTCAAGGAAACAGAAGAAAGGCCATATATGAAAAACCCATGGCAAATACCATACTCAATGGTGAAAAATGGAGAGCTTTTCCCCTAAGATTAGGAGCATGATAAAAAGCTTCTGCACAGCCAAGGAAACAATCAACAAAGCTAAAAGTCAACCTACAGAATGGGAGAAGATATTTTCAAATGACATATCAGATAAAAGGTTAGTATCCAAAATATATAAAGAACATAAAAAACTCAACACCCCCAAAGTAAATAATCCAATTAAAAAATGAGAAGACATGACCAGACATTTCTCTGTAGAATACATACAGATGGCCAAAAGACACATGAAAAGATGCTCATGATCACTTATATCAGGGAAATGCAAATCAAAACTACAAGGATATATCACCACACACCTGTCAGAATAGCTAAAATAAGGGGTGCCTGGGTGGCTGTCGGTTAAGCGTTCAACTTTGGCTTAAGTCATGAACTTGCAGTTTGTAAGTTCGAGCCCCGTGTTGGGCTCTGTGCTGACAGCTCAGTCTGGATCCTGCTTCAGATTCTGTGTCTCCCTCTCTCTGTGCCCCTTCCCTGCTCATTCTTTGTCTCTCTCTGTCTCTCAAAAATAAGTAAATATTAAAAAAAATTAAAAACAGAATGGCTAAAATAAAAAACACAAGAAATAACAGGTGTTGGCGAGGATATGGAGAAAAAGGAACCCTCACGCACTGTTGGTGGGAATGCAAACTGGTGCAGCCACTGTGGAAAACAGTATGGAGGTTCTTCCAAAAGTTAAAAATAGAACTACTACATGATCCAGTAATTCTACTACTGGGTATTTACCCAAATACAAATATACTAATTCAGAAAGATATTTGTACCCCTATAATTACTGCAGCATTACTTACAATAGCCAAGATATGGAAGCAGCCCAAGTGTCCACTGATTGATGAATGGATAAAGATGTGATGTGTGTGTGTGTCAACTCTACAACTTGACATTGTGTGTGTGTGTGTGTGTAGTGGCAGGCATAAAAAAGTATGACATATTGCCATTCGCAATGACAAATGACATGGTTGGAGCTAGAGAGTATAATGCTAAATGAAGTAAGTCACACAGAGAAAGACAAACACCATATAATTTCACTCATATGTGAAATTTAAGAAACAAAACAAATGAACCCAGAAAAAACAAGAGAGACAAACCAAAAAACAGATTCTTAACTATAGAGAACAAATTGATGGTTACCAGAGGGGAGAGAGGTGGGGGATGAGTAAAATAGGTGATAGGTGATGGGGATTAAGAGTACACTTATCATGATGAGTGCTGAGTAATGTACGAACTATTGAATCACTATATTGTATACCTGAAACTCATGTAACAATGTATGTTACATACACTGGAATTTAAAAACTAAAATTTTAAAAAAAATTTTAAATTTTAAAATGGAGATAGAATGGCATCCACCGACCAGTGAGAAATAAGAACTGTATTCCAACTACCCCATGATGACCATAGATTTGCGGATATGCAAAAATTTAGAAAATACATCTGATTTGAGGAAAGATTTCCAACAACAAATGAATGTGAACAAGAGTACTCAAGCTAAGAGCATGTGGAGAAGAAAGGAAAAGAGTGATGTGCAATGAATCTTCCAAGTTAACTGTCTTTAAATAGTTCGATATAAATTAATAATGAGAAACTGAGGATATGGAAAATAAATAAAAACAAAGAGCACTGAAAAAGAAGAGACACAGTGCCAGAGATATTCTAACCACAGTCACGAATGGAAAGCAGTAAAGGTACTCAGCAATTCCTAGTAGCAGGTGGTTGCGATAGGAAAGAAATACAAGCATTACAAATGGGTCCAGAGGAGGCTGGATGCAGAGCAAGGATGATAAATTATTCTAAAGATCTCGCCTTACTGGGGAAAAGAGTGAGGAAGGTGAGTATTCTGGTGGGGGAAATATTGGTTATCATGTTTCAAAAAATAAAGAAATTGATGTCTAATGATAAGTGCTAAAAATTGAAAAGTAGAGTGGCATTTACAAATTAATCAGGGGGAAAAAACTGTAAAGACCCAAGTAAAAATAAATAATAAAGAACTATGGAAGGAATACCAAGAATATTAGTCAAGACATAAAACTCCTACAAATACTATCACTGTCTGACACTCTGCCAGATTCAACTGAAACTAAACTTGGCTGCAGTCTGTTTCCAAGAAAACAGAATGGGAAAGGGGTAAAGCGAAGCTGGAAATGAAGAGAGGGGCAAAAAGCAGAAAAACATAAATTAAGCAAAACAGGGGCAGGATGGGCAATTACGATCAGGAAAGATTAAAGTGAAAAGTGATACAGTGGACAGTCATGTTTACATATGTAGATATGGATATAAATAGACATACATACACAGATATACATGAGTTCTTACAACTTGTAAAAATAAAATTTCCAATGGGTAAAAAATGTCAAGTTGTAGAGTTAAAATTTTCACAAAGAAGCAACAAAAGCAGCCTGTGGACTGCTGGACACAGTCCACACTGGCAGCACCTAGAATACTTGTTCAAGTCATTTGCAATGTTTAAAAAGTGTGTGTTTGTGAGGTGCCTGGGTGGCTCAGTTGATTAAGCATCTGACTTCGGCTCAAGTCATGATCTCACCGCTCATGGGTTCCAGCTCCGTGTCGGCCTCTGTGTTGACAGCTTAGAGCCGGGAGCCTGCTTTGGGTTCTGTGTCTCCCTCTCTCTCTGTGTCTTCCTCTCTCTCTGCCCCTCCTCTGCTCATGCTCTGTCTCTCAAAAATAAATAAATGTTAAAAAATTATAATAAATAAATAAATATTTTTTTTAAATTAAAGTGTGGTTGGGAGGGTGGAGGGAGAATCTCCCAAAAGACAATCTAGAAGCAATTCCTCAGAATTCTGTGTAAAAATAGCAGAATCAGCTTGTTTTTGCTTTACCATAGCAACAAAGAATAAGATTTTGAGTTTCCAGTTTGTAAGTTGTAAGGGCATTTGCACCTAGGTCAGTGGTTCTTATCCTGGGTGATTTTGCCCCATAGGTACGTTTGGCAATGTCTTGAGACATTTTTTGATTGCGACAACCAATGGTGGGAAGTCTTAACTGGTATCTAGTGGGTAGAGGCTATGGATGCTGCAAACATCCTACAATTCACAGGACAGTCCCCCAAAACAACGAATTATGTGCCCCACCATGCCAATAGTTCCAAGGCTGAGAAACCTTGCTAGAGTGACCAACTAATGTGGTTTGCCCAGGACTGGAGAGTTTCTCAGAACTAAGAACTTTCAGCTCAAAAACCAGGAAAATCCTACATTATTGTAAATCAAAATGACAGGCAAAATAATATGGCTGTGTAAGGAGCATTTTGGGGCACTCAAGATACTGACCTTAGTTGGACTCCTATCTGTATCTCTACAGATTGCTTCACAGCTCCTTTAAAGTTAATTTGGAGCTACAAATATAAAAAGATAGAGTTTACTCCACTTTCAGAAAAATTTTCTTTGGGACAGTGTCCTCATAATATTTTTTAACATAGTAAATGGGCATAAAGACTAATCCATAAAGCGCTATACATCTGTTAGAATAAAAACTGTATAATTAAAAAGTGGAATAATTCTGTTCATAAATGATACCTAAATAACCCTGATTTTATAAAGAAAATCTTCTCTATATTTCAAAAATAATTCTAATTAATAGACTAATTCCTAGGACTAATATGGGTTTTTAACAGATATATAGTTAAGATAACTTGCCAAAAATTCAAAAATAAAATTATGCTTTAGAAATATTCTGGTTTTTTTTAAATTTTTTTTTTTAACATTTATTTATTTTTGAGACAGAGAGAGACAGAGCATGAACAGGGGAGGGGCAGAGAGAGAGGGAGACAGAATCGGAAGCGGGCTCCACGCTCTGAGCCATCAGCCCAGAGCCCGACGCGGGGCTCGAACTCACGGACCGCAAGATCGTGACCCGGGCTGACGTCAGACACTTAACCGACTGAGCCACCCAGGTGCCCCGAGAAATATTCTGTTTTTTAGGGAAGATGTTTCTGCACTGTAAAATTAAATACTGACTCAGAAGTATGGCAACTTTATTTTTTTTTTTTTTTTTTGAGAGAGGGAGAGAGAGTGCACGCAAGTGAGGGAGGGACAGGGAGAGAGAGAATCCCAAGCAGGCTCTGTGCTGTAAGTGCAGAGTCCGACAGGGGGCTCAGTCTCACAAACCATGAGATCATGACGAAGTATGGAAACTTTACAGATGCAGTAATTCAGTGGTCTCTTTACGTGTCCTGAGAGCCCGTTGGTAGATTTATATTCAGAATAACAATAAAACAGATATAACAATTCCAGACAACCATTTCTACTTATATCACTTTCTTAAAAGCAAACAAACATTTCCTAGATTCCCCCCATATGACTTCCCTTTTAATCTTACTGCCAGAAGTAGGTCACATGCTCATTTTTTTTAAATTGTGATTTAAAAAAGGCATACCGGCAAAAGACAGGGTATCCATTCTCACCACTCCTATTGAATTAGCATAGTACTAAAAGTCCTAGCTAGAGCAATCATTCAAGAAAAAGAAATACAACATATTAGAATTGGAAAGGAAGAAGTAAAATTGTCTCTATTCGCAGATGATATGATTTTATATATATAAAATCCTAAAGACTCAACCAAAAAACTATTAGATCTAAGCAATGAATTCAGTGAAGTTACATCATACAAAATTAATATACAAAAATGAGTAGCATTTCTGTACATTACTAACGTATTTTCCAAGAAAAATAAATCTATACCATTTGCAATAGCATCAAAAAAAAAACACTTAGAAGTAACTTTAACTACAAAGATGAAAGATGTCTACTCAGAAAACAAAACACTGATGAAAGAATTGAAGGAGACACAAATAAATGGGAAAGAATCCTATAATCGTGGATTGGAAGAATTAATGCTGTTAAAATGTCAATATTATCAAAATTCCTCTGTAGATTCAATGCAATCCCTATCAAGATTCCAATAGCATTTTTTTACAGAAGTAGAAAAAACACTGCTAAAATTAATTTAGAACTACAAAAGCCAAATAGCCTGAATAGCCAAAGAAATCCTGAGAAAGAAGGAAAAAGAGAAGGCATCACACTTACTGATTTCAAGTTATACTATGAAGCTTTAATCATAACAACAGTATGGTGCTGGTATAAAACAGACAAACAGACCAATGGAACAGAAAACCCAAGCATATACAAATCAACTAGTATTTGACAAGGGAGCTAAGAATACTCAATAGAGAAAAGACAGTCTCTTCAATAAATGGTGCAGGGATAATTCGATATTCACATGTAAAAGAATGAAACAGGACCCATATCTTACACCACTCACAAAAATTAACTCAAAATAGATTAAAGACTTACGTGTAAAGACCTCAGATCATGAAACTCCTAGAAGAAAACAGGAATAAAGCTCCTTGTCATGGGTCTTGGTAATGAATTTTCTGGGTATGACACCTAAAATACAAGCAACACAATAAAAAATAAGTTGGACTACATCAAACTAGAAAACTTATGCATGAAAAAAAATCAACAAAAAGACTATTTATAGGACAACTGTGGTTAACAATTCATTATCACCTAAAATGTGCCAGGAATCCACTAAACACTTTTCAAGCAAGCACTAAAACATCAATGATGGAAGTTTTACTCTCACTTAAAAATATTTACAGTTACTTGATTAATTGAGCTCTTATTCTGGGCAGTTAGAGAAGGGTGTCTGTGATTCCCAAGTGAAGATCCTAATCTTCATATCTTTCCCCAACAATCTTAAGAAAATGGAGATAGTATTTATGGGTTCCCCATGTTGTTATCAATCATTCCTATATTTTTTGAGATCTGAGCTCTCTCTAAAGCAAAGTTCTTTAAATCATGACGTAACACACCAAGATCAGAGTTAAAAAAAAAAGTGGAGACCTTAATCTGGTAAATGTCGTTGCTCATTTCTTCCTGATACATTAGACCTGGGGTTAATTCAAATGCAGGAAATAGTGAAGCAACTTCAGTTACTGAGCTGGAAGGTCTCCTTCACCCTTTACTTGAGCAGAGAAGTTCCACCTGCATGCTCTATGCAATTCTTTATTTCCTTTTTATCAAATTATAGTTGACACGCAATGTTACATTCATTTCAGGCATACAACATAGTGTGGGTACAACTCTATACATTATGCTATGCTCACCATAGTGTAGCCTCCATCTGTCACATACAACACTATTACAATACCACTGACTCTATTCGCTAAACTGTCCCTTTCATCCCTGTGACTCATTCATTACACAACTGGAATCTATGCAGTACTTTATATTAAATTTTTTCCAGGAACAAAGAGAGTGTTCACGCAGCCTTTAGTCTTGAAAATAGAATAAAGGTGGATTGGGGACGGTAAAGCACAAAAGAACGAGATTCTCTCTGAGAGACATGTTCAGCTAATGCTATAACTTAAATTGGAAAAAGTGAAATATTTATATCAGGCTAGGACAGCCCTTCAAGATCTTGGGCCAGTCATTTACCTACTCCCATCCTCTCTCAGCTCTTTCATCTTTTTCATAAAACAACATGGCTGGAGAAGATGGCAAAGGTTATCTGTGATTGCATTGATGTCAAAATGACTATGATCCATAGCCTATCTATAAACCTCACATAGCTCTCACCCTAACCCATATTGCTGCCACACCCCTCAACCATTGTGGTATGGCTGCTTAATTTCTATAGTCTTTTTCTAGATCTTAGCAAATTAAAACAAATAACACAGTATTTTAGTCCCCACACTGTCCATAGAAGTTAGGAATCCCTCTTCCAACTATATAGCTTGGGTGTTCTTTTGCTGAGTTTCTTTAAATGGCTTGAGGATTGCAACACCCGTATCTAGGACTCTGTGATCTGAACGTATAAGGGTAAGAATGGATTCTGATTCCACTGAGGTTTTTATTGGGTTCAAAATCACAGTAGACACAAGGAGTGGACTCTCTTTCTCTAGGTTATATTTAGAAATGGAGGAAGTAAGTAGGCATAGCTCCTTGATGATTTGTGTGGTCTTGCCCAAGGGTGACTCGTATGACTTTGGACAGTTTTTCTACCTCTAAACATTTGTTTTCTGCAGCCCCTCCACTGCCCCATTTCCTCAGGAAGCAGTACAATGAGGGGGGGAAATGTGAGTTTGGTTTAATATCTTTGTAGTTTTTCATGTTTTTTTAAAATGCCCATGCTTTAGAGTTAGGTAGATCAGAGGTCAAAGACATGGTAATAGCCTTGGGAAAGTTACTTATGCCTCAATTTCCTCATCTATGAAATGTGGGTAATTACATCTCCTTTTTCAGGTGATGTTCTTTAAGTGCAGTACCATAATGAAGTATCTTGGCACTTGGCACATACCAAGAACTTGGAAAAGTTGTTTATTTCTCCCTTCATCTTCACCCCTTCCTTTGGAATGAATGTCAAAACCATAAAAATAAATTGCCTGTATTACTTCTACTTTTGTAGAATTCCTATTGAGGACATGTTCTTGATTTAGGGGGGTTCGACAATACTCAGCCTATGAATAAAGTAATCCATGATACATGGATAAACATTCAAAGCTGGCTTTACATCCAGCTTTGTCACTGAACATGTCATCTAGCTACTACTACACAGGATGCAACTGATAAGTCAGGGATTCACAGTGTCCCAAAAGGTCATCTCACTGGACTACAGGAAAGATTTTGAAGAAGTCATTTTATCATTTTATACATCAGATCCTATCCCAGGGAGGTCATCATTTCTAAGTGTGACTCAGGCACTGCTACCCACAGCCCTATCTTAAAACCAGCAAAGCATTTGCTAAGGTGCTCTTCTCCTGGGGTCATAGCCAGAATCCTAGAGGGGTTTTCAGCAGTGGTTGGCAAACTACTACTCAAGGGCCAAATCTGGCCCACTGCTTGTTTTTGTATAACGGGAGCTAAGAATGATATGTACATATTTTAATAGTTGAAAAAAATAAAATGAAGAATAATGTTTCATGATATGTGAAAATTATATGAAATTCAAATTTCAGTGTCTGTAAATAAAATTGCTTTGAAACACAGCCACACCCATTCATTTGTGCATTATCTATGTATGCTTGCATGCTACAATGGCAGAATTGAGTAGTTGCTACAGAGACTATATGGCACACAAAGCCTATTATATTAACCAACTGGCCCTTTACAAAGTTTGCTGTCCCCTAGTGTAGAGCACAGGCTCCAGGGCCATGTGGCCTGGAAGCCAAGCTCAGCTCTGTGTTCATCCCACTTAGGAAAATTCTCTCATCTCCTCTGTTTCCTCAACTGTATAATGAGGATGATATAACCATTTACCTTATGGGATTCTATGAGGTTTTAGTGAATATATAAAGTGTTTAGAAGAGGGTCTGTCACATATTAAGTACTGTATGTATCTGTTGTTATTAGTTGCCACAATTTTTTTCATAAACTAAAACAGCAGCAACTTAACAATTTGTTAACAATAATTGTAAGAATTTCATTTGTAGCACTCCATTAAATTTAATTGTTTAGCAGTGGGGTAGTGGGAAGATGTCTGAAGACAACTGAAAACACAATTAGCATAGTTGCTTATCCATAAAGTTCATTCTGCACACTCACAAATATTTCATACATTATATGATCTTTCAAACTTGAGTCTTGAAAGAGCTTACACTCAACTTTGAGTTCAGTCCTCTCCATCTATTCTTTATTCTTGGTTACTTCTACAGAAATGGACTTCAAAGCAGAGGTCAAGTAACAGAAGAGAGAGCCCCAAAATAAATCTGTGCATATACAATTAACTGATCTTCCGCAAGAATGTCAAAAATACACCATTGAGAAAGGATGGTCTCCTCCACAAATGGTGTTGGGAAAACCAGATATCTGTACACAAAAGAATAAAAAAATTGGAATCTTATCTTACACTATACACAAAAATCAACTCAAAATGGATTAAAGACAATATAAGACCAAAAACTATAAAACTCCTAGAAGAAAATATAGGGGAAAAATTCCATGACATTGGAGTCTATCTTAAAACCAGCTCTATCTTAAAACCAGCAAAGCATTTGCTAAGGTGCTATTCTCCCAGAGTCATAGCCAGAAGACAATGCCAAGGCAATGATTTCATAGCTATGACAACAAAAGCATAGGCAACAAAAACATAAATAGACAAGTAGGACTATATCATACTAAAAACCTTCTGCACAACAAAGGAAACAACAGAATGAAAAGGCAAACCATGAAATGGGATAAAAATGTGCAAACCATATACCTGATAAGGAGTTAGTTTTCGAAATATATAAGGAATTTTTACAACAGCAAAAAACTAATAACCCACTTTGATAATGGGCTAAAGAAGCCAACAGAAACATGAAAAGGTGTTCAACATTAATGGTCATCAGGAAAATGCAAATCAAAACCACAATGAGATATCACCTCACACCTGTCAGAATGGCTAAAATCAAAAACATAAGAAACAATAGGTGCTGGTAAGGATGTGGAGAAAAAGGAACCCTCTTACACTGTTGGTGGGAATACAAACTGGTGCAGCCACTGTGGAAAATAGCATACAGGTCGCTCAAAAAATTAAAAATAGAGCTACCTAATGAGCCAATAACTCCACTACTGGATATTTACCCAAAGAATATGAAAGCACTAATTTAAAAAGATATTTGCACCCCTGTGTTTATTACAGCATTATTTACAACAGCCAAATTATGGAAGCAACACAAGTGTCCACAAGAAGGATGAATGGATAAAGAAGATGCAGTGCATATATACAATGGGATATTACTTAACCATAAAAGAGAATGAAATCTGGCCATTTGGAACAACATGGATGGAGGTAGAAAGTATTACACTAAGTGAAATAAGTCAGAGAAAGACAAATACCGTATGATTTTTTATATGTGGAATTTAAGAAACAATACAAATGAACAAAGGAAAAAAGACACAAACCAAAAAACAGATCCTTAACTATAGAGAACAAATTGGGAGATGGGTGAAGAAGTAGGTGAAGAGGATTAGGAGTACACTTATCATTATTAGCACTGAGTATAGAACTGCTGAATCACTATATTGTACATCTGAAGCTAATATAACTAATATAAACTAATTTAAGTATACTGGATTTAAAATTTTAAAAAATTTTAATGGGCTAAATAATTAAATAAATATTTCTCCAAGGAAAGTATACAAATGGCCAACAAGTACATGAAAAAGTGCTCAATGCTACTAATTATCAAGGAAATACCACACTGAGCTATCACTTCACACCTCCACTATTAGGAACCCCCACCTGACCAGACAACAAGTGTTGGTAACTATGTAAAATAATTGGAATTCTTGCATATTGTTGATGGGAATGCAAAATGGTATATCCACTATGTAAAACGGTATTGAGTTTCCTCAATTAAACTAAATTTAAATTTAAAATAAAACTACCATATGATCCAGGGGTGCCTGGGTGACTCAGTCAATTGAGTGTCTGACTTCCCATGGTTTCGGCCATGATCTCATGGTTTGTGGGTTCAAGCCCCACTTTGGGCTCTGTGCTGACAGCTCAAAGCTTGGAGCCTTCTTTGGATTCTGTGTCTCCCTGTTTCTCTGCCCCTCCCGTGCTAGTGTTCTCTCTCTGTCTCTCAAAAATAAATAAACATTAAATTTTTTTTTTAAAAAGAAAAGAGGATTTCAAAGAGCTATTTACACAGCCATGTTCATCGCAGAATTATTTGCAATAACCAAGATGCAGAAGCAACCCAAATGTCCATCTATGGATGAATGAATTTAAAATGTGGCATATACATGTAATAGAGTTTTATCCAGACTTAAAAAGAAGGAAATCGTGTCATATGCTACAACATGGATAAATTTCAAGGACATTATGCTAGGTGAAATAAGCCAATCACAAAAAGACAAATACTTCATTATTGTAATTATTGAGGTATCTGAGGTAATCAATCTCATAGAAACAATGCTGGTTTTGAGGGGCTGGAAGAAGGAGCAAATGGGGAGTAGATGTTAATAGGTACAGATTTTCAGTCACACAGGATGAAAAGTCCTAGAGACCTGCTGTATAACACTGTGCATGTAGTTAACAACACTGTATTGTACACTTAAACATTTGTTAAGAGGGTAGATCTCCTGTTCATTGTTCTTACCAGACAAAAGGAAAAAAATAAGAAAAAAGAAAACTCCGCGGAGGCCAAAGACTCAAAAATTGCCTAATCTACCTCGATAATAGCTTTGGAATTTGAAAACAGTAATCTACTTCCTAAATCAAACATTAAACAAAGTTTATTTGATAGGTAACAACAGGGACTATTAAAGTTGTTCTCACAACTCAGGACTTATCATCTTTGGAGTTTGAGCAGCCAAAAAGAGGACTTGGAAGAGAGTTATACATTAGAAGAAAACAATGACCCTAGTGGGAACACAGCCCGGAAACTTGGAATGGAGGAACCCTGTCCACCATGGTGAACAGCACGTCACCACACTCAACAGGTGTTCCAACATTTGTTAAATGTTTATGACTCAATTTTTCAGTGCAGCCTCCGTAGCAAATAATGTGAATGTTGCTCATCAGTGCATTTCTTAAAACGTTCAAATTCAGAAAAACATTCACGACTGAAATGACATGAAACCAAACCAAAAAAAAAAAAAAAAAAAAAAAAATCTCACACCTGAATTGCTCACCTCAGACTGTTCAACGAGGGTGAAAAGAAAAATGCATGAAGAGAACCATTTCCTGAATCTGCCTAAAAGAATAGTTCTAACCTTTCACCTTCCTGAATATTTACCAGGGCACTCTTAGCTTGCCCTAAACTTTTCTTGTATACAAAGTGGCTGAGTAATTTTGGAGAAGGGGGATTGTTTCGCCTGAATCATCAAGATAATTCAAACAACTCATTTTCTAAGAACCTGGGCGGGGTTGCCTTGCCAGTCAATGCCCTCCGTCCTCCCCAGGCCATATGACACCCAGCTTAACCAAGAGCTGACCGCGTCCCCTAGCAAGAAAACAGGCCGGTGTTCAGTGAAATGTGCAACCGCAAACCAAAGGCTCGCTTGCACACAGTTCCTTAAGTTTATTCCTGTTTTCCAAGGGCGTTTTCTTATTCTGATTTTCCAACGTCTCCTTCCCTCACAGGCATCTAAGAGCTGTCCTAATGCATCCAGCTCCTTCCCTGCAAAACTGCACTCCGCTTAGAGCCGAGCGGCCCAGACTAACGAAGTTGGTTAAAATGTTCAAAAGTATCAGAATATAGCCGAGTTAGGAAGAAATAAAGAACCCCAGAGGCACCGTACTGGTGTTGGAATGTGCCATTCGTTTCGCAGGGAGGAATGCCACCGGCGTGAACTGCGTCGCAGGTCCCAGGCACTTGCGGGAACCTGGCTTGGGCGCGACCCCGGCACAGGAAGCGCGGAGCCACGCGGTGCGCACGCAGAGGGCTGAGGCGGGAGCCGAGCGCCGAGCGGGAGGGGGCTCCGGCGCGCGTCCCCCGCCGCCCGCGTGGTGCGTTCCGGGGCGGCCCCGGCGGGAGGGTGAGGGCGGTGGCGGTGGCGGCGGCGCAGTCTGCACCATGGCGTACCCCGGGCACCCTGGCGCCGGCGGCGGGTACTACCCAGGCGGGGTAAGTGCAGCCCGCGCGGGCTGGTGGCCCGGGCGCAACCCTGGGACACCGCGGACGCCGAGAGGCCACGCTGGGCCACTCCGCCGGGGCGGCTCCGCGGGCGCCTCCCGCCCCCACCCCGGGCTTCTCCCGCCCCCACCCCGGGCTTCTCCCTGCCCGCTGCCTCGCCCCAGGCCGCTGCCCTTCGGCCTCATCCTGGGGCTCCCTCCTTCTCCGCGTCCCTTCGCCCTGCGGGTGGCTGCGTGGGGCCGAGGCGCGGGTGGGCTTTGATCCAAGAAGCCCACCCTGTGACTTTGGGACACGCGGCGTGAAATTGTGTAAATTCGCTTCCTTCCCCTCCGGGTTTCCCCTGAGAGCAACAGCCATTTTAATCTCGAATGGCCCTGGGATCCACCTCCCATCTTTAAAAGAAAGTGGGATTAAAAGAGAAGTTGGGGGAAAGACCGCTAGAGTAAAAGCCTTCCGGGAGGAAGGCCGCCTCGCCGGGCGCCTGGGATGTGCGTCGTCGTGGGAACTGTTTCTGAAAAGGAATGTTCCTTCGCCGCGCCTCCTCGCCCAGGTGCTCGCCGCCAAATAGCCTAACCGAGACACCTAAGCACGGCCTAGGCTACACCTGTCTCAAAATGCTTCAAAACACCATAATCGTTGTAAAAGGAAAAGGAAGACAATTCCGAGTTCTGCCCTTAAGTTGCTTGCCTAGGCTGCATTTAATCAGTAACCTGCAGGTTAATTGGGATTTTGAAAGTTGCTTCGCTCATGCAGATGTCACTATTCGGGACATCTCATTTTGGTCCAAGCTGCCAGTTTTTACATTGTGATGGAGCGGGAATGAAAGAAAAGGGGTGGGATGATTGCAGTTAGAGCGTGCTGGTGGTGGGGAGGTGAACCATGGATGTGAAGGGCCGGCATTTGCCTAGCTTTGCACAAAGGCATTCAGTGGTGAAAGAATAACACTGGATTCAGTGGGATGATGCTTTTGTGTTTGTTGTTTTACAGTATGGAGGGGCTCCCGGAGGGCCTGCGTTTCCCGGACAAACTCAGGATCCGCTGTATGGTTACTTTGCTGCTGTAGCAGGACAGGTTAGCTTTTTCCGTTAATATTAAAGAATTGTCAGAGTCTTCATTTGTATTAGCTGTTGTTAGAGTGGCATGGAAAAAAGAACTCTCCTCTGGAAAAGAATCCCTTTGCTTGTGGAAAGAAAAGAAGAGAGAAAGAATGAAGTTTATAGTCAGTTACTTATTTCTGCATATTCAGAACAAATTAGGACAAAGTGTTACCTGTATTTATGTTAGTTCACTTCAAGACTAAATTTGTGATTGAATTAATGCCAGAACGAACAGAATAAAGGGCAATAAATATACTGTGAGGATCTGTAAAGTAGAAAGATGTTTTTAGAACGATGAATTGTCAGGGTCCATGGTGGTTTACAGAGAATAAATTCCGGATCTGGTGAACACAAACCCTTGTTAGTACGGTTTACAGACATGTGCCAGTAATCATGTAGTCAGATTCTAATGGTCGCTTTCTTTGGATTGAATTTGTTAATCAATTACCCCCTGAGGAAATAGATACTTATGTTAAAAACTTACCAGCTTCAACATAAGAAAGTTACTTACTATTCCCTTACTATCAGGAAGTGAATCTTGTGCACAGTACTTTCTCTTTGATGCTGATGCTGTTACTAGGTCAGCTCTTCCATGTCCGTATAAGGTGTTGTGGCTTGTTGACCCAGAGAGAGAATTAAGGTGGGCTCCTGGAGACCTTTGACTTCTCTATATTATGTGGTAGGACAGGCGGTGGTGTACATTGAGGAAGGACGCTTCCCTAGTTCACCACGCCGCTGTGTATGGTAAATTCACTGCTGGTAGAACCCAGTCCTCTCCAGAAGGGATGTTTGCTCTTTTGTCTTGGCATTTACCTTTGTTTTGATCAAAAGCAAGAAACAGCACAGTCTTAATGTGAAGAAGCTGTAGAATATTATGGGATAAAAATTCAAGACCGCCTTGCAGAAAAGCATTCTAAGAACTATAACTCAAGAAATTGAATGGAAAATTGAGTCCAAAACCGAAAGAGCATCCATTTAAGTATCTGCTTAATCGGTTAATGATCTGTATCTCTGAAACCACAAGACAGGGCAAAGCTCAAGACTTGTGTTCTTAGATTGCCTGTGCCTCCAGCCCTGTAAGTGACCCCACCTGCTTTGCTTGCAGCTGACTGGGCCTACACCTACATCAGCATAGCCATTGTCTTTCAAATTATTGATCCTGCTCTGCACTTAGAAGTTACAATCCTCATGGACGTGAGGGATTTAGGTATTTTATTTTTAAATCCCTAAAAACAACATATATCTAGTTGTGAACTTGGTTAGCCAATAAATAGGCACTGGGAACCTGTATATAATTGTAGTTCTGAAAAAAACCATTCACCTCGTCATAAACCAAGGGATCACAAAGGCCTCTGTTTTATCCAGACTTTATTCATGGATGTTAGCTTTGTATGCTGCTATGCCTTTACCACCCCCGCTCCCCACAAAAAAATAGCTAGAAAGAGGAATAAGACTTTAAAGCAACTATATAAATAATTTTAAATGCTTAAATGGCAGTTTCCTAGCTCAGACTAAAAGAAGAGTAGTTCAAGACAGAAACTAATTTCATTCACACATTAAAAAAAAAACTTGTGTATCAGAAGAAGAAACTGAATTTACCTCAGTGTTTCATTAAAAAGACCAACCTTCCACTTGAAAATTTAATCCCAAATCTAATTGAGGAACTTAGAGGAATGATAAGAAGATAATGTTAATACTAAAGTAGAGGTGTAAGCAGCTTTCCAACCTTGTGAATTCGTATGTAATAATTATTTAAAATAGAGTCTGAAATTGAATGCCCACTTAAGTATCACGAAATGTATTTTGTTCGTTTATGGCCCTAAGTATGCATTTGTGGAAGAGGACTTAACTATTTGTTTTTCTTTCATTATTATTTTTGAAAGTAGAATTGGGAAAGGAATGCCTATGTTTGGAAGGCATTCTTTTTTCCAAAAAGTAAAAAAGGTCTTACGCATGAAAATGCTCATTTTCTTTGTCATTGCTAAAATAATATACTGAAAGTGAACAAAGAACTAGAACGTACAAATCATTATTGTAATTTGTCTTCCTATTTTTTTTTTTTTTTCAAAAGGATGGGCAGATAGATGCTGATGAATTGCAGAGATGTCTGACACAGTCAGGCATTGCTGGAGGATACAAACGTAAGTTGACAATCCCACAGTACTCTTCTGTTTCGTATTTTAACTTCCTTATGATTATAGCCTCCAAGGAAATTGAGCTTTTCTGATCCAGCATAATTTAGAATTTCAAAAGCTAATTTTGGTTGTTTATTATCACAAAATGTGAATTTGAAAACAGCTGTTAATAAATCATTCTACACTACCTGCCCGTTTAGCGGGTCCATTGGATTTGGAACCTTTGGAAGCAATGAGATGGGCAGCGTGGTCTCCTTCACAGAGGACGAGGTAAGGTGCTGAAATGAAATCTGCTAGGTCAGGTGTCATTAATGACAGGAGCTAACATTTACAACTGACCATTTGCCGAGAGTTGACTGCCCTGAGGCTGATGGCACTTAGGACTTTGAGTGCCTGGTCCTGTGCACCTGCTCCCCAAATGTCCTGTCCTGCACTCCTAGTTCTGAGTGGTCAGTCCTGTCCTGCGTTCCCCACAGTGGCTGGTCCCCACCCCTGGTGCTCAGGAAACGGGTTCTGCATTCGTGGGCTCTGAGCATGCTGCTGGCAACATGAGTGCTTGCCATGACATCCCCCAGGTCTTTCTTCATTTCTCTTTCTGCTTCAGAGAGTGTGGGCAGGCTATGTTGGAAGTGCCCTTCCTAATTTCTTAACTCTTTGCACTAGTCTTCCTTCTGGCCTCGTCCTCAGTTCTGCCACCTTATAATTCAGTGCTTACACCACCTTCCTGCCTTTTGAAAGAGCTCTTTGCCACGAGCTACAGATGGGGAATGATCGCAGAAGTACTGCATCTTATCAGTGCCTCTCAACCTCCCATGTACATCCCACTTGCTTCTTTTCCAATCAGATCCTGACCCTGACAGATCCATAAGGTAGAAAGTAGTGTCTTGACTTGCTAACTTCTTTGCCTGTTGTTAATGGGTACAAAACATCAAATCAGAACCTGAGCTGTTGGTAAATTGTGAATTAAAATGCTCAAACTACAGGGGTGCCTGAGTGGCTCAGTTGGTTAAACGTCTGACTCTTGGTTTTGGCTCAGGTCATGATCTGTTGGTTTGTGAGTTCGAGCCCTGCATCAGGTTCTGCGCTGACAGTGCAGAGCCTGCTTGGAATTCTCTCTCTTTGCGCCTACTGTGTGATCTGTCTCTCTCAAAATAAATAAATAAACTTTAAAAATAAAATGCTCGAACTAGAAGTCACACATGAAGATTTATGGTCGCATTTTCTTTGACTGTTTGACATGGCATATTTACTAGATGGCTCTCTTCCTAAACTATTTGCATTTCTATTTTTATCCTTTGTATTATATGACTTAAGTATCCTATTAATATTTCCTAGTTGGAGGAATTAATATGAAAGAGGAACCGTTTGCATTTCTCATTTAATCTGGTCCTAAACAAAAGAAGCACTTTCTAGATTTGGGAATTTTTTTTTTTTTTTTTTTAAGTGTTGTAGGGAATACATTTAAAGTGTTAAATGTTAACCTCAAGCAGTTGGGGCTAGTGAACATAGCAGGTTTAATAGGGTTTATGAAAGTGAGCTGTGTAGCAACATAAACTATTACTCTGTACCCTTTCAGTAGAAGAGGTGTGGCAGGTTTTAAAATCTGACTAACAAATGGACTGTATATCCTGGGAGAACAGTCCTTTTAAAAATTTCATATGAGGAGGCGCCTGGGTGGCTCTTGTCAGTTAAGCGTCCGACTCTTGGTTTCAGCTCAGGTCATGATCTCATGGTTCGTGGGTTTGAGCTGTGCATAGTTTCTGTGCTGATAGTGCAGAACCTGTTTGAAATTCTCTCTCCCTCTCTCTCTGCCCCTCCCCTGTTCATGTTCTCACTCTCTCTCAAAATAAATAAACTTAAAAAAAATTTTTTTTTAATTTCATGTGAGAAAATCATGTTTAGTGATGGCCGTAGAGCAGTGAGTTATAGGGAAGACATTTCCTGAGTCATCAGAGCCATGTGATTGAATTAATTTGCTTACCATCCTCTGGTTGTGGAGGCTGTAATAAATCACAAAACCATCCTGCTTGTGAAGTGTCACAGTGAGTTTCATGATACAGAAATTGTACAGCCATTGGTGTTTTTTAAACCCAGCTTCCAAACCAAAAAGTACAGGTGGAGGTGGAATGAGGAACAGAGAGTATTCCAGCCTAGTTCCTACAGTCATCTTCTCCAGCTTAAAAGGAACCGGTCATACTCAGAAGTGGAGTTGATAAGAAACGTTGCTCTAGTCTGTAAGATAGTAATTCAGCTTCTTTTTTTTCCCCATGAGTGTAGCCGTTACTCTATGGTAAGGCTGAGAGAAACAACTGAAGGTAATGTTTTCCTGCTAGGTCCATTACATTTTGGATTTCTACTAGAAGAAAAGATGTATGAGGCATTTTAGTAGAATGAACAGGAGAAGGGAGAGAGTAAAAATAAAATTATCAAAGACTCTTGAAGCTATTTAAAATAGAATAGCACTAGTATTTCTTGGGACACCTAGGTGGCACAGTAGGTTAAGCGTCCAACTCTTGGTTTCGGCTCAGGTCATGATCTCACAGTTCGTGAGTTTGAGCCCCATGTAGGGCTCTGCACTTAACAGCACAGAGCCTGCTTTGGATTCCCTTGTCTCCCTCTTTCTTTGCCTCTCCCCTGCTCACACGTGCTGGGTGTGCACGTGTGCTCTCAAAGTAAATTTTAATAAATAAAAGCAAACTATTTCTGGAGAAAAATAAAATTAAAATTGAGCAAGAGATGTCCCTACCCAAACTTCTGTGACATCAGTGTTCTAGTTCATTAGAACTGTCTGGAATAGTGAATTTTCTCTCATTCACTTTTGTTCCCTGCCCATCACATTCCCTCTTTTAAACCCTTCTCACAAAAGATGACCAGATTTTTGGGCTTCCTGACACATCCTCTAACCTGTTAGTTTCTTCTTCTAAAATTCTTTGGTAGCTCCTTGGTACCTGTAAAACAAAACCTAAACCCTTAGTAGGAATTCAAGATCTTCTAATGTAGCCTCATCAAGCCTCCCACTTACTTTGCTTGGCCTGAACTTTCCTGATACACTTTGCTTATGCTGGTCCATAGCACTACTTAACTGTCCCCAAATGTCCCTCATCTTTCCTGTCATTCAAGGCTTGACTTAAATGCTGCTGCTTCTGTGAAGTGCTTCTTAGTAGGAAGGAGCCTCCTGCTCCTCAGTACTTCCTGGTACTGCTTACTGTCTCCATTATGGTTCACCACTCTCTACCTTGATTAGAGTTGCATGCATGCATGACTTCTCTTTTCCTTAGACTGTCAGCTAGGGCAGGATCCAGTTTTTAATTTGTATCTCCAATGTTCTTGGTATCCTGGGCCCTGTACATAATGAGTACTTAACAGGCATTTGTTGAATTAATGAGTATGGAAGATTTCCTAAAATGGAGAAAGCATAGCTCTGTACCCTTATTGGTATTTTGACTTATGATTTGTCTTAAGGTATTATATAGTCCTTTTAAGTATCCGTAAAAATGAGATTTTATTTTTAAAAACCTATCCTGCGTATACTGGTTGAGGGGAGTGTATAGCTGTCTACACAGGGATGAGGGGTCCTATCTATTCAGCTGTCTAACCAACACATTTTAATGGATACCATCACGTGCAAGGTGCCAGGCTGTGCACCCACAAGTGGTGCCTGTGGGACACAGTGAAAAGTGCTGGGATAAGTGAAGTAGAGGGGCTGTGGGCCCACATAGGAGAGGCACATAACCCAGAAAGTGGTCAGGAAAGTTTTCCTTGCAGAACTGATGCCAAACTGAGGAGAAATGAAAGTCAAGCAAAACCAGGCAGATCAAGAAGTGAGAGGGATAAAGGGCAGTTGTGCCCCAGGCAGATAGAACAGCATGTACTAAAGACCCACAGGTAAGGGGAAACATGTGCATGTGCAGTCAAAGAACTGGGAGAAATTGGCCGTGAAGATGGAATGTGAACGTTGAATAAAGAGCAGGAAATTAGCTGGACTGGGAACATATGCATATGACTTCATATGCCACTTAGGTGCTTGGACTTCATCCTGACAGCAGTGCAACATGTCTACTGGGTTTTGTATAGAAGAGCACGTACTGTTCTGGATGTAGCATAAAAACCAAATTGCGGGGCATGGGTATGGGGGGTGTGGAGCACGGGGAGTCAGGGACACCTGTTAGGTGGCCATTGGAGTCATCAGGTGAGTAAAATACTTCCTAAACCAGGGAAGTGATTGTGGAACTGGAAATGGATGGGTCCTAAAGCAATTTAGAAGGCGATTGAGGGGCGCCTGGGTGGTTCAGTCAGTTGAGCATCCGACTTCAGCTCAAGTCATGATCTCGCAGTTTGTGAGTTTGATCCCCACATCATGCTCTGTGCTGACAGCTCAGAACCTGCTTCAGATTCTGTGCCTCCCTGTCTCTCTCTGCCTCTTCCCACCTTGTGCTCTGTCTCTCTCTCTCAAAAATAAACATTAAAAAAAGAAGAAGAAGAAGGTGATTGAATATCAGGGGACAGGGAACTGGGGACACTCCCTGGTTTCTGGCTTGGGTGACTGAGTGGATGGAGATGTTACTTGTAGCTCTTGGGACACAGGGAAGCTGTCTGCCTTACAGCCCCTCAAAATCCTTGACTTAAAGTCAGACACAAGTGGATCTGCCTCTTGGTTGACAGGCCCTCTAGAGCATTGGTTCCTAAACTTGAGCTGTGTCAGCATCACTGGATTGCTGAGCCCTGTCCTAGAATTTTTCATTTAGAAGGTCTGAGGTAAGACCGGAGAATTTGCATCTGGAACAAGCTTCCAGAAGATTCAGGTGGTCCAGGTCCACCAGCTGTTTTTATGTGAAAATAAATCACCTGGGGATCTTATTTAAATGCAGATTCTGATATTTTTGGTGTAGGTTAAAGGCCGAGATTCTGTAATTCTAAAAGGTCCCAGATGATGTTAACATGGCTGGTCCAGGAATCACACTTTGAGAAGAACAGTGGTCTCAACCTTGGCTGCTCACTGGAATCATTGAGAAGCTTTAAAAAAAAACAGTCATGCCTTGGTTCCATGCTCAGGGATTCTCATTTAATTGCTCTGTGGTGATGGTGACAATACTGTATTGTATACTAGAAAATAGCTAAGAGAGTTGATCTTAAAAGTTCTCATCACACAGACGAAAAAGTTAACTATGTGAAGTGATGGATGTGTTAAATAACCTAATTATGGTTATCATTCTGCAGTATGTGCATATATGAGATCATTACATTATACACCTTAAACTTACAGAATGTTATTTGTTAATTATATCTCCGTAACGCTGAGGGGAAAAAAAACTGTTCTGTGGTGCAGCCCCAGTACTAGGATCTTTTAAAGCTTCTGGGTGATTCTGATAAGTACCCGGGATTGAAAACCATTGGTCTAGATCAGAGAGACTTCGTGCCTCCACACAACTTAAAAGTCAAAATGAAGAATCAACCAACTCTTTCTCAAAAGTGTGTAGAAGCGTTGCTTCCTGTCACCTCAGAGACCTGTATCTGTGGATTAGATGGAGTTTGAAGGGCCAAAACAGAGATAGTCCTCCACCTTTCATTTCATGTTCCAGAGTATGCCAAACACAGGAATCTGTTAAAAGTGGAAAATTTATAGTTTATACTGTTTGGAAACACTACAGTACTGAGAGTTAGCTCAGATGTATTTGAAATTCAGTTTGTTGGAGATAAAAATGAAGCTAGTAAGAGCTGTAAAAATGTTAGTTCTGTGTGCCTCTCAACAAACTTGCAGAATTTATGCCAGCTTTGCCCACCTGACCTTTGTCCCTTCTGCCTTCTAGCCTTCTAGCTTCTTTGTAACTATATATTTTCCCAGTCATTGATTCTCATGAACAGAATGGAAGATGCAAGGAATTTTTTCTTTATATTTGCTAATGCTTAGGTAGGTCATCAGTAGGCCCATTAACTAGTAAATATATTCTAGTGTGTTTTTCTAAGTGTCGTATAGAAATGTCCTCAGAATATATTCAAGCTATACAAAAACTCAAAAGGCTTCCAAATCGTGGTCATCACTGAATTGGTTATTATATCGTATTCCAGAGTGCTCTTACTTAACACTGTTCTAGCAAGCATATTTATCTGGTTTCGTATATAAACTTACTGTATATAAAAAGGTGTCATAAGCTATATGAGGTAGGAGGTAATTCAGTGTGTGACATTAAAGGGGAAAGAAAGGTAAACAAGTGAACTAGTGACACAGAACAAACAAAACCAGCAATTGATAGTCAGGAGTAGAAATGTAGTAACCCTATCTTCCCACTCAACCATGGTGAATATAATACATTATGGTTCATTATGGTGAATTAAACTCACTATATTACAGTTTCAAAGGCAAAAAAGTATATAAAACTTTTTTAAAAAGACTATATTAGCAGCACCTGAGTGGCTCAATTGGCTAAGTGTCCGACTTCGGCTCAAGTCATGATCTCACAGTTCGTGGGGTTACTGTGTTAGGCTCTGTGCTGATAGCTCAGAGCCTGGAGTGTGTTTCAGATTCTGTGTCTTCCTCTCTCTGCCCTTCCCCCGCTCGTGCTCTGGCTCTCTCTGTCTCTCAAAAATAAATAAATGGTAAAAAAATTTTTTTAAGACTGTATTATAGAAAATGTATGCCTAAGAACAGAGATAATTATTACGAACTTCCATGCACCTGTCACCCAGCGTCAACAATTATCAGTGTGTTGTTATTCTTAGTTCATGTGTAATCCTGTCTGTTTTCTTTTGAAGCTCATTCCAGATATCTTAACATTCATTTCATCTACAAATAACTTCAGTATATACGTTTCTAAAAGATAAGGACATTTCCCTCACCAACTTCAAAGCCATTATCATACCTAAAAATATTAATAGTACAATGCAATACTTTTTTTAAAAGATTTCTATTAAAGTTATTAAAATCAAATTTGGGTTCTGCAAGGAATCCCCTCTATCTGGAAAAAATCTGCTTCAAAACTCCCATGTTGTTTAGCATATAAAAATAAGATTGTGTAAATAAATAGTCATTTTCCTAATTAAAATTTGAATGTATGCAATATAATGTGAATTTTTGAAACTATTATGTGCTTTTTTTGATTTAACAGCTTTTAACCTGGAGACTTGTCGGCTTATGGTGTCAATGCTGGATGTATCCTTTACTTTGATTGATGTCTAGAGTGTTTTTTTCTGATCACCCTCCCCCCCCGCAAAAAAAATTCTTCCTAAAAGAATTTATCTAGGAATTAATACCCAGTAAACACAAGGTGACAGATGACCACAAAAAAAGTTTTCTGAAATCATTAGCTTTTAAGATGTAGTTTCGTGTGAAAAAGGAAAGGAGCTCAGTAAATAGAATGTTGGTTCCTCAAGAATTCAAGGAAGCATCAGAGAACACCTATAGAAATCAGAGTGGTCTGGCAAGGTTTTTTGCTTTAACAGTGAGCTATGCATGATTCATACCTGACCTTCAGGCGGTGGAATTTCTCACATCACAGTTACTGCACTCAGGTTAGCTAGTGGTGACCCTGCAGTGCCTTTCATCCCACCTCATTTTCCAAAAGTGAAAACCCTGGGTCTGGAAGGGCCCAGCAAAGGAATGTTAAAGCCAAGACCCCAGGACCCTAGCAGCATCGCCTGGGGCACCCAGAAAGTGCGGCACAGTTCCAGGAACTCTGTTTTTTACCTGTGGCTCACAGTGGCCACATTATTTCATTGTAATCACCTCACATAGATTATCTTTTTCCCACAGTGGAAATACGTACTCAGCTTTTCTCCCTAGGCCCTTTTTATTATCTCATTGGAGTATGTTTTTATTATATCACACTAAGAGTAACATACAACATTTTTAACCCTTTTAGCAGAAAGATCATTATATTCCCTTATCCTTGATCTTGAATCGTTACAAAATGTTGCAAAATAAAGATACTCTAATCCTTGATTATAATTCAGAGAGATATGTCAGGCACAATGGGTTTCAATGAATTTAAAGAACTCTGGGCCGTGCTGAACGGCTGGAGACAACACTTCACCAGTTTTGACAGTGACAGGAGTGGAACAGTGGACCCTCAAGAACTGCAGAAGGCCCTAACCACAATGGGTGGGTATGGCTAACTTGAGCCACCTGGTCGGCATAATTCTGTGTTAATTTCTAAAACTAAGTGCTATGGGAAGGCAGTTTCTGATTTCTAGAAGAAGTGTATATTCATAATTACATGATACACACATAGTTGCTAGTGTGTATTCGTAATTAAAATGAGTGTGCCCCCTGTCTGAAAAAAATTGTGCTTGATTATTTTCAACGGTCTTCTTGTAATCCTTTCATGTTTTTTTCACTGGGTGATTTTCCTTCCTTCAGGATTTCGGTTGAGTCCCCAAGCTGTGAATTCAATTGCAAAACGATACAGCACCAATGGCAAGATCACCTTTGATGACTACATCGCCTGCTGTGTGAAACTGCGAGCTCTGACAGGTGTGTTCTTTGAGATGGTGTCTCTCCAAGGGCCAAGAAGACACAACTTGTATGACATTTCATTTTCAGTGTTCTGAACTTCTTTTGTACCTGATCACTCTTTCCACCCCCCCTCATTTCAATGGCTTTTTTAACACTGCTATTGAACCTATCTAGCAGAGTAATTGTGTTTTTTGTTTTCAGAAATTCTTTCAGATTAGTGGTAATCTGCCATTAAAATAATCTTAACTTTCACAAAATATTCCAAAATATGATAAGCTAATTTGTGCACTTTTGATCAGAGTATGAGTAGTATTCTGTGATTTCTCCCTATAATGTAGATATGTGAAGAGAGTAAAATTACTCATTTGTAGCTCTCTTTCCTAAGTCCTCTTGTTGGAAAGTAATTTTAAATGGTAGTCATTTAAATGGTAGTGATATTAAATGGTAGAACGTACTTCTTAGATGAGGCTATATTAGTAATCTCTACTTTTCTATCCCCTCTTTCTTTTGTATATTTTTGTTGTTCCAGTCTTCTCTTTAGTCTTTTTTACTCTTTTTAAAATGTGGTTTTGTAATTTTTTTTTTTTTTTTTTTTTTTTGCATCCTAACAAAAATTTGCGGTCAGTTTTTTTAATTTAAATTCAAGTTAGTTAACTTACAGTGTAGTAGTTTCAGGAGAATTTAGTGACTCATCACTTACATATGACACCCAGTGTTCATCCCAACAAGTGCCCTCCTTAATGCCCATCACTCATTTAGCCCATTCCCCCTACCCATCTCTCCTCCAGCAACCCTCAGTTTCCGTATTTAAGAGTCTCATGGTTTGCCTCCCTCTCTGTTTTTTTCTTATTTTTCCTTCCTTTCCCCTATGTTCATCTGTTGTGTTTTTTAAATTCCACATAGGTGTAAAATCATAGTACATTTGTCTTTCTCTGACTTATTTCACTTAGCATAATATACTCTAGTTCCATCCACGTTGCAGGTAGCAAGATTTCATTCTTTTTGATTATTAAAGTAAATTCTTTTCAATAGCACAGAGCTCAGATAGGTGAAATATTTTATTACAGCCCGTTTGTCATATTAGGGACTCCCATCTATCCATTTCCTAATTAAACATTATCTATGTTATTAACAAGTTTGAAATTCTGTGTTTTCATCACAATTAAGTAATGGCCTTGGAGGTCACATGGCTTTTACTGACTTTGGGATAAGATGCTTTCTTCCAGCTGCACATTGAAAAAGACAGTTGACTAACTTCTACATTGTTGTATTACTTTGTTGTTTATTAAATTTATTCATGTTCATTGTAGTTGGCTTCTTTGCTGTGGTCTTTTGTTTATGTTAGCTGGTTTTACAACTCACATGTTTCTACAGTTTGAACCCAATGCCAAAATAAGTAACTATTGTGATTTCAGATGTTACAAAAATAACCATAAATTTTACTGTGGTGTTTTACAGACAGCTTTCGAAGACGGGATACTGCTCAGCAAGGTGTTGTGAATTTCCCATATGATGATGTAAGTCTCCGTAAATTCACAATTGGGCATCCCTTTTGAAGTTAGCCATTAAGAGCATCTTAAGGATGCAGAGTAATGAAGGATTAAATGATCAGGAGTTACCGTTCAAAATTTATCAGTTTCATTTATTATTAGTCTTACTCATAGACCACTGTTTGATTCGCATTAAAAGACTTGGTTCAAAGCCCAAATGGTCTCACTTGCTGGTAGGGTCACTTAGGCAGGTTTCTTCATTGCTCCAAGACTATTTGAGGAGAGGAAGTAGTAATGCCTTCTTCCCTGGGCTGTTGTGAGATTTCAATCAGAAATGTCCCTGAAAACACCATGCAGATATTGCTGTTTTTGGCTTCATTGAATAAATATCTCAGTCACTGAGAAGTAAATTTAACAACACCCATGTTCTTCATTGAGGCTATAAAGCACAAACTTAAGTTGCAATTTAAAACAATGTATTTACTAAACAGCCACACTAAATGTGATAGGACAAGGCAAGGCCACGTAACCAATGTGAACAGAGCCAGTTGTCATCTCTGATGGCATTAGCTGAATACACATAACTAGGGAGATGCTTAGTTGTTCTTCTATTTTTTGGTCAGCTATGGACTTTAAAAAATTGCTTTCAGAATAGCAGTCACTGTGATAACTGAATGTTCTAAAAAAGGTTTCTCTGCTACAAAATGCAAGGATGTACATATTTTCAGTTTGGCAGCTGCCACAGTTCAGATCATTTAAAAAGGCTTATGTGTAAGTATATTTATTTCTTCTGCTTAAAGGTGTGTTTTCATCAGTGTGTATCAGTGTCTCGGGTGACAGTCCTGTCATTCTTTCCAAAGATGGAAAAGCAGCCTATGGAGTGGAAAGTGCATGGACTTTGGCCTCCGATGGGCCCTTAGGAGATTTTAAATGTTCCCTTTTATCTGAAAGTGATCATTAGCTTGGCCTTGTAGGAATGCTGTAGGGATTAGCATACACAGTGCCTCACTGGTGTCGGAAGAATGAGAAAGAAAATTGATAGAAAAGCAGAGTGTTGGTGTTTATGTGAAGCAAATGTTTCACAGCAAATGCTGATGCCTCTCAACTTGGGTTTCTGAATTGCAGAGGAAAGGTCATATATTCCGTTTCTGTGTATACACATACTTGCATGCTAGGATTTATTTGCAATTAAGCAGATTTTAAGGGCATAACCTATTTAAAAGGTGCTGGTGCCAGAGCAGTGGGGTACTACTGTGTAGTTTGGAGGTCCCCAGGTGATTTAACAGTATCAACTGTTATTTCTGAGTGGGTACCTTTTACCATGACCATTACCATTTCTAGAGTCTGAGATATTTGGAATTTAAATATTCGTTATCCATTGAAGTAAAGTCTGCTTTCTGTAAGAAGAGAAACCCACTCGATTTTCTTTTAGACTGCTTCCCCTACAAACATGAACCTTTCTGTCTATCATGTACTTTTATTTTAGAAATGGATGTTTCTTGATCCATAATTCAAGTTAGGAAAACAAAATGTAAACTGCCGAAAAATAAGCTAGGGTGTACTCAGTGCCACAATGTGTGCAGGGTAACGTGGACTTGGTCTCTCTTTCAGTTTATTCAGTGCGTCATGAGTGTTTAAATCAAGAGGAAGCTGCATGAACATAACCGACATTCCGACTGGAGTCCTCTTTTGCCTTTGCCTTCAGTAATGTGTGTAACTTGCATCACTGCTTTTCCTTAAGGGCCGTCATAAACGTTTATTACTTTATGTACAACTGAAGTTTTTAGTATTGATAATAAATTCTTTGGAATTTTACTAATACAAGATTGGGTCTCTTATACCATTTACAACTTCGTTGAGCCATTGTCAGTGATGCCTTATTTTGTTGCTGAGCCTCTTTTATGTAAATTTCAGCATGCAAAATGTTTAAGGCACATTATGTATTTTTCATTGTAAGATACTTTAAAATCTTCCCATCAGACTATATTGTTCTTATCTTTCCTAGAAGAGATTTTACATGGTATTGAAGGCCTTATGTGTGGAGTATTCTTATCATGTAAATGATTTATACCCTCTTGGATGCAGGGAAAAAAACAACGAAAAACCATGATAATCCATGTCAGGCTTCACCTTAGTGGAAATTTAAGAACAGGCTTTAAGGCTTACACATTTTTGATGGCCACACAATTGGACAGGGAGCATGAGTGATTATTTTCTGCCTCTTTAACACCTGTTGAACCATTTGAGTGGCAAATACTATCTGTCACCAAGTTTGTTTGTCATCATCCACCTAGACCTTTATTAACTGCACTTAAAAATCTTGTAAATTATGGACTTAACTATGTAAAAAAAGAAAACTGATGGAAAGAAACCTAAGGGAATATATGAAAATATTAACTATGGTCATTTTTGGCTTATGAGATTCTAGGTGATTTGAATTTCCTTGATAGATTTTAGTATTTTCCAAGTTTTCTATAATGTGTGTGCTTTCCTTCTAAAATCAGAAGATAATTTTTAAAATATTGATAGATCCATTTTGATAGGCCATGCATTCACACTCACATTATAAAATATACACAGAAAAAGGACTGGAAGAGAGGACCAAGATATTGATGTTGCTACCACTGGCAGTCAGGGTCATGAGTTCATTTTCTTCCTTCTTACTATTGTTCCAGATAATCTCTGATAAGCAAGTATTGCATTTATAATGGAAGACTTTTTTTTAATTTTTAAACCACGTGCTTTTAAGTAGGATCTGGAGTCCAATACCGGCTGTGTCTCTTCCTGAATATGTAAATTAATCATCTCAGATAATCTCAGAGCCTCAGTTTCCCCATCTTTGCAAAGGAGATTAATACTCCATGGGATAGTTCTGAACATGAAAAAGTGTGTTGGTTTAATAAGCACCAATAAAGTTTCCGTTTCTTGGATTTAAAGCTGGTCTGGTTTGCTCTTTTTTGCGAGAGAGCACAAGAGGTGAAACATGATGCGGTTGGCCTATTTTCTCCCTGCCAGCAGAATATCTGTCTTATTTTAGGGCTCCAGTGTGATAGCTACCATTCAGATGATCAATTATTTGTCACCAATGAGAAAACATTTCTAAGCATCTTCAGCCTCATTTCACTTGGTTATTTTTTCAAATATTGCTAAAGTATATTAAATTTATAAATATTTAGCCTTAAGTGTGTCAAGTATTCACACCTGGACTACATATGTGAGGCAGCCTGCTTTATATTACACAGTGTCTCTAGGTTTCACTCCAGATACACTGTGAGACCATAAACCTTGGCTTGAGCCTGAGCTTTCTAGCAAAGGGCTAAGGAAGGGTCAGAGGACCAGGAGGCAGAGAACTCATTGTTAAAGCCCCAGTGCCTGCTGTTTGATTCAGACTCACTAGGATCCCACGAGGAAGGGATAGTTAAAGGAAATGGTCATTTCCTGGGTGATCCTAATGTGATAAGGAAGAAGGCCTACACTAGCCCAAAGTTACAGACCATGTTTGAACTATCCTCCTGCTCTGGTAAGTCCCACAGGATGCTGCATCAATCATCGTTCTGAATTTGCTTTTTGGATAAATGCTCAAGTATTGCAAAACCGTGTCTCTTGAAACATTCAATTACTTCAGTTTTAATTATTGATACCTTGTAGCAATCTCCTTATCTCTTCCACTTCTGCTTTCATAGTGTCTTTCCAAAAGTGTGGAGCCTCGTCTTCAGTATGTCCCCACAGTTAGAACGTTTCCTTCCCCTTGACAAATTTGACATATCCATCCGTGTTCTTCAATTACAGCCAAAGTCTTCATTACAAGTGAATCTCGGGTTGCCTTATTCCTATTTTATGTTGGGTTCTGTGTTTCATTCACTATATACTTCCAGTGTAGTCTCACCAATTCTTAAAACTGTTTCTTGATCTGTTCTTCTTAAAAGCATCTAGCTGGAGTATGGTCAAGCTGTGAGCCCGAGCTTGACCACTTCAATTATTTAGAGATGAAGTTCCTCAAAAAATGCCAACTCATCTTTGGAGATCATGTGAGTTAGTCTTGTGTTTCAGGAGATTCATGATTTATAAAGTACCTATATGTAACCAGTTTTGACGCACTCCATTGGAATGTGGCTGCAGAAGCCGGATTTATACCACAGCAGCCCTATATAATTAACCACAGTCCTCTCTCCCTTTGAGCCAAAGTGGAGGTGAAACTGCATTTCAGCATGATGCTCCAGGTGGTACTGTCTGTCCATGAGAGGCACGTGAGCTAAAACTTGTGCTATCCCAACTAGACTTTGCTTTTGCTCACCTGAGTGTGTTACTGTTTCAGTGTTCATCTGAATTCTTCTATGCCTAAAATATTACAAATACAAGAAATGGAGCTATATGTAATCCTAAATTTTTTTAATCTAATAAACATACAAACTCTAGTCAATGACTTCTGTTATCCTCACGTTAAAACTACTTTGGGGGTGCCTGGGTGGTTCAGTTGGTTAAGCGTCTGACTTATGCTGAGGTCATGATCTCACTCTCCAGGAGTTCGAGCCCTGCATCGCACTCTGTGCTGACAGCTCAGAGCCTGCAGCCTGCTTCAAATTCTGTGTCTCCCTCTCTCTCTGTCCCTCCTCCACTCCTGCTGTCTCTCAAAAATAAACATTAAAAATAATAATTAAAAAAAAACAGTAGTCTGACTACTTACAACTACTTTTTTCCTCAGCAGACTGTGAGCTGAAGGCAAGGAAACAGCAGGTGTCAAGGTTAAGACCAGAGGATGAAATGGCTCTGTGAGAGACAAACAGCTAGGTGGACCAGTGTTTTAGGCAGTGAATCTCCTGAACCTAAGCCAAGTGCATCCAAAGCCCAATGCTTTAGAGTCTAACACAGGTGAGCTTATTCTATTAAATAAGCACCACTGCCCGGGCCCTGGGTCAGGATTCAGGAAACAGATCCATGTTAGGGTCAGAGAGGAAGTGCTTATGAGGCAAGGCAAGTGGATAACGGGAGACTCCACCTGTCACTCAGCTGAGGAAACTGTCCAACAAAGTGAGCAACCAGGCTTTGCTACAGGATCTCTGTACTTCTCATGCTTCTGAAAGAAACCACGATCGGGAGAAAAAACAGGATTAAAGGGAGTCAGGCATCAAAATAACATAAAATCTTTTATTGAAAGTCACTTTATTGATGTTACAATGAGCGTAACATAGAAAACTGTGGTATCTTTTTAGCTTCAGAAGTGAATACAAATAAAATTGTGCCAGAAATTTGAACCTCAAGTTACAGTGAACTTTAAAAACAGTTAAGGTTTTTGTATACCTACAATATAAGAACAACTTGATAATTTGAACAGCCATAAAACACATCACGCTTGCTCAGGAAAGCAGTTGCCATAAACATTTCAGTTGGTGATTGCCAAAACCCAATTTTTAAAATAGCTTAAGACCTGAAGTGCAGAGGAGCAGAGAGAATATATTAAAATGAAGCCAATCTTAGGTATATACACAGGATTACCTGGTTACCAAAAGTGAAATCATGCCGATAATAACGCTTCCCCACGAAGTGGCTTCCACTATCTGTAGATGGACATCACCCCTTAAGATGATGGTTGTGGAAAACACTAGCGCAGACCTACCTTGGCTAACATATAAGCTGCTATGTTTAGTTAGAATGCCCAGTTCCTAAAAGAAGTTGTCTTTTTGGGATGCTAGATTGGAGGGTAAGTCTCTTCCAGCAAGTTTAAAAAGGACATACGTGCTTAGTTATCCTGAATAAACCTTTTGTTAAGCACTTTAGAAGTGTTAAAAAAAAAAAAAAAAAAAGTTTCCCATATAAAACAAAGATGTTGGGTCATTTTTACCCATTAAAAAGACTGGCTGTAGAATCACAGATTTTGTGCTAGATTAGAAAAGAAAGTGGGGTTTCTAATCAGGCAGTGATATACATGTATAATTTAGCAAGAACTCTTGTATCATAACTGAATAAATTATTAATTCATATCAGCACTTTCCATAATGTGTTATCTGGTATAACTTAGCACCGCTATGTTTAAAGATTTGGGGGCTATTTGCATTATTTTAGAGTTTGACCATTACGACACAAAAAACCCACATCTGACACTTTTTTAACTTGAGAGGAAAATGTCCTTTTCTTCATAAACTCTTTGAAAACTTTACTGATGATTTTGTAAGTGCATTATCTTAAGACTGCTAGTCTCATTGTATGCCTTTTTGTAAAAAAAAAAAAAGAAAGAAAGAAAAGAAAGAAAGAAAGAAAAAAAAACCCACCCTACATTTTCCCTGGTTTTGATTTTAGGGATACTTAAAAACATGAAATAATGGTGCCCTGGAGCAAAACTCTGCCAGCCTTGAAGTATGTCTCCATTCAATACAGGTTTTATGAACAATTCAATAGGGACACACTGAGCAAGGGTGACAGGCCCAACATGTACTGGGCCCATAAAGTATTTATAGAGCCAACACTCAGTAAAACTGCAAAGTATACCAGTCTGTTGTAGGCACTCAGCCCCTCTGTCCCCACCACACCCCCAGTGATCACCTTCTGCACACCTGGCTCTGGGTTCATGTGCGTCTCCATTCTGCTCCTGTGTCAAGACTAAATACCCCGTGACCTCCCAAGGCTCACTACTTTCTACCCCGCCTCCATCCTGAAATATACCCGAGGACCAATCTCTTAGTGACTTCTAAATGTTGCATAATCCATGCCCAGTTGCCAGTGAGAGAAGACTAAAGGTGCCTCTCTTCCTCCTATTCTTCACCCTGTGGTTCTCCCCAGTGCCAGTTTAGCCAAGAAGGGACTTACCTCCATGACAGTGAGGAGAAAAGGGCTGGCAAGCTACTGAAGAGGAGTAGGAAGGGTTTGGAAGCATCTCTCAGACTCCGTAGGGAGGATGCTTACTGTTTGTCAGGCCCTGGAGATAAAGGACAAAAATGCCAGGCAGGTTTTTGTTTTTGAATGTTTTGCTTTTCTACTTATAAACTGAACCAGATGGTGCTCCATGTTAGGGGCTCTGACAAAGCCATGAATAAAACATGAAGAGAAATACTATGCCCTGATTTCTAAAGTCCTGCTGTATCTTCGTTTGATGAACATCTGGGAAAGCTCCTCTCAGAATTAAAGGCACCTGCCTGCACAGCATATGCTATCAGCATGTGCCCAGAGTTCTAGCACATGCGGCTGTGCACACACACATACAGACACCCAGATCGTGGGCTGCTGCCTCTTAACTGATTCATAAGAGCAGTCTGAGCTCCTCACAATCCAACAGGGGAAGCTGTTTATGAAAGTGCTTAGTGCTCCTATGCCAGGAGGAAATGTGCTGCATCCAAAATCAGAACAGTTTTTATCCATTCAGAAAATAACTGAGGGGACAAACAACAACAAAAAATTAACAAGCCTCAAATTAAGCCCTATTCCAGAGAAATATCTGCCTTTTATATATTTTAAGCTAGTAGAATGAGAAATTCACCTTGACTCCATTGAACAACAACGAAAATGTGCGTAGCAGTTTTAAGGGAGAACGAAAGTGAAAGGAAAAGGACCATCAGGACCCTGAAATGTAGATGTTATGCTGCCAGTGGAAGTCAGAACATTTCATGAAAAACTGATGGCAACTTACCAAGTTGGTAGGATGGAATTTATAATACGCTGCCCAAGGGGGCGCCCTTGACAGCAGCTGGCAGTGGTGTCCTAGTCAGGCTGTGGCAGCAAGTGGCTGGCCACCCTTCGTTCCTTCAGTCCACTGAGTGCCACATCTCGGCACTGCCAGCTACTCAGTATCCTCCCAATAAACTACCCTTCCTTTACGTTTAAGTAAAATAAAGTAAAATAGTCTTCTCTTTAGGTAAGGATTTATTATGTTGAATAACACAAGGAAATATTAAAACACTAAATATATAAGTTAAAGTAGAAGTACATGACAACAGGAAATGAAGAATGGATGAAATAAACACGCTTGATTTCGTAAAGGAGGGCATAAAAATACTGCATTTCCTCCAGCCCATAGGTAACTAAAAAGTAAAGAACAAAGTCCAAAAAAGCAAAAGGTAAAGAGATCTGGGACAATTGACAGTTTAAATTATGCAAATTTGCAAGGTAATCAACAACAACAACAACAACAACAACAAACGTAAGGCTGTGATGAAAATCAAACATAAATAGTCCTTTTCAGGAAGTGCACAAAAGATCTAATTTTATCAGCAACTTCTTTTAGAAACCCTATCCATCTTATGCACAGAAATCTATACCAGACTGACTTTATACATAAAGACAATTTTAAAAGCCTTTTTAAAGCCAGGAGAAAAAGAAACTAGTATCACTTAATAAAGCACCTATCTCAAGTATTTTTGGCATTTCGACCCTACATTTACTTTATTAGTCAAAAATTTTTAAAGAACAGCCCTGGGTTTCTTTAAACTATAGAGCAACTAAGGTAAACTGAAGGCCCTCGCTATGCTGTGCTGTTTGAGTGGGTTCCTTTCCACAGACTGCACGTGACCTGGGATCACTTTCCAGCTGAGGGACTCCTGAGGAGGACGCTACTTCCTGACTAAAGAAAGAGTTGGCTGGACACAGACCGGTAAGTCTGACCTCAGTTCCTTCAGGGGCTCCCTCTTACCCCCACCCCCTTATTATCATTCTTAATAAAGAGATTTCAATGTTTAAGTCAGAGTTTGCTATACTGCAATGTCTGTGGACAAATGGACCATTGCAGGCAGCACGGTTGTCAATCTGAAGTTTTATCTATGCAAAAAACTTTAGAAAGAAAAGAAAAAGGCATACAATGGAACAGAAAGGCCAATGAACCACTCTTCTCTGCTTGGCGTCAGAGTTCTATAATTGACTGGGGGCTATAAATATTAGTTGCGTGATACAAACCGCTCTGATGACCTCAAAGTTCCTCTCCAAAATATATTAAAAAGTTCTAATGCTGTGCTTGTGTTTAGTGCCATAGGTCCATTTTCCTGTTTCAGTGGATGAAAAGTCATAAATATTTAGATTTAATACATCTAAATACCAACCATGAGTACCCGTATAGGTATTTCTCAAAAGTATCCACTAAGATTATAAACTTGTCAGAGAATTCTGCAAATGGCTATAAGAATGTTCAAACATTCTTAGGCAGATACCCAGAACAGAACATTAAAGCTACCATAAAATCATAATCTTCCTGCAAATAAAACAAATGCTTTTCATTCAGTTCCACCTGAAGGTTATTATCAAGGAGCCTGACTATAAATAACTATGCCTTACAAAAGACATGTTACAATGACTTTTACTTGAAATAATAATTTTCATGTAAAAATAATTGAGAAAGTAAGGAAAGTGTATGGGAGGGAATCTGTTGACAAGTAGCTCCCCATTTGTAAATTCTTTCAAATTAGGGTTTATGTAACCATAACTAGGAAGCATATTTACACAAGGTACCTTACATTCAAATCTATAAACTCTTTTATAGTCAAAATAAATCTTATAACATTAGCATTTTATACACTCAATACCAGAAAATATTCAGTGCACATTAAAGTGATCTTGGTCAAAAGCCACTTTATTTGCTACATCTTTAAATCTGTCTGCCCTCCTGCCCTTCATTTGAGCTACATGGCATCGTCACCCAACACTCACCCAAATCTTAATCTGATGGATCATTTTATTGTAGTATCGACAATTACATCCCTTCCTGTCATGAAAAATGCCATTTACAAACACTTTATAGCTTTGAGTGATTAAATTTCTTGTCAAACATTTTCAAAGACTTTCAGAAGAGAGGTCCGTTACAGAAGACAAAAACCATAGAATATAAAATACTGCCTCTAACATGGCCCTTCAGTTTGGGCATCTAAGATGACTATATGTGAAGATGAAATGGATTTTGACCATGGACACTACTGGGAGAGATCAAATTTAGGAGAATATTTCTGAAATCTTGTCTCCAGATTCCATTCCTCTCAAGAAAAAGGAAAGAAAATGAGGAAATTCAGAAGTACTCTTCACATCAAAGCATTGGATTGATCCCATCAATTTTGGAGTTCACTAGAGTAGTCTTTCCTGGGGAAGTTTTCTTTTAGAATGACAGAGCTGCATTGTAACAGCTATCCAACTTTGGTTTTAAAGAAGGGACTTTAACATAGATTTCTCACTTTTCTATTGATTAAAAAAAAAAAAAAAAAAAAGAGTTCAAAACGTCAGATCTTTCCCCCTGCCAGCTGTTTGGGTAACTTCACAGTTGCCGCACACTTGTGGCTTTAGGTTTCTTCTAACCCTCTGTGGCCTGTTGAGGCTTCCCGCCAAGTTGGTAGAACCTCCATCACCTTGCTTCCACATCAGTGCGGAATGACCTGTTGGACTCACATCCTACTGATGATAAATATCCTTGATAAACAGTGTAAAAGTTGGTTTTATTAAAACAAGCTATTCATCTTACAGATAAAGGTAGCTAAAAAGTTTTGTCAAAGAACAAAAATTGAGGCCACAAAGGGTTAGAGTGTCGGCAAGTCGGAAGCTATCAATGTATCAGGGGCCCCGGTCTCACGTGTCTTTGGTACACTTGCTTAAGGTCAGCAGGACGTGCTGCTGAGGGGCTCACGGGCCTCCAGGGTGAGACGAGGCGTGCTCTGATACTGAAAGACAACAGCTGCCGAGGCAGACACTGGCTGGAGGACTCCCAGGGAGCAGCCATCAGCTTCAGAGTAAGTGCCTGGAGGCCGGAGACTGGCTACACTACTGAGCTCCTGCCCCAGCCAATGTGGAAGCCCCAGATTTGCTGGGCATTTTCTTCTCTGGTTCAATTAATCACTCAAGAAAACTGCCTCCAGGCTGTGCACAGCTTAAAGGGATATCACAGGTTTTGGAGGACAAATACCAATTACGGAGAGAGACACTTAGGGCACTGACCACTATATTTACAACATCATCTGTTTATCATCTTTAAAGACCATTTGATGGATGATGACGATGTGCCTGTTACTGATTATTTTTAGGCATTTGGCAAAATACACTTGTGTGTAACAGTTGCTTTTTTTATTTTAAAAATGTTTACATATGTACAATTGTCCTTGTATGCTGATATAAATATGAAAAGTAAAAAAACAAAAATAAAGATACATGTTTAGAGTAAGCATATGGGATATTGGCCTCTCAAGCTTTAAAGTCCTGCAGAAAAATCCTATATGCCTTAGCCCTGCATGCTAGTTTCTATTATGGGATGTTGTTTCCTTAAATGTGGAAAGCAATAAACAGAAGCTTCATGCACATAGCATTACTGTCTACAATGAGGATGTGCTTCAGAATGTCAGTTCTGAATCCACTATTGTCCCTTAGGAAACTTGCTACATTTGGGTCATGAGTTAATTTTAGTGAGATTTCTACATGTATCTGTCATGCGGATTATCCATTAACATACCGGTACCTTTATTTTTCCATGTTATAGTGTAACATTTCAGTAGTTCTTTTCATGGTTCAGTTAAATCCTAAGCCAATGACAAAAAGAAAAGGTATCCAGACGTGAGACTCGGCTTCCTCTCCTCTGTGGCATCTCAGAGGGTCTGTATTGTCTGAAGAGCAGATAGATTTGCAGTGATTCTGTGAGGCTGGGTTTCTATAAAAGTTGAAGTAAACAGTTTTGATGTATCACATGTAAACAGTGGATCTTAAATGGATGTCTCCCATAGCTGCACAACAGAGAAAAGCAAAATTGCACATTATGAAAGCAGGAAAACAGGCATATTTTTTTAATGTTTATTTGAGAGAGAGAGAGAGAGAGAGAGAGAGAATGAGCAGGGGAGGAGCAGAGAGAGAGGGAGACACAGAATCAGAAGCAGGCTCCAGGCTCCACGCTGTCAGCACAGAGCCCTATGTGGGGCTCAAACCCACGAGCCGTGAGATCATAACCTGAGCTGAAGTCAGATGCTTTACTGAGCCATCCAAGTGCACTGGAAACAGGCCTTTTCTGAGCTATGAAGATGAAAAAGATGAAAAAGAGTTGGTGATTCCATCCATACTTATGTGGTTGTGGAAGCACACTCTTATGACATCTAATGAACAGATAAAATAAATGCTCTAATTTTTAGCTTTCTCCTTCCTCTAAACCTGTGTTTCAATCTTGTTAGCAATTGCCACCTTTTAATACCAAACCCGTCACATCTTCATTTACTGTTACTCAAAAATTTGAATAGATTAAATATTATGTCTCGAATGAAATAAAATAATTTAAAATATTATTTTTTTTAATCATATATACACTCCTTTTCCCCAGGATTCTGATATGACCTTCTAGAGTAGTGGTTCTCGACCCACCTGCACATTTCAATGATCTGAGGAGGTTTTAAAAATCCTACTGCCCAGGCCACTCATCAGACCAACTAACTCAAAATCTCTCTGGGTCTCTGGGTGGGATTCAGGCATCAGCATAATCTAGAAGCCCTTCAAACAATTCCCATTACGGCCAGTACTGAGAAGTACTGACCTCGGGAAAGTGTGATTCCATCAATACTACTACCACCCACTTAGAAATCACTGCTGTGGGCCTATGACCAGGCCATCCGCTCTCCAAATCCATCACTGTCTCCTAGAAAATTGTCCTTTCCCAGGAAACAAAGCACCCATGGCATGATGTCAATTCCTTACTTCCCTTACCTCTTCCCCTCCTTACCTCTCCCATCAGTTCTGTACACTGTCCTGTTCATATCTAATTTCTACAGCATTCAGTAATTGCTTTAATGGACTATAAACAACTTTGGAATGATCAAATATGAATGCAACTCAGCTCACCAGAGTGGCTAATTAAAAAAAAGAAGAAGAAGAAGAAGATGACGACAACGACGAAGAAGACCTGGCTGATAAAATATTGCTTCCAGGCAATATGATTTGGGTACACTTTTATAAACATGAACAAAGAAAGTCTAGAGACCAGTGTGACTTAAGTTACATCCAAATTAATCCAAATTCCATTTTTACTGAAATCTAGAGCATGTCATTGTATACTTAATGAGATTCTGGGACAGAAAAAGGAGAAACGGCTAAGTGACTATGTGGATGTTTCTACATAGTTCCCTATTTAATAGGTTCTCTTGAATCTTCATGGAAATCTTGTTCTCAATAGTCATGTTGGCTACTCCACAAAGACTATGGTAGAGACGCCTGTGTTCTCCCCCTTTGGAGGACAAATCTCTCAACTCTAAAGATGTTTGTGTGTGTGAATGACCCCTGTCGGTGGAGACTAGTGAAAATGAATGGTTAAACAGGACGTTTGCTGGGTAAGAACATCTGGATTGACACTCAGATGATGGTATGGAGTGGTAAAGGGTTCAGGCTTCAGCTTCAGTGAGCCCAGTTTTCTCTCAAACGGTTAAGAAAATTAGTGACAGCTTGCAGAAAGGGGAACAGAGGGATTACACTGGTGGGACACTGGTGGAACCTGAAGATCACCATCATCCCATTGAGGAAAAAGGAGCGAAGAATTTTCCAAGTCATCACTTTTAGGAACAGACATGACTGTGGCCGTTTCTAATTTCTAGATGACTATAACGGAGGGGTTGCTGGTAAAAAAGATCTGCTCGTTTGATAACTCCCCAGCCCTCCAAGACAGGCCAGAGATGGGGGCTGCCTATTCTTCAGGATTCTGCTATGTGCTCATGTGGATGTTCATGGTGAACGTAGCCATGGGCCTTTCACACTGTCCCCGGGGTTACAGTCTTCACTGTCGCCCCATTCATCCCCAGGAAGAGGCCATGAGCCGGCCATGTCCTCTGGGGAGCTGTCATTTTCAGGGCTTTCCTGTGGGAACAATAACCTGCACCCTGGCATGACAACAGGTGAGAGAATATCCCCAAGTAGACAGAGCAAAACAGCAATGTAAACAATTTATCAGAGGTAAAAAGTAGGGTGTTATACTTTGACAATTCTCTGAGGAAGGATGACAGCCTTGGATTTCTTTACCACATACTCATGTCATGAACAACTGGATGCCTATTAACGATTCTGTTTTTTACAGCCAGAAAGCTGAGTGCTGGGAATCTGAATTTTCTTCTTCCTTTCCATCTTTTACCATTAGCCATATGAACACAGGAAGCTAACTTGTCACATAATTCACAAAACACCACTGCTTGGTTTTAAAGTCTTTTTGATCATAGTAATCTAATCTGCTTTTAGCGAGTTTTCTTACTGACTGCGAGTGGATCGAGTTAAAATTTGAATGATTCGTGTATACCTTGAACCCCATTACTTAAGCCATCAAAGAGGCTCTGAAATATCTTTCTACACCAAAAAACCTAGGAACCCGAGACCCACTAGCAGATAAATCTGCCCGGGCTTTTAAAGCTCCATTTTTTTTTTATTTTATTGCAAAATTATTTCTGAAAAGATCAACATTACACTGTAACTGACCACAACAGAACTTGGATACCAATAAAAGTATTCTTTAGTTATATCTCTCATTTAAGCCTCTCTGAGGGCCAGTCTGCCTCTCTAAATTCAACTACCTCTCAAATTTCACATAATGGATGTATTCTGGGAATACTGTGAGGCTGAGCAGAACCATAATTAAAGTTATAAAAGAGGACTCAGTATTTAAGGAAACTTCTGGCACACCTGAAGCTAATATAACACTGCAGACAATACTAAATTATATTACTAGATTATAGTAATATATTACTTCATTTAAAAAATAAAGTAGAAAGGAATTGGTTCTTCTATGTGAAGACCCAATGACAAATTAAAAAAAAAGTAAATAAATAATAAATAAATAAAACTTATGGTTAACCATATTTTTATATAATCAGTTCTTATGTGTTTTTAAATATGGCTTTTTAGGGGTGCCTGGGTGGCTCAGTTGGTTAATTGCCTGACTTCAGCTCAGGTCATGATCTCCCTGTCCATGAGTTTGAGCCCTGAGTCAGGCTCTGTGCTGACAGCTCAGAGCCTGGAGCTGGCTTTGGATTCCGTTGCCTCTGTCTCTCTTTATCCCTCCCCCATTTGTGGTCTCTCTCTCTCTCTCTCTCTCAAAAATAAATAAATGTTAAAAAAATAAAATAAATCTGTCTTTTTAAAATATAAGAGGTTGCTAAATTTTACCATACCCATTGCCATATTTTTTTAATATTAGAGATTTTCTTTTTTTTCTATTTTTTTTTTAACGTTTTATTTATTTTTGAGACAGGGAGAGACAGAGCATGAACAGGGGAGGGTCAGAGAGAGGGAGACACAGAATCTGAAGCAGGCTCCAGGCTCTGAGCTGTCAGCACAGAGACCGACGCGGAGCTCGAACTCACGGACCGCGAGATCATGACCTGAGCTGAAGTCGGCCGCTTAACCGACTGAGCCACCCAGGCGCCCCAATATTAGAGATTTTCATATGTATCCAAATTCCACCCCTGCCTCTAAGCCACTGGTCTTTCTGTCACAGGTTCTGATTTCTAAAGTCCTATTGGGTATTATTAGCCAGTAAAAGGCCTGAGTAAGCAAATTAGGCATGAAGATGAGGCTAGTTTATTTCATCTCTGGCATTTCCAGGTATATTAAAAAACTGATAAAAACGAAACACATTGTTTTGTTTATTCCAGGCTGTCATATAGAAGCTATGAAGTATAATAAAAGATATAAATACATAGCAATGAATGATTAAAACATACCAAATATCACTAGAATTCAGTAATTAAACTCATTTGCAAATATAAATCTGAGCCCCATACCCCAAGAATCTTCTATTTTTCAATGGAATCTTGAAAATCTCCCCCCCCCCTTTTTTTTTTTATAAAGAAGGAAAAACAGTTCTCTCTTTTAAAGCATGAACTCATAGATAAACGATAATGACTGAGGCTATTAGTGTATATTCCACATACCCTGGCACTTTGTCGGTTCACTTTCTTCTCTTCATCAGGAAGTGGAGGCATTGGGTATGGGTATTTTCTGCTGGAGGCAATAGACCCAGTTGATGAAGAAGGAGACTTGGCAGGAGATAGAGTCCTGAGATGTTGAGAACACATGGAATAAATACTATGTGACTGCCTAACATCTCTTTCAAATATCTGAAAAGTAGGTTCAAAACAATCCCTCTGATTGCAATTTTCATAGGCCACTACTGCAAAGGTTTAACTACTGGGAGATTCTCTGTTCTTCACAACACTGGAATGCTGGAATTTTATTTTCCTAATGTCATAACTGCAATGGATTATTTAAATGTTAGCACACAGAATCAGACTCTTCAACTAGAAAAGCCAATCATGAAGTTTCCTATAGAATAGATAAAAAGCTAAAATGGAGAAGGGGCAAAATTATTCTAAGAGCTCATAATGGTAAATTAAATGTACAACATAGGAATATTCTGCCTTGTTTTTACCACTTAATGTAAAACATGTTTTAGTACAGTAATTCCAATTATATTTTTAAGTTCTGAAAATACAATACAATTGATACATTTATTAGTTGCTAAGTCACACACCAGTTTACACATAACTCATGCATTCAGAGGCCAGTGTGTTAGTTGTGAAAGAACAAAGGCAAATAGAGGGGTTTTAATAATAAATTAGTAAACATGCAAGCAGTAAGGAGTGCAGAGTTCCAGCCAAACAACGAGTCTGATGAGAACATACAAAAATGGTCTGATCAGTCCCTACAATCAGCATTTCTGGACAGGGAGGGTTTTGTGCCACAGAAGTAGATCTTGCTAACTCATGTAGGGTGTACTTCTCATGCTAATAAGGTGGCTACACTTTAGTGACTGGAATTTTACTGAAACGAACACAAAACACAAATACCCTTCCTATTTAGATAACGTGTATTATCTCCATCATGAAGTCATTCCATATGAAAGATACGCATGAGTTGTGATGTATTCTGCTCTTCTGTATTCTGCCTGTGCAGTGGTAATATGTGTGACTAGGCTGAGCTCACAGGAAGTGCCCACATCTGTTATCTTGTCTTCAAAGTAAAAAAAAACAAAAACAAAAACAAAAAAACAGCAGCTGAGAGTTTGTTCACTTACACCATATCAAAGGGAAACAGATGTGCTGATTCAGCAGTACCTATCCATTCACAAATGTTACCACTCCACATCTATGACTGCTCAGCTCCCAGTGTCTGGTGGCTGTGAGCCACACCGCTGAAGTGGTTACGCAGCCACGTCAGAGCACAGGTATTATTGCCGCAGGAGGCACCTCACCTGCTGGGGGGACTGACAGCCTGGGAGTGTCAGCAGCAGGGTGGTGCTGGGCAGGGGAAGATCCACTGCACTGCATGCAAAGGCATCAAGAGGGTTCTTCTTTCCCCCTTGTTGTAAATTTTGGTTCCCATCCATATATTATGCTTTGTTCTAGTTCTCCTGTAGTCTTCAAACCGGCTTCCATGTTATAGACACCAAATTCAAGCTGAGGTTTGAAAATACTTTTTCCTACAAGTCCTGAGATTCAAGTGACCCTTCTTGCTCAATTGTAAGAATCAATACTGCTTTAACTTGCTTTTAATCTGTAACTCCTAACACTTCCTCTAGTTTTGGGAAATGTCCAGGACCAGTGTGAACTGGTCTAATGTTCTAGCAGTGTGAATAGTCACAATATCACAGATATTTGACTTTTCTTGTGCTGATGCTCCCCACTACAGAGCAGATGGGTAAAACTAAGAATACAAGTACTTCAAATCCTTCGAAAGACTATTAAGGCAGTGTATTGCTACTGCATTTTTTTTCTAATGCAGAAATTAAGGATGTTTTTAATTTTAAGAAAACACTGCCAATATGACTATGACCTTTAAGAAACATATTCAGTGTGTGTAGAATGAGGGTAAGTTTTTGTATTTAGATATTTAAATACATATTTCTAAAACAAGGGATGTTAACCTGGGTTCAGATTTTTAGCCTAATCACTACTGGTAAGAAACCCAAGTTCAGGAAAGCTAGTCAGGTACACAAAGAAATAAATCTTGTTTGCTTTAGGGGAACATGCAAAATGAGTCCTCTTCTTAACTTGCTACAGTGTGGATGTGTCCATAGCATGAGCTGTTAGCTTATAGCTTCACAGTCATGCCAGTCATTCACTTGGCCATGAGTCCAAATGACCAGCTCTACACACATACCAGGCCATCCCAATGAGAGGTGCTGGAATATTTCCTCCAAATATTTTTCCATGGCCAAAGCCAATGGTGAGTGAAAACAAAACAGAAGATATTCTCCAGATCCCCCAAGAGATTGCATGTATACTTCCTCTCACATGAATACGCCAGCTAGCTGACACTTTGACTGACCCTAAGGGGAAGAAAAGCCCTTAGGGTTTTAGTAGGGATGGTTTTAGTAGGGGCAAGGGGCATCATGTCCTGGAGGTTGGGTGGTGTGTGACAGCATATTATTTTGAGGGGTTATTCAGCACCAGAACAGGAGTCAGAATAAGAGCAGAGAACAAGGTGGGGTAAATCAGCTTAGGGAAATAAAAGCAAACTAAAATTTTGTAACAAATGTCTAAAGAGAGATTTCTGCCTCCACGGTCTTTTCTGACCCTGGCTACTTGCCTGGTAGTTCCAATCTGGCATTTACTGAAAACCAGGCACTGGCCCAGCTCATTCACTTAGAAAGTAATCTTTGAACAAATGTTAATGATTATCATTACAGCATTTTAAAAAACCATATAACCTTAATGGGTGCCATTTAAGGCTACACAATGAATGTGTGCCTGTGTGCCCATGGATTGTGGTCTATCTTGGGGCCACAGGAGACTTGCTGGGCTTGCCTTTTTTAAACATGTCTGTAAGGCCACGCTAAGCTCAGTTCTGCCCCCCAGGAATGGCTGAAACCACACCAGTCACATATGAGGGACACGGGTCCACCCTTACTCACTTGTCTTTGTTCAGATGCAAATTTTATATAATCCAGAAGGATTTATAATGTGTCCTAGGATAGAATTTAAGTAGTCACTATACCCCCTGCTACTCTTAAGTAATTACAGAGAAGTAGAAAGGGAACAGATTTTGGAGTCACAGCCAAGCTGATAATTCTGATTCTTATACTTACTAGCTGTGCTACCCTGAGTTACTTGTTGTGTCTCAGTTTCCTCTATCCATAGAAAGGGAGTAAGAATGCCCAAATATCATGATGTGGTAAGAGATAAAGGTATATAGCAGGCACTCAATACAGGATAATTATTTCTGGTTTCTTTTCAGAGCTACTGCATTTTCCGTAAGATCATGGGACTCTGAGTAATCAAATGCATAATACTCCAGAGAAAAGATACCTGCTCAGAGCTTGGAAAGCACTGTCACCAACAGAACTGCCCCCAGGGTGTGGGTATGGGGAGATAATGCTCTTGTCCTGCTTGATGTGAGTGTATGCTGGCAACCATTTGAGCAACCAGTGTCGGATACAGAACTGCGTAAGGGAGCACAGCTGAGGCACTACCATCACTCAAAACTTTTTGGCATTTGCTTTTCTCTTCATAGTGATGAGGATGTAGTATTTTAAATGCTGGGCTATACTTTGGACCAGTCTGTAGCACTCACAAAGTCCCCACTGTGTTTTGATTAAGGATGCCACAAAGCCCACACCACATGGGTGATTAATAAAATGACCTTTGCCCCCATCGGTGTTTTGGCAGGAGAGGGAATCCCAAATAACCTGGTGACTGTTGAAGCATATCTGAGCTTAAGCACAGGGTTGGCAAAGCATAAGCCAAAGTGTGAATGTACTTCGGCCCTCTATGTAAGGACTGGCTTGGACGGAGGGTGGATGAAATTCTCTCTGTTGTGTTAGAATCATTGTGCTAAAAGCTCTGGGGCATCTTCGATTATTCACGACTTTCACAAAAATTGTGCATTGGTTTTCAGGTCCTACCAACATAATGCTTATTAATCCTAAAATGAGAGTTACATTATAAACCTCCACTGGATTTTATCTAGCCTTTAAATACAAATATGGACTTTAATAATTAATTCATAATGTTGCCATCTACCGTGGGAGGTGACATCTAATTCTAAAAGAGGAGATAAAGAAACCCTCTAAAATTGCCCTCGCAGCTTTGCACGTGCAACCAGGGGTGCTAAAGCATTTCCCCATCCAAATTGCGTTTAGTCATGCAGCTTCTGGGCAGACCTGGGTGCTGATTTTAAGAAATGTGAACTCTTCTCTGGGAGCCACATCAACTACTCAGCTGACCCAGGGGAGGTGAAACAACTCTTCCGGGGTACCATTTCACAAATTAGTGTTGCAAAGATGCTAGGTCCATTTAGGGATAAAAGTCCTAGCCCATATGCGACCAAAGTCATTCTGTTTGGGTTCCATGGCTGATACAAATTACAATCTGCCCACAAGCCTGAGGAAGATAGACAGGAGAAATAGGACTGCAGGTGAGCCAAGATTCCAAATAACATTCAAAATAATCTTACCTGTCTTCCTGACGCTGGCCATCTTGAGAGCTACAGGTGAGGGTGGGATGTTTGAATGTGAGTGTATGTGTATGAGGTTCAGTGTGAGAAAGTGGTAAAAGCAGAGGAACAGGGCAGAAGGGAAAGATGGGGTATAAAAGCAGGATATATTGTTGTGAGCAGGCAGGGTTATGCTTTCCTTGGGGCATATGCAAATGTATGGATCAAAATAAAATGCAAGTAGGGTCTAATCATTTTCTCAAACTATACATGTCTAAACTAAATGGTACACTGGAAGAGAAAGTCCACCTTATATGGGTGCTGAGAGTTAAACACACGTACATATTTTGATATCTATTAATGCTGACCCAAGTCATGGCAAAAAGTAATCTGAAAGCTAATTGTGTTCAGAAGAGGTCGTAATTGAGTCCATATTTCTTCTTTACATTAGTTGTCCACAAAGTAGTCAGATATAAACTGGACATTTACCTCTAGGAAATCACTTTGGTATTAGAAAGAGTGAAAAAATGCCATTAAGAGCTCTTGGAAATTCTCTCTGACCTCTGACGTTAGATTGAGCTACAGTGGATTGAGTAAATTCTAGAGTTTCTAAAATGTAGGGATACTCTGCTCTTCTGTGAACCAAGAACATGTTTTCAGTCTGCTTCCTGCTCTGTCTGAAGTGTTATACAAGCATTCTACTAGCATAAAAAGTGCCTTGAATGTTTTGTTGCAAATCTGTAAAGTACTTCTCGGCACTGCCCTTGTCTGGGAGCAAACGGTTGTACTGAAAATGAAACCTAAATTCATCCAATCTACTCTCTTGTGGTCAAGATTCTCTGGATAATTTTAAGTTCCATTAAATCACTGGTTTTACTCAAAGTAAAATTCCACTAGATTTCATTTAGTTTCTTTTCATGTTTTCCCTTAAGTTTCCTTGTACGCACTATGCACTCTTAAGGCAGTAAGTAGGAAAAATGCACTATGAAACTGCTAAATTCTAGACATTAAATTGTTCAGGTTAATAGTGCTTCTTTATTAGTGGAAAGTATGTTTCATGCCCACAGAACACTACATAGCATAAAATGAAGATAAAGCTACTAAAAAAGCTCAAGATGGTGATGGGGACATGCACTAAATGGCAACCCTTTCAAATGGCTTCATTTGAAACATTCAGGAAAAAAAACAAAAACAAAAAACAAAAACTAGACTTGCTCACGAAGCCAGAAACAGAGATCAAAAGGCAGCAAATAAACAAGGACCCTTTCCACCTATGGGAACTTGTATTGGGAGATACAAGATAGAGCGCCAGTCACACTACAGTATTTGTATGTGCTGGGAGAGTTTGAAAAGGATATAAAATTAATTTATAAAATACCTAAAGTATGGTCCTTCAGTGTTTTTATTCACATCTTCTACCCACTTAGCTACATTATAGTCTCTTTTGAACCATGGGTTTAAATACCTGCAGAAAGCAATGGAAGGAACAAAGAAAGCAGAACAAGATAGAAAATCTGAAAATACACAGCACAAGCTTAGCAAGGATGTTCTTCACCCTCCAAATGCAAGTGACTATGGCAAATAAACCAGGATGGATGTTGGGTGATTATGAGGCAGTCTGTACAATGACATGAGAATAAACTCAGCTACAACAAGGCTCGAGGCATTCTAGAATGTATTCAACATTGCAGGGAAAATCTTTCCAGTGGTTTCCCCAAGTGGATCAGAAGCGGCCTTCCAATCATAGTACTGTCAGTAATCTCATTCACCCACCTCCAAAGTGGCTTTTTCCAGGCCACCTCTCATTTGGTTCCTTGGTTTTCAAATGATAACGATGCTTTTTGAGAATATTCAGATGGCTGCAATTCCAACCTGGTGTTTGGGTATATAATGCCCCAAGAACAATTAAAAGGAGCAAAGTTCTCTTTCCAGTATGAAAAAAAGACTTTACAAGGCCTTGGTCTCACGGTCTCACTCCAGACAGCAGATCCTAAGCTGGAGTTAAAGATAGGTGCCTCAGCCGGCTCTATCAAGAGCAGACAGGGCCCCTGCTCTTCTGATCCTGGAACCCCAAAACACATTAAGTGTGGTCCAAACAGGCCTGCACGACCTTTAAGTTGGGCTCCGCAATTTTAGTTGTAGCTGCAAAACTCCTTCCTTTTCTTCATGCACTCCAGACTAAAGTGTTCATGTTTGCATTAGCAAATGGACCTCAGAAGTTGCCTTCTGAGTGTCTGATCATGAACTTGTGTGACTGCCAAAGGATACTAATGACCTTAATTAGCATTTCCATGATGGATCTGGCAAAGTCTCCATCAGAATTACTGTGCAAAGGAAAATGTAAAAAGGTGGTAAAACTGGGAGTGCAAGTCTGTTTTTGTTTTGGGAGGGTTTCCCCCCGCCCCTCCCACTAGAGTTTTCTTTGATTTACTCAGGGAGCCAAGCAAAAACACATCCTCTTTAGAATGTGCCCTTGTAAAATAAAAACAGATTCAACAAATTCAGTGTTGGAATCATCTGCAGGTTCTACTAAGTTTTCTCATTTAAAAAGTAACTCCTAGAGATACTATAGATAACGAAGATGCAAGCTCCATCAAATTTTGCAAGTCATTTGGAAACAAACCAAGGGAAAGGTAAAATACACTATTTGTTTGGGGTTAAACTTTGCTTCTTCCTACCATGTTTGGTTTCAGTTTGTAAATACACTTAAATCATGACATTTCCAGACATATAAACAAAAGTAGATTACTTTTTCCATAGTCCTTTCCCTCATTTTTAGCTATAACCAATGAAGTTCCCTCCTAAGAGAAGGGTTTGGTTGCCTTTTATGGCTGTAAGACCATTTTTGCTAAGACAGTGTTCCCTGACTCAGGAACAATTTCACACTAGTTTTGCCTTTAGCCACAATCATTGCCAACTTGCACTTTTCACAGAGATAGCCAATTAAAACTTGCATAAAAATTTCCACCGAGACTTTGAACAAAAAGAAAATGTCAAAAAGCAAGTGCAGCCACAGATGAAGGCTAGTGAATGCTCTGGCCTGGGGAAAACCGTAGAAAAAGCCCATGCAGCTGTTATCAGGTGAAACATAGCCACACAGCAAACTGAGTCACCCACAGGCAGCTTCCAGGAGGAGACGTGTGTTCCTTTCACTGACAATCTTAGAAGCTCAAAGGACTGATGCCATGGCTGTTCCATGATACCTACAGCTACATGGCTTGGCTTGTACATGATGGACCTTTTCTTCCATTTCAAGGAGCATCTCAGAAGGCTGTGATCACTTCACTAGAGGTCACTGAACAGAGCTCTCAAAGGTTGTTCCTTCTGGGGATCTGCCCGTTAAAGTGTCTTCACAGTGGGCTTCCTAGCATCTCTAGGTGGCGGTGGTGGAAGTAATGAGAGTTTATCAAACCGCTATAAACCTGCCTATGTGGCTTGACTTGGCTTGTAGCGCAACATGCAAAAAAAATGCGTTAGACAGGGTAGGAGAGCTCTTTGTGTTCTCCAGGATGGAAAGGCAGAGGAAAATTAGCTTGTGCTGGCTGGACCAGGACCATGTCCAAGCAGACATTGGGGGTCAGTCAGAGATCAAATGACCCCGTTCTCAGCCAAGGAAGGGACTAGGAGGGAGATTAAGTGGCAGCCCAGAATGAAGGGGCAGGTGGAGACTGACCTGTGATCCAGACTCCCTGTCTGGGGGCTGTCAGAGCCCCCTGGGCTTATGCCTTGGGATGGGACTGTCTGGGCGAGGGAGTGCCCAGGCTCAGGTGCTTGGGGCTCCCTCCTGTAAAAACACAATATATAATACAAAGTCTAAGCCAAAACCTTCTTTTCACAGCATGTACAACAGTGAGGAAGATGCAAAAACGTTGAGTGTCAAAACATACAATAAACAAGGACATTTTATGTTGTTAATTAGTAGGGTATGCATTTGTGGTGAATGCTTTAATTCATGTCCTGATGTTTTATCATCCCTGGGGATGATGGGTACTAAAGGGGATATGGAAATAATGAGCCTGATGATACCTTTTAACCTAAAAAATAAAAAAAAGGTATGTTTGTCTGTGGTCATTCTGCTCCTCTTATAGTCCCACAAATTATATTGTTGTATCAGAAGCAAGAGGGATTATTTAACGAATATGGAAAGGTATAAAAAATGACTGTCAATGTAATTCCTAAGATGCTACGTATTAGGATTCCTTTTAAGAAAAAACAAAATATGTATGTATATAGTGCCCATATAACAAGGTATGTGAGAATAGTGGTAAACTTCACAGGCTTGGTTCCATTTAATTAATATGAGTCATGTAACCCAAATGCAGAAAGTGAAAAATCTGAGGGAGTCATTACTACTTTTTCTCACAAAGGTGATTCCACTATGACGTCTTATTAAATATTATAGCGTTATCTCACAGGCAAGAGATTTATTAAGGGCTATCTAGTATTATAATTTTCATCATATGATATGAGCGGGAATTCTACAGAAAAATTTTTCAAAATAAGTGACTGCACTAGCAAATATTGTATGAATCTTGCTAAACACCAAGTGCTGTTTGGGTCCTAAACACATAGCTTTACTATGATGTTGATCTATTTCCACTCGGGAGTTTTCAAAGCCTTATTATAGGAAATATCATTAAAACGCTAACCAGCACACAAAGGAAGTTCTGAAGAACACTTGACAGTTTTATCTGTATTCTTGTGAGCAACTGAGATGAGCTAAGGAGCTCTTACCAGGTGACCTCATGCAAAACAAATCATACAACATTCCAAGAAGAGTTTATCCACAATGAGCCCTAAAGCATCCAAGCGCTTTGGGAAATGTTTAAGATAAACTCTAACAGATTAGTTATTTATGATGGAGTTCTATGATGCCATTCTGGACCATGCAATGGTATCACTTAAACCTATATTTTGTTTCTAAGGTAAAGTGTCCTCTAGCAAACTTTGACAAGCCACTTACAAGACAATACCATCAGCAGGAAGGTCCAAATTTCAGGGCACTGTTATTATTCCTGGACTGAAAAAGGCAGGGTATATGATGGAAAAGCTAACATAAGTTTCTGGCAAGCAGTTAACAAATACCTGCTATTCAGATTTTTAAAGTATTAAGGCATGAAGAAGCAATAGTGATCCTGAAAACCATAACTAGCACTATAGTGAGAAATAAGTTAAAAAAAAAAAAAAAAAACTTTAGGTAGGTCAAAAAAGTACGGTTAATGAAAACCTGGTGGCAAGGAAGTTCCAGAAGCATAGCAAGGGTGTGTTTTATTCCTCGACGTCAGGTTTGAGGAAGCTTACTTTTGCTGTACTTTCTTAAGTGAAGAAACAAACAAAAACAGTGCATGGTGTTTACCTCATTAGAAGTAACTTTAAATGTAACTTGTGATCCCACCCCCCACTTAAAAAAAAAAAATGTGTGGCTATCATTTAAAACGGACAGTGTTGCACTTAGTGACAATGATTCCGTTAAAGAGCAAGTTTTGGGTAAGTGCCCTTTTAAATGTCCTCAGAAGGAAGATTTAAAAGGGAAGTGTATTCCATTAGTCTGAGAGAATGCTTAGATTGCAGCCATGAAGCCCTCGGAGCGGTGGTTTCACACTGGGAGCAGTATCATGCTCAAGGACGGTGGGAATTTCCCCCTGATGCTTCTAGGCTGTGTGAATACTGGGAAGAGGAAGGGTGACCCCTCTGGAATGGCTGGACCCCGGGTGATGAGAAGAAAGGAATGTTATCAAAATTCCCTTCAAAAGGAACCAAGACACCACAATGGCAGGTTACTGGAGGAAAAAGCCTGCAGCGAGGGTGGGAACCCCGCTAGCAGTGAATATTGGTTTGGGCACAGTTGCGGAGATGCCTATGTAAAAGAGAAAAGCCATGGTTAATTTTAAAACGGCAAAAAGGAATTAAAAAGACAAAACCAAGACCAGAGGCATGGTTTACAGTTCTTTGATGATCTCATTAATTAACTTTTCACACTAATTGCATAGGACCTTGGAATGCCTTTTTCCATTAGAGGTGTAGACTTACTCAGTTGAATTAGACCGAGGTCTAAATCTTTTGCCTCTGATTTTCTTTCTGTTGCCTCCCAGGTTACCTGAAAAAGATGGTTTATGGCTAGATTCGCATATAAATGAACAACTGCCATATGTTTAATCACACAGTATTTCAAGTGGTAATATTCCCAGCCAGTCCCACCCAGAACACAGGGCTGTATAGCACATACAGCCTTCTGAGTTTGTCCAGAGCCCTGGTACTAGTGAATCCCATCATTTCTCAACCAAGAAAAAAAGACACGGACTTTCATAATAAATGCCCTCATCTCTGTTGGGAGAAGAGCTAAAGAGCTTACAGGAAAGAACAAATCTTTACAACCAAGAACCACAAAATGTAAAATTTGGGTTCTGCAAACAGACACACTAGCTGTTCAAAATGCTGCCCTCTACCTTGCCAAGAGTTACTTCGAGGTCGTCCATTTTCACAGATGTCTGAAATGTGTTTTGTGTCTGGGATCCTTTCACTCCAAGAATGAGAAAGCCCATTAGACCTGAAATTGAAAATGTATATATACTGTTCAAAAATACAATCAAGTGAATGCTTTAAAATCAGTAAGCAAAATCTCTAAGCACTACTGTGCATTAAATAAATCAAGAAAGAAAAAAATCTGAAATGAAAGAATGAAGAGAACATGAAAGTCTTCATGAAGAAGGCAGAATTACACAACATTCAATGTAAGAAAAGTCAAATACAATGGAACCCCATTACAATAGTTTATAGTTGAAAAGTATCAGCACACAGTGCAAGCCAATCACATTGCCAGCAACCACATGTAACAAATTCACTACATATTTCAGCTATATAACTGGAGCAGAAGAGTTATAATGGGGTCCCACTATAGATGTTTCTTAACTGTAAAGCAATGGTTTTCATTCAAATATTATGAGAACATGGACTTCCAAGAGATTTCACTAAGATCTGTTCAACTGAACCTAGTCAACGTTTACCAAAGTAACATTCAGGTTTTTTTAAACAATAAAACTATTTTCTGAGAATTGGCATTTTCTCCACAAATACGGCCACCTCAAAATGTAGTGTTGTTAGTTAACTGTCCAATAACTGAACTAAATCACATGTTTATGCTGGAAGTATCTCTCACAAAACCCATGTACCATGATGCCCTTGTGCTATCTGTGTCCTGCCATCTTAAATAAACTGTCTACAGAAGCAAAATTCATACACCTACCACATAAAAAAAGTATTTTGACAAACTATATATACTTAGGAAGAGTTACATAATTTGATACCATTTTTAAATGCTTAAAAGTCATAACCCATTTTTCTAAAATCTGGGAATTATTCAAGTCAATATTTTAAGTTCTTCTTGAGATACATTAGAAAATAGCACTATGCTTAAAATATTTTCCATACGTCATTCCAGTTAATCACTAATAAACGTCCATTTTAAAAGGAATCTTCTACGATGAATGAAAATAAATGGAACTCAGCACAATTATTACATATTAATTCCCCAAATTAGGATTTTTGCAATGTAAATTTGCTAATTATAGAATGAATCTTATTTTGTACAGAAGGACAACAGAAATTCCACTGGAATACATTGATTTCTCTGCTTATTTACCATCTTATTTAATTTAAAATTAAATATGTGACCAAGAAAATATTTATATACAGGCAGAATTTAGATCTTATTCTCTTAGCCAAAAAAATTCCCAATATGTTAAAAAAATAAAAATAAAAATTTGGGGGCATCTTATAGATTTGTACTCCTTGTGCAAAAACTAATATTTTTACTTTTGCTCTAAGCTATGTTATCTGAGTAAAAACAATCCTTCATGCTTAAGATAGTTCTACATAAAGAAGAGTTCCCAGATCTACTGATTCTTTCTTTTCTCCTTTGTGATTGTTTACTGAGTGAAATCCATTGCAGAATTTTTACAGATGATTCACTTATTTAGAATTCCAGAAGAGATCACATTTCTTCTAAACAAACTAGAAATTTCCACTTCAGTCTACAAAGTAAGTACTGTGCCCAAAGTAATGTACTGGGCTATCAAAAATTTTTTTTCTATATATTACACCAACAATATTAAAGAAACTTTTCCACAGGAATATTTTAGCTTTCTTGAATGTGAATGGAGGTCTAATTTCCTAAAACATTCCAACTATTTATTTCTTCTACCAGTTTATTTTATTAAGCAATTATACAGCATGCAGAATTTTAACTGGTCTTATACATCTTAAGATCCTGGATAAAGAATATAAGATCGAAGTTTAAAACATATAAATAATATATTAACCCCATTTGTCCTATTATAAAACTCAGGCAAATATATTTAAATATACTTAAATTAATTTGGCAACCAAACTCTAAATTAGAAAGTCTAGAAATAATCATTCCAGGAATAAAAAGCAAAATCATAATATTCAAATATACAATTCACAGAAAAGCGATCTTTTTTTTTTTTTTTTCACAGCAAGCTTAGCTTTGGTATATTTAAAATTTTTAAATATTCAACGCAACACTTATATTACCAACTTAACAACTGCTTTACGGAAGCATGACAGTAACCTTTTTCTTTGACTACCAAACATGACATAAAGCTCACCATTTAAAATATTATCACATACTATGAATAGTTTCTCAAGCCATATAAGAGCAAGATTGAAAAACCCTATGATTTCTATATAGATTTAGGATTGCTGTTCATTTAGTTCAGTTTTGTTTTGATTTCTGGCCTGATTTGTTTGAGTGGTTCTGAGCATATGGCATTTTGAAGCACAGTAATCAAAGAACAAAGGATACTATTTGTTAACATTCAAGAAAGAAGGAAGAAGTAATCAAACCTGCTGCAAAATAATGAAATGTTCTGACTAATGGAATAATGTGTGATGGAACAGGCAGAAATCTGAAAATGCGACAGAAAAGCAGACCTCTTCTTAGAACTAGATGCTGAGTTTGTGCTGATTCCGGGAGGAATGTCGCTATAAAAAGAGTCACCATCTCCAGGCTTTTTTACATAATCTCCCTGGGGTAACTGTCTAAGGCATAATAAACATTTCAGAGTCAGAAAACAAGACACACACATGAACACAGACATATACAAATATTATTTTAGGAAAAAAAGAGGTAGGGGTAATGATCTACATGAACCAAATCTATAACAACACATAAGATTATTAATAAATGTGACAAGTTTAAGTAAGTCATTCTAACTGCCAAGGTCAGAAATGCAATCGCTTAAGTCTTTACAGTCTGGATGAATAAAGCCTTGCTTCAGGGGAATACTATGGAAAGATGAGGTTTTTCATTGTAACTTTATTATACTTCAAGATGTTAACTGCAGTTCTGTCTGAAAATAAATAAATAAATAAATAAATAAATAAATAAATAAATAAATAAATGGTGCTGAAGGAGACATGTCGGGACAGACAGTCCCTGCCCCTCATAAGGCATAGTTTTGTTTTTGTTTTTTTTTACTGTCATGAATAAACTATTTATGATTTCTAAATGTGATATAATGTAACCTTAATTGGTCTTCAAATAACAGATTAATTTCTAAGCCATGTCTATAATTTAATCCAAGTAAATTCTTATTAATCTGTTCAATTTGGAGTTTCACTGTTCATTTAAGAGGAATATGAAGAAACTGAAAGAGATTCAAACATCAATCAAAAATGTAATTCTATAACTGCACAGGAGAATATGTGAAGGAAGATGATTTAGCAAGAGGAAGAAGGGGTTGAAAACAATTCTTGTTGAGACTATAGGAAGATATTTATAGGTAGTTGGTGGGTGACCTCAGTTCTCTGTCTCCACCATAGAAGGATTACAACAAAGGAAGATCTACTTACTCTGTACTATTACTGACCCCACTTGCTCTGATTTTGAATTAACTACGATTAAAACAGACTTTTATTACTTTTCCTAAGGGAGGAGGGTAGAAAACTATAGAACGGACCACTCAATCTCAATAACCAATCATCAGCCAGTGCATGGACCGCAAACAGCCATGTGCATCCAAAACTTGATTCAGTTCCATTCAGAATCATTGTGGGAGGTGCCACAAACTGGTGCTGGATTGAGAATTTTAAAAAGAATATACTTAAAAAGGTATCCAACGAAGGCCACAGTTGCTAACTGCTTTTCCTACTTGGTCTTTCCTTAGTTACCATGCTTACCTTGGTTACTTGCTGATGCTAAATTCTATTTTATTTTTTTTCTATTTAAAAAAAAAATTTTTTAATGTTTATTTATTTTTGACAGAGAGACAGAGCATGAGCGGGGGAGGGGCAGAGAGAGAGGGAGACAGAATCCGAAGCAGGCTCCAGGCTTTGAGCTGTCAGCACAGAGCCCGACACGGGGCTTGAACTCACAGACCGCAAGATCATGCCCTGAGCTGAAGTCGGATGCTCAACCGACTGAGCCACCCACCCAGGCACCCCTAAATTCTATTTTTAAAAAATGCTACTTTCAGATATTTGCCTTGCTTGTACTAATTCCCATTCTGTTTAAAATGTTTACAATACTGGATCATTCGCTCTTTGGAATGACTGAATACTTCTCTCATATTTTTTCAATCCTATATACTCACACACCTCCATAAATTAAATTTTCAACCCATACGAAGCACATATAATAATTTATGTGATCCTCCCTTTCAAAGAAAGTCAAATTTCTCATTAGAATTGTATGTAAGACTAATTTTACCTATAACTCTGTGACACATATTCCTTCAAAATATTTTTAACCCCTTATGTGACTTCAGCTGATAATTATAACCTTTTTTCTTTTTCCCAGTATATTACAAAACATTAATTTTTGATAAGAAATAAGACAATTCCCCCATATTCATAGTGTTAATAAGACAGAGGTGGTTGGATGGCTCAGCCACTTAAGCGTCCAGCTTTGGCTCAGGTCATGATCTTATGTTGGGCTTTGTGCTGACAGCTCAGAGCCTGGAACCTCCTTGTGAGTTCAAGCTTTGCATCAAGACCTGTGTTGACAGCTCAAAGCCTGGAGCCTGCTTTGGATTCTGTGTCTCCCTCTCTCTGCCCTTCCCCTACTCATGTGCACACACACTCTCTCTCTCCCTCTCTCCCAAAAATAAACATTAAAAAATTATAAAAATATAGTAATACAGGACAAATGATACATATTCTTATTCAAGAGATCTTTAATCTCTGGAATCACATTTTCTGCCTTGCCTCCTATGAGTAAAATATTCTATCAATGCTCAAAAAAAAATGATCTCAATAAAATCAGAGCTCTGTATGTCGTCTCAGGGAGGAAACTTTCCTTTTGGATATTAATATTATAAAAGAATGCCAAGGAACATCCATCAATATCACATTTCCAATAATAATCCTTATGGTTAAATCCTTTTCATCATCATTACCTTTAATGATCATCTGTATAAGTTGATGAGATGTAACTCACTACAAATTAAAAAAAGACAAGTTCCAAATCCACTTGAATTTTCCCATTAATCTATCCCCTAAATTACCTTCTCTTTACATGGTTCTAGCATTTGTGCATTTACCCAGGGCTCACTTAGCTGATCATGCAGGCTTAAATGGACTGCCTCTCATGACGGATGGGCTTAGATTTGTTGTTGGTTTGTTGTTGTTGTTTTAACTGTGCACATTTTACACTCCTTCAACATAATTCCTCTGCAGTGCATGGTCATCTATCACACAACGCACAAAACTCCTAAATGCCAAATATATCATAAACTGTGGGCTTCAGTCAAGGGGCTGGAAGGAAGTTCAAGTACAATGAACTTCTGGGGCATGGCCTTGTTTTTATCGTGATGGGCAGATTAGATTCTTACCTACCTCTATTAGGAAGACTCCAAAATATAGACGCTACTCTGCATTCTCCTTACAATTCCATAAGGAATGCATGTAACTTTCTTCACATATTAAATGAATAAAAATGTTAATTATAAATTAAGAATTTTGTTAAATCTCTTAAGAATAATATTTAACATTCTTCACTGTCCAGAAATTTATCCTTCATCAATATCCATTACAGATTATAACAAACTGATTTCTTCTTGCTTAAACTTTAGTGAAGATAGAGAGTATCAGGTCCCCATGATCAATGAAATAATATTTCATCATTTGTTACATAAGATCATAAGTGACCAGCTAATTGATTCTTTAAAAAATTTTAACTGAATGTATTTTTCTAGTCTTTGTGACTTTCTTCTTAAATTTTGCTCATTTCATGGAATTTTGAATCAAGAAGTGATTACTACATTAGATGGCCTGACCAGTGCCAAGTTTTGTAATGGGAACATTATCTCATGTTTCCCACATTATATGCAAATATTGTAGACATGCGCATGAATTTTTATAAATAATGGCCAAATGAAAATAAAAGTTTATTTAACTAAATTCTTTTTCCTCAAGAAGGAACCCTCTTATGAGGGAAATCTGGTATTTCTTTAAAGGGTCCATTGAACCATAATATTTAATTTAATAATCCTTACACAGACTCAAAATGAGAATACAATGAGAAAAAGTAAGTCTTAACCTTCATGCTGAAGGAAGCATTTCTCCAATGTTTTGTTGGTACCTGGGTTGTCTGATATTGGAATTGTTACTTTACTGTTTTAAGAAATATTGTGTAATGTGTACCAAGTCACATTGACAGATGCATGAATGTCACTGAAATAATAATAATAATAATAGTAATAATAATAATGTAAAAACAAATTAAGATAGGTTTGAAAAAAATGAGGGAGGGTGGTTCACAAGCAAAAAATAAACTGGTTAAAAAGGATGAGAGAGAAAAGAAGTGGGGAAAGGGGTTTCTGCTTAAGGAATAGATCAGGAAGATATGATCTAGTTATTTATTCTATTTCACATTAATTATAATGATGTGTGTTCATTTCAGACAAAGGAAGAAAATATTTCAGCTCACTATGGATGTCTCATAAATCCAAGTTCAGATTAATGTTTTCTTATTCTATTGCTCTTTGCAAACCTATCTGAAAACTAAAGCTCAAACTTGTAATTCTTGTTACAAAGTATACAGATGCTGGGGCACCTAGTTGGCTCAGTTAGTGAAGCTTGAGACTCTTGATCTCGGGGTTATGAGTTCGAGCCCCCTGCTGGGTATAGAGATTGCTTAAAAATAAAACCTAAAAAAAAAAAAAAGTATACAGCTGCTAAATCCTAAAGCAATTATGCTAAAAATGTAAGTGATAGCATCAACTGAAAATATTATGGAAGTCTTCTTCCCTGAAGATTTTAAAGAAAAAGATCAATAGCCATCTATCCAACCACATGATGTGTAAGAACTCTCGGTGGCTCCTAGGTTACATGGTTCTACCCTTCACAAGGTAACATTAGCAGATTTAAAGTAATATCATTCATGTATTGGGTTCTGCCTCTACTGTGCCCCAGAACAGGGTTCTATTTTTTATTAAGCAATTTGTAAACAAAAAGAAAACAATGGGTTTGCTTCACATCTTTTTGCCAGACCTGCTATTAAACCTATCATGCCAAGTTATCAAGCTCCTTCACAGAAGTACTTGCCTGACCTCTCCAATAATTTGAAAGTTATGCCCAATGGCATTTCTGAGCCATTATATCATTAGTAAGAATCTGATAACTAGCTACATATTTAATATGGTCTTGCATTTAGTGTCAAAGCAAACCTTTATGTTCGCGAATACCTATACCAGGTCAACCAGTATGTGTGGGTCTCATTCATATCCATGAATGCTGCCTTTCTCTTTGAGAATAACCACATCCACCTCCTTTATTTGAAGATCAGAAAAACACAAAGCCCTCAGAGACCACATACTAATAACTTCCCTTGCGATAATGCTTTATAGATTACAAAGAACTTTATCTGGTTTTAAAGTTGTGGAAAGTTTAAATGATTTCCCAAGACCACATCCTAGCAAGTGGATTTCTGATTTCTTGCCAATTGGTCCACTCACCATGGAACCTCAGAGGAAAACCTACCTTAAAGGCAAGGATGACTCAAAATTCTTATTTCTATTTCCTGGCATCTTTTAGAACTGGACACATCTTTATTTGAATCCCTGACAATATTTTTATGAGACTATAAATTTCTTAATGCATCCTTTGTTCCATTCACCTTACCACCTGCTCTGTAACCATTGACAAATATTCTCAAAAAGGAAAGTCCTTAAGAAGATATTTATACATTTACGACTTGCTGATCTAAAGTCCACTGTTTGCTACTTCTCCACTTTGAGGATTATTATACAAGGCCTAAGATTCATTAGCAATGGACAGGGCAAAAATAAATAAAGTTTGTGATGAAACATATCAAAATACATAAAATAAATATCTGTCGAAGATGTGACAGCTCTCAAAATAATGAACTAGATTCCAAAAAAGTAACCAGATCGACAAAATGATGACTCAGTAATACCAGGAGGCATGAAATTTTATCAGACACATAACGAAAATTCTTAATGTAAAAATGTTAACTGTGCCTAAGCATATATTGAGATAGAATAAGAAACTGGTACACAGTTTTGCCTATGAATAATTTTTTGTACCGTGGGCAATCCCCTAATTCTGGATAATACTCTTGGTGAGAATGTGTCTTGGAGCACTGGTTTAGGTTTGCTTATGTTACACAGTAGTGACATTTTACTTTCTATCTTATATAGCTAGCAATATTAAATTACTTTAGAGTCTTAGCTACTATGGAAATGAGCCTGGGTCATCAATATTTGATCTTATTAGTCTAATTTTATTTTTCATTAGAGAAATCCACCAAACTTAGATTTCAGTGTGACTGATCAAATTCTACCCAATAGAAAGCTTAAATGATTCCAGCTCTTCTCCTGTAGTTCCAGACACTAGAATTTTAAACATATCAAAAAGAAATCTAGTTTTTAAAACTTAATTAATTTTGTTTAGGTTTACCTTTTACATTAATGATGAGTTAGTTACCCAGAGCAAGGTGAATATTTTCTATTATCTATGCTAACTGACCAACATCTGCCTTGTGAGCACATTTATAGAGACTATACTAATGGCTAAAGTCTTCTAGGAATTTTAAATTATAACATGGAAGGAAACCGAATGAAAAAATGAAATCTGGTTGGGGAGTGAAAAGGTGTTATCACGTTTATTACTTCTTATTTCCAATCTGCCTCTGACATTTAATGGAACAGTGGGGAGAGTTATGTAGGAACGTGCACAGATATCTTGAGCACAAAACTAGTACTATGTGATGTGCAAGACCTGGTCTGGCTCATCTATTTCCAGGATATTTAAATGTTTTTATTGGGGCGCCTGGGTGGCTCAGTAAGTTAAGCGTCCAACTTCAGCTTAGGTCACTATCTCGTGGTCAGGGGATTTGAGCCTCGCTTCCAGCTCTGTGCTGACAGCTCAGAGCCTGGAGCCTTCTTCGGATTCTGTGTCTCCCTCTGTCTCTGCCCCTCCCCTGCTTGCGCTCTGTCTCTCTCTCTCTCTCTCTCTCTCAAAAATAAATAAACATTAAAAATTTTTATTAATAAATAAATAATTTTTTGTATCAACAGCTAAGAACATTAATAATTTTTTAAATGTGAAAAGTGAAGGAGATATCTCAATATGGACTAATTTAGATTTAGAAAAAATAGGTATTTTTATAAAACTACATGAATGCTTTGTATCTCTTTTTATGCTGTTAGCTAAACACAGATTTTAAGGTTATGATGAATAGGGGTACCTGACTTTATGGGCTTTTATATTTATAAAAAAAGTACACTAGACAATCTGAGATTCTAATAATGCAAATCATTTCTTTACCTAGGCAATTACCTAATCAGTACAAAAATATTTTCTTAGGCAGAGATAATCAGGCCCATTAAGTACTAGGACATTCTCCTGAACCCAACACAGTGCCCACAGAAACGTTATCATTTATGAATGGAAGTTACTAATATAACAACAGTAACAACAAATAAATTCCTTTATAAAGTACTAGGCAATAAGATTGTTTAAAAGATGAAGAAAAGCCAATTAATGTAAACACAAGTGGTTCCTTAACATAGAGGAAGTTTGTTTTAGATGGAAAAAAATTCAATTCCACACATATTACTATAAAGGTAATACAAGTAACTGCTATTACTGTAGTATTGTTGGATGAAAGAACCATTAAAATTAAACAATAGGTCTATTTTAAAGTAATACATTCCTCAGCACCATTATTAAAATTATCATTTCAAGGTCATGAAAAACAAGATTGCTTTATCATTTCAACACAAAAACAAAGTCAACCTGATTTATAACTGCATGTATAAATTCCAAGGATGCTAACAGGATTTAAGCTTTTCAGTTATATGTTCAGGTTATTCTCATCACATACCTCTGTTCTCGATAATTTCTTTTCATGGACAAGAAGAAAAGGGGGGGAAAAAAAGAATTAGTTACCTATGGAAGTACATTCAGAGAGAGCACTAAACATAAAAGCTCTAACACTCATCGAAAGGTCTCTACAAAGGATTTTGAATTGCAGAACTAAAATGAGGAATACAGTCTCTCTCTTACACACACACACACACACTCCTCACTTCATCTTTAGAAATGATACCAATGGATTAGTGACAATATTTTCAAATAACTATTTTTAAAAGCATAAATAAGCTTCAGTTATTAGAAAAATAACTGTCTTCTCAATATCAATTGTACCATATTTAACATTTAGTAATGTTCTAAAGTCAATCTTAACTTACTTATATAAGTTAACTGTGCTTCCATAGAAATAAAAATCATAATTCATTCCTTTTTGAATCTATACCTGCAAACTAAAGCTCTTCCTAAGAATTTCAAATAGGAGAACATAACTGGACCCTAGAACATTTTATGTCATCATGTATGTAAAATATTAGAGTGAGTTAATTCACAGCTGTTATGGACCTTCTAATTTACCACTACTTACTGAAACTGTACACTGGAAATACTTTGTTCAAAGTTTAGTCTCTGTTTTTCACTAAAACAAAATTACATGAGTTTTAAAACACATGATCTTAAAAATGTGTCCTAGATGGTATAGTAGTTAAGACACCAGAACTCAAAAGAGTTAATTTTTAACTTTCTATCATGACCTAATTAAGTTTTAGTATTTTGAAGACAAGTTAGAAAGGCCAAGCAACTGAGTAGTGGGCTCCTTCCTCCTAGATCAAGCATGTTTCCATATTGCTTTCATTTGTAGCACCTTCCTCTGCCTATCTAGTCCAATACGTATATTGGCTTTTTAAAAAAAAATTTTAATGTTTACTTATTTTTTGGAAGCAGAGAGAGACAGAGCATGAGTGGCAGAGGAACAGAGAGAGAGGGAGACACAGAATCCAAAGCAGGCTCCAGATTCTGAGCTGTCAGCACAGAGACCAATGCGGGGCTCGAACTCATGAACCGTGAGATCATGACCTGAACTAAAGTCAGATGCTTAGCCGACTGAGCCACCTAGGCACCCCAAGTATCTTGGTTTAATGATGAGCCCATGAGAGTAAAAGTTCCAACTTGTTACTTATGATTTTTCATTCTTCAAACCACTGGATAGTGGGGGAGAGAATAAGCTCCAGAATTTTTCTATTCAGTATGTTTTAATTTTATTGCCTCAGTGTGATTACATGAGTGGTCTATCAGTTCCAAGTGAGTATTGCTCATTGCCTATTCCTGCCATTCCTTCACTCCAAGGCTTGGAGAAGGGGTAGAAAGTTTAATTGGAAGGATTAATGAGGAAATGAATTCCCACGTCCTACATCCATCTTTGAATTTCAAATAGAATATGAAATTCATGAATTTAATTCCTATATTAAAACTTAGACATTCTCTTTCTATTCTTAAACATATTCTGAATAAGTTTAGTAGCATTAAAACTTCCATCGTTTATGTTCAAACTATTTATGAAGAGGATACTGTTGTATGAATAAGATTGGTATTTTTCCTTAGTGAATATGCAAAGTACAAATATTCAGAAATGGAAAAAAACAGTGAAATCTCAAAAGAATTTCATAAAAATAAGAAATGATATAAAGAAATACGTATTTTAATTCTAATTATTAAAGCAAAGGTAATTTCATTAGCAATAGGAGAAGTTTAGATTTCATATTTTCTGAAAAGTAATTTTTTTCCAAGATTGCGAAAACATAAATACCAATTTGCATCAGTAGGTGGCAGAAAACTGCACACAATAGAACTAATAATTTTGCTTTCCCCTTTTCCCATGACCAATGAAACCCCTGAGCTACTTCAAGAATGCAAAGCTTCTGATGACAATTGCCACATAGGTCTTAAATCAGGGAAGTTGAGGAAACAGTGTTACTCCAAGATGGGGCTGATTCACCTGAGGTGTGAGGCAAGATCAAACAACAAATACACAGAAAAGCCTTCCTTTCAAACATGGGATTTTACAACTTCTAATGTTATGCTGAAATCAGCTCGTGCAAATATAAGTATGCAATATACCTGATGGCCTGCACATCAAAAAGGCCCATAGGTAGTGAGCATGTATGAGCCGGTACAGAGCTAGGTTCTCATTTAATCAAGACAAAGCATTCCTACTGTGCTGTGCCCTCCTTCACTGGTCTAGGCTGTATTTACTATGCTGTGCTGAACTATATACTATGCTGTCTGGGTTGCTTGTTAATATAGCCTTCCACAAATGCCTTCTATATTTTAATGCCTTTAGCATATGAACTTTATTGTGGCAGTAAGTTAAATGGTTTCCATCAAAGAAACTCTTTCAGAGTCTTGACCTCGGAAAGAGCAACAGCCATGTACGCTTTTAAAGAAATTTCCTTTGGGGCGCCTGGGTGGCGCAGTCGGTTAAGCGTCCGACTTCAGCCAGGTCACGATCTCGCGGTCCGTGAGTTCGAGCCCCGCGTCAGGCTCTGGGCTGATGGCTCGGAGCCTGGAGCCTGTTTCCGATTCTGTGTCTCCCTCTCTCTCTGCCCCTCCCCTGTTCATGCTCTGTCTCTCTCTGTCCCAAAAATAAATAAGAAACGTTGAAAAAAAATTAAAAAAAATAAATAAATAAAAAATAAAGAAATTTCCTTTAACTCAACTGGTTTAAGACTATGTCAGGTAATAATAATAGTAATAGCACATAATTATATAGTGCCTAGCCTACTGAAAGGCTTGGGGTAATTTGGAAGCCTAACTACTCTAATACCCAAGTCTTTCAGTGAACTAAGTTTGGTCTATGAGGGCGAAAAGGTGCTAAAATGCGGTAATGGCCAGAATGCCTAGAAAAAATTGCAGGCCCTTCAAAAGGGAGAAGCCCCGTTGGCCCGGGGTGCTGAGACATCATCATCAGAGATCAGTAGAACTATGATTTTAAGTTGAAATATTAAACATAACTTAAGGTTCACCATATTTAAGTGTCAATTTATTAAATTTAAATAATTTACTTGAATACTAAGGAAATTTTTTACATCATAAGATGTACTTTAAAAGGAAGTTGAACATATTAAATATACAAATAAGTTTGGAATTTTTGAAGTCATTTACTCAGCTAAATGTTCAACGAGATGCAGGATTCAAAAGTTATATAATTTATAACTTTTTAAAAATTATATATAAGAACTAAAAACTTGTAAATTGAACTTGGAAGCTTAAGAATTAGGTTGTAGGGGTACCCGGGTGGCTCAGTAGGTTAAGCATCTGACTTCAGCTCAGGTCATGATCTCACGATTCGTGGGTTCAAACCCCATGTTGGGCTCTACACTGACAGTGTGGAGACTGAAGCCTGCTTCAGATTCTGTGTCTCCCTCTCTCTATGCCCCTCCCCACTCACGCTCTCTCTCAACAATAAACACTAAAAAAGGAATTAGATTGTAAAAGTTGTAACTTAAAGCTGAATTTTAATTTGAACAAATAAAATAATCTCTGAACAGTATTTTCTTCACACACAAAAACCCAATATTAACAAATAATAGTATCTCCTTCATACTGCCTATGAAGATAAAGAGGTTTTGTCCTCAGCAGGATGCAAGGCCATACCAAGTACGCAGCCAACAGATGTGCTGCTGCTGTTCTTGTCAATATTGATGTTATCACTGGGGTGGTTAGTAAAGCACTATGCTCCCTACATAACTATCTTGCCTAGATTTTTGGATATGGGTTTAAGTCAAGAGAACCTGTGTCACTAAAGAGCCAATCCACACAGCCTTAGTTTAAGACACGATTTAGATTGATTTCACTTCACACCATGGTTTTTAAAACAATATTCTTTACTTTGAGAATAGAAGGCAGTTATTTCAAAATCTATTTTCAAGAATAATAAATCATGATTACCTCTAATCATGCCAAGAATAATCACTGATTGCATGTTCAGCCAGAATGATTTTCACTGAAAATGCTACAAAACTTTCTAGATGTTTAATTCACTTAAACAAAATGTTTTAAAGTATATTTTGATAGTAACAATACTGAGACATTTCACTTACTTATAACCCCATGCAGTTATTCCTAATATGAGGGCCAGCACCAAGATAGTGCCAGCGATTATGCCTATTATGATATTGGTACCAGCAACACCTACAGGGAAAAAAGAAAACAATGAAGATCAAGTGTATGTAATTGAAATTTTGATACAAAGTTCTTTCAGGAACTTTATTCTCCATATTTGGAATCATGACACTAACAAAATTATTTGTTTTAAAAAGTGGGTATTGTTTTCTTTTACCAGTCTCAATGTTAGAGAATATTTTTTTTCATTTAATGTTTTTGACCTACAATTGATATGCTGTTGTAGTGGTTTCAGTTGTACAGCATAATGATTTGGTATTTGTACATACTGTGGAGTAAAAAAATGGGTGTTTTTTAAAAGGATAAAAAAATCAACCATTACTTAGCAATCCCCATCAACTGTTTTTTAAAAAATAATTCTTGGCTTACATTCTCTTTTAATTCTTGTCCCAGTGCGTTCTGCAGTTTTATTTTCCATGTAATTTTCTCAAAAATAAGATGAGGTCAATGAACTACAAGAAGACTAAAGACTGAAAAAAAGGGAGGGTAAGAGTGACCCTACTATATTGCCATAGCACTCTCCGGACAAGAACTTGTAGAAATTCATGTTCTTTTTTACTCTGACCTCTTCCTCAGGAATTCCAGAGATGTTACAGTCTTTGTCTCTCCATCTTTTTTTTTTTTCAAGTTTATTTATTTTGAGAGAGAGAGACAGCACATAGAAGAGAGAAGAGAGAACATGAGTGGGGCAGGGGCAGAGAGAAAGAAAATCCCAAGTAGGTTCTAAGCACTGTCAGCGCAGAGCCCAAAGCAGGACTCAAACCCATGAATTGTGAGATCATGACCTGAGCCAAAATCAAGAGTCGGATGTTTAACTGAATGAGCCACCTGGGTGCCCCCATGTCACTCCATCTTGACAACTTATGCAAAGTTCTTATTGCTCCCACTTGTACATGTGATACACTGTCACTCATATATAAGCTCCTTAAGAGAGAAAACATGTCTACAGAGTTATACAATCAGTGCTCAGGTGATACAGATAACACAAGCACGGGGCTTGTAGTTCCCAGTCTTTGTAACAATGGCTGGCATCCTAGAGAAGGAAAAACCAAAGATAGAGTGTAGTGAGCAGGAGATCAGTGCTGGTCAGGCATGAGAGTGAGGCAGCAGCAGACTGGCAGAGGGCCAAGACTGGGCTGACTCTCAGGATTCAGTAATGGCACTGTTGTGTCACCACCTGCTGTCAGATAGGCAGAGATGTAATCCATAGGGGAGATCATGGTGGTGTGAGTGGCCCAGTAAGTCAAAGCCTTGGTCAAAATGCTCAAGTGACAGCCCAAGAGCAGAAAAGACTGATCAGAGGTCTGGCTGTTTTGCTGATAATGATCTGCACCACACATTTCAATCACCCAGATCTGTTTCACTCAGAGCAGCTCAGATCTCTTTTTGTCTGCTGCACTCATGAAGCATCCTTCTAGATGTCAACCATCAGTGATCATGTGCAACAGAGCAGATGGCAAATCCCCATGACAGAAGTGGCAGCCTCCTTGTCTGGGAGCCCTCAGTAAATCATTTCGGGAGCAGGGCATCTGAGGAAACTGGCAGACTCCACCCTGCCCAGGTCCTCTGTGAGATGGGTGGATGCAGAGGACCTTCTGGGTCAGTGGGGTTTTCCCACTGTAAGGCCTGGCATGTCTGTATTCTCTTCCTTTTCTTCCAGTGATTTTTAACAGGGATCAATAAACTTGGATGCCAGCCTGGTTATTTCTAAGTAATGGTAAGACTTTTGACAAGTCACTTAAATCCATGGATCTGAATAGCCACATCTCTGCTTTAACTGCTGAAAAGAAGCTCCACATTACCATTGCTAAGGCTGAGGATACCAGAATCTTAATTCTTTCACTTTCCTTGCTAAAGTCATCTTGGCTAAGCATTTTAACCTGTCTGGATGATTACAATGAACATACTTCTTTTTTCTCATCCTTTGGAAGTGAATGGACTTCAGAATTTGAGAACTTCTGTATGTAGAACACTCAATCATGAAAGATAATAAAATAGTTTAAAAGGGGACCTCTCCTTGCAAAGTATGCGTTCTTTCAACTATCTGCATTTAATTTCTACTTCTCCAGTTGGACCATTCTAGCTTTTAGATCTGCACCTGTTGTTTATTATCCATGTCCTTAATCCCCTTCCAGGCACCTTGGCTAAGGTTACTACTTCTAGAATTACCTACAGTTCAGGCTACAGAACTCGGGTTGAATACAGATGAGATTCTATAATGAAAAATATTAAAGTCGGGGCACCTGGGTGGCTCAGTCTGTTAAGCATCCGACTCTTGGTTTCGGCTCAGGTCATGATCTCATGATTCGTGAGATTGAGCCCCACCCACCTCAGGCCCTGCACGGATAACCCAGAGCCTGTTTGGGATTCTCTCTCACCCTCTCTCTCTCTACCCATCCCCTGCTCATGCTTGCTTTCTTCTCTTTCTGTCTCTCAAAATAAATAAATAAACGTAAGAAAAAAACACACATTAAAGTCAACAAGATATTTAAAACTCAATTCTTCAACTGTTTTTTTTTCCTACGTATTCAGTCCCCAAATATAAAATTCTTCCCTTAAATTCAGACAGTTCAGAAAGAGGACTACTGCTTTTTCACTTAACTTCTAGGGTTTTGTTGTCAGCTCCCAAAAATAGAATACTTGAAAAATCTCAGTCTCATGTAGGACAAGATGAGGCTCAATCAGTAGACTAAGTTATATTCAATATTACACATGATTACAAGTTAATGGAAAATATCAACTTCATATTGTAGATCCCAGTTGTGTTTTATAGTTGAATTATAATCTAAATGAAACTGTCTGAAGAGTTTCCTTTAGTTATGCATAAAACGATGTAATGGCACCAAATCCAGTACCTACCATTGCCAGACAGAGTAATGCCAGTCTTGGAGTCCTCATTGTGAGGGAAGTAAGTGCTGCAGTCTGCACCCACCCAGTGTCTGTTACACACACACTTCAGCTCATTACTGCAAACCTGAAATCCAAAATCAATCAAGAGGAAACGTCAACTCTCTGATACAATGGCATGAAAACTAAAGAATGATTTCTAATTGTTATATGCCTAGAATTTGATGGTACTGAAAAATTATCGGTACTTTCTTCTTCATACTAATTACCTTATTTCTCACTCAAATACCCAAAATAATATTTTCTAGAGATCAGCAGTTAGACCCAAAGGGAAAAATGAATTTTAACAGGGGAAATGAGTTTACAGTCCAAAAAGAAACCAATGAAATTACTGTTTTGAATTTCATTAACTTAAATTTTATAGGAGGGAGGTTTTTATTTTTTTATTTAAAAAAATTTTATAGGAGGGAGACTTATAAAACTAAGCAGAAATACAAGCATTTGCCAATTATCTAATACAAACGTTTCTTTCTTCCAAACATAATGTCAGGAATTCTAGATGAAGAAGACATTGTTATCATTAGCATGAATGAACAAGAAATAATTTCAATGTTTTTGCCCTATCCCCCAAAAAGCATTTCCGCTAACATTTTCTTACTTATTAAAGAAAGAAGACTTATTAGACTCATCTATAGGAGCAGAACTACTTACCACATGCCTTCTCTATTTTCATTTGGTGTAAGAATTCCTATCCTTTGGCAAAAAGTTACTAGTAAGACCTCCCTAAGAAACTTCTTGGCACATTCCTGGGGATCTACGTGGAATGACCAGGATTAAAGGCTGACAATTTCAGGACAGGGATCCTTCACCTCAACTGGATATTATGACCAGTTCAAGCAAAGAATCTGGTGAGGGTAGAAAGAAAATCATAGTACATGCCAAAAGAAAAAGAAGTGAAAATTATTTTATTAGTATAGGAATTCCTAACTGAAAATGAGAAAACTATAGTCACTAATAGAGCATGTTTATCTAAGCTACAAATTTTGTTATCTAGGACTAACATTATCAGATAGATATATGACAGAAAGAATAAAATTTAGTATTTTATACAATGCCATTATTTCTATTCATTTGTTGATAAACACTTCCCTGAATTATTCAGTTTTCATTTCGAGGAGTTATCCTTAGCTGATACACACTCGGTGTGGCCACAACAGGTACTTATGATCTGTTCTAATTGCTTAGTGCCTGGACAATACGAATTGTTAAATACTGTGGCCAATGATCTTCCCTTTTACACCCTTTTTAAAAAACCCCATTACAGTTTATTAAAATTTGTCTCCCAGATCACTTGTAGAAAACTGGCCATTATACTTCTATTATATGAGATCACATTAACATGATAAGAAAGAAAAACAGAAGAATTTGGTTAGGAAAACTATACTTTTTCTTATTCCCAGGCTTGCACAGATTACGCAAGAGAAAATATTCCAGTGACTATGACCAAATAACTGTTTACATGCCAGCTAGAAACACGGATAAGCATATTTTCCATTTTTACAAAATAAACAGGTTAGGGTCGTGTCTATTTCTTTTTTTTTTTTTTTAATTTTTTTTTAATGTTTTTATTTATTTTTAAGACAGAGAGAGACAGAGCATGAGCAGGGAAGGGGAAGAGAGAGAGGGAGACACAGAATCGGAAGCAGGCTCCAGGCTCTGAGCCATCAGCCCAGAGCTCGATATGGGGCTCGAACTCACAGACTGTGAGATCATGACCTGAGCCGAAGTCAGACGCTCAACTGACTGAGCCACCCAGGCGCCCCCTTTTTTTTTTTTAATTTTTTTTTAATGTTTTTATTTATTTTTGAGACAGAGAGACAGAGCATGAGCAGGGAAGGGGCAGAGAGAGAGGGAGAGGTCATGTCTATTTCTGTGTTACAAAAGAATAGAGGAGTTTCCCTATGGCAAGGTACTGAATACTTACTCCATTTCCTGAACAAACAGTGCCTTCTTTATTGCTTAAGCAAGTACTAAAGTTGAAGGAAGCCACAGGAAGACACCTGTGTTCTAAGCACATCATTTGGGGACCACAAGGTGTCCCATCTTCCACATAGCCAAGATCTACATCTTCCTCAAGCTTCACATGCCCACCACTAAAAAAAAGGAAGCAAAAAGAAAATAGGATTGTATTAAGTCACATTCATTTTGAGAATCTGCTTTAAAAAACTAAAAAGTGGGCAAGAAAGTATTGCCCACTTATTGTACAACTGCAATGAAGTCGCACAGTGCTCTCTCTTCCACCATATATTCCTCCTTGGAAGAAACTACTTTCTACTCTATTTTCTACTCATCATCTAATAAAAAACAACAGCATGAGCATTTTCTTCCTTTAAATGAAGAAAGCAATTGAATCTTTTGATCTAATGCTTTTGAGATATTGACATATTTTAGAATTTGAACATAATTATTATAGCAAAGGTCTGAATTAAAATAGCTTTATCATTTTGCCTTGGATATCATGTACAAGTCAAGTGAGGCATTATTGCTAGGATTTGATTTGGTAGTTGTAATTGTAGGTTTCAAGATTTCAAACATGTTTCAAACAAGCATGAGAACTGGTCTGGGTTTACATTTCCCAAGAAGGTTAATAATTTAAAAATTATATTAGAGAATGGCTAAAATATTTAATTTCACTATTCAATAGAGCAAGCCTACATGTTCTATAGAAATTTAAAAAACCAGAATGAGATAAAAATGTATATTCATAGTTGATTTACTCATATGGTGCCATGTCAATGCCAGCACATAAATCTCAATTCTTTTTATTTATTTTTATCAAAATGACACATGCATACAGTTTAAAGAGTCACTCAGATAAATCAGTTTTTTAAATGCAATAAAGTCTTACAGTGCTCTCTCCTCCACCATATATTCCTCCTTGGAAGAAACTACTTTCTACTCTTAATTGATTCTTTTGTTATTTATCCACACATTTTTAAATAATGAGTGTTACTATTTTTAATTTTTCCATTTCAGATATTAGCAACCAACTTACCTCTACGGAACTTGAAGATTTATGTCTTTTTCCTATACCCCCATCATAAATTTTGTTTAATGAATAGTTAAATCAATAATAAAAAGGCACATTATTACGACTATGTAAATGTTATTCAGTTGAGTGATACAGTGTGCCATAATTAAGTCTTTTCTTTCCTGCACAACTCTTCATTTTCCCTCAAATTAGCAAGTCTCTTATTTGTTGTTTTTGCCTACTTTTTAAGAATCTGTCACCAATGTAAAACTGATCAAACTCTGCTAACCCCAAATCCATACTCGAGATGTGTCTTGAGCATCAGTTCATCTTCCTGCAGAAATCTCTCCTGGAGTTTCCATCTGCAGTCTGCCCTGCTCCTGTCTGATCTAGTTGTCTACTGTACCTTGTGGAAAACTTGAACACTTGGATTTCCCCTCACCATTCATTGCAGGATTGCCCTGTCTTCATGGTGGGTATTTTGTTTCCTACATGCACAGCCTTTCTCTTAGTTTACTCTTTGATTTTGGTGGAGTACAATTTCACCAATAGCTTCCTGAGAAATGGTACAGGGCAATAAATTCAGGGGCAACCTGAATATCGAAAAGTGTCTCTATTTTCTACTTTCACACTTGATCGATAAGGTACAGAAATAAGGTACAGAACTTATTTCAAAAATCATGTTCTCCATTGTCTTCTGATTCCCAGGGCTCCTGTTAATAAGATTCCAAGTCTGATCCTTTTTTTCTCCTCTCTGGAAACATCTGGGATTCCTTTCTTTGTCCTAAGGTTGTGAAATTTCACAATGACATGTTTAAATGTGCCTCTAATTTCACTCAGTGTATTTGGCACTGGTGAACCTGTCAATGTAGAAACTCAAGTCTATCCATTGCAGACAATCAAAGTCACTCATTGACAATTTCTTCCCTGGTATTTTCTCTGTTCATCGTGTCTATTCTAACTTGGTGAGGTTTTCTCTATGGTTCCATTCCTTTGCTGCTTTTGCCCTACTTTCTGGGAGATAATTTCAACTACTGAGTTTAATTCCTACCTCCCTATTTTAAAATTTCCAACAGCATTTTATTTCTATGAATGCTCTTCATTTTTTTTAATTTTTTTCTATTTTGAGTAAGAGACACAGCAAGCGAGCGGGGGAAAGGTACAGAGGGAGAAAGAGAGGGAATCTTAAGCAGGCTCCACACTCAGCATGGAGCCTGACACAGGGCTCAGTCCCACATCTCTGGCATCAAGAGTCGGATGCTCAACCGACTGAGCCACCCAGGCATCCCTGCTCTTCATTAAATAGCACTTTATTCTGGTTTCATGATAGAAATATCTTATCTCTCATAAATATTGACAGGTGCCTTTTTTTCTGGCTCTTTTTAACTCTTTGTGTATGTGTGTTAGAGCCTTTATTCACATGTCTGATAAACTGCTCATATTTGAGTTAGGAAATCAGATAAACTATAGGAGATTTTAGGGCTTTCTGGCTGAACATCAATGAGGCTAGACCACTTCCATACACCCTGATATCAATATTGCCGGCTATCCTTCAGTTTGGAAACCTGCTTTATTATCTGCAGAATGTAAAGCTCAAATCTTTATTGGGAGGGTGAGCAATCCCCAGTTTAGGTGGGTCAGGCAGTAATCTGTTAGCAGACTTTCAACTATCTTCTTTATTTTAGCCCTTCCTTGCCCCAAATCCTTTACTCCCTCTTGCAGAAGTAGATGATGCTACCAATTTTTGAGCCTTTGGGAACTAACTTTATATACTGGGCTAGCTCTCAGTTTTCCCCGTTACTGACTTAGGAATTCAGCTTTCTTAGTTTTTTTTTTTTTAATTTTTTTTAACGTTTATTTATTTTTGAGACAGAGAGAGACAGAGCATGAATGGGGGAGGGTCAGAGAGAGGGAGACACAGAATCTGAAACAGGCTCCAGGCTCTGAGCTGTCAGCACAGAGCCCAACGTGGGGCTCGAACTCACAGACCGCGAGATCATGACCTGAGCCGAAGTCAGCCGCTTAACTGACTGAACCACCCAGGCGCCCCTCAGCTTTCTTAGTTTTGACAACTATTTGCCACACATCCATTTGCCTTCCATGCTCCAAAATTTTGTTGTTGTTGTCTCTTCTCCCTTTCTCTGCCTCCCTGTGGATACATGAATTCTAAAAAAAGATCCAGTTAGTGTCATTTTAGTGGGATTTCAGAAGGAAGTAAAAGAAGATGCATATATTTAATCCATTGATTTTACCCAGGAGTTCTCACTCACTTTCCTTAGTAGGAAAGAAATGCAAACCAAACCCTGCAAGGTATTACTGACCCATTAAATATAGCTCCAGCAACTAAAGTCAACTAATTCTCATCTTTTCAACCCTCTTGTGTCAGAATTTACCCAGTCACCTCTCTGGGCTAGATTCCATGTCGCCTTGCTAACATGCATGGGAACTGAAAACCAAAGTGATTCTACGCGGCAGTCCTCAGAAGTAAGATGAATGATGTTCTCATGGAAAGAGGTAGAGCATTACCTGCAGTTTAATGTTCTTCCCTGCTGCACAACCAAAGTAGATGTGATTTCACCGTCAAGTTCTCCAAGCCTTGGGATGTTACCAACATTGGTGCACAAAAGGTAACCACAAAGCACATCCCTGTGTTAAAAGATAACAATTCTTTACTTCTTTCCACAAAGAGAGAACAAACCATGTATAGTTAGAACAATAATCTTATCCTGCTTTAGCGTTTGTTTTTCATGTTTGTTTATATTTTATTTGCTCAAATTACAAGCTAAATACGCCCAAATTAGTTTGCCTCTCACTTTAAAAAGTGTCTTCTCTGAAACTCCTATTAGTGCACCAAAATCCCAACTGTGTTCTAGCTTTTCCTGTACTGTTCATTAGTTCAAGTATTTGTTAAAGGAAATTATCCATCAGATAGACATCTTTTAGATCAGAATCTCTTTCTCTAGAACATATTACTGGATATGTGAAAACATTTTTTAATATTTGGTAAGTGAATAAATGACCTTTGGGTGAGTATTCTTTTGGAATACAGCTCTTTCTTTAACCTGTTTCCCCCAAATAAAGAAGAATTATGTGTGTGTGGGGGGGAGGGTATGTGTCTATATATATAGACACATACCCACACACACTCATGATCCCTTTTTCAATATATTCCACTATTCTTCCAACTGCCACATATAATAACTAAACCTGTAAAATATTTGTACTGGTACAAAATATTATCTGACATATTTTCTGTATATAGAACATTTTAATTACTAACATACATAATTATAAATACATATACTGATAACTATCTTGTCAAGAATGATTAGTCGACTAGCGAGATTATATATGGAAATAGGCTTTATCAGATAGAGAAAAGAGAAAAATTAGAACTTACATCTATCACTAGCACAGAAAAATGTATTAATTCATCCTTAAAAAACAATTTTTAAAAGTTATTTCATTTTATCATATCTATCATAAACAAAAATGCTTTCTTAACACAGAAGAGATGGTCAACATTTTTATAAGTCTTATTTATGTGCATGGAGCTTACAAAGTACTTTAGGATATACAAAGAAAAAAAGACACGGTCAAGCAAATACACTCTCGGTGAGAAGAGAATCACACACATAAACAACGATAAAACAGAGAGGCTGGGACAAGGGCCACAGTAATAGAACAAAAGGCCGTGGGAATTCAGAGAAGAGGGAAATGACTTTACGTTTGTTTATTTATTTTGAGAGAGAAGGAGAGATGGACAGTAAGCAGGGCAGAGGCAGAGAGAGAGGGAGACGGAGAACCCCAAGCAGTCTCCATGCTGTCAGCACAGAGCTTGACGTGGGACTCAAACCCACAAACTGTGACATCATAACATGGGCCATAATCAAGAATTGGATGCTTAAGTGGCCAAACTACCCAGGTACCCCGAAAATGATTTATTTCTAGAATAAACCCAGAAATAATTCATAAAGTATGGAGAGAGGTGGGGGGGGAGGGGCAGAGAGAAAGGGAAAGAGAGAATCCCAAGTAGGCTCTGCACAGTCAGTGCAGAGCCAGATGCAGGGTTCAAACTCACAAACTGTGAGATCATGACCTGAGCCAAAACCAAAAGTCAGACACTTAACCAACGGAGCCACCCAGATGCCCCTCAGTAGAAGAGTAGAATACAGCATGCCAGATCTGCTTGGCTTAAAACACTGTTAAGAGGCCTTTGTAATAGACCAAGCGTTAACATAGGTCTTAGCTGGGGTAATAGGAAAGGAATGAAAAGATGAATTAAAGACAAATGGTGGGGGAGTAAAAGGGAAGAATGACCATGATTTGGCATTTGGACAATGTATCAGAGGGACAGTGGCATCAAGGTCCACTGTGAGGCTTCTCAACTGGAGGACAGTGAGTTATGGTCACCTCTGACAAAAACAGTGGTTTCGAAAGTCAGAGCCAGCTAACTGAGAACATATTCTGGTGGCTTTAATTTTTGTTGCTTTTGAGATGCTAGCAGGTGCCTTCTACGTGAGAAAGTCCTGAGGCAGCTGCAAGTGTGACCTGGGCCTTTGGGGAGAGGCCAGCATATGTGTTAAGATTTGGGAGGCTTCTGCAAGTTGGTGCTGGGATGCAGTGAAAAGATGAGGTGAGCAGGCAACCGAAAGCTCTGGAGGATGCAGAGAAGAGGAAATGGGACGCTGAAAGTAATGCTTGTAATTCACTAAGGGATAAACTCTGGACAAACTTCATCTCACCGTTTGTTGCACTGTATCCACGTATCTTTGTCTTTTCCACAGTTACCCTTCTCTGTCCCTTCGATGTTCAGTTTCTCATAGCAGTATTTGTCTGATGCCATCACCTCTGAAGCAGAATAGAGTTTTCTCTCAGTGAGGGACAGAACATGTGAGTTGCTCAAAATGTTTGCAGTAAGGGAAAGAAGCCATCTAAGGACTCTTCTTCATGACAATGTGGCCAGTTCCAAAACCTGGACCCATGGTTCTCCAGAGTTTTACTTGACCACAGACATCCATGACTCAGCTACATTCTTCATGACTGCTCATTGGAAATTTGGAAAACCAATCTATGTCAATCTTTGATAGGATTGAGGCTATCGGTTCCAAGGAACAACACTCCTCACAATTTGGCCAATAATTAGGGCAAGATACTACCAAATGGCTCCCAGAATAAATACTCCACACTTTAATCTCAGCGCCAAATATAAAGCACAAATTTTTCACGTGTCAATTTTTATTAATCATAACGATGAGTTTATTAAAATAGCTATGCACTATAATTAAAGATTTAAGAAACAGTATGAATTCTACCTTGTTTATAGTTAATTCTTATAGTTAATTCTATAGTTAAGTCTATAGTTAATTCTACCTTGTTAATTCCTAACAACTATCAAAAAAAACCACCTTAATTTTATTCTGTTCTAAATAAGCTTGAATTCATGTTAAATGTATGAGGGCCAAATAACATTTTAAACAATGTCAGCATTACAAAACTTTAATTTTGCTAAAGCCAGGGCTGGCTGATGGGATTGTCCTGTAGTAAGATCAAAAATGACTACTGCAAACTAATCAAATGATTACTGTTTGTGTATATTTTTTTTTTAATTTTTAATTTTATTTTTTTATTTAAATTAAAGTTAACTTACATACAGTATAGTCTTGGTTTCAGGAGCATTTGTGTATATTTAAAAAAATAACTAGTCACCATTGGTAGTTCTTTTTCCCTACTTCTTGCGGTGAGCAACACTTTTATCTCAAGCGGGGGAAACAAAACTGTAACTCCGTTCAGAGTGCAAACGTGCACACACCTCCCCTCCCAAACAGAATGCAGCCACTATCTGTGACAAGTAAAGATCAGCATTATCTTTTGAGCTTGCTTTCTAATACAAATTGTCTTCTGAAGGAGTTTCAAAAAAAACTGCTTTCAAAAGGGCCAGTAACACTGGGGGAAAATAATGACACAACCTTTAAATACACATTTAAATAAAGATATAATTTAAGTCGTATGTTTTAGAAATCAATGTTACATTTCCCTCAGAAAGTGTGACAAACTTTGAAAGCGATAATGCTGAAATTGTTTTCTGACACAGTAGAGCTACCTCAGCAGAAGGTCACCTGTAATTTTAAGAGAGATGGTTGAGGAAGAAAAAGCCACTCTAGCTAAAGTGCTACAGTGCCAAGGGTGCCCTATCCAGGGTGCGTGTCCATTCCATATGGTTGTACAGGTTTTGCTTAAGGACATTCAGCTGAGGGAAGTGTAAACGGAGCTCAAATCCAGGTTTGTTCTATTCTCCAGGCTGCATACTCTGGGGTGGACTTCACCTGCCTGGCAGCAAAGGCACCTTATTTCTTGTCCAAAGGCACAACCAACTAGCCAAGTGTCTTTCAAGGGAGGTGCTCCTCTCTAATTCCACAAAAGTGACCCTTCCAAGACTTGCAGTGTCTTTGAGAATCCCCCAGTCATAAAGTGGTTCAAAATTAACTTCCAGCCCACACGTCATATGGCCTCATATCATATTGTGAAAGCAATCAATCCACGCTATTTACTTACTTTGCCCCCAGATGTATTTGCATTGTCTATCCCTGGTTTTACATCTTCCTCCAAAGCAAATCCCCTAAAATGGAAAAGCACACCTATTAATGATGCAGTGTCTGCTTATGTCGGATCACTGAAAAAGAAACTGCGACTGCGACAGCTAGTAGATGAGTATTATAAAGCCTTTTATCTTCAGAATGGATTACAAAACATTTAAACTGACTTTCCTCTTTTGATAAGATTTCAGTATTTCTTTCATGCTGGCACACATGAAAGATTTAGGTAAAGATGAAGTAACCTACCTGAATACCATCACATGAATATCCATCCATTTTATGAATATTTGGGGCACACTAGGAAATGAAAACAGAACTGTGAACCACGTGCACAGCAAAATATCAGGCTGAGCTAATCCCTGTAATGTTTCCATTAAAAAAAAGGTAAAATAAAAGTCTGATAATATGGTAAGTCTCTTAAAACAACTGAAAATAAAAACAAAAAAGATCAAGAGAAAGCAAAAGGAAATACAACAATTGGTGCACTTTCCTCTAAAAATATGCATCTACCAGAGGTATAAACAGTTGATTACATAGTAGCAAATAAAAAGAAGCAACAGCAATGACTCAGACAACCCCAACATTTCAGAGCATCTTGCTTTATACAGATACATCATTCCTCAGAGCGAGAAAAACGAGAGCGCAAAACAAAAGCAAGGAGGATCCCAACATAAACGAGCAATAGCTAGTTTCCTCTTTTTTACCATGAGAAGCACCACAGCCCTTACTCTTAAAATGCTCCTTGAGCAGAAATCCACCTAGCGCACATTAGAAAAATCATGTTATTTTATAGCCTCGGTTTTCCCTTGTAGCAAGTGCAGAAAATTGTAAAACATTCCTGCGTGGCTATAAAGAGTAATTTTTAAATTTATTACACATTTTTTTCTATCTTTAATAATTACACACTCACTTGAGAAAAGTTAGTAAATGTAAAAAAAGTAAAAACACACACACAAAAGTCTCATGTTCCCACCACCCAGAGACAATTTTTTATATTATGGTACATCTTTTTCTTTACATTTTTCTACAAAATTTTATTTTTTACTCTTTATTTACTTTCTTTTTCTTTCTTTCTTTATTTTTGAGAGAGACAGCTCGTGAGAGTGGGGCAGGGGCAGAAAGAAAGAGGGAGACAGAAAATCCTAAACAGGCTTCACAAGGTCACCTCAGAGCTCAACGCAGGGCTCGAAGTCATGAATTGTGAGATCATGACTGAAGCCGAAATCAAGAGTCAGATGCTTAACGGACTGAGCCACCCAGGCGCCCCCAAAATTTGATTTTTTTAAACACAGGTATGTAATCAAGTTATAGATAGTATTTTATATTCAGCTTCTTCTCTTTATTTTTTCATCACATGAATTTCCTCATGTCACAATAAGTGTTTTTGTAGGGAATCTCTTTAATAGCTGTAGTACATTGCATTGTGCTAACAAACCATATAACCACCGTACTGCATTATTCATTTATAATTATAAAATATTATAAATTTATAAAATACTCATTTATAATTAAACAGCAGTTTATGCTGTTTACAACTAATTCAACAAGAGGATCTTTATATGCCATCTTTGGATTTGGGCTTCTTTTTTTTAAAACTCCTACTTATTGGATTTCCAAAGAAGTTGCTTTAATACACTCCGCCTCCAGGAACATATGAGGCAATCATTAATTGTATCCTCATCATCACTACGTGTTAACTTAGAAAAACAATGCTAATCAGATAGTAAGAAAAGAAAAGACTTTCATATGAAAGATCTTTAGTCTCTTAGGATGACTACCTTTAAAATAAAACATTTTTAATGATTAATGCAGGTTTACCACTATTGAATCCCTCTTCTCTAGAAGAAAAAGATGTAGGCTGTCCTTGTTTTCATGGCTCCAATATACATGAATTTCAGTCACCATGGTTTTGTTAAATGACATCAGTACCCCAATGACACGGTTCCAACTTCAGTTACCACAGCGTATTGACTGTGAGTAACTGCATAAAGCACAAACTTTGCTGCTAGCTCGTTAGTCTGTGGTCACTAGGTATATGACAGCTGCCATTGTGGTCATTGATCCAACCTGTCATTTCTCGCACAGTCCGCAAGCGACTGGTACTTGCCTGTATGCATTTAGTTCATGCACAGACAACAAAGGTTGTAGCTGTGCTGCCTCTCTGTCTCTGGGTAATAGCACGTGACATTTTATAAAACTGGACAATCGTAAGAGGGAGCTGGCCAGAAAAAGATGAAAGTGCAGAAAAGAAATGAAAAGTGATGACACTAGAAGTGAAATTCCAATCAAACGTAAATTGACTTACAGAAAAAAAAAGCACTAACTAGGAATGCTGATACTGCTGTTTGGCCAAAAAAAAAACCCCTCCCATTCACATCTTCACATCTCCTGGAGATATTTCATGACATTGGAAGTACAAAGGATAAAATGTCAAAAGCTGATCCAAACTTAGAAGGGAGTGTGATCATTGAACAAGGCACAGAAAAGATGCTTACTATGGATCTTAAGGTTTCTGAACAGAAGACATGCACAGCTCAAACTACTCCTGATAAGGATTTTACAACAAAAATAAAGCTTTTAATTCTCAATATTTCTTTTAATTTAGCATGCTAAATAAATACTGGTCTATTTTTTCATTTCCTTATTCACTTAAAACCAAGAGTAAGAGAGGTTTTAGTAGGCTGGCAACATTTTTTAAAGATCACAGAACAACTCTCATTTTTTCCATTGATTAAGATGACTTTACATGACTTCAGCCTGCATGGTCATTTTTATGGTCCCACACTACCATGCAAACTGAAGACTGTCTGTAAATATAAGGACCATGTGAAATCTGTGAACTCTCACCAAAGTGTATCAGTTCCCACATCTTCTCCATTTACAACTACATGATACTAAATTCAAGAGCAGGTATTAATGGGTGAGGTGCTGCATGTGGTCTCAGATCAACAAAAGATAGAACAGACCCCTTCTCACAACCCAGTGCTCTGTGGGTCTCTGTGCCTTGGCTGGCTCCTGTCTCAACCAGCTGAATTGAAAATTAGACAAAAAAGCAAATGCCTTTTACTCTCTCCTTAAAACCAAAATAGTTAAGGTATGAATGTAGTCTTAGGTTAGTTAAACATTAAGATAAAATTACACGGAACATCTGCTCAAGCTTTGATCACGGAAACTTAAATTCCCAGAAGTAAATAAAGAGAGAATGAGAACTGATGTAGAAAAGACATCGTGTCCCTTGACACTTTGTCTGGGGGCCAGGGCACTTAAGCTACCCCTGCTTTTTTGCCATCAGGTTTAGAGGAATGATTCTGTAAAGTACCTGGCTTGAATTTCCTGAGCACGTTTCACGAATATCGCAATCATTTACTGCTTCTCGGCACACAGTCCCCATAGGCTGAAACTAAAATGAACAAAAATCAATGTGTAAAAATGTTGAAGAAAAAAAATCTCTCACAGTATCTATCGTCTTAAAAAAAAAAGCAACATGAATATTTTTGGATAAGAATATTTTAAGCTGTTTTAAGATGGTAGTCTGAAGACCACAGTTACTGAATGAAACGTTCATTTAGTAAGTTTTCAGAGAGAGTTTCTCTTGTGTGAAAGAATTTGCATACTCATCACACAGAAGTCTTACAACATCTACTAAAATAGGGTACATCTTGATGGTACCTCTCCCCAGAAGGACAAGTCAGTCCATGTTCTACTAATTCTCCCTCTCAAAAAGGTTTTAGATTTACACTTTCCTCTTCATTTCTTACTGGCACCTTTGTCACATTACTCTTCTTTGGCTTATCTGCCCAGAATCTGAATGTTACATTCCGGGCTGAATTGCAAAAGTTAGATTTTCTGGCAAAGCAATTTCTTCCCATACTGTCCTTTATCTCCTGCCTCGTTTTTATATAGATCTATGGCTTGGTCTTTTATTCTTGTCTAATGTTCTTGTTATTTGTATACCTGTGTGTGGGAAGAGTCTTTCCTCTTTGTTTGTTTTTGCTTTTTCTTTTCTCTATTTTCAACTACCTCAAATATTTCTCATAAGTATAGGGGTTACAAATAAAATTTTAAGCTCACTGAATTTATAAATTGCTAGAGTCTTTATCCTCACAAAACAGACACACAAAGTCATCATCTTCCTTCTCTCCTCTTCCATACTATTCTCTTTCCCTCTCCAAAATGCTAACAAATGCTATGCTTTTATGTCTGCTCACACAAACACACACTCGATGTGGGCCCCTCCCTCCCCCACTAACTTCCATTTTCTCTGCCTTGCTCACAACCCTCCAAGCACTTGCGTTTCCTATTGTTCCTAGAATATGCACAGCCCACTCCAATCAGGATTTCAACAGTATTTCTTAGAAGAGCGAAACAAAATTTGTATTCATTTAGTTACCAAGTATTTACTAGGCACTTAACATGTGCCAGGCACTTTCTAGTCACTGGGGATTCAGTGGAGGAAAAAAAAGCACAAGAATCCTGCTTGCAAGGAACTCACATTTTAGTGGGAGTAAATAGGCCATGAAAATAAGGAAATAAACAAGTAATTTAAAATCATATACTCTGGTTCTTATCCTTCCAATTTCTTGGGATTGAGGTAAGTAAGCCACAATTTTAGAACATCTCAGGTACAAATATAAGCAGATTTAAGATGGAGTTTATACGAGAGTGTAAATGTTCTAGAACTGCCAAGAAACTTCTGAAAGAAAGCCCAGTGAAGGACAGTTTGCTCTAAGTGCTGGGATATGCAGTAGATAAAGTGACCCAAATCCCTGCCCTCTTGAAACTTACCACTGAGTAAAGAAAAATACTAAGTCAATGGGCAATGTTTTAGAGCAGGGGTTGGCAAATTATAGCTTGAGGACAAAAAGTGGCTGTCCATCTGTTTTATTGGAACATAGCCATGCTGATTTGTTCCGTATTTTTTTACAAAATTTTTTAAAAGTTTATTTATTTATTTTGAGAGAGAAGGAGACAGCGTGAGCAGGGGAGGGGCAGAGAGAGAAAGGAAGGGAGAGAATCCTAATCAGGTGCCCTGCTGTCAGCACAGAGCCCAACATGGGCTCGAGCTCATGAAGCTGTGAGATCATGACATAAGCCAAACCCAAGAGCTGGACACTTAATCGACTGAGCCACCTAGGTGCCCCTTGTTTCTGTATTTTTGATGGCTGCTCTCAAAGGTAGAGTTGAGTAACTGAGACAGAGAGCTTATGACCCACAAAGCCTTAACTATTTACTACTTGACCCTTTACCTAAAATGTTTGCCAACTCTGACTTACAGATACTTTAGCATAAATACATACAGGGAAAACAGAGATACACAGGATTTCTCATCCTGTTTTTCTGTTCTCCCTCCTCCATTCACTATCCTGCCTCTGGCTCCTCCAGGAGGGTAGGGTGGGAGTAAGAGCCGGAGGTGCAGGATAGAGAGAGTGGAAAAAAGCTCTTACTTGACTGGTATAACTGTAGCTTACTTTGGGGGATAGTTAATCCTGACATTTTATTGTACATATTATGATTCTATTATTTTATATTTGTTCCTTGAAATATTCATATCACAAAGAGCCTAATTCTATACTTAAAAATAAAAATGGCATTTTATAAATGGGCAGACTTAAAACATCGAAGATTAAAATGAATGATGGGGGACCCATTGTTATGGTAGTTGGAGAAGTTGACAGATTATATAGTTGATGCAGCCCAAATTTAAAAATGTCTGTTTCATATTTGATTTTATATTCCTTTTTTAGAAAGTGCTTTCAGAGATCTCTGCCAGTGCTTTGCTTGTCTTAAAAAGCTGCCAGAGACATAGTGATAAAGTGGAAACAACACAAATGCTGCCAGCAGATCTGGGATGTAACTTCACATTTATTCCTTAATAGCTGAATGAGCATATGCAGGTTATATCACTTCCTTGAGACCAGGATTGCTCAACTGGAAAAATAAGGATAATAATGCCTTTCCCAAAAGTGTGGTTGTGAGCATTATCTACGACAGCAGTCTCAAGCAGCAATGATCTTACCCCCAAAGGGACATTTGGCAATGTCTGGAAATATTTTGGTTGTCACAGCTGGGAGGGGTGGTGCTTGGATCTAATGGGCAGAAGTCAGGGATGTTGCTAAATAACTTACAGTACACAAGACACACCCTCAAAACAAAAGAAAAAATTATCCAGCCAAAAATGTCAATAGTGCCAGGATTGAGAAATCCAGATTCATGATGATATAACATAAAAGTGTTTACCACAATCCCCGGCACACAGTAGATACTTAGTATGATAGGTTCATATCCTACTCTCCCTTAACTCATTAGACTAACATTAGTCAATCAGCATATAATCAATAAGAGAGTGTTGCACATATTTATTCTTCATTCAACAAATATTTACTAAGAACCTGTAGCAGTTACTCAGTAAGTACTAGGGGCACGTAGGTGGCTCAGTCAGTTGAGTGTCTGACTTTTGATTGTGGCTCAGATTATGATCCTAGAGTCATGGGATGGAACCCCATATTGGGCTCCACACTGAGCAGGGAGCCTGCTTAAGATTCTCTCTCTCTCTCTCTCTCTCTCTCTCTCGCTCAGCTCCTCTCCTGCTCAGGCTCTCTCTGCTAAAAAAAAAAAAAAAAAATACATACGAAGATGTATACCAAACCTCAGAGATAATGTAGAATATTGTACCAGATTTTATATGAGAAGAGAAAAAGAGAAATAGATTTATTTGAAAAAGATAAGCCTCAAATAACTTTTCGTCCTGATGTTAAGGCTTAAATATTTGGAGAGAGGTATAGGATGCCATTGGGAGGATGAAAACAGATAATGTGAATAAAGATGCATTCTAAACTCTCATGTGAAGTGTTATCATGTCTAAAACTATAGTTTCCGATCTCTCAACTGCTAATGCAAGAAATACACCAAGCAGAGTGGCAAGGAAAAAGAATCTACTGAATAGCCACTTGGCTTTACAAAGAAAGGAAAAACACAATTCAAAGGTTAGGAACACCTGGCTTCATACAATGTGCATATTTCTCAGGGAGGCAGTAATAAAAAGACAAACTGAGGAGATTAACAAGGTTCAGGACCCAGCTCTGTGACTTACGTGGTACAAGACCCCAGGCACACTCGCACTTAGTCACTCAATATATCTTAGACACTACTATTGTTATTACATTATATTTACCCAGTCTTAACGATTAAATCAAATATATCCTCTTTTTTTGTCAATTAGTCATTGCTCAACATTTATTTACCTTGCATTTCTTACAACAAAGACCATCGCTGCATTGAGAGTCTTGAGTCAAGGTGCATTTCTTACAACACTCTGCTCCTTCAAGGACACATTCCTAAGGAATATAAACATTTGCAAAACATCAGGAAATCATGTCATTTTCCTGAAAGTAGCAGAATATTTTTTAAAGAAAAGTATATAGACCCCCCCCCAATAATAATCTTTCTTCCATATATCCTATGAAATTTCCAGACATAACACCAGCTCTGTATGTCTCAGTGTGTGGAATAACTCTGAATAACCTAAAAAAAAAAAAACATCAAAACACCCAGAGACTTACTGCAGGGGTCCCACAGTCACACTCCTCTCCAGTTTCGATGAAGCCATTGCCACATTCAGGAGGATCGAGCAGCTGCAGGATGAAACCAAAAAGACAACTACAAATTAGATAAATCAAGATCAAAGACCTTATGAGGGACCATAAGTGCCACACCTACGCATGCGGCATACTTATCAGTCATTTGAAAGTATATTTTTATTTTCCCAAACTTGAAAGCTCAACTTTAAAATTTTAAAACTGGGAGCTTTAGAACAAAAGTGTCTACTTCTGTTTCCATTTCAGATTTAATTATATTTACATAAGTAACATACATATCAAGTCTAGTAAATTCCACCAAAATAAAGATGATCTAGCCATTGACCCTTGAAAATTTCATTTCAAAGAGGAAGCAAGAGATTTGGGGACAGAAAGTCTGTTCAAATCTTGGCTCAGCTACTTATCTTGGGCAAATGGCTTGTCATCTCTGAGCACATAGATGCCTTAATATTTCAAGCAAGAATAATAATAATATTAGCTGCCCATCTACACCACAAATTATTGTGAGAATCAAGTTCAATTATCTGTGAAGGCCTACTAACTATAACTCCTTGTGAAATAGAGAGTTATTTCATAGACAAGTAGGAAAACATCACAAAAATTAATAAATCCATTGATTTATTTAATATTAAATAGAACTCCTCCTATTAACATAGTTTTACAGATAACAGTAATAATAATTTGCCCCAGAGATGGAAGCAACTTTTGGCCTGTACAAGAGTATATTTTAAGGCCATTTTATCTTTTAACTCTGTATCGATTACATTATCTTTTGAGCATAACTTACCTTATGGTGATAGTTAAAATTAGTAAGTAGCTGCTATGTTCCACTTACATATTACTTATTCAGAAGTTCATCAAAGTTTATGTGTTATAGAATGGGCTGGAACACACACCTATCACAGACATACACCCACACATACACTTTCTTAACTAATTAGAGGGGGGAAAAACAGAATAAAAAAAGCAGCAATAACAACAACAAAACCCCCACCTGATTTCAAATATTCTCTTCTCTCCTACAAAATAATCAAAACATCTTTAGATTCTATTTTCAGTTGAAAGGGATCATAACAAATCAGACAGCTTTAAAACCAAACTAAAACTTATTAAGGTGAAAAACACACTTATTCTTTTACTCTGAGTTCAGAATAATCAGTTATTTTGGTAAAGAGGCTTGAATTGTTTTTCATTTATAGCAGCAGGGATTTAGATCAAATATCCCTTCTGAAGTTTTGCAACAAGTCTCACAATTATCAAGTTGCTTTTCAAGGCAATATGATACTCTTCCTAAATTTCACTGGAACAGAGAGAGAATGAAACCAGGAAAAATGATTATAAAGGCAATGCCACTCATTGCTATGGCACACAGAAGCACGGAATGGTTCACATAATTAACAAGGACAAAGCTTTCTACTGCATGCAGTTTTCCAAATGCATGAGGAAATTACTGCTTTCAAGTCAGTAACCAGAAGATGCCCTGCATGTTGGAAAAGCCTCTGACAAAGTCTAAGTACACAAAGACTTTCTCCTTTTCTGCTGTAAGCAGCCTTGGTTTTTATACTGAGAAGTAATGGTAATTTTAATCATACTGCTCATTCTGAAAGGCAGTGGTGGGGAGTAATGTGGGAAGCAATGCCCTCCTTGCTATCAGTATGAGTTGTGATTACATATCCAACAAACAAGGATCCAAGAACATGAGAAAGAAGGCAAATGACACCATCTTTGTAAGCTAATTATTTTTCAGAAGTAACACAGTCTTTCTACCTGCTTTCTATTCCTATCAGAAGAGCCCCAAATGCCCAAAATTAAGGCTGACTTTAAAATGCAGACATTTTAGGGGCGTCTGGGTGGCTCAGTCAATTAAGCATCTGACTTCTGCTCAGATCATGATCTCGCATTCATGGGTTCAAGCCCCACATGGGGCTCTATGCTGACAGCTCAGTGCCTGGAGCCTGCTTTGGATTCTGTGTCCCTCTCTCTGCTCCTCCTCCACTTGTGCGCTCTCTCTCTCTCTCTCTCAAAGATGAAAAAACATTAATAAAATGAAATAAAAGCAGGTATTTTAGGGCTCCTGGGTGGCTCAGTTGGTTAAGCGTCCAACTTCGGCTCAGGTCATAATCTCACAGTTCGTGAGTTCAAGCCCTGTGTTAGGCTCTGCGCTGACAGCTTGAAGCCTTCTTCGGATTCTGTCTCCCTCTCTCTCTCTGCCCCTCCCTGGCTTGTATTCCCCTCCACCTCTCTCTCCAAAATAAATAAATAAACATTTAAAAAAATAAAATAAAATGCAGATATTTCACGTATCTAGTATATGTACATATAAGCCAAGTTAGAAAGCCTTCTTCTGTAAGACCCAATGGCTAAAAACTTGTGCTTGTAATAGATTATAATATAATATATATAATATAACAACTGATTATTATTAAAGATTATTAACTAATAACTCTGATCACACTTATTACCTTGGAAGGTTTGTTGAAAAGGCAGGCACCACCCCCACTATTCAGAAAGTCATGATACTCTTCAATATTACACTGAGTGAATTTTTTAGGAAGGTAATACCTAGAAGACAGAAGAAAAGCAATAATTGGGTACAATTTTAGTCCCTTATCTGTATGTTAGTCTTAAATTTGAACATTGTTAGAACTGCAACATTATTCTTAAAGATGAAAGAATAAATTCCACTTACGTACAAAATTTGTGTTAAATCCATAAGACTTTCATTCCACCAATACATTTCTAAATTATTCATCGGGTAAGTAATCGTGACTATGGGTTATTCATTGTTAGCATACACACGTAAAGGAAACAACACATACCTGTATTTTCAATCAAAGAGAGATAGGAATACTTTATTTCATAATGAGTCTTTCTTAAATATTAAAACCTGGCTGGATCCCAAACTGCACAACATCTTACAAAGTAACTGATTTATAATCTATGAATGTGTCAAAGTCATGAAAGTCAAAGAAAAACCAAAGAACTGTTCCAGAATGAAGGACACTAAGAGACATAAAACTAAACACGATGCTTGATTCTGAATCTTCTGTTAAAGGGGCATTTTTGAAATAGAGGGCTAATCTTGAATGAGGGCTAGGAATCAGATGATTTCCTTGGTTGCACTGTGGTTCTGTAGGAGGAGCTGGTCTGTAGGGAATGCACACTGAGGTGCTTGGGGGTGATGGGGCACCAAGTTAGCACCTTAAGATTCTAAGAAGTTTCTTTGTTATTATTCTTGAAACTTTCCTTAAGTTTATGTCTATATATATATATATATTTATATTTATATATATATTAATATATATATATTTATATAAATATATAAATATATATATAAAGAAAGGTATACCAAAAAAAAGTAATAAAAGATCAGTAGAAAAGGAAATGTGGCTAGAGAACAATGGCAATATATATTAAGAACCTTCAAAATGAGAAATATCCTTAAATCTGATAATTCTGCTTTAAGAAATTCTTCTTGAGGAAATAACTAGCTATGTGTACAAAGATGTTGGAACAGAGGAACTTCCCCCTGGAAGTTACACAATTTATTTATTACACAAGTTGTAATAGCCAGCACTATGAAAATCACCTAAATGCATAGAAATAAGAAACTGCTAACTAGACTGTGATATATTAATAAAATAGAATACCATGTAGTTATTAATAATCATGGTGTCAAAAACTACTCAGAAAAATGCTGACTATATAATATGTTACGTAAAAAATTAATAAACAATGACATATGCAAGATCCAAATTTTATAAAGCAAGAATAAACATGGAAAGAGAAAAAAATACTAATTAGCAGTATTTTCACATTAACCATGGCTATTACCAAATAATGAGACAAGTAGCAATTAATATTTAATTTTCTATTTTTCAAAAATTGTTTTAATTGAACTTTTTTTTCATGTTTTTTTTTTTTTTAATTTTTTTTTAATGTTTTATTTATTTTTGAGACAGGGAGAGACAGAGCATGAACAGGGGAGGGTCAGAGAGAGGGAGACACAGAATCTGAAACAGGCTCCAGGCTCTGAGCTGTCAGCACAGAGCCCGACGCGGGGCTCGAACTCATGGGCTGCGAGATCGTGACCTGAGCTGAAGTCGGCCGCTCAACCAACTGAGCCACCCAGGCGCCCCATCATGTTTATTTATTTTTAAGAGGAAGAGACAGGGTGCAAGCCGGGGAGGGGCAGAGAGAGAGAGGGAAACACAGAATCTGAAGCAGGGTCCAGGCTCTGAGCTTTTAGCACAGAGCCCCGACGCAGGGCTCAAACTCACGAACCGCAAGATCATGACCTGAGCCAAAGTTGGACGCTTAACCAACTGAGGCACCCAGGCACCCCTAACATTGAACTTTTATAAAAGTGAAACATAATTAAAAGAATAATGGATAGTTTTTATAAAGTCTCTCCCACCAGCCTGCAAGTACGATGTCCACTTATATCCCTACTTCTTTCTACCACAAAGGTTAATGCTTTGTGAATCAATTAATGGAATTTACAATGATTATTTACCCTAAACTAATTTGTCAAGTGTTTCATGCCAAATAAAGGTATCCTGGGTTTATGTTATCTGAATTATTTTATTTCCTTCACTTCATCTTCCTAATAGGTCATGAACTTTATGCTTTATTTAAAAAGTTTGTTACACATATTACTTACTTTTTTCCTTCCATTGCCTACACCCTAGCCAAAGTTTTTATCATCTGCCCCTCTAATCCATCCTACGTATATCTGTCTGAGTTATGGGATTTAAACAGGATTTCTTTAAGTTCCCTCTTCACTCTCCTGGCCGAAACTTGATATAGCTCCCTACTGGGAAAGAAAAAAGTGACTAATTCTTAGTGTTGGACCCCTAGTGTTGGAGTCCAACTCTAGTTCAGCCTCTACCCTGCAACAGAGCCCTCTGGGGCCTCAGCCTGGCCCAGCCTCCTGCCCACTGCTCACCTGGGGGTTTAGTCTGCTCTTAGCAGTGACAGGAAACTCACCACCTTATAGGAACGTTCTTTCTACATATGAAGAGTTGGAATTTGTGGATTTCTCTTACCTTCACCGTGCCAAGTCTGACTTCCTGTAACTGTCACACACAGTTTTGTGTGGTTACCTGTGTCAAATAAAACTAACTCCTCTACCATGCCATGGCTCTTCAAATACCTGAAAGCCAAAATCTCCCTAGGCTCTTCTCGGAAACTTCTTTTTTTGCAGGCTACTATATTTATTTTGAAGGGCAACTATATCTATCTATTTGCAGGATAATGTATCTATTATAGTAAATGCTTTCTTAAAATTTAATTTTTATATCTTTAAATAGGACTGGTGGTCATTTCAACATGCTTTCCAACATTTAGGAGTACACAGAAACTTCAGAAAGAGAAATGAGAGGGAAAGTACCCATCAGAAATACATGTCCATAATTAGTACTGTTAGGTGATGTTTGACACAGCTCTAATTTTATATAGCATTGTGCTAGACAATGTCTTACGTTAGAAGCTTTTCTCTTGCACACATCTATTTGATGTAAGAGGAGTTCAATGCAAAGAGCTATATATATATTTCTGAATGTCACCATTTGATCTTGCTACACATTATGCTTAGTCTAAGTAGACTGTCTATAAAATTTTGTTTCTAGTAATTAAGCAGAATAATCAAATATAACATACTAAATAGCTTTTAAAAGATAAGAACCTCTAGCTTTCAATTTAGTAATTGTTGGAAAATTACAGCTATGGATAAGGAGTTTTATCATTTCCTTTTATTACTAAACAGAAAATCCAAAGGTATTTTGAAAAATATTTTAATACCTGTTTGCATACACATTCCCTCAATCATTTATTTTCCTTGTCATACATTTCTTGAGAGTTCAAAATTCAAATACCAATGAATAGTTATTGAAAACCAAGTGTGTCAAGAGGTGATGGTGTGAGGTCAAACAAAAATATCTACGTAATCTTCAACAAGTCACAACTAATTGGTGAGTATAAGGATATATGGAATTAAATTACAACACAGGAGTTAAAATTACAATAAATCTAAAATGACTAGAAGTGTGGTTAGAGAAAAATGAGAATTCCAGATGAAGACAATATACTAAAGGAATCAAAAGAAGCTGGAAATTACATTAATGGTGAGCAAATTTTTAAGAAGCTTAAAATCAATGGAGGATTATCGTTAGAAAATTAAAAAAAAAAAGCTGGAAACCCCTGTATAATTATGGCAATAAACAAACTGACAACCATGAACAGCAGTGGAAAATGAGGTTATAAGTGATGATGAAGAAAGATTATGCATATCTAAGTACTGGAGGAAGAAATCCAAATCTTATTCTTCAGACAATAGAGACTCACAAAAGTTCTAAGCAGGAAAATGATTCACACACATGAAGAGGAAAGTAGAGAAATTTGTGCTGTATATTTTCAGTGAACTAGGGCTATATATTATCAGCATAGATAAATCTTACAAACATAAAGATCAAAGAAAAGCAAGTCACAGAAGACTACATATAATATGACCCCTTTCATATAAACTAAAAGTTGCAAAGCAATGCTATGTATTACTTCAACACACACACATATAAACTGTGAAAGGTGCTTGTGAATGATACGAATCAAATTCAAGACAGACGTTACTTTGGTTGGGGCTGGGGACCAATAAGAGAGAACACAAGGAATATTTAACTATGTAGGTGGTGTTTTGTTTGTTTGTTTAGGCTGGGTGATGGTATACAAGTGTTTACTCTTCTATGCTTTATACCTTTTCAGTAATGATGGAAATGGAGTTCAGAAGAGGAGAAAGGAAGGCTGAAAGTTGCCTGAGTATCTGGAATACTATTAAAATAATAAGAGCTAAGAGCTCAAGATGATAAGAGTTTAAAGGAGTAGTGATGAGCTTGACATGAAAAGAATGGTTGTACAACTTATTTAGGAAAAATAAATAGAAGACTGGCATCTGATAGTGTGTGAAGGGTTTAGAAATGAAAACCTTTCTCAGGACAGCAAAGTGTACACATCTCTTCCCTACTCCTTGCTCGGTGACATACTATTGGTAGCCTGAAATCAGCAATTGTAGGAGTATTTACACCACAAAAATCTGAGAAAGCTACAAATCCAGGCTCTTTTCTTGTTTTTGACTTTGAATATCAGCTTACTAGCACATTACTGTTTACAACCCATTTAATTAGAATTGAAGAGACAAAAGAAAATTAGTAGGTAAGCCACGAAGAACACACCTGTTCCTCAATTCTTACATTTCTAGCCTAGATTGAAGCCTACAAAAGTCTTTGGACTACTATCTTAACTGACGTCAATTGTTTTCATAAATAAGAAACTATTTTGTGAAAATACTTTATAATACAGAGCCACTGAGAAAATCTACTTCCGATTTTCTTTTTAAAGTCTTTGGTGAGGTTGCGCGCACTAAGTTATTTAGTATCATATTCCTAAGAAGACAACAGCACAGCAGGAAAGGGAAAGCGAGTTATTTTCCAAGAGAGGTGGCTCACCCAGTGTCTCCCATTATGCATCCAGACCACGTGTCCTCACATTTACACTCACCTAAGAGAAAATGAATACACATGCTTTGTTATAAAGTGAAAAAAGGTGCTTTAGAGTAGCCTGTTTTTAAAAAGTATATTTTCACTTTATTCCTTAAATACCTTTTAAAAAGTAATACCTGTTTCCTAATTTTCCTTATATTTGAAGTTTTCTATGCAAGTATAACAACAAAAATCTACTCTGATCATATCAAGATTATATAATTTTTATAACAATAAAATCTTGATATTTGCTTCAAAATGGCTTAACAATTCCAGGGGCCCCTGGGTGGCTCAGTTGGTTAAGGGTCTAACTTTGACTCAGGTCATGATCTTACAGCTCGTGAGTTCAAGTCCCACTTTGGCTCTGTGCCGACAGCTCAGAGCCTGGAGCCTGCTTCAGATTCTGTGTCTCCCTCTCTCTCTGCCCCTCCCCTGCCTGCTCTATCTCAAAAAGTAAGTCTTTTTTAAAAAAATTTTAAGAAAATGGTTTAACAATCCCATACCAATGAAACAGCATCACTATGGGATTCTGGTTTCACAGTTCCTTATGGGAATTCCTACACTTTCTTGTCCAGTTTTAAAACCTCTGCACCAAAGTTGCTGGCAGAAGGTAGTATAGCATACTAGTTAAGCAGAAAGGCTTAAAACACCTGGGTTCAAAACCTGGGCTTGCCACTTAATTTATGTGTCATCTTGAAGACATTACCCTTTTGACATCCAGTCACGTTATTCTGTAAAATGGGGCTGATAATTGGTATGGTGCAGGATTATCTTGAGGATTAAACCAGTATCTAGATGTAGATAATAGTGGCATTCGGTTATGTCTTATAAAGGGTACTTCATAAGTGGTAATAGTTATTATTAACAGAAACAGTCTCATTTATATTTATTATTAATACAATAAATAAGGTTCTAATCAATTCACTCCAAATACATAATATTTGACCATTCCTATAAATTAATTTTACCTACTTGAAAAAACATATTCTTCCCTGATAGTAATCCTAGTGTATTTTACTAGATCTGTATTTTACTAAGCCCTTTACGAGGTCTGATCCTAGCAAACAAGTTCTATGTCTGTGGCCATACTAAGAGACGTTTTAAATAAACCATAATAGAAGTATGCCTTAAACCTATATGCCTAAGATTCTCTACTAGACCATTTGAAATTAGCAAACTGAGCTCAATTTTTAGGTGAAATTCAACAATAAATTTATCATCACACAGCTTTAAATGTTTATTACACGTGGAAAAATTTTCATCTGCAATATAAATATTACCTTGTATTACTTTTGACAAAAATGTTGTATGCCCTGGCTGTTTATCTTAGACTGTTACCCAAACTCTTTTTATCAAACAACTGAATTCAAAATCTCATTCTCTAAAATATTTATAAATAGTCTATTTTAAATACAACTAAACCACAAGGGTGAACTTACCACTTGCTAACTTTCTTTTGTCTGAGATAATACCAATATTATGGGCTAATGACTGAGCAAGTGTAACTGCCATTAAATCAGTTTTCCCAAACTGAAAAACAAAAACAAAATACATGTAAATACAAATTATGTTTTAAGATGGGCCATAGAAAGATGTCATAATATAATTGGAAACATGTAAGTTCTAAGCATCTTATTTAGCAGAGGTTAAACCAGTAGCTAAAGCTGAACTATGGAGCATTTGGGAAAAAGCTGTAAGAAATAAATCCACATTTGATAAAGTCTTATAGGGAAGCCTAGAAGTCAGAGAATCACCAACTTTTGGGTTTTGAAACTTAAGTCTAATTGTGAGTCCAAATTTCACCAGTGACATTTCTGAAAAACTTAATACTTGTATATACTAAATCAGTCTTTTAGGTAATAATAAAAATAAAGGTGTAAATTATTTGGAACTTGTTTATCTTTGTGTATCCATCCAGTTCACTCCTGAAATTTCCCCAGATTAAACAGAGTGTGACTTCAGAAAACAAATGGTATGGGTAAAAGGAAGTGGTAATGATCTGTGGGCAAAAGAAACTTGAGAAGACCAATAAAAGATTTTTTTTTTCATTACGTCAATTTAATATTTTTCTTGTAGATCACTTCCATCAGATTTAGTGCCCTAAGGGTATATCCAAAAGAAAGTTTTCTTTGGAAAACCTAATCTATTTTTTTCTCTAAAAATTTACCAAATAATGAAGAAGGAAGAAAATTTCCAACTGGGTTGTTAGGTAGGAAGCCAATGCTTCAGAGAATTATTCAATTCTCCAGAAAATCAGCCAACGTAATAAACAGGGTTTTATTTTCAATAAAGGTAAAAGTAAAACATTTTATCTATATAATCTGTAAATAGCTAAATTTGCAGATTATTCTAAGGAGAACATGAACAGAATTATCAAATACGATCTTCCATTATTTTCCTATTCTTTGTCCTCTGATCATTTTGGTTGTTAATAAAACAACCTAACATCTAGAGAATGTGGAATATGAGAAATGATCTCTTAAATATTAGGAAAACATTTTCAGCCATCATACCACTTTGTATTGTACAGATGTTCACACCTACTTCATTCACGCCTCCTCCTTTCAGCAACGAGCAAATCCCACCAATATAAGCTGCCCCGCTCCGGCTACTCTCAAATTGACTTCCCCTTTTAGAAAAGGAAATGGAAAATGCTTACTCTTCGCAGTTCAAATATCATTGCACCTCTCATTATTAATTTACCACACTTATTTTCTCAACGAAATGCATTTCTATACTACACATACCTGAGTAAGTGAGGAATGTGAATATGGTTTACATACATAGCCAAAGAAAAAAGTCTGAGGGATGTTTCCCCACATGAGCAATAATATCTTAAACAGGACCATACTTATTTTAAAAACTTACTAATATGAGGTATTCTGAGGATACAAAAATCACTTCTGTGTTTATTTCTGACCAAAATACATAACTTGAATCTCTTAATGAAAAAACATCAGATAATCCCACAAGGAGGAACATTCTATAAAATAACTGACCTACACTCTTCAAAAATGTTAAGCCCAAAATACACAAAGAAAGGCTGAGGAGATCTCCCAAATTAAAGGAGACTAAAAAGACAGGACAATTAGATGCAATGCATGACCCCGGGTTGGGTCTGAATGGGGGGAGGGAATTAGCTATCAAAGACATTATTCAGATAACTGAAGAAATCTGAATATAGACTATGGGTTACTTAAAAGTCTTGTGCCCCCATTAAATTTTCTAGTTTTAGTAATTTACTCTGGTGATATAAGAGAATGTCTTTATTTTTAGGGAATATATATGTATTTAGTAGTGAAGGCCCAGTATGTGAGTATCTCCAACTTCCTCTCAAATGGTTCCAGGAAAAAAAAATTGATAGATAGAAAAATAAATGAAAGCGAAAAAAAGAAGGAAGGGAGGGAAAAAGGCATAGAAGGACAGAAGGAAGAAAATCATACACAAATGGGGCCAAACGTAAATAATTGATGAATCTGGGTAAAGAACATAAGATATTTCCTTGTAGTATCCTTATAACTTTTCTGTAAATTTGAAATTGTATAAAACTTAAAAGTTATCTCAAAATACACTCTTTGACTTCCATTTAAACTTCCTTCAATAGTTCTTTTGATAACAGGTTTTTTATATGCTATAATATATAATTTGCTATTATATCACATATGCATTTTACCCCCCAAAAACTGAAACAGTGAGAAGAAATTAAAAATAAACTCCAGAAATACTAATGTCTCCCCTTGGAACCAAAACAAAGGTAACATTAACATTTAAAAGAAAGAAACTTAAAAGAATATAATTAATCTGTTAAGAATATTCTTTATAATATTACCAGTACTTTTACTCAATAAATACTGATTAAAATATCTTAAAAATTAAATACAAATATATATTCAGTAATAAAATAATTCAAAATTAAACTTCTTATACTTTCATGACAATTTCAAACAATCTATACTTTAAAACTTCTTCCAAATGTATCTGCCATGTCAAATTCTAACTGCACTATACAGCAGAAAGGATATATCTCAGTCACAAGTAATAGAACATTCAACATGGAACCAAAAAAAGTAATAAATCATAAGTTACGTACGAAAAAAGGTGAACTGCATCACTTTTCTCTTTGATAAAATCCCTCCTGTATTTCATAAACTCACGTAGGGTGATCAATGGATTTTCAGATATGGCAAACTTGTTGTCAGCTGCCCAGGTTTCCATGGCAACCAATACTATCCTTGTCTTCAGTTGGTCTTTATAGATCTAGTATATTAACAAAGTGAACACACCAGCTATATACATGCAGTAAAATCAAATGATTTATGAACAGGACTATAAATCTTTTATTAAAACCCTTGCATTTTAGTTAAATGTAAACAACTCTACTGTCTTTGAGGGAGATAATTATTTTTCTAATTCCTATGCATTTTCCTTGAGTAACAGAGAATCAAATTGTTTACCAACTAATTTCCAAAGAACAGAACACTAGTTAGAAACAAAAGATCACTTTTTGACAAATATTTGCACCCTTATTCAAGACACCCTGAGTCTATTTTCTGGCACCCTGGAAAAAGAATTTATGCATTCTTGGGTTTTCCAAGCAAAGAAAGGAACAACAAAAACACCCCAAGGACATAAGTTCTATGCAACCTAACTGGCCCCAATTAAACTCACACTGCCTTGTCAAGAAAAGATTCAGAAAGTGAACACAGTAGGATTACTTAGTGCATTATTCCCAGAGACCTAGGCACTCTCTTGAAAATAGCATAACTGCTGTACTGTTTCTCTGTATCTTTGTTAAGGGCTAGGACTCAACTTTTTATTTTTCAATGTGAAAAATATAAGAAGAATTTCAAGCGTAAATCCATGGGTAACTCTGACCACCGCCTTTTATCCTCTTCCCAGCCAGGGATCAAAATCAAGGAAGTCCACTGCAAGGTTACTAGGGACATAGAGGACACCTTGCCTGAAGGGCAATTCAGAGCACCAAAAGTATATGAACCATATTATCCATTCTATTAGCAATCAGGAGAAGAAATCCCTCTATGGCAATACTAAGTAGAGTTGATACTTACCAAATCCGCCATGTTCACCACCGATTTTGCATATGTATTGGTATGTACAACTGAAAGCCGATGTTTTTTAAACTGAAAACAAAACAAACAAACAAGTGAAGGGTTTCCAAGGTCATCAGCAAGTAATCACCTCAGCAGACAAAAACATAAAGTAACTGAAATATCTCTACAGCTTTTTGTAAAAAAAAAATGTAAGAATTGAGAATTAGTTCTTTATATGTTGTATAGTCTAGGAAAGGCTCTTAAAGTTTGAGTCCTCAGTTGACTCAACTGTGAGATAAAATAAAAAAATACCTATTCCATCCATTTCACAAGTTTATTTTTATCACAATTGTTACTCAAAATGATAAAACATGAAAGTTGTCTATGAACTGCAAGACATGCAAATATAAGTAGGGTGGACAGCCAGAAAAATGTACGTGAATACTGCTGTACGTATAAAAACTTACAAGTTCTACAAGACTTAATCAGTAAGAAGAAGAAAGTCCTAACAGGTCACAAAGAGGTAACTTAAAGGCTAGATGTGGATGCCATAAACCTTTTGTTTGGCCTCAATAGTGTTTTAGAAACCAAGAACTATGTAAACCTGATTTCTGGCTTCCCTTAAAATTAGCATTCTCCCCATGGTGATAACTAGCAAGGCTAAGAGGCAGTTACTTCCATTAGACAGGCCATGTAACTTTGCTTTTGCCGGAGGCCTCAACCTCCTCCCCCATTGTTTTACTCCTGGCTTATTTCACTTGTGTTACCTGCCTATAGACATCTGAATCTGTGCTGTCCTAAAACATCCAAATATATGTTTTTATAACTTATTCTGATCTTGTAAAAACCTCAGGAAATAGTAACATTCACTGATTTCAAAGAGGTAGAAAGATAAAACTTAGTTCTAGCCTGAAAAAGAAGCACCCAATCTGGATATTATCATTATTATTATTATTATCATTATTAGCAACAATACATGATCAATATGTTTGTTTACTTAATCATATACAAACAAATGAGACACTTTCCTTCAAATAAATCAAAGTAAATTAAAATGCACTTGTACTTGAAATTAAGTAAAAATCAGCTATGTTCATCACTGAACATGTTTAGTTTAAAACAGTGGTTACATAGAACAATTAGCATCATAATTCACTGCTGTGCTATAAATGTAAGCTAGTGACTCCAACAAGTCCATGAGTTGAATATACACGCACTCTGGGTCAAAATAAATGACTCAGCAAGAAGGAGGTTTTGCCAGGTTCCTATCCTAAAATCTTCACTGCTTGCCTATGTAAGCATTTCCACATGGTTTGCTACAGAGCAAGCCAGAAATTGAAAAGCTGCTTTTTCTTTTATTAGGATAAAGCTGTACATTTCAAACTAAAGTGTCACATTACTGGTGCCTCACTAATTTTTTTTCAATATAAAAATATTAATTAAGCAAATCCAAAGAGCTGACTAATTGTAAGTCAAATAAATATTTTTGGAACCTCACAAAATACTGCTAGTTACATCCACCTAAGAATGTTTCTAATTTACAGGTTGTTACTGGCTAACAAATACTTCAGCCACTTAAATGTCTTCTCCAAGTAACAATTTTTTGGGTTTCTTGTTTCTTCTAAACATATTTTTGCACCAACCAGCTTTACCCACAGGGACAGACAAGTTCAAACAACAAACATTTCAGCAAATCCTACCATGAGATGATCGTTGACAATCATCAATTCAATATATTTGGTCTCCTCCTCTACATTACGAGGATGTCGACGAAGCTGCAATATAGTAAAGGAAATAGCACCTAAATAAGCCCTCTGAACTTAGCTGTAACTAAAAAATATGTTACACGTTATGTCACACATTTTACTGTACTTTTTTTTCCAAACTCTCCTTATTTCCCCCACTCCTAGCCCCTGACAACCACTTTTCTACTCTTTTTTGTGAGTTTGACCTTTTTTTTTTTTTGATTCCACATAGAAGTGGTACCATACAATATCTTTCTTTGAATTATTTCATTTAGCATAATGTCCTCCACGTTCATCCATGTTGTCACAAATGACAGGATTTTCTTCTTTTTTAAGGCTGAATGATACTCCACTGTATATATTTACCACATTTTCTTTTTTTTATTTTTTTTAACGTTTATTTGTTATTGAGAGACAGAGAGACACAGAGCATGAGCAGGGGAGGGGCCAAGAGATGGAGAGACACAGAATCTGAAGCAGGCTACAGGCTCTGAGCTGTTAGCACAGAGCCCCACATGGGGCTCAAACTCACAAACTGCGAGATCATGACCCGAGCCAAAGTCCAACGCTCAACAAACTGGGCCACCCAAGCACCCCCCACGTTTTCTTGATCCATTCATTTGTTGATGGACACTTACACTGATAAGACTGTATTGCTTAATTGAAATATATACACACACATACACATATTATATATATATATCAAATCATCCCATTGTATAGTTGTACATCCCATTGTACATCCCATTGTACACACACAGTGTGTGTGTGTATACACATTATATATATATATCAAATCATCCCATTGTACACTTCAAGTATCTCATAATTTTATTTGTGAATTATGCTTCAATAAGGCTGAAAAAATGTTTTTAATTTTAAAAAACAAAAATGTATGAGAGAAATAAAATTTCCACTTTCATTCCTTCAGAATTCTTTTTTTCATTTTCATCAATTTTAACCTAGTTTTTGAATAGGTAATACATTTATATGGTTTAGAGAATTGTCAAAAGGTTCAGGGTCAAAATCTTCCTCTCACTTCTGTTCCCTATCTACCTAGTTGTTAACCCTTCCCCCACAATTGGTATAGCACAGTTACTTGTTTCTTCCAGAAATATTTATGCATATAAAATCAAATATAACATTTATTTTACTTGGTACTTCCACTTATTTCACTAGCTTTTGCATGAGGGTATTTTCACTTACCAATATATCTTGGAGGTTATAACATATGAAGGGCATGCTTTCCGTTTAATTTAAGCTCCTGCGGATCTCTGAGAGGATACAGGGAGTGTCTGATGGACACTTTTATTCTACAATCTCCAAATCTGGGACTGAGAATGTCCCTCCTTCTTCTGGTACATTTTAAGGGATCTCCCAAATGATATAAGAGCTTTTGTTAGGATAGTTTTGAGAGCTTCCAGGAAGTCTTGGATTATCTAGTACAGCTATATTATATGTCTGTTTAACAATGAATTTTCTCCACCTTCAAAATCATGATTAGTGGATGCCACCAGTAGGAGACACGAAGGCAGCCATATGCCTTTGTTCCCTGCAGTCAGTCTATAACACAGTCTTTAACAAGATCTATAAAATTAAGTCTTAATTTTTTTTAATGTTTATTTTTGAGAGAGAGAGAGAGAGAGAGAGACAGAGCACAAGAGGGGAGGGGCCAAGAGAGAGGGACACACAGAATCTGAAGCAGGCTCCAGACTCTGAGCTGTCAGCACACAGCCCGACACAGGGCTCGAACTAATAGACTGCGAGATCATGACCTGAGCCAAAGTTGGATGCCCAACCGACTGAGCCACCCAGGTGCCCCAATTCTTTCAATTATGCTATCTTTGGTATCCATCTTTTCAGTAAATCTTTTTATTCACTTGTCCAATGGCTATTTTTGTGATGAGAGTATATAAGCAAACCTAACCAATGCATGAATATTTGCTTTCAGAGCTGCATTTAAAATAAACTAAAAAAATTGCTGCCATGTGGATTTTGTTCCAGTGTTAATTGCATTCCCAAATTTTAAAACTTATTTTAAAATTCAAAACCCTTATTACACCAAGTTGATAGAATTCTCAGTTTGGAAACCAAGCAGTAGTATAAACTGCATCCAATGACCTGAGGCTTTTTAAAAGTAGATGTTTTAGGATGACAGTATCTGCTTTGTAATTGTGGAAGAGACCTGAGTCTTACCAGTTATCACAGCAGAGTTTCTAACAAGACTCAACATTTTCTCAATGTCAGAGACTTGCCATATTGGCCACACAGCATTCTAGCACCTCACCTCTGTGGGTCCACAGCTGTCTCAGAAAAAGAAATCTAGTGTCTGTCTGCCTTCAAATGACTGGATGTCACAGATGTTTATTAAGAACTTCAAGGAATGCGTCAAAAGAAAACTATCCTGTTCTCTGATCTCATAAGTCATGAAAATAAATATTATTTCAAATTAAATCCTGTTGGCATCTTTATTTAACTGGGCCTCAATATGTATGTATATTCACAAAATATATAAAGCTCATGTAGCAATTCATAGAACACAAGGGCTTCTGAGAGGCAGTATATAAAGTATATATGGTTATAAAAATACCAGACTTCCTAGGTCAGAATCTGAACTCCACCACTGGATAACTCACTATAACCCTGGGCAAGTTTCTTAAGCTTCTCATGCTTCAATGTCCTTATCAGTAAAATGGGGATAATAATAATACATTCCTTATAAGATTGTTAGGAGAATCAAATGTATTAATATAATTTAAATTCTTAGAATAGGACCAGGCACAAGTAACCTGTGCCTCAATAAAAATAAGCAATTTTATTCACATTAGATATGTGTCTGTAAACTCATTTTATGTCATACTTATAAACATATTTAAACAGAAGATGATTGGTTTCTTCAACTGTGTGATCTTACTAGAGATCTATTTCCATCATCCTATGTTTTTTATGCCAAACACCCATACATAATGTATGATATTTTAATTCTAATAACCGGAGTTCTGTTCTTTCTTTTCCTCTCCTTTTCTTTTTTGAGTATACTAGACATATAATGTTACATTAGTTTCAGTATACAACACAGTGATTCAACTTCTAAGTTATGCTGTGCTCATCACAAGTGTAGCTGCCATCTGCGACCATACAGGCTATTGCAATATCAGTGACTATATTCTCTGTGCTGCCCTTTACCTCTGTGACTTGCTCATTCCATAACTGGAAGCCTGTGTCTCTCACTCTCCTTCTCCCATTTTGCCCATGACTCCACCCACTTCCCTCTAGCAATCACCTGTTTGTTCTCTATATTTACTGGTTTGATTCTACTTTTTGTTTGTTTATTCATTTATTTTTTAGATTCCACAAAGTGAGTGAAATCGTACGGTATTGTGATGAGCAGAGTTCTTATTATGCCTAAAGCATTCGCCAGTTCTATGATTCTGGTCATTTTCACATTCGAAGACATCATTTTTTTTCCTGTGAAAGGGGATTGATAGCACCTACTTCATATGGTGCAAAGCATTATACAAATTGTTATTTTTTCCAAGTCCAAGATGCACTGAACATTCATAAAGTTGACATCCTGAGTTTATATCCCAGACTCCAACATAGTTTAAGTGTGGCAACAGCATTTTGTGGCTTTAAAACCTGATGGATTCTCTTGTAAGGGGGTATCTTTACAAGTAGACCTCACGATGTGGTACAACCCAGGCCAAGGAAAGAGGCCTATGTTATAAAGAACCCAAGATGCCACAGCAGGGGCCATAATCCACCTGTAAGATGAATAACCATATTATCACCACTATCTTGAGTCCTTTTTGAGTCTATGATATGGCCCCATCTCCACTGCTCCTACAGATCCGTCACCCTTACTGTTTACCATGACAAATGCCTGAACTAATACTTAGCCATCTTACAGAGACTTAATATAGATTTAGATGACTGGTAGTTGCCAAGTGTTTTTGAAACATCATGGAATATCTTGTGAATACATACCTGCCGTTTACTTCTTTTTGGTGCTGGCTTCAAAATAAATTTTGGTGGAGTGATGTGTACTTGCTGAAATTCTAAAAGGAAATAAAAATAAATTAATGTAACTTGTATTTGCCAGTTTTCTTTCATACAGATGAATCAAAGTTTTACTATCCCTTCCTAGAATAAATTGTATAATTATACTTTATTAACTATTAGTAACAGTTACTATGACTGTTGATAATTAATGTAAGTTATAATTGGAAAATTAGATCATTATAATTATGTGGTTATTATAAATTTTATAATATATAATGTTACACTTAAAGATAATATAGAACATTAATCAAAGTAATTGTGTTCATATTAATACTAAATACATATATCATGAGTGAATATAATTAAAGCAATCTTGGGCACTATTCCTATTTTAATTTATCTCAAAATTTTTCTCATATTTCTGTAATAAATACTATCACATCCTTTATCAAGAATCTTCTAAATAGCCAACTTGACTTCCCACTACTGACCTTCATTAAAGAATGACACAGCAAACGCTGATGAAGATGTGAACAATCAGAACTCTCATATAGTGCTGATGAGTGTAAAATGGTATAAGCACTTAAGAGAAAGGCTCAGCAGTTTCTCACACAACAATAGTTCTCAAAGTGAAATCCATGAACTAATGGCATCAGCATATTCCCAGCATACCTGGGAACTTACTGGAAATGCAAACTCTCATAACCCACCCAAGACGTACTTGAATCAAAAACTGTAGCAACTGGTGCAGCCACTATGGAAGACAGTATGAGGTTCCTCAAAAATTAAAAATAGAACAATGCTAGGATCCTGCAATCCCACTTCTGGGCTTACAGTCAAAGGAATTGAAATCAGCATCTCAAAGAGATACGTGCACCACCATGTTCACTGCAGCATTATTCACCATAGCCAAGACATAGAAACAACCTAAATGTTAAAGGAAATGTGGTATACACATGCAATGAAGTATTACTCGGCCTAAAAACAAAACAAGAAGGAAGGAAGGAAGGAAGGAAGGAAGGAAGGAAGGAAGGAAGGAAAGAAAGAAAGAAAGAAAGAAAGAAAGAAAGAAAGAAAGAAAGAAAGAAAGAAAGAAAGGAGGGAGGGAGGGAGGGGGAGGGAGGGAGGGGGGAGAGAGAGAGAGAGAGAAAGAAGAAAGAAAGAAAGAAAGAAAGAAAGAAAGAAAGAAAGAAAGAAAGAAAAAGAAAGAAAGAAAGGAACCTTTCTATTTGTGACAACATGGATGAACCTGGAGGGCATTATGTTGAGTGAAACTAGCCAGACACAGAAGGACATATAAGAGTCCAACACCTAGGGGCGCCTGGGTGGCTCAGTCGGTTGAGCGTCCGGCTTCGGCTCAGGTCATGATCTCGCGGTCCGTGAGTTCGAGCCCCGCGTCAGGCTCTGTGCTGACCGCTCAGAGCCTGGAGCCTGTTTCAGAGTCTGTGTCTCCCTCTCTCTCTGACCCTCCCCCGTTCATGCTCTGTCTCTCTCTGTCTCAAAAATAAATAAACGTTAAAAAAAAATTTTTAAAAATTAAAAAAAAAAAGAGTCCAACTCCTAGAAGCAAAGTGGAATGGCAGTTGCTAGAGGTTAGGAAAAGGGGGAAACAGGGGAGCATTCCTCAAAGGCACAAAGTTACAGTTGTACAAATGAGAAGGTCCTAAAGATCTACTGTACAGCACAGTGCCCAGAGTTAACAATACTATATTCAGTATACTTAAAATTTTGCTAACAGTGTAGATCTTGTGTTGTATTCTTACCACTACTACTACTACTAACAATAATAATAACAACAACAACAATAATAAAGAGGGTGAAAACAAACTGCTGGAGCTAATCGGTATGTTTACAACATAGATTACAGTGATGACTTCATGCGTCCACATTTACCTCCAAACTCGTCAAACTGTATACATTAATTATGTACAGCTTTCCTTTAATGCCAATCATATCTCAATTAAGTGGCTTGGAAAAACCCTCTAGATATGCGGCCAGGAGTCTGTGTTTAACAAGCTGCCATGAGGTACTCTGATGCACTCCGAAGTTTGAGAGGAATACACCATTGTATGGTTAAACATACAACTACGCTGTGACTCGGTAATACCACCGCCAGGTAATTAATTACAGAAGAAATGTAAACATGTGTCCACCAAAGAGATTTTTATAAGAATATTTATAGTTATTTTATTCAGACTAGCCAAAAAGTGGAAACAACCCAAATGTCCATCCACAGAATGGATAAAACTCTGTGTTATCTTCAAACAACAGAACGTACTCAGTAATTTAAAAAGATGAAGACAAACTGTTGCTACCTCTGACATTAATCTCATAGGCATATGCTAAGCAAAAGAAGCTGGACACAAGACACAATGCATGAAGATCTAAATCAGGATAAACTAATCTACAGCAAAAAAAAAAAAAAAAAAGCCACAAAAGGGACTGCAGAAGTGGGAGCCACTGACTGGGATGCGGTACAAAGGAAGGTACTGGGATAACAGAAATGTGCCAAATCTCACCAAGGGAGTACATATGTACCAAAACTCATTTAAAGGTATTCGAGATTTACATACTTCATTGCACTAATTTTTATTTAAAAAAAATTTTTTTTAATGTTTATTTTATTTTTGACAGAGAGAGACAGACATGAGCAGGGGAGGGGCAGAGAGAGAGTGGGACACAGAATCTGAAGCAGGCTCCAGGCTCTGAGCTGTCAGCACAGAGCCCGACGCGGGGCTCAAACTCACAGACCGCAAGATCATGACCTGAGCCGAAGTCGGACACTCAACCGACTGAGCCACCCAGGCGCCCCTCACTGTACTAATTTTTAAAACAGACTGTGCTAAGGGGTCCATAGGAAGTAAATAAACCTTTCCCAAATGTTTTCTTAGGGACACTAGTCCTGAGAGATGGGTCATGTAAAACAAAAGGGTCCACAGTGAAACAAGTCTGGGGGACACCTGACCACATTCTGTCTCAGAGACATGCATCATGCACAGCAAGACAAAGGTACTGATAAGTCATGACCCAGGAAAACTTCATTAAATCTAAAGTAAAAAAGCTTCCACATGAGCTTATTTCACAAAAATTGCAGTTTTGACATTTCTTTCTTTCTTTCTTTCTTTTTTTCTAATTTGTCATAATAAATCCAAGTATCTAGAAAGACAAATAACACTCTTAAAACTGACAGTGCCAACTTCTGATGGGAAAAGAAAACCAGAAACTAAGGGAGACAGACCTGACTTGGGGAAGAACACATTCAAAATTATTGTTAATGACAGCAAAAGTGCCAAGTCATCTTTAAAAAGTTTTATAGAATAGAAACCCTGAACAAAGTTTAAGAAACAAAACAAAACTGGAAGATTGTATCACAGCAAGCCTACAGTAGAGTCCTTAGGGGGATCTTCATTTATTACTTTAAATATTAATTAATGTTTATTACTTCCAGTAAGACCTATTAGGTTGTAGCTTTATTCTCAGACAGACTGTCATGATTTACTTTCTTCCCATCACAGGGATTGTAAATGGTTTCACAAGGTAACCAAAGGAACAGCCTCAAGTATCTATGTAAAGTAAGAGCATCTATATGCCTATTTGCACATTTTTTTAAATTGTGAAATCTATAAAATGGATCCCCTAGCCCTTTGGCAGCAGGGCAGAAGAAGTGCAGAAGATCAAGGAGTCACAAATCTATTTCAGAGAAGGGACATTAGCAAACACTCATCTCATTTTCTAATAAGGAGACAATGTTAACGTCTTAAAAAGTATTTATTTTTTAATTTATTTTGAGAGAGAGCAAGTGAGAGCACACAAGGCAGGAGAGGGGCAGAGACAGAGAGAGAGAGAGACAGAATCCTAAGCAGGATCCATGCTGTCATCATAGAGCCTGACGCGGGGCTCGATTCCAGACACCGTGAGATCATGGCCGGAGCCAAAATCAAGAGTCGGACGCTTAACCAAGTAAGCCACCCAGGCATCCCAAAACTTTTTATTTTTTTAAGTTTTTATTTATTTAAGTAATATCTACACCCAATATGGGGCTTGACCTCATGATCCCGAGATCAAGAACTGCATGTTCTTACAACTAGGCCAACCAGGCACCCCAACAATGTACACTTTTAAGTGGTTTTCCTAAGCAGCAGTTTAGGACATGCTCTTGGTTGGATAATTCTTCCATTTCCCCGCTGCCTCTCTCCCAGCACACGTTCTCATAGTGGCACAATCCAAAACCCCGCTCAGCCCCCGACTAGCTGTGGGCCCAGGAAAAGACAAGCTAGATGAGCCCATTTCCTCATCTATAAAATGTAAATGATAAGATCAATCTCACAGCGCTGTAACGAAGATAAAAATGAGATTAAAAATTCGAAGGTTCTGTAACCATAGGCAGGGCCCACTAACAAAGGAAGCGTCTCCACCCCAGATATTCAGAGCATGCTCTGTCTTGAAAAGAAAATCAAGGAATCCAGTACATCCAAAGACAAATGTATTCTGTATAATCGCTGCTCGACTAACGAGGCCAAAGTAGGAGTACTCTGCCCTGCTTGTCATGCAAAGGTTTGGATCATCTCAAGCCAACACGTATAAATAAATGGGCCTGCAAACAAACACACGTGAGATGGAAAGACTTTTCACAAAAACACATAATAATAAAAAGCATTAGTCTATAATCGTGCCTTCTGAAAACGCTGGGGCAAAAAGAGAGGAGGAAAACAACAAATGGGGAAATGATTACAAGTCCATCCCTATGTTTATAAAATCAGTATCTCACTGAAAGTGAATTTTTCTGTATTTTGTCTACGCAGACCAATTTTTGCTCTAACATTATTTCTCCTTTCAGAGATACGCTACTGTGATTGTTGCCATTTTAAAAAGTCTTCCTCCAATGTGCTCAAGCTGTGTCTTTCCAAACTCATCCACTACAAACATGAGGTCACTTTGCATTTTATTCTCCTTCTTGATGTCACTTGACCTCATGTCACTTTCTCTCTCAAACTGTTATGAGCAGTCATGTGCTAAGGACATTTCACATACAGATTAGCTCTAAAGCATTCAAATGAATTATTAAGCCTGACTTTTTTTAAAGTCATAATATGAATACCATACCAGATGGAAGATCATCCAAGGGAAATTCAAACAGTCTGGATTTGTAAACCGAATGAAAATGGAAATCCTCCTGCAATAACAAACAACAGAGATTGAGCACATGCAACCACTTATCCCCAGCCTCAGGCAATGAGAGCTGAAGAAGCAGAGACCCCTAAAAGAAGCATGACTATGCGCCCTCCTGGATTTGGAAAGGCAATGAGCCACTGTGCAACCCTCCCCCGCCTGGATTCCCCCTGCACCAGAGAAATATCCTATTAGAAACAAAATGCCTCTGCAGACACAGAGGCCAAAGCCTGCAGTAATGGAAAATAAATGAATGAACCTATTCCCCCAAGGAGAAGTAAGACATCTGGGAAAATGGGCTAATGCTTTTTATAACTAGTTCCTTTCTGTGGATCCCTGCCCCACTTTCAGAGTCAGAGAGTTTTGCTAGGCAAAGACTGCAGGGCTAACACTCTTCCGGTATCGGGGAGTAGGATGACTGGTGTAAGCAGATGCCCAAACGGACCTTGCTCCAAAATTCAAATGTCATACAAAGTTCTGTGACAAACCAACAGACAAAAAGTCCTGTTCCATCTAAGAAAAATTAATGAACATTCAAGTAACTACTTCTGGCTTCTTTCCATTAAAAAAACCCAGAATGTCATAAACAGTCAAGTTTCATGATAACTGCCATAAAAACATCACCTGGCCAGGCGAAGTGATACGACAGCCAGTAATAGGCATCCAGAAAACAAAATACAATACAAATAGCTTCCCTTTATGGGTGGCAACACAGTATGTATTTTTAGAAATTACTTAAGTGTTTGAACACTGTTGCACGACACGATGAAGAATGTTTCTGTGCACAGAGCTAGAATGGAAGTGTATTATCTTTCTCTGCAGTCTATAATATTAACTCAACCCTCTTCTAGTTTTTTTGGAAAATGAATTGTTTCGACTAAAATGAAGGAGAAATTAATAAAACAGATTTCTCTACATTTCACCAGCACAAGGCCTTACAGACAATAGGCAATAGAGAAAAATCTGAAATCCAGAAAAGAAAATGAGGTGGAAAATCATGCATCTATTGAGTTGGTGTGTAACAGACTGAATGATTGTGTCCATCCCCACCCTGCCAAATTCATATGTTTAAGCCCTAACTCCTAATGTGACTGTATTTGGAGATTGGGCCTAGGAGAAGGTACTAACGGTTAAAACAGGTTTCAAGGGTGGGGCTGGGGTCCTTACAGGAAGAGGAAACACCAAAGTGCGCTCTCTCTCTTTCTCTCTCTCTCTCTCTCTCTCTCTCTGCCATGTGAACACAGAGTAAGAAGGAAGCCATCCCAATCGAAGGGGAGAGCCCTCGACAGACATGGACCCTGCCGGCACCTTGATCTTGGACTTCCAGCCACCACAACTGTGAGAAAATAAATTTCTGTTGTTCAAGCCACCCACTCTCTTGTGATGACTGCCTGAGCAAACTAAGACAAATCACAGCACATTATGGTGGAGTTAGAACAAAAATGGAGGCTTCAGAACACCTGAGAAGGAAAGTATTTCCAGTATCTAGAGAAAGAGACAGACTTTAAAAAACACTTGTGGTTTTGACTTATTCAATATTCAATTATATCCTGACTCTAAAAATATGAAAATAGAGACAAAAAAAAAAGGAGGAAAAGGGAAGAGGGAAAGCCCCCAATATAAATTTTTACATTGGCCACAAGAAACAGGAGCACTTACTTGGGAGGTGTCATTCTCTTCTGGTTCAATGAGATAGGTGTGGTTCCCATCATAGAACATTCCACTGCCAAGGACAAGAAAATAATCAGGCATAGCCATCTTGCCTCAGAACAAGATCATTTTAAAATCAACAGCTGCCGAAGGATGAATTCACTTCTCAACACTCACTTCCCAGTCCCACCCATCATCACCAGTTACACACCACATACCATAGACACACAGACACACACACATTCCCCATATACCACACCACACACACCCTACTTACCACACACCACACACATACACACACACCCCACATATACCCCCACATACCACACATACACAGCACATACAGATTACATACTACATACCACACACCATACCCCACAAACCTCCCAATACCACACCCCACATACACATACACACTGCACCACATCACATGAGGGTAAACACACACACACACACACACACACACACACACACACACACACACCTAAAGGGAAAAGCCCGTTCCTCTGACTCCCCATAAACAGCAGGGTCTCCTCATCCTGACCCTTCTCAGGTTCAGGATTATCATTCTTTAACTGTGGTCCATTATTCCTCCCTCCAACACGTAATTTTAAAACTTTATATGCAAATAGTCACCTGGAGAGCTTGTAAAATTGTAAAACTTTCAGGGCCTCCCTCAGATTTCTTGGCTAAGGCCCAGGAAGCTGCATTTTAAACAAATCCCAGGTGGTTCTGACGCAGGTTGTCAGGGACTACACTGAGAATTGCCTATCTACCACACACCTGAAACATTCTCTGGTAACAAGAGATGATGCATTTCAACAATTTACCATGAGCTAAAAACTTGACACTCATTTGAATCGGTTCCACAAATGTATGAGGGAGGCACACTTATACGTTTGCCTATACTCATTTTACAAGAAATGAAACCAAAGCTCAAAGAGATGAAGTAACCTGACCACATTACATAACCAGGAAGATCAGAGGTGGGAACAGAGAGAGCCCAGGCAGATTGGTTCCTGAACTCCTATCTGCAGTTGGCTACCTCTTCATCCATTCACTCATTCAGCACACACTTATAGAGCACCTACAATACACTGCTCTAAGTGCTGGGGGTACCATAGTGGACAAAACAGATGATTTTTCTGCCCTCATGGTGCTCATGTGCATTGTAGGGAAGACAGACAAAAAATGTATAATCAACAAGTATATATATATATAGACATAGATAGATGTAGATATATAGACATAGATATATATATAGTATATATATATACTATATATATACTATATACTATACTATATATATTTATATATACTATATATATACCTATATATACTATATACTATATATATTTATATATACTATATATATATACCTATATATACTATATACTATACTATATATATATCTAGATATATCTATATATATATATATACATATATATAGATATATATATGGTGGTAAAAAATTCTAGGGAGGAAAATAAAGCAGGTTAAGGACAATAAATTGTGCTAGAGGACTGGGTGTAGAGACCAAAGAGAGAAGACTGTTGATTTACATAGAGTCTCAGAGAAAGGCTTTCTAGAGAAGATCTGAAATAAAGGAAGGGAGGATATCTGTGCAAAGAGCATCGAGCCCTAAGTGTGCTCCAGGAACATCAAGGATGCAGTGTGGCTGGAGTAGGGTGGGTGTGAGGAGGGCTCTGAAATGATTATCAGAGGAAGAGTGGGGCCACATGAGGCAGGCCCTTCTAACAGCCCTGGCTTTCATCCTGAGAGACATGTGGATTTAAGTTAGCAGAGGGAAACATGATCGCTCTTAAATTTTAAAATAATTGCTCCAACTGCTGTGTTAGAATAGTCTTTAGGATGGCAAGGACAGGAAATGGGGAAATTATAGCAATAATCCAGGTGGAAAAAAAAATGGTAGCCACCTAGATCACAATGGCAATGGTGGAGATCGTGAGAACTGGTCAAATTGGGGGTAGTTTTTCAAAATTAGAACACCAATAGGATTTACTAATGAATTTGAATTGGAGTATGCAGGAAAGAGTTGTGTCGATGAAAACTCCAAGGTTTTGACCTGAGCAACTGGTGAGATGGGTTTGCCATTTAGTCAAATAGGAAAAGCTGCAGGAAGGACAGAATGGGCCTTGGAAGCAGGATGCAGGGAGCAGGGCATAAATCTGGAGTTGGGTTTTGATCTCTTAGGCTGAAGATGACTATAAGCCAACTGAGAAATCCTCTGGAGGGCATTTTAAGCTACAGATGGCCTCAGCTCCCACTCAGAGAGATCCTGATGGCCATTCCTTCTAGGAGAACATGGTCTTTCTACTAAGATGAAACCTCTAATGACACTGAAGAAATGTGTCTTATCATTCAGGCATCTGAGAAGGGACAAAGTGTGATCTTCAGGAGTCATTTCTCAGTGTTATGTGGAAATGACTGCATGAGACCCAAACTGGTAAGCATATAATAGTATTTATCTTTTGATGATGGCTTAATGGAATCAGTTGGTTTCCCTGAGCTGTAATCATAATGGCTTTCAGCTCTGCCTCTATCCAAATTCTTTCATTCCTGCTGTAACATCTTCCACATGCCCTCAGCTTTCATATACCCTTAGAACTGCTTCTCTCACATCTGTAAGGTTTTCCACCAAAGTACACTTTCTGAATTTGGATGACATCACATTTGGAATTTGAAGATAAACAGATGCAATTTGTAAGATATTACTGACAATACACTCCTAAAGAATCAGAGTGGGGGAAGCCTTTTTCAAACAGTAGACCAAATATGACAGCAGACATTCTCTCTGCACCTGTTGAGAACTGGCCAGACCCATCCAGAAAATGGTACAGAACAACCACCCTTTGCCAAAATTCACATGGCTATGCTGATTAAACAGCAAGCAGATTGTTTTGTTTAAATAATCCAGGGTATTATTTCCTCTTGCATTAAGTTGGTGTCCAGTGTGAAAGTCAGTGACCTTTATTGGATCTAAACATCACGATACACAGGGTAAAGAAATCAGATTCTGATATCATATATATCTAGAAGATTCTGGCTCCCTATATGATAATGTGCCATCACTAACTCTTTAACTATTAAAAAGCATATGTGTTTTATTTGTTTTGAGGATTGACACCTTTCAGTTTTATTTATATAAAATTCCAATAAGTATATCAAGTCCACACAGAGTATACATTTGATAAAAACCAGCATCCAGGACCTATTTATTATAGGCTAATAGAGCTGATTTTTTAAAAGGCTGGATCAAAACAAGATTTTGAAAAGAAACGGCCATTCTTAAAAATTGCCACAAGAGGGCAATAAACTTACATCTGATTCCATTCTTTTAGGTTCCTATAGTTACAGGATTTTGTCATAACATCAAACATACCAGGACCAAAATACTGCCTGTTAGTCCTCTGAATTTGAAAAAAAAAAGTGCAATCCTGAGAAACTTAACAGAAACCCATGGGGGAAGGAGAGGGAAAAAAAAGAAAAAAAAAAAAAAAGTGGTTAGAGTGGGAGAGAGCCAAAGCATAAGAGACTCTTAAAAACTGAGAACAAACTGAGGGTTGATGGCCTGGTTGGGAGGGAGGGTAGGGTAGGTGATGGGTATTGAAGAGGGCATCTTTTGGGATGAGCACTGGGTGTTGTATGGAAACCAATTTGACAATAAATTTCATATATTGAAAATATAAATAAATAAATAAAGACTGCTTTCCAAAAAATAAAAATAAAAAATAAAAAAATAAAAAAATAAAAAATAAAAACTTAAAAAATTTTAAAAATTTTTAAAAATGTGCATTTTCTGGTTCTTTATGGAAAATATATATAAATCTGCATCTTTCCCCCCCCTTCATGTTCTTCAACTGAATTCAGTAAATCAAGAAAAATGAGAGATCTATGTATGTACTTGGTAAATTATTAAAGATGAGTCATGGATGAAATAATCTATTTCATATCCAAATCAATGTAATTGATACAATATAAATTATTTAATATTTAGCAATATCCTCTAAAATATTTGTCAGCAATTTTTTCAGAAAGTAAAATCAACATGAGGATAATTAATAATAAATTAACAAAATGGATCCAGAGTAAATTTATCCAACACTCTCACGAAGGTCTAAGAACACCCAAACATGCTTATACACAATCCTGACAGTGTTCCTAGACACATGATGCATTTTCTGTTTGTTTTTTTTGTTTCATTTTAAACAGAAAAGTTTCTCACGACAGAGGTAAATTTTACCTAGTTAAAACAACTGAAGCTGCCTCAGAGTGATACTCCTGATATAGTCACTAAAGTTTCCTTAAAGTTTCTTTTCCATCCTCCTTCAAATGACTGTGTAAGGTTAGTAGCAAGCTCCTGGTCTACCAGAGTCCCTGGAAAGCAGTGACGCCTTCTCATTGCTTCTTACAACATGCTGTTTGGAAAACTGGAAGACAAAGCGGAATAAGCCCTGGGCAAGATGCTTACATGGGAACTTTGGGTTGAGATGGTAAGAGGAAGAGAAGGAGAAAAAAGCCTCTTCTTTTTTATATCACTATCATACATTTGTTGTCACGAATGTCGATGGGCCCAGGGTACCACTCTTAGCAGAAAGCTGTGCTCATCATGAGATGAGGTGTAACAATTTTATTACTGAAGGGGACTTTAAATTTATTTTTACAGATAAGAAAACCAAGACCGTATGAGGCATGGATTCCTGTTTGTAAAAATGTCTCTTTAGTCAAAGACTGTAATCAAAGTAAGTAAAAGTCTTTCAGAGCAAACGATCAGCAGATAGAGGTCTTCCATGCTCTTGGGCATCTGGTGTCATTCCTCTGGTTCCTCATAGTCTCTACCTTCTGCCTCTCGCATACCTACTGCCCAAGTCTGACTGGAGGCACCACTTAGGCAGACTAGCTCGATTTTCCTGGATTTCCCATTAGAACTCTTTCCTAGCGTTCTTTAAGACCTGTCTGCCTAGCCCTCTCTCTTGGAAGGCTCTATCAAAGCCTATTCCAGGGCCACTCTACCTACTCAGATGGCATTTCTGCGGAGGCCTCAAGCACTACCTCATTCCCCAGTGCCCACTCTCTATTTGCATTTTTCTGTTACTTTCTCTCTCAAAGAAAACACACCTATCTCATTCCATAGTAGGAAGCTGAGCTAGTTTTAGCTTCCCCCACAGGACTGTGAGCTGTTGTGGACAGGAGTCATGTTCTCATTGCCTCGATTTTCCCAGGGGCTGGCACATAGCAGACACTCAATAACTGCTAGCTACACAAAAAAGCCAGATCTCTAACTTGGGAACTGACAGGATGCATTTTAAATTTTCCAAGCAAAAATTTAACAAAACTAAAGTGCTGGTTTGTTCCACATCCAAAAAAAAGTAAAACAAGGAAGAACTGAGATGATTTAGCTTCAGTAGAATGCAGAGGAGTGACACGGTAGCTTCACACGGTGTTAACAAAACAAGTAAGAGCTGGCCACCTGTGTGTCACCATTAGCGACAGAACAGAGGAAGTGGATGTATTCCCATGTTAAACATCAGCAAACATTCTTTGATAATGAAGGTTATGAGAAAGGAAGCAAGGCCCCGAAGAAGGATGAACTCCAGTCCTTGGAGGTTTCCGAGAACAGACAGACGCTCCCACAAGCTTGCTGTGGGTTTTAGGTGGGATTCTGGCCAAACAATGGGCTCCAACACATGAGCTCTTGAGGTGATTTGCAGTCTACTGTCTTTGTACAAGGAGTCAAGAGTTTCCACCTACTAAAATTTCTACTATTCCATAAAAGTATAAAAACTAGCATCAAGAAGGAGTAGGGACAGAATGGTACCAAGGGTCTAAACACCCAGAGAAACAGAGACCCACATTATGCAAACCGCTCCTGTCCCAACTTGGATGAAACTAGAAAATGCTTCAAACATCACCATAGGGTGTCATATCATAACTCCAAAGACCCTGGCCTGTTTCCGCAACTCTAATTTAAAAATCTACCTGGTTTCGAAACCTCAAAAGAAAGTAAGATCAGATCCGTTGCTGATTTAAAATCATTTCTTGACATAAGAATTTTGATTACAGTGCATTAAAAATAAAGAAAATAAGTGACTGAAAGAGTGGATAGTACAAAAAATTGGGGGGACACTTACTGAAGTCCATGGCATGTTGACAATGCAACAAATGAAGCAGGGTTTCCTCGGACACGGCCCTGGTAGTAGCAATGTTCTCCTCCCTGGAAACAGAAACCGAGAGCATAAGCCTCCACCATCGCCAGGAGCATCACCCACGTCATTCCTCAGGTTCCAGTGCACACCACACCTCCATGGCTAAAGCTCTGCAGAATATTTCGTTATTCAGATTAGTGCTATCAGACCTCTTCTAACAGAATTATTCATAAACACTCCAAGCGAGCCAACTCCAAATCAAAAGATGAAGAAATAAAAGTTGACTTAACTTGCCTTTTATGTAGGTGATGATAGAAAGAGCAAAGAAATAGATAGTGAAATACATCTGTGGCTCCTGCATGAGGATCGGTTGAATCATCTATCTCCCCAGTCATGAGAAACTCAACCTAGAGCACCAGCAAGATGATGCTCTTCCACATACAGCTAAGTAAAAATGACTATAAATCATTCCAGAGTCACTAAATTAAACTGACAGAGGAAAATACCTATTTTTATAGTGTTGATAGCAAAACTTGACAAATTTATACTATTTTGTTCTCCAATCATGAATGGCTTTCCCAGGAAGCTGTCTGGGGTTTGAAATTCCAAACTTTCCTCTAGCAGCTGGTTACATTAACTAAAATCCCATGAGACTCATTTCTTTGGATTAAACGTTCCTGGAAAAGGTAATAGGATAAATCCTCTGCCATCTCAGGGTGGTGCCTCAGTCTTCAAATATCTGCCACTCAGAGCATAGTCTAGAAACCAGCAGCACTAACACCCCCAGGAGCTGGTTAGAAATGCAGTTTCAAACTCCAGCCCCAACCTACCTACTTATTATAATCGGCATTTTAACAAGGCCCCTGTTGATCCATATGCACATTAAAATTTGAGAACCATTGTTCTAAATGGCCTCTTCCATTCCCCCACTAATCTCCTATTTCTTCAGAAGCTGAAAGCTGCTACTTCAACTGATCCACTGAGATGTGAAAGAATGAAATCAAGGACTTGAAGAATGGATGGTTTAAAGGGGCAAATGCTATCTGCCTTATAGTCTGACTTTAGGACTAATCCTACCTCAAATATTCAGTACTTGACAAGTAGAGGGGAGAGAACAGAAAGACACAGGATGTAACAAGCCTGAAGACATTTTCTGCACTGGAATCCCAAGGAAGGCAGCTGGGCCTGTAACTTCTGCTTCTCGTGAGATAATCCTACAGGATCTGGGGGACCTCAGCTGCAGTGAGGGGGCAGAGAATAGGCACTCGAGCTAGTCTGCCTAATCCTGTGACATCACCAAATCTCCAAAGGAGTCACTGAGCATCATGAACTGGGGAATGCAGTTGGATTTGATGGACGGTAAGAACAGGGGGGTACTTCACCTATAAGCCTGGCAGGGGGTATAACCCAATAGGCCACAGACTGTATTTCTGTCCTAGGAAATACAGACAGACACCAACTTTCTGCATAGGGCTGGTTTGGTGTAGATGCTAACTGCATGAGCTATCAGCTCCTTCATTTACTGGCTGTGTGACCTCAGGCAAGTTACAGGCCATCTGGCAAATGGGGGCAACAATTTCAGAGGGGTGTTCAGACCATTAAAGAGGTAAAATGCAGAAAGGGCTTAGAATAATGCTTGCCACTTAGTAAGCACTTAATAAATGTTTGCTACTGTTATAATTACTGTGTGTCAATTATTCAATGTGCATACACAATCACCTTAAATCCCTACATCAATCCTATAAAGAAATATTGCTCCCTCTGTTCTACATAGGAGGTCACAACCTTAAGAGTGAAGGTTGTCCACCTGGGAAGTTGCAAAGTAGAGATGCAAACTTTATGTGAATGTGTAAATGCAAGCCCTGTGTCATTTCCCCTACACTACTTATGAGGTGGGCCTAGAACCTGCAGGGTGTCTAGTGAAAATCTAACCTTTCCCCCAGGCTGCTTCTTTAGGGGTTTTGTTTGTTTTATTTTTTGAGTAGAGCTAGGAGTAAATTTAACAGAGTTTAAAATATCTCCTGTTGTGAATTATCCATAACATTAGATTGTAAATTAGAACTCACTATGTTTCAAAAGACCTTGTTTTCCTGGAAACATCTAATTGGACCAACAACACTCTAGCTTTCTACTCAACAGACAAGAGGGGCCAAGAGTCAATGGGGTCACCTGGATAGAGAGATAATTCTATCTAAAAATGTTTCCCTCTATTGGATAGTTACTAAATAACCCCATCAGATCTCTTTCTGAAGTCTAAGACTGTAGTGAACAGCAGATATAAAGATAGTAGAAACAGGTGGCTCAGTTGGTTGAGCATCCAGCTCTTAGTTTCCGCTCATGTCATGATCTCACAGTTTGTGGGTTCGAGCCTCGTGTCAGGCTCTTTGCCAACAATGCAGGGCCTGCTTGGAGTTCTCTATCTCCCTCGCTCTCTACCCCTCCCCTGTGCTCTCTCTCTCTCTCTCTCTCAAAATAAAAAATAAATAAATAAATAAAATAAAAAACTTAAAAAAAAGCAGAAACAAAAAAGATAATCACAAGAATTATGGTATCAAATTAGGGAACAATGGAAGTTGACAAGTCACTGTACGTGGGGAAAATATGTCAGAGGCAAAGGCACATAAGAAATCTTTTATAAACTACTAAAGGTTTCTTTAAAATGCCAACTCTGGAAACATGTTATAGTAAATCATAAAAAAAAAAAAAAGAATTCATGTTTTAAAACAATCTTCCAATATACTGGGACTAAATAGATGATTAGATAATGGAAAACAATCTTTCACTAATTTCTGATTCTGAAAAATAGGAGTCAATCCAAAAACAGCATATGATTGAGACCCATCTGCACAAAAGCCTAACACTGCAAATGAAGCGAAGAGCTCAATATGGTTGACTCATTATCAAATGTTTCCATGACACTTCAAGAGAAGCACAAACAACAGGGGGTAAAATCTCTTCAGTTGGGCTATTTACAATTCCTATCCTGAGGCTCTTCACTGATGGTACATGCAATTCTTCTAAATACTGATGAGAATTAATTTCTGTGTTGTGATTTTTTAAGGGATTATTAACCAGATAGCAATAGTTATTAAAATAAGAACTAAAGCAATGAAGTTTTACATTGAAATTATTAATTTATTATTAAAATAAATAAAATAAGTATTGCTTCTCAGCCTTTTGGGTAAGGTCAAGTGTAAAATACATAAAATAAATTTAATAGATTTTGAGTTTTTACGTAACTTTTTATCCAGTATTTTTTTTTTGTTTACCCAGTATTTAAAAATTAAAACATGCTTACAGAAAAATTCTAAGAATTCAGGAGGTACATGACAAAGAGTAAAAAAATATCTCCTTCATAAACACTGTCCAGGCTATAGATGACTCCTAAAAAGTAAGCATGTTTGGCAGATTTTGTGTGCTGTATCAGGAATGGTCTGTATGGTATATTTAAGGAAATACCTAAATACACAGATATCTATTTCAGTGCACAAATGGGTTGTACACTGGGCACACTGTTCTGCCACTTAATTTTTTTCCTTTAAGGTAACCTCGACATCTTTGTATATCAGTATCTCATTCTTCCAGTGATGGCATAATATTCCATTAGAGGGGTGAACCATGATTTATTTAAATAGTCCTCTACTAACAGACATTTAGATTATCTCCATATTTGTTTGTCGTCATAAACAACAATGCAAACATCCTTTAACATATTTTGTGCAATTCTGTCACTATGTCTGTAGAACACATTACTAGATGTGGATCTGGCAGGTCAAAAAATATGTGCATTTTAAATTTAAAAAAATACTTTAAGAAGCAAATAAAATTGTGTATCTTTGCACTTATATCTTAAAAGAGGCACTCCATTTGAAAATAATACACTTGTATCTTAAAAGAGGCACTCCATTTGAAAATAAAAACAGTATACTGCAAAAAAGATGACTCCTTAAGCCAACTTTCTCGAGTATTATCAATTATAAAAGTTCTCCATATCTTCATACAAGTTTCTTGAGGAACCAGATGCTTTATGAAAGTAGGTATTATAAATAATAATCTAAGACAGATGTAGGAAAAGAAAAAAAGCCAGCAGCACATCCTAATAGAGTTCGGCTCTTTATCCAACTGCCAGTCAGAGCTTTATTCCTTAAAGTCTCTTTTGTTCCAGAAATAAATCCACTGTCATTGAAACTTTCTTCGTACTCCTTGATTTAGTAACACAATCATAACAGTACAGATGTTTATTTTTAGCTAATTAAATAGTTATAGCTAAAAAAAATTACCCACCTCTATAAAAATGAACTGTATGATAGCTCCATTGGTTTACTTCCCCCTGGACAACAGGCTTATTGTAATTTTTATTCTAAGGAAGTCAAAATAATCACTTACTTGCAATATTCAAAGACAAACCACATTTTTATTAAATAGCCAGAAAGATCTCAAAACAGAAACAGTTTATTATAAATATGATAAACTGAAAGCACTAAGGAAGTTACACAGACTGGGTTACAAAACTATAAAAATCCAATAAAGGGAACCAATTGGAGTGCAGCACCAAGGCCACAGTCATTTGCCCTCCATTCAGACCCTCAAAGGAAATTCTGCAACTTTCATCAGTTCCAAGAGGAGTGGAGCCAGAGTTACCTCCTCTAAAGAGCCTTCTCTGAATCCCTCCTCTTCACAAATTACTCTTCCTAAACCTCTTTGAATTTTCATATATTTTCAGGTCTGTACTCCACCTCATTACTATGTCCCCCACTAGACCATGGTGTCTATGTTTATATCTCCAAGTGTGCTGTTAGAAAACTGTGAATCTCAAGTTTCCTCATCAATAAAATGGGGATAATATCTACCCACACTGCTTCACAGACATATGCGAAGGATTCCAGGAGATAACAAATTAAAGTCCACTGTAAACTGCTATATAAATAGGTGAGAGGTGCAGTCGGGGAATATTTACTCAATGAAAGATTCTATCATGCCCCTTGAGCTAGGATTCTGTTAATTTATTGTCAAGACGAACAGTTCAGGGCATTGATTAATAGGAATACACCAGAACAGTGGTTCTAAATCTTGGCTGCATATCAGAATCACCTGGGGAGGTTTTAAAATCCCATTGGGGTGCCTGGGTGGCTGAGTTAAGCGACTGATTCATGGCTCAGGCCATGATCTCCTGGTACCTGAGTTTGAGCCCTGAACCACATTCTGTGCTGACAGGGCAGAGCTTGGAACCTGCTTTGGATTCTTTGTCTCTTTCTCTTTGCCCCTCCCCCCCCCCCCCCCCCTTCACTCTGACTCTGTCTCTCTCTTTCTCTCTCTCTCTCTCAAAAATAAATAAACATTAAAAAAAAATTTTTAGGGGCATCTGGGTGGCTCAGTCGGTTAACCGTGTGACTTCAGCTCAGGTCATGATTTCATGGTCTGTGAGTTCGAGCCCCGCATCAGGGTCTGTGCTGACAGGGCAGAGCCTGGAGCCTGCTTTGGATTCTGTGTCTCCCCCTCTTTCTACCCCTCCCCTGCTCATGCTCTGTCTCTCTCTAAAAAATAAACAAACATTAAAAAAAATTTTTTTAGTCCCAATGCCCAGGCCATACTCCAAATCAATTAAGCCATAATCTCTGGAGACAGGGCCCAGGCATCAGCAACTTTATAAATGTTCTCAGTGATTCAATGAAGCTGCAGTGGTTGAGAAGCCCTGCACTGGAGAACAGTTGTTCAGGAGCAGTGGTTCCCAAAACTATTCCCCAAAGCAAATCCTCACTGTGATAGGCTTTGTGAACCAAATGATTCCCAGGCCTTTCCTCAGACCTACTGAAGCAGAACGTCCAAGGAGGTAGGGCTCTAGGTTTTTTAGAATTGCAAAAAGTTCCCCAGGTGGTTTTGAATATTGTATTTGGAATTACTAACCTAAAAATACTCAACCCAATAGGAAATCATCCCCATGTAGGCACATGGGTGGCTCAGTCAGCTGAGCATCCAACTCATGGTTTCAGCTCAGGTCATGATTTCATGGTTCACAGGTTTGAGCCCTAAGTCAGGCTTCATGCTGACGGTGTGCAGCCTACTTGAAATTCTCCCTCTCTCTCTCTCTCTCTCTGCCCCAACCTCCCCACCACCCAGCTCACACTCTACTCCTGCTCTCTCAAAACAAACTTAAAAAAAGCAGTTTCCATCACAATAATATGTACTTGTTAGAAATACAAGTTCCTGGGGCCCCTGGGTGGCTTAGTCAGTTGGGCGTCTGACTCTTGATTTTGGCTCAGGTCATGATCTCATGATTCCTGGGTTCGAACTGCACATCAGGCTCTGCAATGACAGCGTGGAGCCTGCTTAGGATTCTTCCTTTCTTTCTCTCTGTCCCTCCCCGACTCATGCTGTCTCTCTCTCACATGAAATGAATGAATGAATGAATGAATGAATGAGGAAGGAAGGAAGGAAGGAAGGAAGGAAGGAAGGAAGGAAGGAAGAAAGAAATTCTCAAGCCTCACCCTAGACTTAATCCAATCCGACGGTCTGGGGATGTTTTTGCCAACCCGCCAGCTGACTTCAATGCACTCTAGACTTTGAGAACAACTGCTTTACACCACACCTGTCCTCAGAGCCCCTCACTGCAGAGCTCCCTGAAATCGTACACTAGTTCCTCAGCAGATTCTTAATGAAGCAGAAAGGACGTAAACAGCCACAGCTCTTCTCCACTCCTTTTCCTGTTTTCCCCAGAGCAGCCAGCTTTATAAGAAATAATATGGAAGGTTAAAGGTGAGCCAAGAATATGTGAGAGTTCTACTGTGGACAGAGTCATGAAAAGCAGCACTACTTTTTGTAGGTGAGGTGCTGGTAAGTAGGATGCTTTGGCCTGCATTACAAAACCCTGAGTGATCAATTGTCCTGGTTAGATTAAGATCAAGGGGGCCTCACAGGATGCAAGTTATTCAGTGCTACGTCCATGAAAACCACAGGAAAATAAAGATGATGCGGTCACCATAAAAGGGACATGGCCAGTGGAGACACTACCAGATCAAATTGTCAACCTGGAAACCCTTGTGTTCCTGCTCTGCTCCCTGGGTCATAGCCCTCTCCCTGTCCATGGGTACCAGTTCCAGGACCAGCCTTCTGCCTTGCAGATCAGGGCTTATTCCAGTCATCCTTGTCTATGGGTGAGATCTCTGCTCACTCTAGCACAGTGGTTCTGAGCCCTGGACATACATTAATATCACAGGGGAAGCTTGTAAAACAATACCAAGCCTCACTTCATACCAGTTATATTAGAATCTCTACAGGTGGGACCTGGCATTTTTAAAATCTATCCAGATGATTCCAATATGCTGCCATGGTTGAGAAGCTATGCTCTGGCCAATACCCCTTTGCAAGAACTGAAGCCCTGCTGTTGAACTTTACTGTATACTAGATTCCTCCCAGGCATGTGCACTCCCCAGACTTCTGTTTGTGGCCACGCTGCTGAAATCTATTCCACCAGGTGCTTGCCTACAATAACCTATTTCCAATTTCCTCTTGAGTAGTATCAACATGAGGAACCCACCCTTTTCTTACCTTTACCCTCCCTCCCAATGGTGACAAATGGTGCTTTCAGTCATTATTCAGTCAGGAGTATACCACATCTCCCTAGTGCCATCTGCATCAAGGAAATTCCTAGAAAAGCAAAATCTTATTATGTTGGAGAGGATCTACCAACCCACCTGGATTAAAATTCATAATTTGGGATTACAAAGAATCAGAGCAGATTCGCAGAAGTGACATAGGCTAAACACCTCTTCAGGTACAAAGTATAAGAGTATTTGATTCTACAGGCTCTCAAAGAAAAGTGTAGAGAAAGATAATCTCATCTCATTTTACAGTAAGTTAAAAATTAAAGAACACTACCACATGGTGGTTCCCAAATGCCAATAATCCATGGGTCTATACTAATGCAGGTCAAAATCTCTACCAGTTCATGCCAAAATGAGAAAAATAATTACAATGTTGTCAGTTTTTCATAAAGCTAAATGTACTTAATTTTTATATAACTTCCCGTTGTTTTGAGATTAGTCCATTCCTTCCCTTTGATTATTAAACTTAAGAATTTTTAAATTTTTTAAAAAATCTTTATTTTCAGGGTAATTTTAGACACAAAAAAGTTGCAAAGATGGTGCACAGAGTTCTAGAATACCTAATCACCCAGTTTCTCCCACGGTTAACATCTTACATTACCTGAGTACATTTGTAAAAACTAAGAAATTGACCTCAGTACATTACTATTTAATAGACTTTGAGCACTGAGATTTTACCAGTGTTTCCACTAATTTCCTCTTTCTGTTCCAGGATCCCTAGCCCAGGGTACTATACTGCATTAGTTGTCATACTCATTTTCTGTGAATTGGTGACAATAGCAAATAGAATTTAATATGAAAGGTTGTTTCCTATACAGTGAAAATTAAAAGACTGGCAATCCTATAATGATCTCCATAATTTGTTTTGTTAGTTTGCTGGGCTATGAAATATAACTCTAGGATGAATAGTATAAGTGAATACTTCCTAGGCTTTAACTTCACTCACACTATAAGTTTTCAAAAGATTTTTTTAACACCCTTATGTAATCAGCTTAATTTAGGTGACTGGTTAAAAATATATTTTTTTAAATAACCCATGGACATAAATTCCAGGGGCGCCTGGGTGGCTCAGTCGGTTAAGCGGCCAACTTCGGCTCAGGTCATGATCTCACGGTCTGTGAGTTCGAGCCCCGCGTCAGGCTCTGTGCTGACAGCTCAGAGCCCGGAGCCCGTTTCAGATTCTGTGTCTCCCTCTCTCTCTGACCCTCCCCTGTTCATGCTCTGTCTCTGTCTCAAAAATAAATAAACTTTAAAAAAAAATTTTTTAAATAACCCATGGACATAAATTCTAAAAGATTAGTCAATAACACTTTGCTATAATAAAAATCTAGGACCCTTTGTTTTCTGTGATTGTTCTGGACTATCCTTTCAAGGATGTTCATATAATGGACGGCCTTGAAAGATAGAGATATCTCCCTCTAGAGCAAAAAGCTAAACATGTTTACTTCCTATTTTTTTTTTATATTTACTTATTTTTGAGAGACAGAGAGAGACAGAGCGTGAGCAAGGGAGGGGCAGAGAGAGAGAGAGAGAGAGACAGAATCAAAAGTAGGCTCCAGGCTCTGAGCTGTCAGAACAGAGCCCGACACAGGGCTCGAACCCACGAACTGTGAGATCATGACCTGAGCTGAAGTCGGACACTTAACTGATTGAGCCACCCAGGTGCCCCTGCTTCCTATTATAAAAGATCTAGGTTTCCTAAATTCAGAATTTCTCTCTAGTAACATGACACACCATGTGTGCAGGTGTCACCCAGTCCCTCTGTTAGCCCCTGGGAATTAAGGCTCAAGACACAAATAAAAGAAAATGTTGATGTTCCGGCTATTGCTATTGCTATGAGATATAAAGTCCTTTGTCTCTGACCCGGGATCTCCTCTCTTCTGCTAACACAGATGAAATTGCAGCAGGCTAACTTGTTAAACTCAAAGTAGGATAAAATCTCAGACCTTCAGAGTTCTGGAAATTGGGATTTCCATCTTTCTCTGAAGGTTAGGAGATTTGCTAACAGTGAGCCTTAGTCCCATACTTCCATCTTCCTGTAGGACAAAAATCAGCTGAAGATGAAAAAGGCACACATTGCCCATTTTATCACAGCTAGCCACTCTCTCATTTATACCACTGGTTGATACCTTTGGATATTTGTGCTTGCCACCCTATTCCATGGTATGGTTATCTAAGCAGCAACCAAATTACATGCTTACTCCAACATCTGGAGCTAACGGGTCATTCAAAATTTGTGCACTGTTTTAATATTCACTGATAAGCACTAGGATTTTGCAGCAACATCATTAATCAAAAAACATTTTAAAAACTAATAGATAAATCTAGCTGACAAAAAAAGAGAATTATTTCATTTAAAGATTACATGGTTCCTGTTAAAAAACCATGTAATGGTTCTCTTTAACATGGTTCCATGTTAAAGAGAAAAAGATGTATATTATTGTAGCAAAAGTTACTACAAGAAAGGAAAAAAGAGAACTAGAAAGTCACTGGATATAAATAAAGGTGATAAGGAAAGAGTCTTATTGGAAGGTGGTGAACATCACAGAAAATGAGGGCCATAACTTTCTTACGAGCTCTCAGGTTTAAAAAAAAAAAAAAATCCCACTAGGGACCTAGTGAACTTAAAATCTATTTTTATCGTTGTGCAGGAGTCTTTCCTTATGCTGATTTCCCCTGGGTAATGTCAGTTAAGGAAAATAAAGTATGAAAACTATGATAAGTTCCCAGGAGTTCCAGCTCACAAGTACCCTAAGTGAACAATTGGTAGTCTTTTGCGATGCAATGCATTTCCAAAATGTACAGACTTAGTTCTTTCTCCTCTTGGATATTGGTCCAGGCACCTCCAGCACATATTCTAAATGTTTTTACATTAGTTATGATCAAAATGCCTTCTGTATTAGTTTCCCAGGTTGGCCATAACAAATTACCAAATTACCTGGGTGGCTTAAAATGGAAATGTATACTCTCACAGCACTGGAGGCTAGGAGTCTGAAATCAAGGTGTTAGCAGAGCCATGCTCCTTCTGAAGACCCTTGGAAAGAATCCCCCTTGTTTCTCCCTAAGTTCCTGTGGTTGCCAAGAATCCTCTATGTTCCCTGACTCGTACACACATCCTCCAGCCTCTGCGTTGTCTTCACATTGTGTTTTCCTTGTGTGTTTATGTCTCTAAGTTTCCCTCTTTTTTTTTTTTTAATTTATTTAAGTTTTTATTTATTTATTTTTAAGAGAGAGAAAGCACAAGGGCAGGGTGGGGGGGGGGGCGGGCAGAGACAGAGGGAGAGAGAGAGAATCCCAAGCAGGCTCTGCACTCTCAGCCCAGAGACCGATGTGGGTCTCGAACCCACAAACTGAACCTGAACTGAAGTCCAAGACTTAACAGATTGAGCCACCCAGGGGCCCCTAAGCTTCCCTCTTATAAGGACACCAGCAATGTGATTATGGACTTCTTTGTAATTTGATTATAATCTGAAAAGATCCTATTTGCAGAAAAAAGGTCACATTCACAGATAACAGGCACATGAATTTTGAAGGTACACTCACTATTCAACACAGTACAACTTCTCATCAAGTGAATGTTTAGATTTCTAAATCCAGGGATTTTGCTTCTAAGAAGATTGGCTCAATGGAATAAACTGGAGGCGTCCAGCTTCATTCATTTAATAAGATTAAAATGTATCCTAATTACCTCTAGCCAGCCATTCTAGTTTCCCATAACTTCATTTAAAAATGCTCGCCATTATTTTTACACAAATAATATGGTAAATCTGACCTTCAGTTCCCTTATTAAGTCAAACAGAGCTTCCCAAATTGCTTATTTTTAACCAGAAAATGGGCAAGAGAAATTATTTTTCAGCTGTCAGGTAATTATGACACTCATCAATATAACAATGTCTTCTTAGACTGCTAAAAAAATATTCAGTTCCCACAAAGTGCTCCTCTGCAACAAATTACTGTAATACAGACAGGGTACTTATCAGGTACTGTGAGATGCACTTCTAAATTGGGAGAATGGAAAATCAATGTGGACCACATACAGTGACTATATAATTACAAACTCATGAAATTATAACTCTTTCCAGGAAATTATTACATCATTGTATCTTTTTAAAATAACAGAAGTTTAAATCAATTGCTCTATATGAATTTTTTAGCATAAGAGATGTATATTATCTAAAACTTTATTCTGTAGTTGATGTCTGAACATTAACATTGAGAAATATAACTGATTAGGAGATAGTTCTGCAAAAAGAAAGCATATGTGGCATCCCTAAAATGAAGAAAAAGATTATGTTACATCTGAAAAGAAGACTTTTTGTTGTTTTCTTGTCCTTTTTCTCCCCCCCCCCTAAGAAAAATGAGGGTCTGGGGTAAGGAGAAAAAGGACTTTTTTCCCTCACTTCTACCATGAATTTATCCTCCTTTATTTTCATTTCCATTCTATCATTCTCCCTCTACTCCTTTTCTGAAGAAGTAAGGATAAGCAGCATCCTTTTTCCCTCTTATACCTTGAGTCTCAAACACTTGAGCTCAAGAACTCAACACCAGCATTCAGCATTCCCTCCCTGGATGATTGTGAATTAGCTCAGGGAGGATTTAAATGCACATACAAAAAACTGACTTTGTAAGGAGGAACTTCTTAAGCAATGTCCTTCAGAGAGACAAACTGGTATATTTAAGGCTGTATCTGATGAAAAGTGAAATTAAGTTTGGAAAAGTAAGTGTTGTTGTTTTTTGTTTTTCCCCCAGCAACTGTTTCTGTGGACACAGGTTGGTCATTTGCCATGTTTTTGTTGCTTATTTTCTCGTAAAATGAAAGTGGGAGTTGAATTACATGGTATCTATGATTTGTAATCTATTTTTTATTATTGTTTTTTGTTTGTTTTTGTAATTTACTTTTAAAAAATCAAAGATTACCAACTTTTTTCTTTTAAATACCAGGCCAACTTCCAAAAATTCAGTATCTTATATACAGCACTTAGCATAAAGCAATAAAATTGAAAAACAATAACATAAGATTTGGAAATGTTTTTAATGTTTAATACAAAATTTTTAAACAATTTAAAAATTGTTTCTAAAATCTAAATAATTTCTGAGTCAACTGAAGGTTGATGGGTGTGGGGGCTGGGGGTGTGGGGAAATGAGTGATGGGCATTGAGGGCACTTGTTGGGATGAGCACTGGGTGATGTATGTAAGTGATAAATCACAGGAATCTACCACTGAAGCCAAGACTACACTGTATGTTAGCTAACTTGAGAATAAATTAAAAATAAAAATAATAAATAAATAAATAAATAAATAAATAAATAAATAAATAATTTGTGAGTCATATAAAAGTCATGGTATGGGGCACCTGGGTGGCTCAGTCAGTTAAGCATTCCAACTCTTAATTTCGGCTCAAGTCATGATCTATGCGTTTGTGAGATTGAGCCTCACCTCGGGCTCTGCACTGACCGTGCAGAGACTGCTTGGTATTATCTCTCTACCTCTCTCTCTCTGCCCCTCCCCTGCTTGTGTGTGCTCTCTCTTTAAATAAGTAAATAAATACATTTTTTAAAAAAGTCATGGTTATAAATTACGGAAAAAATGTATATGGACAACAAAAAAATGCAGGTATCAGAACTTCATGAATACTGCTAAAATAGTACTTAAGAGTAAATTTTACATTCCTAGATGCTTACAGAAAATAGGATTGATAATGAATCAGCTAAACATTTAACTCAATGAGTTATGAAAAGAACAAAGAGAAGTGCTTTTAAAGTAAAAGCAGTAAACATTAATAACAAAAGTAAAGCTGATTCTTTGAAAAAATGTTTTAAAAAAAGTTTCAGGATTGATCAAGTAAAAGAGTAAAAGCATAAACAAATGGAAATAAAATAGGAGACACAACAATATAGAATTCAATTTTAAAAACCCTGAGAAGATTTGAAACAAATATAGCAAAATACTAACATGTTAAGTGTATACATGGATATGTTATAATATATGCAATTTTTAATGTTTTAAGTATTTCAAAATTATAGGAATTTATATCACAGGTCAGCTGCTGATAGCTTATGATTTTCAATTTAAAATTGACTTAGAAGCGGCTCTAAAATACTTTGGAAAGGAAACATGTGTGGATGTGAGCCTCAGCACAGGTGACGAACTTAGCACTAGGTGAGCAGATGTGAGGCTCACAATCTGGTTCTTGGTATTCCTGTTTATAGTTACTGCATCCTTTTATGGCAGGGGGAGAAACAGAATCTCTCACACCTGTCCAAACTGGACTTCACCCCACCCAGTGTTGGGTGAATAGGAGCAACTACCCTATTTCCTAACCATGGGCTTAATTCATTCACTTATTTTTTTGGTTCAACAGATATTTATTGTCTTCTAGGCACACAACATGCTGAAGGCTAGGTACACACTACAAGTTTCCACAGGAGCTTACTCTTGGAGTAACTTCTCACGGAATGTACAGTCTAGAGGCACAGACGATTGTTTTATTGTGAAGCAGAGTGTGAAGGATAGCTTTTGTTGATCCGGCTGTGCCTCCTGTGCCCTGAGTAGGATCAGAAACCGGCAGGAAGAATGGGCAGAAGCCACCAAAGGCCTAGCTAGAAATTCTTTACAAACTGTCACTCTACCTTAATAATAATATCAAAACTGATATTTATGAAGCACTTTCTCTACCCAAAGCTCTGGGCTACATGTTTGTCTTACTCATTTCATAGACGAGGAAAATGAACAAAGAAGGAATAAGGACTGTCCAAGGTCCTACAAATACAAACTGGCAGAGTCAGGATATGAATCTAAATTCATAGACTAATTCTTGAACTAAATTCAAGACTGTCTAGCCTTAATGATACTGTCAGTCTTTAAGCTTTACTGCTTCCAAACTACAGACCTGTTCTGGACTTCAAAACAAAAGAAGTGCTTAATTATATCTGTTAACACTACTCAAGAAAAATTGAAAAAAAAAATTGTTTTTTAATCAGAAAAGTAGCATGAAAAAGCTCAAGAAGATAGCGCTTACTCTGCACAAAAATCTAATTGCCATGTGGAATGTCTACTGACCCCACTCAGAATTACCAAAGCCACTATTCTGCTTTCCAGAGACAGTTAAAAGTACTCTTCCAGATTTTCGAGAATATTGAGAAAAGAGAAAAATCAATGTGTAAACCCAAAGGAAGGATTGGTCCAATTCTTGTAGGTCATACCTGATTTCTTTGAGTTGAGGCTCTGGTCACAGATCATACTCCTGCTTTGATCCCATCCCTTCTTGTACCACCTCCTGCTCTATCCACCCTCTCTGGTTTCTTTCAGTTTCTCTAAGGCACCAAGATCCTGCATCAGGGCCTCTGGATCCTTACACATGCTAATTTCACTGCCTGCAAAGCTGTTCCTCTCGCATTTCATCTGCCTGTTACTTATTTTTCAAACTTCAGAATTCACATCATTTCCTTAAGGAAAGCTTTCCTAACCAAGCAGACTAGATGAGGTCTCCCATAAAATGCTTTCGGGACGTGGACTTAATTCCCTTTACAGCACTTTCATAACTGCCATTTGAAAAGCTCTTTTGGTAGTTATTTTCATTATGCCTGTCATCCCCACTGAACTGTAAGTGTTGAGAGAGAGAAGTGTATCATACTATTCATAGCTACATCCCTAAGCTGATGGCAAGCACTCAATATATATCTATTGAAAGAAGGAGAAGTGAGAACACAAACAGGGTATCTGAGAATTTAGGTTTTTTCCCACTGTCATAAATCTCTAATGTCACCTTTCATAGTTCCTTAAACTCCACATGGGTAAGTTTTCAGAAGTTTCCCATAGGGATAATCAGGTCCACTTGGATCTACCTCCCATTCTAACTCTTACATGCAACAAAAAGGCTGTTATGATAAAACATCAAAAGGAGCCCTGATCAATTACCCCTCCAAAATGGCTCAAACCACTCAAAGCTAAGGTACTTATTCTCTGGTCATTATTACCTGTTCTTATTTTTACAGTGGCCACTTATTCACTGGAAAATAAGCATTTTTTATAAATGAGTAAGAAAATAACACTAGGACAACACAGGGAATAATCTATGATTTTTTTTTTTTTTTTTGCTTCAAACCAGTTTCAAACTTGTCAAAAACATTTCCACAACTTCCTGTTCAATCATAATTACTCTAGTAATTGTTCATTCTAAATTCAAAAAAAATTGCAACAGTAGATTTATATAAGACATTATATAATGAAAAATTAACTCTATGATTAGAATTAAAGAAGGAACAATATTCTATTACAAAATAGTTAATTGGTTCTAAACATAGAAATACCACTAGTTAGTGCTACTTTTAATTTTAACTTACGGCTGAACATGTCTTTTTAAGTGTATGGATAACACTTTGAATATTAACAGATGAAATAATTATTTAGGGACTTAATTGGAAAAAATATTACACTAGAAAGAAAAGAAATAGGACTTTCTACTCAAACTGGTTACAAACAGAGCTTTGAAATAGAACTCACACAGATACCAGCTGTCACTTTTCATTTCTCCCTGCTCCTAGCCCTAAGATACCTGACCTGTATAAACTGGTAATGGGCCAATATATTTTCTTCAGGCTACAAAGTTAAGACTACTTGCAATCTTAACAATGCCATTAAGGTAGCTGATGCATTATACATGATGATGGACCTACAGCAACCCTGCTTTAGTCCCAAGGGAAAGGAAAATTTACTTAATCCCCAAAGAATTTCTTCCTATAATGCAAAGAGAATCAAATCGTGAAATGTGAGACCTTCCTGAAACCACACTGATTACAAGATGGCAGAGGAGCATATGTCTGCATAAGCTTGCCAAGGGAAAAATGCACACACTGTCCAGCTCATCAAAAGAATACTAAAATAGAGACTAGCTGTGGCTAAAAAATAAAGTTAGGAAACATAACCAGAATAAATATCACATGTAAGGAAGAAACAAACACTTTAGAATTTTTAAATTAAATTTGTGTAGCTCTTTAACTCTTCCGTGGGGGGGGGGGGGTGGCGTGTGGGTGTGGGTGCACACACATGGGGAAAGAAAAGGGAATGGGTATTTTGAAGCAGGCTGGCAGAAATATAATCAAATATCTTCTAGTCTCTTGGCACGATGATGATATGTTTCGGCTTAGTTACTCTTGTCCATAGAACTTCACATTTCCTCCAGATGCAAATAAATTTACACATAGGCATAAGATGGGCATAAGAACCCAGCCATGTGTTTGCCATGTGCAAGACAGTAACATATTTCAAAGGGTTATAATTTAGCAGCCTTGGCAAATTCCTATACTGAATGGTAGTCTAACCTCTATGGAGAACAAAGAATACTTAAAAATAAATCTCAAGAGAATGGGGCACCTGGTTTGCTCAGTCGGTTATGCATCTGACTTCGGCTCAGGTCACGATCTCATGGCTCTTGAGTTTGAGCCCCGTGTTGGGCTCCGTGCTGACAGCTCAGAGCCAGGAAACTGCTTTGGATTCTGTGTCTCCCTCTCTCTCTGTTCCTCCCTCGCTCACGCTCTGTCTCTTAAAAATGAATAAACACTAAAAAAAATTGTTTTTAATAAGTAAATAAATCCCAAAGAAAAATGGCTAAAAAAACAGGGCTTCCTTAGAAGGCATTTGGTTTTCTTTAGAATAGAAATTTTATATTTAGAATAATTGAAATTCACCTAAACCAAATGATTACATCTTCACTGTATGGCTTACTAAAACAAGTGCCAATGGAGAGGTAATTCCAAATGGTAAACTGAAGTGTTATAACTTAAATATTTGTATTCTGATTCCTCTGTTATTATTTGTTTCCATACAGAAAGTAGACTATAGTGGAAAATAGTAGGAATTCTGGCACCAGACTACTTGGATTTAAATTCTTGGGCAAGTTAGTTATTAAACTTTCTGTGTCTTTGTTTCTTCACTGCAAAATGAGGATAACAATGGTACTATTGGAGGATACATAACTTAGCGTATGTGAAATTTTTATTAGACTAGTATCCAGCACATAGTTAGTACCACACCACCATCTGCTATTTCTTCAACTGCCACCAGTACTTCTAATCTTATTATTCCTCAGTCCAGTTGCCAGTATTGATCCCATCAGAATATCAGTATGATTCAAAGAGGTACAGATCGCATAAAACAAAAAATCCCTGATGGTAAAATGAGCATCCATGGGGTAATAATTATTCATTTGCAAAAATGCAGAATTTTGAGAATGATATAAAACAGAAGCACAGCTAGGGATTTTATTTTTCAATTCCATTAAGGTGAGTACAGTTAGCTGGAAAGAACATGCTACCAATAGCCTTAAGGAAGCAAAATGAGTTTGGCTTTTAAGGAGAATTGGTTAACTCTTGCAAGCAGCTAACATTAAAACCACTGGCAGCAGTAATTTGCCATGAAGAAAGATTGAGTCCTGCAGATAGCAATGAACACATAGACTTTATACAGGAAAGCAACACATGGTAATTATCAATCAACAAAGCCAGCTGACTAGGATTCACAAACACTAGCCATCAAATAGATGGCTTTTCCAGCTATACTTTTGTTCACAATTTAAAATATTTATATGAGGATATATGGTTCTTGCACTAGTAACAGAGAAAATTAAGGAGTCGTCATTTCAATATAATTCACTATTTGAAGATTAAAATATTTAAAAATGAGCAACAGCTCAACTCTGGACCAGAAGCACAAGGTTTCCCTGTGCTGTCTCTAGTTGCAGTTACAGAATCATTTCTAAACCAGGAGATCCTAGAATTGAATACCACTACCAGCCCCCATTATTATTCAATTCAATAACTTCTTATTAAATTGCTGGAAGATTAACCTTACTTATATACATATTTTGTAGGAAGTCTAGATCTCATTCTTGGAGGATTCTTATATCCTCAGGTTTAAAAAAAAATTAGCTATGTCAGCAGTTATAGGCTAGTGAAATCATTAAATATAATAAAATACATCTGGTAACTAAATATTCATGCATAAGAAAAATATGTAGATCAATAATTCTTTAAAAGTCATTCAGGTTTTACTACTAGTCAGACTGATGTTACATCATGGCTAAACTGTCTCAGACAACGGAGAAGAAATTTCTTAAAGTCATCTAATTTTAAAAATCACATATTTGTGGGTTGCCTGGGTGCTCAGTCGGCTGAGTGTGCAACTCTTGTGGTTGGCTCAGGTCGTGCTCTCACGGTCGTGAGATCAAGCCCCATGTGGGACTGCACTGAGCATGGAGCCTGCTTAGGATTCTCTCTCTCCCTCTCTCTACCCTGACCCCATCCTGCTTGCATGCACATGTGCTCTCTCTCTTTCTCTCTCTCTCAAAATAAATTAAAAAAATTTTTTTAATTGTGTATTTGTGGTGAACTTGGTTTTTATTTTATTTTATTATTTTTTTAAAAATTTTAAGTTTATTTTGAGACAGAGAGCAAGCAGGGGAGGGACAGAGAGAGGACGAAAAGAGGATCTGAAACAGGCTCTGTGATGATAGCAGACAGCCCAATGCGGGGCTCAAACTCATGAAGTGTGAGATCATGAACTGAGCCGAAATCAAGAGTTGGATGCTTAACTGACTAAGCCACCCAGGCACCCCTGAACTTGGTGTTCATTAGTGTAAAAAGTTATCAAGTCTATATATATGACATATGAAAATCTCCCCCCTGGTAAAGAGAACCTGTGTGAGGTACCTGCACAACCTGTAACACCTGTCCCTGAAATTGACCTTCATCCTGTACCTAGGGTTTTGCTCACAGAGTTTTGACTCAGTGGTGAAAAGTCCTTAGCCTAAATCTCCCAGAAAATCTAGCAACAAGAACATAAATACAGATTCTGACATATGGGTAGCTGCATCTGCCAAACATACTATCAATGATTCACTAAATTGTTTGTAATAATTTTAATCAACTCTATTTACACACACTTGGTTAAAAAAACAAAAACAAAAAAAACCTCCCTAACAGACAAAATTGAGACCAAAAACCACTTCAGTTTATAGTAAGTGAACTGTATCTCAATAGAACTGTTTTTTCAAAAACAATCCCAGTTACCATGGCAGCAGGAACCCCCCCAAAGGACCAACTAAGGGTCTTTGATTGATAGTCTGCCCCTCAGCCATCCTTAAAATGCACATCACCGAGTTACTTTACTAGATAAAGACCTTCTCCATTTCCACAGAGCCAGGGGAAATGCCTGAACCTTGTATTTGAAATTAAAGGTGATACAACTAAGAGCTTACATGAAAACTTCTATAAATAGATTCATTAAAAAAAAAAAAAACCCTCTCTAAAAGCATCTTCCCAGATCATGTGACTTAATTACCGTCTAGGTAACTAAGTATTACTCCCTTATCCAAGAAGCTCCGAAAAAGCTACTGTAGTGAGAATTCAAGATAGAAAGCATGTCCCTCAAATGTGAAGGAAAGTTGTAAACAGACACATTTTGGAAGGGAAATGCTGTTGTTGAGTTGTCCTCCTAAAAAAACAAAAACAAAAATGGAAAACAACATTTTAAAAAGCTTTTGTGTAGATCACTTGGCAACAGTGGCTGTTGCTTGCATTTCATGTCAAAGACAGGCTCAAAACAAAGAGATCACCTAAAAGCTACTTGAAAAAAACACAAGTCTCCATTTCAGAAGATTCATCACTGAAGCAATGGTATAGAGGGCCCTGTACTAATGAATGCAGCAAAATTTACTGCACACCCAAGCCTGGTTTTCCTTTTCTTCTTAATCGCTTACTCTTTCTTCTTCCTTCTATAGAAAGAACCAGGATTCTGAACAGTAATGCAGTTTTGAGAATCAATAAGGAAACTTGATACTCAGAATAAGCAAAAACAGATTAACCCCTTTGTTCATCTTTTCTGCTGCAATAAATATATATAATGACACTTTGGCAGTTAAATAGCAATTTTTGTGTTCCCATGGCCAAAAAATAAATAGTTCAAGCATTTACGCACTACTCAATTGCATGCAATGAATTCAAGAAAAATCTCTCTCATAAAAGGATATGTTAAGCTTTTGTCATTAAAATAAAAAGTAGAAGCAGAATGCAGTCACTGAACTATAATCTATATTTTAAGTAGACTAAATCCTGCTACTAATGACAAACTGAGAACATTTTTTACTTAAGAAAGCAGTCCACAATATTTTATAGCAACACATAATTATTTGGGGGGGTAGTTTTTGCAAACAAAACAAGTTAAAAGATATCTTAAGAAACATTTATTTAATACATTATAGGCTTTTTAAACTATTCAAGTGTCGAACATTATGTTCATTGTGGAGAAATCAGAAAATGAAACATGAGAAAGCTTGAAAATAATTCAAAATAATAAGGAATTTTTTATGGATACCATTCAGGCTTAAAGGAACTACAAAGTTAGCATAAGCCAGGAAGGTATATGTTGCCCTGATGGTCATCACATTTAATATTTTCTAAGTGATCTCTTAAAGCTATTCTCCCACTAGAAGCTTTTTTCCTATCTTTGACACATTCATTGTGGAAAACAAAAAGATTAAAGGCAGGATTAAAAAACAAGTTAATCTCTTCTTTATGAAAGAAGAATGAGCTAGAAATTGACTTATAAAACTGAGTGCAAAAGGAATCTAGAGATTCGGCCTGTAGCACAGGTATCTGCTGGTAGATGGTACCATTCTATGCTGTTAATCTTTCATGGAGCTTCAACCCCAGGGAGCTAAGATGATGTGAACAGCAGGAGAAAAACTATGGTAGAAAAACTCAGGCTTTCTCCTTGCCTCTATATCAACTTTACTGATATTCTATTTCCAGAAGTAACATTAGCCATTTCAATTTTCTTAGAAAGTATTTTATTTATTTTTAAATTTTTCTTTTAAAGAAAAAGGGAGAAAGAGCAGGGCAGAGGGGCAGAGGGAAAGAGAGAGAATCCCAAAGAAGCTCCATGCTAAGTGCAGAGTTCAACACAGGGCTTGATCCTGCAACTCGGGGATCATGACCTGAGCTGAAATCAAGAGTCAGACACTCAACCAACTAAGGCCCTCCTTAGGAAGTATTTTTAATGAGAATTACACCATCATTCTTTTACAGTAAAAGGTTTCCTTGAGTCACAATAACCTTTCCTGCCCTCAGGTAAACACTTTTTCCTCTGGCACCTGCACCCCAACACACAGCAATTCCTTTACCCATTTATATACTCAACCTTGATCCACACTCCTCTGCTTTCTTACTATCTTTTTACTGCCACTATGGGTATTAACTGAGACAATGATCCTTGAGTGCCCTCAATTCAATTAAATGATGGACAGTAACCAGTTGATTGACAAAGTCAAGGCTGTATAATGAGCATTCTGTACACAGCCATTAGGATCCTGATCCAAAGACAAGCTGGGAGTGCTCATATACAGTAGATTAGAAATAATTTGAGCTAATTAGATACTTAGCAGCTATTACTTTTGCTTATAAGACATCAAAAAATCTAACCAAAAAAAAATATTGTTATAACAAATGATACTGATGACTGGTCATGGTCTTTCATAGGTAATAAATACAATAAATCATATCTCTACCAAGATAACTATTCTTTTTCACCCAAAGGAAATCTGCCCCATTCCACATCTACATATATTCTTGATAGATATAAAGAATTGAACCATTCCTTTCCTAATGATCCAAAATTCCTACTATGGTGATTTTCCTGAGATGTGATAAGTAAAACAGGCTTTGTACTAGATGTGTCTTTACCATATGTTGCACAAGGCAAATGACATAACTGAAAAACTACCCTAACACACAACCAAATTTGAGAGAAATACCTAAAAGGTCTTTGAGTAGACCACCACTTCAGGTTAAGGATAAGACTATAAAGGAGTCATTAGGTACCTCCAAAATGAATTAGGTATGTATAAAATCAGTCCAAATTAAATACATTTCAGTTTTCATGGCTATCCTCTCTTACATAATATAGAATATATGGTAGATAATATGGTTTAAGAGTCAGCTCGGGAGTTAAATAACCTAGATTTCAATTGTGGCTCTACTACTTTTCACTGTGTTGATTTCAGCAAGTTACATAACCTCTATATACCTCAGTTTCCTGTCAAGTGTCATAATAATCATATTTATAATCACAGGTCATTTTGAACACCAAATACATAGAAGTTCATGTGCCTGTCACATCACAAGCAATAAATACAATGATTATTAGTATTATAACACTGATTAACCAGAGTCTATATAACTGGAAACCAATTAAGCTGAATATTGGCAGCTTTCAAGACAAAAAAGCTAGCTAACAATAAAACAGTGAGCTGCACAGTTTACACTCATTTGCTGCTGCTCATCAATCCTAATTTACTTTGTCTCAAGAATCTAGATCTACAGTTCGTCACAGTCAAAATGAAAAGATTTTGTTCCCAAGATACTCTGATCAGTTGAAGCTTACTGTTAAAATTCTTTTTAAATGTTTTTTATTTATTTTTGAGACAGAGAGAGACAGAGCATGAGTGGGGGAAGGGCAGAGAGAGAGGGAGACAGAATCTGAAGCAGACTCCAGGCTCTGAGCCATCAGCACAGAGTCTGATGCAGGGCTCAAACCCACAAGCTGTGAGATCATGACCTGAGCTGAAGGAGGACCCTCAACCAACTGAGCCACCCAGGCGCCCCTTAAAATTCTTTTAAGAGTTCATATTAAACACATAAAAGTTCTCTCTAAGCTAAGGGGCAAATTTAGAATTTAATTTTTAAATGAAATGGAAATAAATTTAAGTGAAAGATGAGATTAATATGTCTTATTAAAGGTACAAAAATATTTTTTTTCTGCTTAAAGCCTTTATCTTTGTAACCTTTGAAGAAAGTTTTTTAAAAAACTTTAAAATCAGGATTCTGTATCTATCTGACCAGAATAAAACCACCTTTGACAAGGCATAGAATGTCTTTGCAGACAATACACATTACTATCTTAAGGAAAGATCACTGACACATATTTCATTTTACTCTAAATATAAAATTGCAGTCAACAGCAAAATCCAGACTATAAGAAAACACACAAGATCAACAATGTATCTGTGGAAGAAACAAATTTGTTGTAAAAAGAGAAAGATATGGGGAAACCAATGGATTAAAAGAGACTTTTTAAAAATCATTTAGGGGCACCTGGGTGGCTCAGTCGGTTAAGCGGCCGACTTCGGCTCAGGTCACGATCTCACTGTCCGTGGGTTCGAGCCCCGCGTCGGACTCTGTGCTGACAACTCAGAGCCTGGAGCCTGTTTCAGATTCTGTGTCTCCCTCTCTCTCTGACCCTCCCCCGTTCATGCTCTGTCTCTCTCTGTCTCAAAAATAAATAAACGCTAAAAATAAAAATTTTAAAAAAAATCATTTAAAAAACTTAGGCAAAATTAAACTACAGGGATACATGCTTGGGTAATAAAACAATAAATAAAACCAGAAAAGTCGCAATAGTATTTACAAGTCTCTAAGAGGAGGCAGGAGGAGCTCAGCTTTGGGAAGTATCACACAGAAGAGCTGGTCAAGCTCCATTTCTTGAATTGAATAGTGGTTATGGAGTATTCACCTTAGTAATTTCTGTGCCAGTGTTATATATTAGGAAAAAAAAATGTTTGGAAAAAAAAGGTTTGAAAAATATAATCGCAATCTAAAAGATTTGCCAAAGTAGCTATTATGTACTTTTCCATGCAAATACATTCCTTTCCCACAGTCATACTCACACACTTAAATAAATGCATTGTACCTGAATCTCACAAATAAAGGTTCCATGATACGTGAGCAGTCATTTATCAGATTGATGTCTACTCATTGCTTAAATCTGGCATAAATGAATTTGGTTTTATGTCATCAAAAAAGTAGAGTTTTGGGGCACCCAGTTGGCTCAGTCGGTTGAGCATCCGACTTCGGCTCAGGTCATGATCTCGCAGTTTGTGGGCTCGAGCCCTGCATCAGGCTCTGTGCGGACAGCTTGGAGCCTGGAGCCTGGAGCCTGCTTCGGATTCTGGGTCTCCCTCTCTCTCTGCCCCTTCCCCACTCATGCTCTGTCTCTTAAAAAATAAATAAAAACATTTAAAAAAATTTTTTTAAAGAAGTAGAGTTTTGTCTTGATTTCATACCCTTCATTTATTTCACTTCCAAGAGCAAAGCCAATTTAAAAACAAAACCAAACCAAATAGAGCTCTTAGGAAAGGTGTTATGGGCTTAATTGTATTCCCCTGAAATTCTTATGTTGAAGTCCTAACTCCCTACTATTTCAGACTGTAAAGATAGTCTTCAAAGAAGTAATTAAGCTAAAATAAGGTTGTTAAGAGCAGGCCCTAATCCAACATGATGAATGTCCTTTTAAGAAGAAGAAATTGGAGAACAGATATACACAGAGGAAAAATCACGTAAAGCCATATGGAGAAGGCACCATCTACAAGCCTCAGAGGAAACCAACCCATTTGACACCTTGGTCTTGAACTTCCAGCCTCCAGAATTGTAAGAAAATACATTTCTGTTGTTTAAGCCACTCTGTGGTACTTTGTTATGGGAGCCTTAGCAAACTAGTACAGCACATAAGAAAAAAATTTTTTTGAAAAGGTAGTAGAAAGAAGAAAAAGAAATACAAAATGTTACAATTTTACAATTTTAGTTGACTCATAATGTACAGTGAAAAGAAAAGCTTAAGAAAATTCTGAGTCATTAGTAAAGAAAAGAGAACAGATTACGTTAAAAAGAAACACCCCAATGAGCGAAGCACAAAGGGCAAGACACGAGGGAACCAGCAGGAAAATAACTGGCTACTGACTGAATTGATGGGGCAGGATTCAGAGTTTTCAGTGTGGTTTCTGGAAAAAACCCAGAGGAGAATTTTGAGTTAGGTTTTTAAAGGGACTAGACACAAATGGAGGTGATGGGTGAGATCCAAGTGGTTTTCTGAAAGGGAGAAACGTCTTCTGGCCCAAGGGTTTAAATGAAGGTTGGATTTTATTATTTCCCTGGTTTAATAGGGTTGGGGTTTAGGCAACCATCAAACAAAGAAAATGAAATTCTCAGACTGGAAAATCAGCAAAGATTGTGCAGAAAGTCAGTGCTCTGAGTGTTATATATACCCATGGAGCCTAATGATCTCAGAGTGGAGTACACTCTGTTGATTAAGTACAAGTTTCCTGAAAAGGGGACATTACTGGAGCAACATGGCTCTTTGCTCGATCTGCCCTCCATGCTCCTATTTGCATTTCATCATTCCACTGACAGGCATAAATAGAAATAGTGAACTGCCTGTTTTTTTCCTCTTTAATTTAACAATAACAAATACTCTGCATTCAGAAAAGCAACATACAAAATAGGGAAGTAAAGCCAAGCAACGGGAAAGAGAATAGAAGCCCAGAGATTCTAAATCTAGGTAATTTTTTCCAACTATAAGCAACATGGCACCATTTTCCTGTGTCATGCCTGGAAGCATCCTTACGTCCTTTCTACAGAAAGGCAGTGAAATAAATCAACCAACCATTCCATTTGTCAGCCTTAACAAGTTTAGAATAACTTTCTGGAAGGACTGGCATAATTATTATAAATTAGTTCACTTGTAAAAATCAACATATTTTGTTTTTAGTCTTTATCAAAGATATCTATACATGATATAGAAATTTTGCTTATAAAGCAAGATACAATACTGCAGATGTATATGATAGCAAATATACAAAAAATTAAAATATAAATATGTGCACAGAGCAAAACAATACTAAAAGAAAATACAATAAAATTAAAACAAAGTTTACCTCAGTGATGAATTTTGGTGAGTTTTCATTTTTATTTTTACTTTTCTCTACTTGTAAGTTTTCTAAAACGAGTCTGTATCAAATGTATATTCAGAAAAAGAAAGCAAATATATATAAATGGTATTATAATTCTGACAAGGCAAATAGGTAGTCTGAACTCTTTTCAAAAGAAAATAAACACTTAGCCAAAACTTATAATACTACAAAATGAGCCTAAAAAAAAAATGAGCCTAAAAAAAAACCTTTGGGTGGAATTTGGTCTCACATACCCTCAGATTACATCATCATCAGTAGACCAGAAAAAATACACATGCCTATGTCTGCAACTGGAGGAAGATTTTATTTACAAGGCATATCTCTTCAGAGCTTACTTGACAAGAATCAATATCCCGGGGCACCTGGATGGCTCAGCTGCTTGAGTGTCCAACTTTTGATTGACTATTGATTTCGGCTCAGATCAGGATCTCATGGTTCGTGAGTTCGAGCTGCACATCTGGCTCCATGCTGACAGCATGGAGCCTGCTTCGGATTCTCTCTCTCTCTCTCTCTCTCTCTCTCTCTCTCTCTCTCTCCCCCCCTCCCCCACTTTCTCTGTCTCTCTCTCAAAATAAATAAATAAACTTAAAAAAAAAAAAAAAGAACAATATCCTGAGATATCTCTCTCCAGGGATTTAAAACCTCCTGGGACTACCCTGAAGACCAAATAAATTTATCATTTTACCAGGGGAATGTCTTTTCCAACTGAATGCAAAGTCACATACCTATCCTGGACCCAAGATTTCACCTTTTGGTTCTCAGGGCTAACTTAAAGGCACATTTCAGGAATTACTTTCTGTGACATATTCTAAATAAGAACACTTGCATTGTATTAATCCCACACAACTCTTGTATTAATTCCATAAAACATAACTCCCACAATTCCTATAGCACACTAAGAACACTTACTCTGGTAACTAAAGGTTTTATTCACAAGCAGGTGATACACTTAGTTGAAAAATGCCGAAATACAGAAACCCCAAAACTGTACATTAGAAGTTTCACTGAAAATTAAAATCATAATCAATATTTTAACAATTTTCAAAAAATCTCCGCCAGAGGGAGACAATCTTACTTACTTTAACTTCCACAGTCTTCCCTCCGTGTTCAACATGTCTCTCTACGTATTCAGAGGACAGCAAATCGCTGTAACAGATAGAAATGGTGATTAAAAGGGACCCTGAGAGTGTAAATCACTTGAAAGTCACCAAGTTTACATATATCAGCTTTCTGATTTTTAACTCAGATTTGAATACAAAAAGAAAACTTTATAGGTGTCTCTCTGTATCCCTCCCCCCTCCTACTTTCTCTCTCTCTCTCTCTCTCTCTCTCTCTCTCTCACACACACACACACACACACACACACACACACACACACACACACCTGGACTTCTAAAAAAATATGAGGTTAAATCACCTGTCACCCAATGCAGCAGAGCTAATGCCACTGGTCAAGTTCAACAGGTCTCAGAAACTACCATAAGGACACCGTTATTTGCAAGACATCATATTCTTCCTGGTTTTACTTTAGTTTTTATTAAATAGTTCCGATTTGCTACTGTACTTGACCATTTTTAAAGTGTGATATATTAACCTAACAAAATAATCCTTTCCGTCACAAAAAAACATTAAAAAGGGGGCAAAGGAAGGTAGAAGAAATGAGAAGGAATGTGCTTTCAGAAATTTTAAATAATTCTTTTTGAAATCTGTCCTCAACAATCTTCTTGTATAATTTAAACATGCTTACATTATCTTAAATATGCTTCTCTTTAATTCCATATATATATGAAAAAAAATTCCCCTTTAATGGTGGTGCCTCAAGAAACAACTTATATAACAAGTCATAAAGTCTGAAGATTTTTAAAGCAATAAATAAATAAATAAGTAAATAAATAAATAAATAAATAACATTAAGTAAAAATAATTGTGAAGCTATAAATTTCTAAATGCATTAATAGACATTCAACCAACCAAATAATCTTTTTCACAGTGTTATGAAGGTCACCATGCCAAAATTGTCCCAATCATTTCAAAAATGTGAATTTCTGAGCACACAGGTCTGCTGTGATAAGCACCCTGTCTACAGTTGCTTGAAATGTAAACAGAATGATCAAACATGTGTTATATTAACCCAGGCACCATCATCAATTTCCTCCAGCATCTGACCCTTACATTGCCATTTTGGAAACCTATAATCATAGCTTAAGTCCTTGTTTCATTTATCTTTGTAATTTATTTTCCTATTGATGTTATGGGGGAGTCAGTTAGGATGCTCTAAGCTGCAAGATGCAGAAAACACAACTAAAAATGGCTTAAACAATCAGGACATTTATATCTTATTTCTTGTTAGAAATTCCAGGACAGGTGTAATGTGAATATGCTTTTGCAAATCTCCAGATGTTAGACGAATAAATCTGGAGTTCATAAAATACACGCAAACACATTTTAGATGTCTTAAATATAGATAAGTACTAGTAAACAAAATTGTGTTAGATGCGCCAGAATGCAAAGGATGTGTAAAGTATAACTAAGAAGATCATGTGTGTGTTACACACTGATAGAAAGGGATGGATGACCAAAAGATACCTAATGTTCATGAGGCACTTGGGTGATAAATGTTCATGATATAATAAATATACAAAAAAAGATACTAAATATCCAGGATACACTATACATAAACACTTATTATTTATGAGGTCTTCATTCAATACCCATGGCTTCTCAACTTCCATACCACTGACATTTAGAGCCAGATAATTCTTTGTCTTGGGGGGTGTCTTATACACGGTCACATGTTTAGCAGCATCCCTGGCCTCTACCCACTAGGTGCCAGTAGCATCACACAGACACACACGATAGTCATGACTATCAAAAATGTCTCCCAATATTGCCAATGTATACTCACGGTTAAAATAGCTCTGGTTAAGAAACACTGCTGACATCCATTTCTGCCTCATGTTTTCTTTGCCCCCAAAATACAAAGAGAATTCATGACTGACCATCAAGCTAACCAGCAATTTACAACCCCCGACCAAGCATACTGTCCCTGTGTAATTCAGATACGGCAAACGTGTGTCATTAACTTGGACTACCTTTCACCTATGGAGCTTGCCAAAACCTCACCTCTAGTCCTTGAAACCACATCATCAGTAGGGAAGATAGATGCAGCAGAGAGAGAAGCAGAACATATGAACACCGTGTACCCGAGGATTAGCCGGAGCGATTCTTCCATCCAACTTGCACCCTAACCTAAGTGTGCTAACCTACCCATTTCTTTCCTCTTGCTTGTCACCACGTCCTTAAAATTAATTCAGCAAACCATGTGACCAGATTTTAATTTGGCATATGGGGGCTAGCTTGCCTGGTAGTATACTTGTAGACTACCATTGCAACAAAGTAACTTCCCACCAGACAACAAGGCAGCTCCAGAGTTAGCTTGTATGGTGGCTCAGCACAATTGTGTGACCAGGCATAAGTTCATCCTTCTGTTCTGCCATCAGTATAGTGAGTGATCTGTTCTCTTAACTGGCTCCTATCATGACCTAACATGGCTACTGCAATTCTAAGCATCTCACACAGATAAAAATATCCCACGTTAAAAAACAAACAAACTGTATTTCCTTAAAAGAGTCAGTAAACATCACAAAAAGCCCCTAGCATTCATATTCTCAAACATGTTTTTCCAGAATTACCTTACTGGGCCTTGCCAAAACAAATCTTTTCACTGGGAAATTTGTCTTTGAACAATCAAGTTCTCCTTCTCCAGAGCCTGGCATGTATATCATGACTACCCAAGAGAGAGCTGAATAATGTTAGGGGGAAGGATGGTGGTGGAGAGAGTGTCTGTTGAACATCCAACCAACAGTTGTCTTTCTTTTATCTCTTGCTTGCTTTTTTCCCCCCTTATTATGGGGTTATCAGATAGTATTTCACAAATCTCCAAGGCCTTCTAACAAAAGTAAAGCTGCTTGATAAAAATCTGCCTCAAGCAATATATGTCATTGTTCAAGCATCCACATGTCACCTTCTTAGGCGTGACCATACCCCGAACAGGAGAGATACCAGCCAGATGCCTACAAGAGACTGTCCCCCAACCTTGTATCGGTCTCAAACAACCTCCCCAGAAGTGGGAGAGAAAAACTGCCATACCCAGGTAGTGTTTATTAGCAGAAACTATTCCTTCCCTTGGGAATCTTAACAAATAAATGCATACACACAAAAAAATAATTCAAGGAAAGAGAAGCAGGAAGTCAAAAATAAGCAGACATTTGAGAGAAACAGAGTTGTGTCGGTGGTGAATACCAGAGGGAAACCCCAGATCTCTGCTGCTTAGGTCCCAGGACCCAGAACAGCACAGCCCTGCTGCTGAGTATTGGTGGGATCCTTTCTCCATCAGTCACCTGAGTAAACCCCCTAGCACGAGTGAGATCAAAAGCAACTAGGTACAATATCACTTAGAGAAGTTGTGATAGTAGTAATAATCACAATAACTTCTGAAAAACAACTTTTGAATCTTCCAGGTTTTCAAAGTTCAAGGGAATATTTTCTTTTCAATTATAAAATCTAGGAATTAAGAGAGTTTATGAGTCACCACATGAATGTAATTACAGCAAAGAAAACTCCCTGCTCAGGAATTATGTAGCTCTATACCTACAGGTATTGTTGGAAGGGGTTCCATGTAATTTAAACTAAAAACAGCCCTGACAACTGGGTTTTGTTTGTTTGCAGTATTGTGGAAGTCTGCTAAGTATTGCTATTTTAATTATTAGGCTGAAAAACCTTATATTTAAAATGTCACTTTTCCTCCACTAAAGCATAAAATCTTGACTACCGTCTACTTAGACCCTAAGCAAATTTTCTTGAAGCCTCCTAATTAGAGATAATAAAAATTACCTTAAGTTCCTTTCCTTAGATCGACATTGTTTACAGTTAAGCAGGGATCTATTTAAATAATCTCAAGTGCAGGAAATGGGGAATCTCCTTAACATTGGGAAATTTTATTTTACTGTAAAGTGAGAAGGTAAAATTTACTCTATGTTAACGGCTTACTCGAAACTGATGTGTGAATGCTAACTTGTGAATTTTGAAAGATGAAAACTGAAAATCATTTTCAATCAAATTATAAAGGCCACTTGTTTTACAAAGAAAGTAGGGAGATGTTTTTAAAATTAGAAATGTAGTCTGAGGCCTTTTTTTAAATTTGCTTACCTTAATAAGCCTAAAGAAAGCATAACAAATACAGTGTAAACGTTCTCAGTCATAATAACGATTACTCTTTGTCTAGTGGGCAACTGTCATGAATCAGAGGCAGCTGGTAAAGTACAAAGATTCTGGAGTTTAAATATGAAACTAGTATTTTGACTTCCTATCCAAACTGTCATTTATTTGCTGTGTGACCTTGGTCAAGTTATTTAATCTTTATAAACATAATTTGTCTATGGAAATAATATGAAGTTGGTAGGTATTAAACCAGAATATGTGTGAAATCCCTCCCACATCCTGATTCCAAACACCCCATTCCCTATTCACCGTCTCCTAGCCATCTTTCCCTTAAACTTCCACTTAACTCTTTGGCATTTATTTATTTTTAAAGTTTATTTACCTATTTTTTTTTGGGGGGGGAGGGGCAGGGAGAGAGGGAGAGAGAGAATCCTAAGCAGGATCTGCACTGTCAGAGTGAAGCCTGACACAGGGCTCAATGTGGGGCTCAAACTCACATACCACGAGATCATTACCTGAGCAGAAACCAAGAGTTGGACATCAAATCTAATGAGTCACCCAGGAGCCCCTGGAGACTTTTAAACAATGAACCCTACCTACTGATTTTTCACTGTCCTTTACCTCCCTCCTGTCCATCTAATCTAACTCATATTCCATGCTCTGTCATGATAATCACCCCCTTATATACACTCTAAACTTCCATACTTCTCTTGCTCTGCTCTCTCCACTATGCTCACTTGGCCAAACCTCAACTGTGGCAAAACTTACCTCTTCCGATAGTCAAAGTCTGTCCTCAAAAAGCAGAACATCCTGAATGGTGATATGTTGAATTTATGACCACAATTATCAAGTGGTCCCTCAGCACAACACTGCCCATCAATCCACTAATCCAAGCCTTTCTCTCCAAAGTATTCCTTCATCATAACTCTCTGTTGATGACCTCAATTCTGTATTCACTGAGAAAATGGAGACACAAAAAGACTACTTCACCTTTCCAATCAACAGACCAACTGGCACTCCTATTTCTAAACCAGCCTGTACAAGGAGGTCAAAGAGGCATCTCAAACTCAACATGGCTAATGCATAACTCTCTCAGCCAAATCCCAATATTCACTTCTACATTCAAAATGTACCCTAGTAATAAATTTACAGTGAAGAAAACTGGGGCATGTCACCTTAATCAAGTGATCAGTTAACATCATCAGTAATGGAAAAAACCAAAATCATGTGCTTCCTGAAGTGATACACTGAGAAGGACATATCATTTACAGTATTCCCACTAAAAATACCAAAGGAAGAAACGAATGAATGAAGAAATCTGAACCAGCATTAGATTTTCAAAATAACAGCCTTAGAGCAAGCTCTAATCTAAGGTACTACCAGTAAAATGTGACCTCAAGGTCAAGATCAAATCAAAGATGCATTTGTAAGACCCTTTGTTAAGACCTCAGAAAGACTTAGGGCTGTTTTACCTGGATTATATCACCTATATAAGAGTTTCTAAGATTCTCCAGGCCTACCTACCAGTAGCTCAGATACACAAAAGAGTTTCCAAGAATCTTAAAAGCACTGTCCTATAGCATCTTAACTCAAAGTCAAAAATAGGGAAGGGACTCCCCCCCAAATGAGGTGTGGCTACGGTTTTGTCCAATGGGGTAAATCTCGATGAATTCACACAGAACCCACCAACAGAGCAACCACCAGCTTTGGTCAAAATGGAAAGTCAATGAAAAATTTTTAGTCAGGAAGCAGACCTAGAAAGATATTTAGATTAAAACTGGGCCCATTTCTTACGGAAAAGAAATGGTGACGCAAACAGTACAGCCAAGAACCACAGGCAACCACCCCCAGGAAGCAGAACAGAGCCTTAACCTACATATTCCCTTTCCCCAAACAGGGGAAACCTGGCTGAGTATCAGAATTTCAATCAACTACATGAAAGCTAGGTACTTCCTATTTCCTCCCTTTTTAAACAAGAGTATCTACTGCAGTCATCCTGTCCTCATCTCTCCCTTTGGAACTTGAGTGTTTGTGGAACAGCTCATTTGTCTTCTCAGTTCAAGGGTCTGTACCTGAGTTACTTCATCTAATAAGCTAATTAAATACCAGAACCTGATTCAGATGATGAGGACCAGAGCCCTGAGCTCAAGTCTGATGCTATAACGGAATGAGATTTTTCAGGAATGTTTGGAGGAATTGAGTGCATTTTGTATTTGTGAGAAATGTAAATAATATGTGGTCAAAGGATGGACTGTGGTTAATTAAAGATGTCTAGGGGCACCTGTGTGGCTCAGTCGGTTAAGCATCCAACTTTGCTTCAGGTCATGATCTCACAGCTCTTGGATTTGAGCCCTGCATAGGGCTCTGTGCTGATAGCTCAGAGTCTAGAGACTGCTTCGGATTCTGTGTCTCCCTCTCTCTCTGCTCCTCCCCTACTCATGCTCTGTCTCTCAAAAATAAATAAACATTAAAAAAATATTTTTAAAAAGATGTCTACAAATTACTTGTCACTTCTCTTATAGTCAAGTGGAGACCATTTCTCCTCCCCTCGAATCTGAGCTGGCCCTGTAGCAAATCTAATGAGGCAGAAGTAATACCGTGTGATATCTGAGGTTTGCAGTTTCTACTTTCATGCATGTACAATTCTCCATTTTTCAATCTCTGAATCCAGCCATCATGCTGTGAGAAAGCCTAAGCAACCACATAATAAGATGCTTGTAGAGGACAACCAGAATCCTGACCCGATAGCCCCAGCTGAATTCCCAGCCAATGGCGGCACCAATTTCCAACCATGTGATTGAGGCCATTTTGGATCCTACAGATGTAACAGTGCCCCAGCCAATACTTTATGAAACAGAACTGCCTAGTCAACCCACAGATTTGTACAAAATAATAATTTAGAAGGCAGTAGGCTGACCGTGCCTGTTTATTCTCATCATTCAGTAACTGTTAATAGTGCACAAAATTAACATCATGTTTTCCTTAGAGCAGGCTCCAAACGAGCCCAATGTAACTTACTTGGGATAATAAAAACAAAAGGATCATAAAATTTTCATATATGACTATAATCCATCCATTAAAATATGGAAACGCCCTATGGGTCATGGGCCGCAATGGAAAAATAGAGATTTCATTTGGTTTCAAAGCTTTTCAGAAGAACATAACTGGGAAAATGAAGTTTAGGAATCCAAATTTCATTAACTTACATAAGAGGTATAAGAAACTATAAGCTTAGGGGAAAAAAGAAAACACTCTTCCAATTCTCTCCATTTTATGCATTCCCTCCCTCCAATTCATCTTCTCTTTTGTTTTTTTGCCCCATCTAATCAAGAATTAATCTCTTAGATCCTTTTAAAAACTAGTATCTTTACTGAGAATCTTCACTACAGAAAACAGATAAATGTCCTGGACATTCATACCACTGAGAATTAATCATCCATTCTTCAGCCCTAGTTTGTGCCAGAACTGTTGCCTACATCCTCAGTATGTAATAACTAGTATTTAAAATTCCTATTTTGTTTAAAATAAATTAAAGGGAAACAACTAAATTAAAAGCTTACTTAAGATCTGCCTTTTGGATGAAAGTTTCATTTTATTCCTTTCCAAAATGTAAATATGAAGATTCCTTTCCTGCTTATACACTTACAAGAGATTTTCTGTATACTCTGTGCCTAATGGTGAGGCTACTTCAGTTATGCTCAACTGAGGAAGTCATAATCTGATGAAAATTTTCAAGGAGCTTTCAGTGTGCATATAAGGACTAAGACCTTTAGAGTAAATGTGATTAGGTGACAGTTGAATTGGGCACTATTATTAATACTGCTTCTTATTTATAGAATCCTTATTCCTACTAAGGCAAAGGTATCCAAGCCTGGCTTAGCAGCAGAATCACAAAAAAAAAATTTTTAATGCCTGGGAACCACCCCTAACCCACCTACTAAATCAGAATCTCCTAGGCTTATTTTGACATACAAAAAATGTTACCAGGGCATTGAAGTATAATCAGACTAAGTCTACAAATATTCTAGCAAAATAATATTAATATAACAATGTGTTAGTATATTTTGACAATTGTGACTCATTACCCCGCTGAAAGCCAAAGATACTAGGGAACACAATGCAGCAAAGCAATAAAAAGAAATCCCTGGTGAATCTTAATGGCACACAATCAACAGAGGGAGGAAAAAAATGGCCTTTTGTCCATTAAAGCTAAATCAAGGAGTCATTTAAAAAAAATTGGGGGGCACCTGGGTGGCTCAGTAAGTTGAGCATCTGACTTCAGCTCAGGTCATGATCTCACAGTTCGTGAGTTTGAGCTCTGTGTTGGGCTCTGTGCTGACAGCTGGGAGCCGGGAGCCTGCTTGGGATTCTGTTTCCCTCTCTCTCTGCTCCAACCCTGCTCACGCTCTGTCTCCCTCTCTCAAACATAAACATTAAAAAATTTTTTTTAATTTTTTTTAAGTTTTATTTATTTTGAGAGAGAGAAGGAGCATGAGTGGGGGAAGGGCAGAGAGAGAGGGTGAGAGAGAGAGAATCCCAACCAGGCTCTGTGCTGTCAGTGCAGAGCCAGATGCAGGGCTCAGTCTCACAAACCAGGAGACCATGACCTGAGCCAAGATCAAGAGTCCAACATGTAACCAAATGAGCCACCTAGGCGGCCCAAGGACTCATTTTTTAAAAAGAAAATTGACAGACTTACTTCAATATTTACTTAGATTTCCCATGAGCACCATAGAAATGAAAGGTTTTGGTACTTGTAAAAAGTTGTAATCCTTACATATGGTTCAAATAAAGTGTATTAATTAAAAATTTCCATTTTTATATTAATTACTTGAAAAGCATTCTCAACAATGTAGGGCTAGCCTCAAACTCTCTAATGCCATCTGCCCAATGAACATCTTTACCTTCTTTGTCTCCTTCCTCTCCACTAACCATATTCTGGGAGTATGACCATATCCCTCAGCTAGACGCCATTGTCAGTAATAAAGAAGAACTCACTGCTAAATTCACTGTTCCCCACCCCTACCTATGTGACTTCATAAACTGGAGTCAAGTGGGAGTCCCAATTCTGCCTGTTCCTAGAAGACAGCATCTACCTACCATCAGCACATACAGCCTCATCATGGCAATATGCTCCCAAAATATCAAGATTAACCTACTTCAGGCCTATTACCCTAGTTCATGTCTGTCACCTCATGTCTGTCAGGCTCCCAAATCATCCCTCATCTCCAGATCTCAAATCCCTTTAGGGATCTGTCACTTTGTCCCACACTCTCTACCCTAGATACCCTTTAATGATGCCCTCTGGAATTCACCCATGGCCATTAGAAAAATCTCCAGTCTCTTCCTTTAACACTTCCTTCACCATCTTCCTCTGGGAAACAGCTCTTCACTATAGGATCTGCTTTTCCTGCACCCCCTTAAGTGGGGGCTGCACATCCTTACTAAAGGGATGTGGAAAGATATCCTCCATGTTTCTCATTGCCATGTCATTCCATCCTAGCACATTCCACCAAAAATCACACCACTTTATATCTCCTATCATCAGACTATACCACCTATCACTGATCCTTATAGCAATTTATTGATTCCTGGTCAACTCCCCTCCTGCTGTGGACATTTTAGCTTCTAGTTTTCATCATACTCTCCAACACTACTCTGTTGTAATTATTGGTGATTTTGATATTTACCTAGGTGACCCTTATAATTCTGCCTTCTCAGCTCCTTGACCTTATCTCCTCTGATGATCTCCTCCATTCCTTCACCTACATTTCACCTACCATATAAATATTCTAAATTCCAAGGCTCTCACTCTCTGAGCAACTTCTGTCCACCTAACTTTCTCCTTCAATACCCCATTTCAATTCTTTGACCCCAGTGAGATCCATAATCCACTGAAATTACTACCATTTCACTGTCCCTCACCACCCTCATGTCTCACACCCTTCCTTGCTCAGCTTCGATTCAATCTTAATATTCACTGCTTTGTAACTTTCCCTACCCAACTTCTACAATATAATTCTCCCTGGACTAAACCAATCCTGATTAAAGCCCTTACAAGCACCAGGCCTACTCAGTGAAAGTGAATGAAGCTGAGGAGCAGCCTATCATCATGTTGACTGTATTCGCTTTACAATGAGGAACACTGACCTCAACAAATCCTTTAAAGCCATCTGGCAACTTCCCTCCTAGTCTAGGAATTAGCTGTCCAGGTAATTATCCAAAGCCAACACCCCTACTCATGCACCATAATCCATCCCTTCTTGCCTACCAAGGGATATGGCACCAGATGTTGTTCCCTTTCCTGCATCATCAAATTCCCCCCTTCTATTAGATCTTTTCCACCAGCACACAAACTCTGTTATTTCTCCCATTCACAAAAACAAATAAAACAATTCTTAACATCATTTCCCTATCCAGCTGCTACTACATTTCTTTCTGTCCATTAAGCAAAACCACTCAAGACAATTACCCATAGTCAATATCCACCTTTCTCTCCTCTCCTATCTCTTGAGCCCATCTAATCAGATTTTCACCACATCACTTCACCAAAACAGCTCTTAACAAAGTCACAAATTACTTACCTTAAACTAAATGTAGAAATCTAATGGCTGATTCCCAGTCTTCATCTTACTTGACCTATAAGCAGCATTTGATACAACTGATCACCCGTCCTCTTGAAAATATTTCCTTACATTTCCAACCAGGCACCACACTCTCCTGGTGTTTCTCCTACTTCTCTTGCTGCTGTTTCTCAATCTCCTTTGCTAGTTTCGTCCTGTTTCCCCAATCTTTAAACAATGTAGTGCTCTGAGGCTCAGTCGATGGTCCTTTTTTCTTTTTATACTTAGTCTTATGGTGATCTTACCTAATGTCTTCTGTTAAATAACAAGTATATGTTGATGACCTTCAGATTTATATCTCCAATTCAGAATTCTCTGAACTTCAGAATAATATTTCCAACCACATAGTAACATCTCCTCCTTATCAAATAAACGTATCACACTTAACTATATCCAAATTTAAGTTCCTGATCTTGCTTGACAAACGATTTTCCAATAGTCTTCCCACCTTCATAAATAGCTACTCCATCTCTTCAGTTACCCTGGCCAAAAACCAAGGAGTGATCACTGACTCCTCAATTTCTCTTATATACCATATCCAGTTGATTACGCCAACTCTGTTTTCAAAATATATCCAGAATGTGACTTCTATTGCCACCATCCTGGTCTGAATCACCATGGTATCTTGCCTGGATTATAGTAATGCTTAAGATCTATGTGTCAACCTGTCAATATTTTCCTAGTCGTTTGTGTGAAGATGATAATAGTCCCATTTTTAGAGAGAACACAGATTAACAGGCTTTTCTTACCCACTGGTAATGATGGTCAAATTTTGCCCCCTTTTTTTTGTTGTTGGAGTATAACTAACATACAGTGGTACATTCAAGCGTGCAACATATTAATTCAACAATTCTATCCATTATAGTTAACGTCCACCACAATAAGTGTAGTCACCCTCTGTCATTATGCAATGTTATTACAGTATTATTGTTTATATTCCCTATGCTATACTTTTCATGTCCACGACGTACTCTGTAATTAGAATTTTGTACCTCTTAATCCCCTTTATCTATTTCATCCATCCTCCCACCCACCTGTCCTCTGGCAACCACCAGTTTTTTCCCTGTTTTTAAGAGTCTTGGGTTTTCTTTGTTTGTTTTATTTTTTATATTCCACATATAAATAAAATTATGTATTATTTGTCTTTCACTCTCTGACTTATTTCACTTAACATAATGCCTTGTAGGTCCATCCACGTTGTCACAAATGGCAAGATTTCATTTATTTTTATGGCTGACTAATACTCCACTATATGTATGCATCACTTCTTCCTTTATCCATTCATCCATTGGTGGATCCCTAGGTGGCTTCTGTATCTTAAATCATTGCCCTCTTCTGAGAAAGCAAACTTTCAAAATTTAGTAAAAGTCTTAAAATTCTGATATTCTTGACATTCAAGAATCTAATGAAGGAAAATAGCTATAAATATAAAAGATATTTTATGCCATTTAAAAAATAGTTATTATTTAAAAGACTAGTGTTGACAAGGCTACTAGGGAACCAGTAGCACACACACTGTAAGCACAGAATTTTTAAAAACTCAAGGAGGGCAGTTGGACAGTACATCCTGAACTTAAATAGTTTTGAAACTGCAATTCTGTTTCTAAAACTTTAACCTAAGAAAATTATTTTTTTACTGTGTACAGGTGTTTAGCCATAAAGACTGTCAATATAGTATCATCATGGAGAAACACTGGAAATAACAAGAGAAACAAATACATAGGGTATAAAAACTTACCGTTGAACACTGCTAACAAGAACAGGTCATTAAAAGATATTAAAAGATGTTCATAGTGTTCATATGAAAAGATGTTCATAAGATGTCTACTTAAGAAAAACTCCAAATTTTGCAAAAGAAAGAAAAACATATAGGTATGAAGGACAATGAAAAAACAAGCACACATTAAAAACGTTGCAGTGCTTACCTTTGGGTAATTAGATTGCAGCTACATTAATTGTACTTGTTTTACTTCTACACATTATATTATCTATTATTTCTATAATAAAAATGTATTACATTAAGAAACTAAAGAAATAAGTTATAATTCCCTAAAAATAGGAAACTAAATTTGAAATGTATTTCTCAAAGCGATTACTAAAATTATTCACAAAACAACCTAAACATACAAAAATAGATGAATGGTTGAACACATTACTTTCTATCCAATAAGTACAAAATAATAAAAGTCAACCAAAACTTTTAAGAAGAATTTGTATTAACTAGAAAAATGCTTCTTAAGTTAAAAAAGAAAAGTAGTACATGAAATTACATTGAGAGAACATGACAATTACATAGATAAAATAAAGCACAGAAAAAAAAAACCTGGAAGAAAATGGACCCAAATATTTAAAAAAGGTCGCCTTTGAGTGATCCTTAAATTTTTTTTTAGCTTCTTAAACAGCTTCTTCTCCACATTTCTCAAAAAGAAGTATGCTCAAAATTATATTTCTTTACTGTTTTAAGTTTAATTATTCATAGCAATAATAAAAATAACAGTTAATAATTTTGGGTCCTTACTACTAATTATTACTACTGCTACTACTACTGATCTAATGGCTTCACATGCATTAATTGAATCTTTATAGCGATTTTGGTAAGTGGGTATTATTATTATCTCCATACAGACGAGGAAACTGAAGCACAGAGAGGTGAGTAACTTTATCAAGAGTACACAGTAATAAGTGTAGAGCCAGCATTCGAACTCAGATGGTCTGACTCAGGCGTGCATCTTCTTGACCAACTAAACCCAACCCCACATGTACTTTCTTTCCCTTCTCTCATCATTTTCTTCTCTTCTTAATTAATCTTCCGTACATGTCACTAAATTAGCCCCAGACTTTCCCAAAGAACTATAAAGCCTTCAGTATGGTCAAACACATCAGGTACTCTATCAATTTCATGTTTCTTCTTAGTTGTATTCTTCCTACACCCTTCTATCCTCCTGCTCATAGATGGACTGATTGCACTCAAGGTCTGTGGCACAGATGTGACCTGTCTTTGTCTTCACCATGATCCTGAGAACCCCCTCTGGTTCTCTCCTTCTTGTAAACCTGTTTCCTATTTCTCATATCTTCATCTTTCTTGGTGTTCTCTCATTTATTTTGGTAGGAGTCAGTCTCCAGTACCTTCCAAATAAAGAATGCATATGATGTTCATTTATTTTAGACCTTGCATGTACATTTTTTGAGAACTCGCCTTTGATTGATGGTTTAGATTTGCAAGTACAGAAATCCTTCAGAATTTACACAGCACTGCTCCACTTTCTCTGGTATCTGGCATTGCTAATGAGAAATCTGATGTTATTCTGATGCTGATCCTTCCAATGTGACCTGGTTCTTGTCTTGAGAAGCTTTTGTGACCTTCTCTTCTATTTCTATCCTAAAACTTCAAAACTTTATGTCTTTATGTCGGTCTTCTTTTATTCACAGACTTGGGCACTCAATATTCCCTTTCAATCTAGAAATTCATGCCCCTCAGTTATGAAGAATAATTTTTGTTAATTTATGTTCTGTTCTCTCTCTTCCCTATGGAATTCCTATTACTTGGATGTTCAGTCTCCTGGATTGATCCTCTCACAGTTTTTATCTTTTATCTCCTACCTTCCACCTATCTTTTGTCCTGTTTTCTGGGAGACAACTTTCCCCCCAACTTTATCATTCAACCCTTCTATCGATCTTTATTGTTTCTCATATTTTTGTAGTTGCTTTTCTCTGGATTTTTAATAGCATTTTCTTGTTTCATAGATGCAGTATTTATCTTTCTTATTTTTATTGGGTTGGGTTTTTAAATATTTTCCTCTGTTTCCTGCATATTTTTGTTTCAGCTGAATTCATTTGTTTGTTCTGATCTCTTTATTTTTGTTAAATGTTCTCCTCAAGTATATGATAGTCCATATTATATGCTTACTGCTTTTCAAATTTGCTTTTTTCCTCAATTATTGGAATTCTAATACCTAGTATTGACAATGTGGGCCCTTCTCACAACAGATGACCCTTCAACAACAAAGGGTTGAATTGCATGGGTCCTCTGAATCGGTAGATTTTTTCAACACATGTGGTACAATACTAAAAGTATTTGCTCTTTCTTATGATTTTCTCAACACTTTATTTTCTCTAGCCAATTTTATTATAAGGATACAGTATATAATACAAGCAACATAGAAAACATGTGTTCATCAACTGTTTATGTTTTCAGTAAGGCTTCCAGTCAACAGTAAGGTATTAGTACTTAAGTTTTGAGGAGTCAAAAGTTATAGACAGATTTCTTACTGCGTTGGAGGTTAGTGCTCCTAATTCCCATGTTATTCAAAGGTCAACTGCATTGGTGAAAGGAAGTTCATCAGGATAAAAAAAAACATTCTTTCTTCTTCCTGCTTCTATAGTGGCAGGAAAGCAAATACTAATCTATGTTATTGAACAGTTTTTGAAAACGTTATTTCCAACAACAAATTCTTACCCAGAATCCAGACATGAGGAAGTGTGGTATGCCCCATGAAAGTAAGCATAATGTCTAAAAAGTCTGTAATTCTATTTGGTCTCCTTACTTAAATGTTATTCTATTAATAATATTTAAACATTGTTTTTTGTAAAGCATAAATAATCGTTAAAAGAGCATTTCTTGCGGACACTTCTATCTTTTCCCACGTTAGAGATGTAAAACAAAGTAAAACTATGACTGTATTATTTCCCATTATAAAACACAGTTTTAGAGCTTAATATCTTCTTAAGTTAATATAATCTACCTTTGCTTTCAGCACCACACCTTAGCCCAGTTTCCTGAGATATCTGATGATTCCATTTCCAGAGCTCTTCCCAGGTTCTGCTTCTTACTGAAATTAGAAAGCAGCTTTCTCCACCCAAGTCAGTCAGTTACCCCTTGCCCATTTTTGTGACATCTTCCAAATTTTTATTGATGTCTCTCATCTACTTTGCTCTTGTGAGTTTATTATGCCCTCACTGTCATTATCATGGAGGAAAGACACATGTGAGGGTTCAGTCGACCCTATCTAATCAGGAATATGCAGGTCATTTTAAATGTTTATATTTTTACATGATCATATAATTTTTATGATGGAAAATTATTCGATTAACCTGAGCCAGGGAAATCTAGAGAATCTGGGCACGAAATAGATACCAGAGAATAGATAATTACATCTCACCATTTGTCTCAAACCCTAGCAATACTTCCTTAACAGGTGCCCTCTGCTCTCACACATTCCATTCTATTCTGTTAGCTGTCATTTCCTTACCTATCATTCAATTCCAAGGGCCATTTCCAGTTAGTGTCAGTCAATTTACAATGACTTTTTATGAGCAAATGGTAACCACACCAAGTCAAACTATTTTATTTTGGTTCCACTAATGTTTCTTCACAATGCCAGAATATTACAATTAATAATGAGTGGTTTTTAAAAATTATACCAGAACTAAATAGCCAGCTGAATTTCATCAATTTCAAACCGTCATCTTTTTTTAAAAAAGTATTTACTTATTTATTTTGAGAATGAAGCAAAGGGGAGGGGCAGAGCGAGGGAGAACGCGAGAATCCTAAGCAGGCTCTGTCCTACCAGAGCGGAGCCCAACATGCGGCTCTATCTCACGAACTGTGAGATCATGACCTGAGTCTATATCAAGAGTCAGACACTTAACCAACTGAGCCACCCAGGTGCCCTTGAAAACCAGCATCTTGAGATCCTCTTCACCTACACCAGTGATACTATGTGACCCATGAGGAAACGAGTCTCGTTATTTCCTAACCATACTTTCTAAATAATAAATAGGCTCATTCCCCATACTAGTGAAAAGATGATGGTGAATGGATGGTGGCTGCTTCCAAAATTCAAATATGCCCTTCGTTACCGATGTCATGTCACCATTAAAAAGGTTCAAAAAATGTGCTATAGGCTTTGATAGAAACTCTCCTCAAAAGATCTAACATTACTTTGAGCAATAGAGCGGTTATTGTAATAAATGCAATGCCCTCTTACAGGGACATCTTTGAAGGAAACAACTTACCTGGCTGTATGTGTTTTAAAAAGCTTGTTTAAAAAGACTTTCATCAGCTCATTATCACTACTCAAACTGGCTTAAACTGAGCAATAAATAGAAAACTAATTAAGATCTTGACTCTCTGACCTGATCCTGAGTTAGTGTCTATATTCTAAAAGCTAATAATCAAAACATAAAACTGCAGACATAGAAGCTAAATAGGCTTTGCTCTCTTACGCTCTTAGATTTTACAAAATTAGCCCTAGGAAACCCTTTTAGGAATAAACTTTCTTGTGGAAAATTACTGAAATTTCTGCAGCTGAAAATCTGTAAAGCAGATAAAAGAGAACAATAGAAAGCATCATATCATCATAAATATATATATATGTGTGTGTGTGTGTATATATATATACGTATATATATATACGTATATATATACGTATATATATACATATGTATATATATATTTTAGTGGTGAATATCTACACTCCAGACACGGAGGATTGATTATCTAAGGCCTTTGTGTGTGCCACCTCTTTCCATAATTATGTGATGAACCACCGTATTCTTCTCAATCTAAATTCAGCCACCAACCCAGGAAAAGGGAAAATAGTGTTTTCAGTGCTGCTTTTCAGTCATAAATTTCAAATTATGTTTTAACAAAAGAGAAATCAATGCATAATGGTAAGGCTTCATGTTCAGCTACTGGGAAATAAGCAGAGATCATGAAACAAAATAATGTCTATTATTACAAACATCCACCTGAAAAAGACCCAAGATATAGCTACATGATGTGATATTCCTCCTGATGGGGTTCAGGGCAGGCTGCCCCAAAATATGCCACACTGGCAATAGTGATTATTTTGATTTAAAGCTACTTAAGAAACAACCAGAGAAAGAAAGTCACTCTGGCCCTCCTCTATGACCCTGAAAGTAGGAAATGGATCTTCCATGTGAAAGGTACCTTCCCTGTACCAGAAAATAAAGAGACATCCTCATCACCAGAGACAAGGAATTTAGGACTGAGATACTGTATAAACAAACCCTGTTACTTCTTCGCGAATTTACTATTCCAAGCCCAAACTTCTTTGTCTAGTCAATTCTTCACAAATTTATTGTTTCTTTGTCTAAAAGATATTAAAACTGTCTGCTCTGGTCACTTCTTTGAGTCTCATATTTCTATGAGCTCCCATATGTACAAAATTAAAATTTGAGTTTTTTCTGTTCATCTGTCTTGTGTCACTTTAATTAATAGACCAGCCAAAGAACCCAGAAAGAAAGAAAGGAAAAGATTCCCCCACCCTCCTCTATTCTCCCATGGCTCTATCTGGTTTTGGCTCTAATTTTAGGTTTCAGTATCAAATGAATTAGGCATTTGGGGAGAATGTTTTAATAAAATCTAAGCATTTCTCTTGCCTATCAAATAAAGAGAATGGACAAAAAAGAATCTATGAATATTCTATGCAGATGTACCAAGAAGTATAAAACTATGAGAGTTAACAGGGACTCCATAAATATTAAAAAACTTCAATGAAATGAAAGGAAGTTGAAGTGGGAACTAGGGATTGTACAGGACTAAAGGAATATTTCCCAAAGCTCTGTCAATCATATGTGGATCTTCTCATATGCAGATTCCTAGGCTGTGAGGAGTCAAACCAGGGCTGTGAAAGCCTATGAGGATGACTGGCAATCCAAACAGCAAGTAAAACACTTGTCATGGAGAGAGGCCGGAGATCAAGAAAACTGGGTTATTACAGTTCAAGAAGAGAGAACAAAACGATGTGGGGAAGAACACAAAACACCTAAAAAAGATATGTGCAATAGAAAGAGTACATAACTAAACATGGGAAGGGTTAAGAAAAATGCAAGAGGGAGCCTCTTTCCCTCCAATATACCTTGTTTTCATGTTGGAGCAATGGCACAGGATTCTCCCTTGGATCCTACCCTTCTGCCTATCTGAAGAAATGAGCTCACCTGGTTAGGAGCAATCCTGGTCCATGTTTCTGAAAGGTTTACAGTTAATCTTTTCAAAGTTTGTAAACACTAGGACTGCCTCTCTTTCCCTCCCTGCTCCAGACCAATGTGAATATAGAGATTGTAAGAAATCATATCTTCTCTACACACCCACATCTTCCCTAAATACCAAAGTCTAGACTTTCCAGGAGGAAATGGAGACAGGAAGACAAATAGGATCATTTGGCCTTCTCACTAAGGCATGGTGTTTTTCAACTGTCTTATCAGTAAGACAGTAATCCTTTTCTCTCCAAATTCCTGCCTATCTCTCAGTGTTTCCAAACTTGGGCAGGTCATGGGAAACCTGTTCCAAGCAAGGGCCTGAAAACAAAGGATGACCAAGCAATAAAAGTAATGGAAAGAAACAAAAGATATGCCTTTGATATTTGCTGAGTTTGAAGAAACAACAGCATATTCCATTGTAAAAACCCTACAACTCAAGGAATGGACGACTGGAGTACTGATTTGAACCCAGAGAAACAGTCAAGTAAAAAAAAACAACTGGCTTTGGGGCGCCTGGGTGCCTCAGTCGGTTGAGCTTCCGACTCCGGCTCAGGTCATGATCTCACAGTCTGTGAGTTCGAGCCCTACGTCAGGCTCTGTGCTGACAGCTCAGAGCCTGGAGCCTGCTTTGGATTGTGTCTCCCTCTCTCTCTGACCCTCCTCTGTTCACTCTCTATCTCTCTCTGTCTCAAAAATAAATAAACATTAAAAAAAAATTTTTTAAACAACTGGCTTTAATTTTTTTCCTTAATTTTTTTTTCCTTAAAAAACAATGAATTGCCTGATTTTTTATTTAGAACATTAAGATTAGGAACTATTTCTCACTACTAAAGTGAATACATTGGATGTAATGATAACCAAGGTCTTGTTCAACCTAAACTTCTGACATTGATTTATTTTAATTCATTTAAAAAGAGATCAGCTGAATGGAAGTATGAGCAAAGAGCCACTGAGGACAGTTCTGCGTGATGAGCACTGTTAACATAAGTATGCAGAAGAAATCTGTTTTGTTTATAGAGGGATCTCACATGTACCCAAAGGACAGCACCCCAGAATGGGTCTGGAAAGTTCTGGGGGAAGACAGCAAAATGGTGCTAACAGAGCAAGGATGTTTCCAAGAGAAATTTGTGGGAAAGCTGAGTCTGGAAGGGAAACAAAGACTGGAAGAAGGGAGGGCACTATGGTGGGGCAGGGGTAAATTCCCAATGGCACCAGAAAGCACAAACTGAGAGAAGCATGAGAGGACGTGATCCCCTCAGGGTCCCCCAGGAAACTCAAGAACAGCTAGAGTAAAGCTGCATGAGACGGATACTGGAGTGAGAAAATAGGCACTCTCACAAGTTTCTAGTGAGAATATAAGTTGGTACTCCCTTTGACTCAGCAATTTTACTTCTAGAATTTATCCTACAGAAATAATTCTAAAGGTTCAAAAGAATATGTTTACATGACTTATGACAGTACCAGTTGTTACCACAAAAAAACTAAAAACAACCTAAATGGCCCTCAACAGAGAACTATTTAAGAAATTGCAGTAAATCCATCAAATAGTAAACTACACAGCCCTTCTAAAAAATGGGGCAGCTCTCTATACATTAATATGGTAACGTGGGGCGCCTGAGTGGCTCAGTTGGTTAAGCATCCAATTCCTGATTCCGGGTCAGGTCATGATCTCACAGTGGTGAGATCAAGCCTGGCATCAGGCTGCACTGGGCCTGGAGGCTCCTTAAGATTTTCTCTCTCTCTCTCTCTCTCTCTCTCTCTCTCTCTCTCTGTCTGCCCCTCCCCCTACCTTGTAAGCTTGCATGTGCTCTCTCTCTCTCAAACAAACAAACAAAATAGAAACATATCCAAACATATTGCTAAGTGAGGAAGGAAATGTCAGAAGTGACTTTTAATACATTTAATATGCTAACATCTATGTAGAAAATACACACAATTATATACGTAGGCATACCTCATTTTATTGTGCTTCAGAGATAACGCATTTTTTACAAATTGAATGTTTGTGGCAACTCTGCACTGAGCAAATCTGTCAGCTCCATTTTCCAACATCATTTTACAACTTTGTATGCCTCTGTCACATTTTGGCAATTCTTACAATATTTCAAATCTTTATCATTATTATTATTTTTGTTATGGTGATCTGTGATGAGTGATTATGACTCACTGAAAGCTCAGATGATGGTTAGCATATTTTAGCAATAAAGTATTTTTTAATTAGGATATGTATTTTTTTATTAGACACAATGCTATTTCACAGTTAGGAGACCCCCCCCCCCATATTGTAAATGTAACTTTTATGTGTGCTGGGAATCCAAAACCTTAATTTGATTCACTTTATTGCAATCCTTACTTTATTGCAGTGATCTGGAACCAACCCGCAAGATCTCTGAAGTCTCCCTGTATGTGTGTACGCATATTAGCATATGCATGTACAGACAGGCTACCTCAGAAAGGACACTCAGTAAATGTAATAATGAATGCTGCAGAGAGGGGGAACTGGCCAGCTTTCTGGAGAACAGGGATGTAAAGGAAACTTTATTTTAAATTCTGCACCATGTGTCTGAATCATCTATTTAAAAATAAACATACTTTAATTCATAAAATAATTTAGCAATAAAATATGAAATTAACATCCAAGTATGGTTTTTAAAAATGTAAACATAATCCCATGTGTTCAAAAGAATATGTGTACATCATTTATCACAGCACCATTTGTAGTAATAAAACACTGGAAGCCACCTAATGACCCTTAATAAAAAGAAAGCTTTTACATGAATGATGGCAGCTGAGGAGGAGTCTGAGGAGAGGGAGCATTCGTTCGGTGAGGGGAGATCTGAAAGAGCCAACCAAAGTGAAGAGCAATAGAGTTTAAAAGCAAACAGAACAGTTTAAGAGGGAGGAAGGAAATGGGAAAGTTAGGTTTTTTCCTCAGTTTACCCCAAGGAAAAGAAATAATGCATGAGAGCATGAAAGACAGAGTAAACAAAGAAACTATCACAGAGGGCCTCAATTAGGTTGGAGAAAAACCATGCAAAATCATCAGAGTATGAAAATCGTATTGAAATTTCACGTATAGTGCTAAAGATTCTGAAAAAAATGCAATATTTGATAATCTGATCAAATGGCATCATTTAGGGGTTGGATTTGTTGTTGTTGTTGTTGTTTTTTTGTTTTTTGTTTTTTAGTAGCAAAGACCCAGGGTATTTGTTTGTTTTCATGGATACCCAGCTACCTTCCAAAGTTCAGAGTGAAGTGAGCAATGAGGACACTTCAAATGGTGGGCAGTAAATGACCAAATGAATGATGAGTGAAACAAACACACCAAAGTTGCAATAAATGATATATTTGGAATAAGCTCAATTAACAGAGAGCTTCAGTTTCACATCTAGCAGGTTAAACCTCACCCAGACATATTCTGAATTTCAGTGGATATTTAAAAATGTCTTTTTCAAAGGCAAAGGTAAAAATCTAACAACTGATCATCTATGTCAAAATAAAAAGAACATGGTAACAACCTTATCCCATGACTCCCCCCCCACTAGACACAATATGTCTGGTCTGGTAAAGCCCTTTCACTGGTTAACAGGAAATAATATTACATGAAGGGCCAAACTGGGATGCCTGGGTGGCTCAGTCGGTTATGTGTCTGACTCTTGATTTCAGCTCAGGTCATGATGTTGCAGTATGTGAGACTGAGGCTCACGTAGGGGTCTGCAACAACAGTGCAGAGCCTGCTTGGGATTCTCTCTCTCCCTCTCTCTCTGCCCCTCCTCCTCAAGCATGTGCATGTGCTCACTCTCTCTCAAAATAAACTTAAAAAAAAAAAGGGCCAAGTTAAAAGCCAAGATTCAGTATATCTTGTTAATAAATAAAAAAAGAAAACAAACTATTGGGGAGATATATCCATGTTCTTTTAATAGAAAAATCAGATAAGCTAAGGTTTTCTCTAACTCTGACTTCAATAACCATATCAAATCATTCAATCATCTTCTTTACCCAATTCCTTTTGTTGCTGTCATCTTATGATCTCTAGGACCGATTCTCGACATTTTTCTTCTGTTTCATGCTTTATAATTTTCTCAAATATTTAAATTATTATATTTAATAAAAATCATTTGGAGACCAGAGATCTTAAACAAAAACTCGAAATTAAAACTGTTCTATATCTGTACTTGATCTATTTTATTTCTAAGTTCATCTTTTTTTTTGTAAAGTATATATTACTATATCCTCTTTTGATAGCACTTCATATTTCAAAGTTTCTGCTACAAAAAGCATTTTATATAAAATACCATATTTCATCACCTAAAAATAACATCAAATATGGCCAAAAATAAAGTTACATAGCATTCACCAACTCTAACCTTAGATTTCTCAATTTATGATCAATGTCACGACAGACAAATCCCATGCACTGCAGACTGTACTTATCCAAAGGGCACATAGAAGACTGTACTCAGAAAAGTTCTATTACAGATCTAATAAGATATCAGACCCTGGACAAGTTATTAAACCTCCATGGACTTCAGTATGAGATGAAAAATAATTTAACTCTTGGGGCGCCCGGGTGGCTCAGTTGGTTTAGCATCTGACTTCGGCTCAGGTCATGATCTCACAGTTCATGGGTTCGATCCCCACGTCAGGCTCTGTGCTGACAACTCAGAGCCTGGAGCCTGCTTCAGATTCTGTGTCTCCCTCTCTCTGTGCCTCTCCCCCACTCACACTTTGTCTCTCTCTCAAAAATAAATAAACATTAAAAAAAAATGTTTTAAGGAAATAATTTAACCCCCTACTTTATAAATAAGAAAAGTGAGACTCAGAAAAGCTAAGGGATCTCTCAAGAAATGTAACCTGTCAGTAGCCATTAAAACTTGAGGTAGAATCCTCCAATAAGAACAAGTGACAGACTTTTTGGAAAAAGTAAGCTGGAACCTTCCTTCACACTAATACTTATATAGATCCTAAATGGGTTAAATGCTCAATTATTAGAAACAAAATGTTAAACGTAGTAGGAAAAAATGTGGATGACTGTTTCCTCAATGAAGAGACCGTTCTAAGATCAAAACCAAAACTAAAAAGAAAACTTTTAATAGATTTGGCTACATAAACACTTAAATAGTCCTTCTGACAAATAACACTAAACCCAGTTAATGAAAGTGACACTCAGGGGGTTAAAGAATGAAAGGAGAATTATTTGTAGAATAGATAGGGTGGCTGTAAGATGGAAACATAGATATTATTTGATCATTAATTATATGAATACCTACTAGTCATTTATTATATATTCTCCTGTGTGTCCAGACTTAATGATGACCCTGTATATCAAACAAACAGCTAATCAGTAAGAGAAAGGCAAACATCCCAACAGAAAATGGTTAGACTACACGAAGAAGTAATTCATAAAATGCCTACAAATGGCCAATAAACATTTCAAAAGATATATTCAATCTTTCCAGGATCAAAGAATAAAGAAAAGAATATTAAAATAAAAAAAAGTTTAACTTATCATAAGCGAGGACTTTAAAAAATTATTAAAGGTATAAAAACAGACTAATCTTGAAAGAGTAAATTGGTATACCTTGATAGAAGGCAGTTTGACAAAATGCATCATAAAGGTTGTATTATCAATCACCCAAGTGCCCCTCCTAAGAAGAGAGCCAAAGAAAATTTAAGTGGCCAAGAATACTAATACTCATATATTCACATTAGAAAAAATCTAAATATTCACTAATCCATTATTAAATAAATTACAGAACTATATACTGGCATACTATGTAGATTAAATATGGATGTATTATTAACATAAAAATATTTATAAAATTAGATGAGTAAAAAAAAAAAAAAAACAGGTCACAGAACAGAACAAATAACTATCTCTTTTTTACATGTAACAGGGAAAATAATTATTTTTTCTACAGTTGGCACCAGTCCAGAAATAGGCAGGACATGAGGAGAAAACATGGCCAGAAAAAAATTCCAGGAGACAGACATATTCAAGGAACGTCCATTTTTACTTTTGTTAAAATAAAATATCAAAAATACCTGCATTCCCATGTTCACTGCAGCATTATTTACAGCAGTCAAGACAGGGAAACAACCTAAATGGCCATCAATGGATGAAGGGATAAAAAAAGATGTGGAAAAAGTATACAATGGAATATTATTTGGCCATAAAACAAAAATGAAATCTTTCCATTTGCAACCACAATGATGGGTCATGAGGGCATTATGTAAGTGAAATAAGTCAAAGACAAATACTGCATGGTCTCACTTCAATGTGTAATATATGTTAAAAAAAAAAAAAAAGCAAGTTGTCTCATTCCCATTTTTATCTTTTCATCTTTTTAAAAGTGTATTTAATGTTTTTCTTATGTATATGTACACATAAATTTGTTTAAGTGCATAGAGTTTATGCCTTTACTCACTTAATCCATTTATTTATAAACACACAGTGCCTCGCATATGTGGAATCTAAAATTTTACTATTAAAGAAATCTTTGCAAAAGACTCTACCATAATAAATGACAAAAAACATTTCCCTATAAATGTATTACAATCTCATATATTTTAATAAAATTGTTAAGAATTAAAATATTTAGAATATTGTTTTCATTTGCAAATATATGTAGTTAATAGTAAATAACACAAAACCATTAAAAAAGAAAAAAAGAAAAAAAGAAAAAAGACAATTCAACCATGCCTGCATGTTCAATTCTTAGGAAGATGCGAGAATTTAAAGGGCACTTGATCCCATGGAACTTCGAGTCTTGTTATGGAAACAAGAAAATAGAACAGAGCTCAATACAATGTATTACTGAGAACCACAATAAATGGAACTGACAGTAGGCACACAGAATCCACAAAGAGAAAACTCCCTGTGAATGAGAATAATCAAGCCAGGTTCATGAAAGTGTAAAACTTCATTCTCAGAATACAGTAGAACGTCAGCAAGTTGGAGAGAGGAAGAGAAGGCATTCCTCAAATGAGAGGAAAAAGAGAGTTGTAGCAAGGGAAAAATTTCAAGTGACCCCAGGGTAGTGAGATAAGCCTACCTAGAGGTGAGGGTTCCAGTTGAGAGAGTAATACTACGAGCCAGCATTTGTGGAGGGTTCACTGTGTATCAGGCACTGGGTGAGGACTTTAAATGCATTAGTAGCTCACTGAAGTACATAACCCATCAGCAAGGCAGGTATCAACAAGATAGGAAGGCATGGAAAGAGCAGCCTAGAGAGGTCAAGCGACAAACCTAAAGCTGCCCAACTGGTCAAAAAGAGAGGCAAGCCCAAAGCTCCCCAGCTGGTCAGCAATACCACGGGATTCATTCCCAGGTAGATCCTGAGTCCACAGTCTGAACAACTACATTCCTCTATTACTAGAAAAGGGTAAAATCAGACTGCTAAGGGTTGTATCCTATAGCAACAATATGGCCAATGAACATAAACAGACAATTCAAGATGAAAGTCCTACTAAAAATAACCTAACTACAGTAGGTAAAAAGGATTAGCAGAGGAGACTCATGAAAAAAATATCTCCATTATATGAATAGAATGAATTTCTCCAACTCAGGGTAGATTCATGGAAAATTCCACAAATCCATCCATCTGTATACCAATTTGAGAACATCTAACAGAGTAGGTAATATGGTAGTTCATGAGCCTTCTAAAAAACCCATCATCCTTATAATCACAGATGATATGTAAATGAAATAGCCATAATCCAAAAGGGAAGAATAACTTCTGAGTTAATTTTAAATCACTTTCTTCAAACTATTCACTTACCAATTCCTTATTAAGAATTAAATTTCACTGTAATATCTGAGAGTTGTAAAGGGCAATTATATGATTACAGTTTTGACATACATTTAAAATATCTACTTTTTAATAGAATGCATATTGCTTAGCTCCCTATTTTAATTTCAAAAAGGAGTACTTCTCTTTGGATTTAATAGAAACCATACTGCAGTGATGAAAAGAATGGTATAGTTGATTTATATGATGCACATACATAAAAATAGATGAAAAGAAATATCTTTGATGCTAAGAATGAAATTATTTTCCCTGGGATCTCCTGTACTTTTAAGTGGTATGCATACCAATGAAAAACTCTCCACAATTTCCATCCACCACATTGACATGTGTAGATAGTAGATGCGCATGGAAGTATCTGAGATAATATAAATGCTCTTCTTAAGTATTTTGCCTATACCTTTATTCAGTTTTTTCATTTGTTCAAATAGGAAATGAATGTAAATTTCTAAGTGTACTTTTTTTATATAATATAGAATGCTATACACTTTACCATGAAGAGTAGAACACTCCTTCCATTTAATAAAATAATGAACTGAATCACTCATTACTTTTCCAACAATTACTTCCCTGATATCTATGTTTAAGATAAGAAATGGCGGGGCTCCTGGGTGGCTCAGTTGGTTAAGCATCTGTATTCTTGATTTCGGCTCAGGTCATGATCTCACAGTTCATGAGTTCAAGCCCTGTGTTGGGCTCTGTGCTAACAGCACAGAGCCTGCTTGGGATTTTGTCTCTCTCTCTCTCTGCCCCTCCCTTGCTCTCTCTCCCTCTCCTCTCTCTAAAATATAAACATTAAAAAAAAAAAGATAAGAAATGGCAATATCATTTGAAACTGAAGATTTGAAATATGCAGCTAGCATCAAAACATTCACGCAGAGAAGGGGTGCCTGGGTGGCTCAGTCAGTTGAGCGCCCGACTTCGGCTCAGGTCACGATCTCGCGGTCCGTGAGTTCGAGCCCCGTGTCAGGCTCTGGGCTGACGGCTCGGAGCCTGGAGCCTGCTTCAGATTCTGTGTCTCCCTCTCTCTCTGACCCTCCCCCGTTCATGCTCTGTCTCTCTCTGTCTCAAAAATAAATAAACGTTAAAAAAAAAAAAAAACATTCATGCAGAGAAAAAGAAAAACAGGTAAGCTACTTGAAAAGTGGCCACTATGCAGAGAAGTATGTTTTATTCACCTTTCTGCTACTGATAGCAACATTTTTTTTCCTTCCACAACTTGGTATATCCCTTTCCTTAGAAAGTTATTAATATTGTCAAAATTAGATCTGGTATACCCAGGAAAGAGGAAGAAATATTGATGGATCACTAGGGCCTAAGACACATCAAACGCCTTGAGATTGGGTGAGAAGCACATTTTAATGACATTCAAGAACAAGATGTTATCTTGTGGATTCATATATCAAGGCTCCTTTAATTGAGGCAAAATGTCAACCTGACCAGAACAAGTTCAAGAAAGATTTGAATTGAAAGATGAATAAAAATACTGACTGAGCCATGAAGCTTTTTTTTTTCCCTCTAAGAGAAAAGAAACATTAAGTCAATAAAGAGAAATGAAAACCAAATGTACAGGTGGGCAGAGATAAGCATATTAATTTCCAATTTTATTTTAAACTCCTTCAGATCAAGCACAGTGCTAAAGGGTCTACAGCAGAATAATCTATGAATATATATGTAAAAGACTGCTCCACATAATGGTCTTGATAGCTATAAGCAGCTCTAAATTAAAAAAAAAAAAAAGTTAAGTCTTCAAGTGTCAGTATTTAACTTCACATCAGCTAAAGACTATATCAACAGAACCCACTAATTTGAAAATAATACCAAAGCTGACTTCTTCCTTTTGTTTCCTACAAAATCCTCTAGCTAAGATACCGTATTTGTAAAAATCATGTGAAGTTTTGGATCCCAACCTCTGTAAAATGAAAGTAAGATTAAAAATCTTTCTTTCCTACAGCCAATTGAATAAATAGGCCAAAACTAGCAACAGGCTTCAATGTATGCAAAACGAATGCAAAACAGTGGCTCCCCTAAATAGATACTTTCTTCTTAGACTGGGGAAATGGTTTAGACACTAGAGCAAATAATGCAAGATAGATATGACTCAAAGAAAAGGTCTATCACCAATTTTAGCAACACAAGCAAAAAAACAATTAACAACAAATCCCTATATATTTATGTAGAAACAGATGCTATTTATAAATATATTTTAGGAAACCAGAGCAGAAACACTATTCTTTTTATTCAAATAAGAAATCTACATTTTTATTTCTTTTAACAGATTTGCTCCTAAGAAAAATAACATTTCAAAAACACAGTTTGGCTCATACACACACAAAAGCAACTAAAACGAGGAAGAATGCTGTTCCTCCAAAGGTCAGAGGGCGAAGTAGGATGAAAGTAATAATTTGATTATTCACCAGAACCAATTATCCTTATCTGTGAGGACTGATAAAGACAGTCACCTCACATTACACCTTATGTAGGCTAGCTAGGGGAAAAGCATGTATAATTATCTAAAATTTTATAACAAAGAATAAGAGCAAAAAGTACTCACTGTATCTCACAATAAAAACACAGTTCCAAAAATTATCTTAAATTTCACATTCAAAGTCGGAAATATTTACTAAAAAGCATCAAAGACAGATTTTAGATACAATTAGTGTAATGTAGATGAGTAAATATTAAAACATTTTCTAAGTCTGTTTTTTAAACTATCAATATGGATACATAATCAGTATTATTTTTCATTAACACCTACACATGCTAATGAAATTTTAAACTGGTATTTTATTGACGCCACCTAAGTTAATATAACCATCTCAACTTCATCACTTAAATAATTAAAGGTGACACTCCTACCATCCTCACTTCCAACTATCCTATGGTAAGGAGACTTCTAAGATGGTCCTTAGGATTCCCACCCCATGGTGTACACATCCCACATAATCTTTTCCCCCTGGGTGTGGTGGAACTGTAAATATATTGGGATCTCACTCTCAAGATTATGCTACCTTGTATGGAAAAAGGATTTTGCAACTGTAATTGAGGTCCCTTAAGGCCAGCTTTGAGTTAAGGAAAAGGGAGAACCTATGGAGTGGGTGTGACATAATCAGATGAGCCCTTAATCAGGTCAGAAAGCAGCAGCTCTCCCATAAGGACTAGAGACTAGAAAAAACACGTTATGAACTGTGAGTACTTGAGGGTGACCTCTAGGAGCCAAAAGGAGAGCAGACAACAGCTAACAAGAAAACAGGGACCTTCGTCATATAATCACAAGGAATTCTGACCTCTGCCAACAACCTAAATGAGCTTGGAAGAGAATCCCAAACCTCACATGCAATCACCTCCCCAGCCAGCACCTTCAGTCCACGTTGGTAGAGGACCCAGCAAATCTGAAAGTGGTCCCCCGACCTAGAGAAGCATTGAGATAAAAAAAAAAAAAAAAAATGTGTGTGGTTTTAAGTCACTGAATTTGAGCTAATTTGTTGCACAGCAATAAAAGAAAACTAACCCTAATCAAAATTCTAATTTTCTCTTCACCACATCATCTCCAACAGATATTTAATAAGCCGGGATGTCTGTAGAAGTAGTAGAGACACAGATACGTGAAAATCTTGAAAAGACCTATCCAGGGGAAAAGCTGATGAGTTTAGCAACAGATGTGTCGACCATGAAATGACTGCAGAACACCTGTCCATGGAGAGGTAGGCAAGAGAAAGTAGAGTTGTGGGGAGAAAACTCATCAAAGAGGTCAGGTTTAGGAAATATCTACAGAAACAGAGCTGAGCTCTGATGTACGTGGGAGAATAAAAAGGGCATTGACTCAGGCTGGGATACACCCACACTCAGAGAAAGAAGTTATATTAAGGAAGTAGAAAGGAAGGAGGAGTTGGTATTAGGAAAAGAGTTTTGAGGATGAGAGAATCAACCTTTTCGAGTACTTCCAGAGCAACCAAGGACCAAAAAGGTCACTAAATCAGAAGAACTAAAATATGTAAGTGGTAATGTGGGTGAAAGAAAATTCAGTAAAGTAACACTGGCAAAAACCAGATAGTGAGGAAATGAAAAGTAGTTCATTCTTTTTTCTTTTTTTAGACAGGCAATAAATACTGGATGATAACCACTATTGACCATTCCAAAAATGAAAATACACATAAACACAAAGAATAAAAAAAAAGAAAACAAAACAAAAAACACCTTTTGAGTATAATCCTATTATCTATTCCAGTCCTTAAATTCTTCAATATTTGGAAACAAAATCAGGTTCAGATTATAGCTTTCCTGTGGGAAATCATTTGTCTTCTCATTTAGAATTCCTTCTCATTAACTTGATTATAGCCACCATCCTTTGCAGATCCAGAGTCCTGGGATAAAAATTTGGAACTGTCCAGTTGGATTAAGAAATGTACACACACAATTACTAGATAGAAAACCAAAGATGGATCTTTCTGTTTATGTGATTTTTTTGGAGCTTGCTTATAAATGGAAGTTCCAGTCTAAGTTTTCATGCAGGGATTTTACAGTTATGTCAATGAGTATGTCTGACAACCATAAGCCAACATTTTCTGAAATTTGTACTGTATGTTAAAATTTTTGACAGAATGAAGTAATTTTTTGTCATTTTTTTAATCCTAAGTCAAAATGAGCCAATTGTTCATGGAACTTGTCCCCTCTGGCCTATATTCTGTCCCACAGAATGTGACAGAATATACTTATCTCTCCATGAGACATGGGGAATGCTAAGTCATACTGGCCAGCAACTGAGCTAGGTCCCTGGGACACACACACAAATAAAAACAAGGCATTATCTGATTTCTCAAGACATAAAATAAAGTGGCTCACAACTCCAGAACATTTCCATGCCAGCTGAGATACATCACAATGCCCAATGGCCACAGGGTGAAAAAAAAAAAGCTGCTAATGAGGTACAATGTTCAGAATAAATTCATTACCTTTGGTTTTCCAAGCTGTCCAACAGTCATTTAAAATGTTCTCAGAACAATGACACAAAGTTTCCCACTGAAAGTCTTAAAGAGATGATATATATGATTATACCTTCCATACAAAATTAAAGAGAGCTAGTTTTATGAAAATTTTCCAGGAGAGAGGATGTACATGGAAGGGATGGGGAGCAGGGTAATCACCAAAAGCTTCTTGTAAAGGGAAAGATGGTGAGGAACTATCAAACCATTATTCTTCACTTACCATGACTGGGTTTAAAGGTCAACACCTACAGGCATGAAATAAGCTCTTAACAATAGGCAAAAAAAGAAATCAAACTAGACCTACCGGAAATTAGGCAGCAGACAGACTTAATGGAAACTAGAAAGCAGGTTGAAAAGAAAATCAATACATGTCCCTTAACCTTTCTCTCTCCTTTTTCTTTCTTTCAAATATGAATCTATGCTTCAGGTTTTCATTTTTCGCCCACATAATAAACACAGTAAAGAAAGGTAATTTGGCAGAAAACATGTGATGAAGCCAATAAAAAAAAAAATAGTACTCTAACACTGCAGCTATATATTTCCAAATTTTGAAAATATCTCGTTTACTATAATATTATTAAAAAAAAATGCTTCTACTCTTTAATCCATTAAATCCATTACTTATTTTTTAAGAAAATGATGTCAAAAAAGAAACATTCTAATATGCAAATATATATGCTCATAATAGTGTCATTTATAAAGTTCAAGACCAGAAATAACATGAATGTGAGTAAAATGTTAATTCTTTCGTAAATTATGGAACATCACTCAGATTTTATGTAGCCAAACTGGATGTGCAACACATGGAGATGTTTGTGATAAATGTTCAATGAAATGGGTAGAAAACAAACTGTCACTAAGTATGATGACAATGAGAAGAAATACATGCAACCCCAATGGGAAAGGACAGGAAAGAAACGAAGTGGGAAAAACCAGTTGTTTTCTTTGGATGGTAAGATTTTGTAGGAGGATTTTCTTTTCTTTTTATTTCTTTTATTGTTGCCATAAATTGTGGACATCTTTTATAAAATAATCCTTCAAAAATGGGTAACTAAATCAAGAGAATTTTTCATGTTGTCCTAATTTACTTCTTATCCTTTAGGTGGAAAGAAGAGATGAGGAAGAACAGTTACTAAAATCAAAAGAAACTAAGGATGGGCTCAATTTATCCAGGGATTCATACATCAAAGGAGAGGAAACAGATATGGTATTGTCTATTCTCATGAACTGCTAAAGTCATGGTAAGGAAACTTTCTCATAGCTTTAGCCTGTGGTGGCTGTTTACACGGCTGATTGTACTGCTATGTACTGTTAATGTATCACAAGTATAATAAATTACAATAATGTGGTGATAAAATGAATTGCTACATTGAAACTGAGAATGTGAAAAATGCTTTATCTTTATTCCTTCTAGCATCTGTACCCAGCCCCAATTAGAACACTGCAGAAAAGAAAGGTATTATTAATTTTTCCCATTAAAAGAGTTAAAGAAAGAAAACATTTACCCTAGAGGATTTCTGAACTTTGGGAGGGGCAATAAACCTTGCATCAATTATAACTCTTGAGTCTTCCCATTCTTTCGTGAAGGTTTTTAGCAAATTTCCAAAAGAAAAAAAAGAGCATTATATGGAGAAAAGAGCAGTGAAGGCCTTTTGTATTCAAAATACCCATGCAAAAATTATTTCCAAATGTGTCATAAACATAAAACATAATGTGCTACTTATTTTTCATTTGCATTCATATTTAATTTTACCAGCTAGTCAGCAACTTAAAAGCCTTCTGCAAAAATAAAGATTATATGGCAATTATACTTAAGTATTATCTACTTGACATTCTTCTATGGAAAGACCAAGACCATGTGGAGATAAAACAGATCCATATTTTTCCAGACTTTGTGCCTTTATACCTAAAATAGAACAAGCAATTTAATTCTTAGCTTATTGAGTACAGAGGATGGTATTCTGGTTACTAATTCAACCCCAGAATTTTCTGACACATGTATACACTAACTCATTGTGTTAGGCCAGCCCAGCAACCCTGCCCCCTTACTCAGGTAAGAATATGCCTCTCCTTCCTTTGAGAAATGGCTGCACCATTGAACCAACTGGCAATCATGGGGTAAGCAGGAGGCATTATCCCATGGTCCAACAATTAGACATGCGAACCAAGCAAAGCAAAAGAAGCTCTTTCCCTGGATTTTTATATATTTTTAAGTAAAAAAAAAAAAAAAAAAAAAAGAGAGATGTTTTCTATTTATTTGCTGGCTGGAATGTTATAAGTCTGGATCTTTCCATAACTACAGTGTCTTCTCAGCAGGAAGAAAAACTGAATTAAAAGAGAATGAGGCCAACACAGAAAAAGAGCCAAGAAATAAAACTGAAGAGGCCTAATACAACTGTGATCCTGGATCTAGCCATACCTGAAGCCAGTCCACCTCCATTGTTCCCACTATAACTCATATAAATAAAAATAAATAAATTCCCTGTTTTGTAGCCAGAGTCATAAACAAAAGAAAAGTGAAATGAGTAGAAGTAAAAGACTGATTCATCTAATCTAGCCTAACAATGCTTTAACACAATGTAACAAGAATTATATTGATCCACTGATTGTTTAAGGAGTTTGTATGTACCTCATAAAAGAAACAAATTCCCTTAAACACTGTTAGAAAATCATATCTTGAGCTCACTCAGTTATTTTTCAGTATTAAATTAAAATTGTTTTCTTAGAAAAATATTTGGCTAGAGGACAGAATACATAAAGCAGGAATCCAAATATGACAAACCTTGAAATCATTCACATAAAAGAACAATAATTTAATGATAAAAATCTTAAATATGAGTGTACTTAATTTGTCAAGTCTACTTACAGCTATGATGAAAATCAATAACAATTTTTACACAACAGAACATACTATAAAACATACTATAACATTTCTGGATAATTTTATGTGGAAAGAAAAACAGTATACAACTTTTTCATTGATCCAAATCCTCCTTCCTATCACCTAACCAAAAGATTTTTCTCTTGTTTAAATCCAAACAAAATCTTCTCAATGAACATAAATCATCCTATTAGCTGGCCACAGCAAGAACTGTGGACCAGGATCACCCTGTTTTATATTTCAAGAATCCTGTAGCACGCACGAATTCATCGCACTGGAGAATTTTCGCTTGCAAGTTACTGAGAGCATTGAATTTCAATGTCATGAAATGTCTGGTATTATTCACTTTGTCCAGGCTACTGAACCCTAAAAATGCAGAGGTCACATTAGAAACATGTAATGAAAGGAAGAAGAAATTCCAAATAAATCAAACTTCCTTTCAGACCAATGTTTGTAGTCTTACGACACAAAGACCTCTGTGAAAATTTGACGAAAGCCATGGCCCTGCTCTCCTAAAAAATTCACATGTTAAATGCAATTTCAGGGGTTCCTAAAAATCAGTGTCCATCCATGAACAGTAAGTAGGTTAGGAAACTGTGTTTTGGATCCACTGAAAAGTCTGTTTAAGAAAAAAAATGCTATAATCACTTGTCTCAAAAGAACCAATATATTTTTACATGTTTTATTTCTAAGCCAGATCACTAATAAAAAACACAAGGCAACAATATAAAAATTTAACCTATTTAGCATTTTTAAAGCCAAGATGGACTGTACAAAGCACCCAGAACAGGATGTGTCATATTATCTTACATGACCCTAAGCAAAAGTTTGGCACACATCAGGAGATCCTTCCCTGCAACAAGATTTGCACTACGAAAATTTGAAATTTGTAAAAATAATCCCTACCCCTCAGTTTACTTAGGGAATAACAAGGCTTAAGATCTCTGGAAAAGAAGCCCTGGTAAATGGTTGCTTTTGCACTGGGGACCTGGGGAACTGGGTGCTGGGGCAAGAGAGAGTCTTTTCCCCATATATCTTTTGTGCTAGATATCTTCTATTTGCTCCTGGGAATCCATGTGCCACCTTGCCCGTACCCCAGGAAGCTGACCTATATGGTTAACATCAAGGGTTTCCTGTCCTCTGGCTGAGATAGACAATGGAAAGCAGGACAGATCAGTGGGAGGGAGAAGAATGAGGACAGAGTATTTATTCCCTGGTTCTCTCATGAAAGGTCTCCTGGAGTTGGCTGTCTCTCTGCAGGAGGTTATGGCTTCTCTCAAGGACAACTCTACCTTAGTCCTAGTACCCACTCGCTTTAGTTCTAGTACCCATACCCTCCCTTCATCCCTAACTAGGCTAGTACTTCCAGCCTAGTTCTAGTTCTAGTACCTTAGTCCTAGTACCCCACTCCCTCCCCTCATCCCTAACCAGGCTAGTACTAACAGCCAGGTTACTGCATTAGCCTTTGGAGTCCCCCCTACCCCCCATGCTTTTGTAAATGGTTTCACTGTAAAGAAACTCTCCTGGAATAATCCTATTTTTAATGCCACCTATTCCCTTCAGAGCCCTTGACTGATTCACTCTTCTTCATATTTGAAATTATATATATATGAATATAAAATAAATTTTAAATTTTAAAAAATGTATGTTTTCTTATAGTAAATATATCTGCAGGACTTGGTGACTACCGGGGCCTCCTGCTTTAGGAGGCAGAGGGAAGGGTCAAAGATTTCATGAGAATTCACCGAATATCAGCAGTAAATTTCAGCAGTACTACTAAGGTAGGCTGAGATAGTGAGGAAGGAAATGAAATCAAGATCAATACAAATTTGAGGAAACAAACCCAGACAACAGTGTTGCCTCTACTCTCCCAGTGACAGGAAGTATGAATTACTAACTCATGCACTTTGCAGGCAAGACCACTCCTTTAATAAAGGGTAGAGTTGCACTGTGAGGGAAACTGCCCATGAGGAATATTGTTACATGTGGTTATGGCACCAGCCCCCCCTCCTTCTTGGCACAAGATGGGCAGAGCCATTGAAAACCCACTGTGTCAGGTTTAGGCAGGCATTACTAACCTTCAATTGAAAGAGGCTATGGTTCTGACATGAATGAGGCTCCAGCAGAAAAGATACTAAGAACTTTGTCTTTTCATTGTCAAGCTCTTTCACACTGGTAGTTAGAGAGAACACCTTGGGTAATACTTAATGCCTGCTCATTAACACCACACCAGTACTCATGAGAATGTGGTAAGTCACAGGTGTAACGGCAGAGCCTTTTCTCAGTATCATTAGTATTCCCCAGAAAAAAACTGCTATCCACGTAAAGAGATAGCTTTCACTATTCTTTGTGAACTCTCATAAAGTTTCAGGAAGTTAACATTTACTTCACTTTCATCAGTATTATAAAAAATGATAACACTAGTTTTTCATGGTTTAATCTTTTAAAGAATGAAATATATTTAAAACTAAGTTTGTTCCCTTAAAAATTTCAAAATCAGTATGTTAAACTTTAAAAAGAATGAGTGTCACTAGGGAAAACTGTATTGAGGATTCTCAAAAAAATTAAAAATAGAAATATTGTATGACCCAGTAACTCCACTTCTGAATATTTAACAAAAAAACCCACAAAAACACTAATTTGAAAAAATATATGCACCCCTGTGTTTACTACAACAGTACTTACAATAGGCAAGATATGGAAGCAATCTAAGTGTCCAGCAACAGATAAATGGATAAAGAAGATGGGGTGTGTGCTTTGGTGTATGTAATGGAGTATTACCCAGCCATAAAGAAGCATGAAACCTTGCCATTTACAACATGGATGGACCTAGAGAGTATTATGCTAAGTGAATAAGTCACAGAAAAGACAAATATCGTATTATTTCACTTATATGTGGAAATTAAAAAACAAAACAAATGAACAAACAAAATAGAAACAGAACACAATGGGATTCCTGCAGGTACAACTCTTAAAGTGTGAGAACCACCCTAAGACCATGGCCCACAGGTGTCCCTCACTGTCATGCTAGTCCATGTTTCACTCCAACAATTCATAATCAGAGTTACCATTCCAGTGTTCCCACACCAGCAAGTAGGAACTTACTGCTTCAGATAAGCTGATCTCAGCTATTTTTCTCTATATCCTCCTATCTCCCTAGATCTGGGGCTGGCAGCTTACCCTAGGAACCTCTGTTCTCTGACGGGTCCAAGAAAAATCATTGATGTTCAATTTGTTCAGCTTTTTTCTCATTTTATGGATAGAAATGATGACTTCGAGCTCTTTATATGCTGGAGCTGAAACTAGAATTCTCTGTATTTTCAGTAGATTATATTTTTCCTGAAGCTTCTGAATGCTATATTGAGATGAATGATTTTCACTGATGTGACTCCATACATTCATATTCATACAGAAAGTAGTCTATACTATTTCCCATATTTGCGTTTAGACTTTGTTAGAATGTAAGCCTAATAAAGAGAGAGACTTGTCTATATTCTTTACCAAAAACCCATCAATAAATAATCATGAAAGGAATAAATGTTAATAAGTGTTAGCCATCTCTGGATATCACTTATATTTTGTTTATATTTTTCTTGAAATCAATGACTTTTCAATGTTTTAAATATCTACTGTACCCTTCCTTTAAGGAGTAATATCTGAAACCATAGGCTTGATATACTTATTGCACACTATTTATGATATATGTTGAAATAATTTCCCAAATATTAGAATAAAAATTGCCTAAAATCAAATGATATGAACATATGTGTCTAACTGGTGGCATAAGTACCCATGTTGGTAAGCAGGGCTCTAAGCTAATAAGTATGCAGAACAAACTGGTCCAGATGGGTGAAGTAGATAAAGTGGATAAAGAGGTACAAACTTCCAGTTATAAAATAAATAAGTCATGGGCATGAAAAGACTAGCACAGGTAATATACTCAATACTATAAAAACTTTGTATGGTAATATACTTACCATGGTGATCATTTCCAAATGTTATAATTGTTTAATTACTATGTTGTACACCTGAAACTAATATTGTATGTCAACTATACTTCAAGATAGATAGATAGACAGATAGACAGACAGACAGATAGGGCTAATAGTGTCCTGTCCCTACCTCAGTGCTAAATTGTCTGAGTTTTTTCCTCACCATATAAAAATGGAAAGCTATTGAAGTTAATCACTTCTATTTTAGCAGTTTACACATTTTTAAGAGTTCAGAAAAAAAAAAATTCCATTAGGTAAGACATATCATGCTATATAGTATGCCATGCTATATATTTTGATTTTATAACTAAGCTCAATCCTTTTTATGTCAAAAAAAAAGCTATAGGGCTCATATGTTATCTTGCAAAAGGAATGTGCATGGATACTACCTTTGTCCAAAGCTTTATGTAAACACTATTATATTCTATCATTTCTTGCAAAGTAATTATGCAGTTTGCTTTCTAAGATTACTATGTAAGAATCAGAGACAATTACTGCTATGGAGGCTTTTTTTCACTGCTAAGAAACCATTTAAATAACATTTGACCTCTAGGGGTTTTCATGTTCCAAGATTGTGTGCCTGTAACAGGAAAACAGGAAGTGAACATACCATGGGGAGTCTTAAAAAGTGAATTCAGATGGAAAATCTTTCGGAAAGAGTGGTTTCTTTCTTTACAATGTGCCTTACTGTCAATGCATTTTGCAAATAAGGAAGAAAAAAAAACAACGCTTTGTATTTCTACCCAAATCTCATTAATATCATTTTACTCTATTTGTTTTGGCTTTTCTTTTTTATATATGTACATACAGGTGTTTTTCTGCTCTAGTTAGTAAGATTATGCTAATTCGGTAGAATAGTCTGATGGAAAAAAAATCTAAATTACCTAATAGAATTTATTTAGAAAACAGAAGGTCCCATACAGAGGAGTTTATTAATTATACTGCTCTGTAATGTTTTTTGACAATGTTTTAAGGAAGAAAAACCATAAAAAAGAGACTATGGTGTTTAGAACAAACTGAAAAAACAGGTACAATAGTGGTCTGTGGGTGGTCCATCTGGATCTTTTATTTTCAGAGGACAAAAGGGAGGCAAAATTCTTTTTTGGCCACCTGGCAACAACACTGTTTGGATCATCTACATATATGCTAGCACACAAACAAACATAATACACTATGTTATTTCTCAAGTCCTTTCCAATAACATGGGATAGCAAATACTGACCCTGGACAACAGGTCATTATTAAAGGGCCCAGTCTGGACACCTGAAACAAGAGGACCTGAGAACAAAACGAGCTATTAGCTCACTGGAACCATCTCAAAATCTTTGGTGAGACAGGAGAAAACATAAGTATACAAGGCTTCTCCATGATATTCAGGATATATATGAAGGAGAAAAGTATGGGAATAATATGCAGAGCAAATACACTTTTTATGTTTTTGTGAAAAAATCTGAAGAAACAAGAATATGTATACGCCCACGCTTGCGTTTATAAAAACAAAAAATGAAAGGAAAAAGAAAAGGAAAAAAAGCAAAAAGTTAATAAAAATGATTACCTATATGAGGCAAGGAGGTGGAAACTGGGTGGAGGGAACAGACATATAAGTGCAACTACTCTGAGTATATACTTTATGTATTTTATATAGTTTTGAACATGTATATGCCTTACATATTTCACAAATTAAATAAAAAAGAAAACATGTTGGCTCTATTTGAAAACTAACTGAAACAACCCACAGATATATAAAACTGGTAATATAACTAAACAGAGAAAATAAATAAAGTTAATTTAGAGCATAGTACTTTGTACTTAACAGGAAATATTCTAAGACCCAAAGAAGATACAAAGATATAAAGAATATATATAAAGGTATCTTAAGCATCATTAAACAGTTATATGACTATCAGAAAGTAACCATGTCACTGTTTTTAGGAGCTACGAATGTTACCATAAGAGAAAATACATACATAACACCCTGTAATAAATCTATTGCTATTTCTAATTTAAAAATAACTCACAATTTTTAAATCTTTCCCCTAAAAGGGCCTCAAAACAAAGCCCCAATAGCAATGAACACATCTAGGACACAGATTTTAGTCTCTAGAGCCATTCCCCACTGTTGTAGGAGGAGTGAACTTGCTGTTTTGTCCTGTTTGTATTAATACCATTTAAGATGTAATCTTTGCTAGGTAGGACGCTAACCATCTGGCAACAAAAAAGGAAGACAGAAATACAATTAGGAAATGTTATATTCCCTGGCGAAAATCAAGAAGATTTAGGAAATGACTTTCAGACTCTAATTTGTATCAGGATCACTTCCAGGTTGTATAAAATGCAGATGCCTAGGCCACACACCCCAGCAAGAGACTTATTAGGGCTGGAATGGGACCCAGACTCCTCATTTTTAACTGTTATCCCAGCCAATTCTGATGACAGTGATCAGAGAACACACCTGGAAAAACAGTTTTAGGGAAAAGATATTTTCTAGTTATATCGTTCTTTCTACACTTACTACTTATGAGGACAAAGTAAGAAAGAGTGGAAAGTCATTGCCTCATAGCAAAGGAAAGTGTACAACTACTGAATTAATTTAAAATATATATATACATAACTTCAATCAAAATTAAAAACTCACAGGGATAATACAATGCCTCTAGCTCCACCACACAAATTTCACTAGTACAAAACGAAGCACAGATTTTTAACATTAGTAATAAAAAAATAATACATGAGAATACTAAAAATCATCATTTGCTGGGACATGGTGCTTGCAGAAAAATCCAAATGCCTGGCTTTAGAAGTCAAGCTTTTAATATTTCCTGGGCTTTGCTTGGCTTTGGTAGGAAGACATTTAATGTGCTCAGATGAAATGTGATGGTTGGAGGTCTGGTTCCATTTCCTCCTCCAGTTTCATCATGCGGCTGTTTTATTTGATCCAACTATATTCCTCTTACCACTTAGCTTCTCTGAACCTCTTTCCTGAAACCAAATGCTTGCAGTTATGCATGCCTGTGATGATTGATTCCACATGTACAAGAAGGATGTCAGGGATGGTGGAGACAGCATAGTTACATGGACAGAGCCAGAATCCACAGTTGCTTCACTCTGCTATGATATCGCTTAATATGGGTATTATTTTGGCATCTTATTACTCTCGTTCTACCTCTTTAAAAACAATACAATATTTATCTACTTCATCATTAATCAATGTTTCAGTACTTCCCAAAGTCTTAGAGTACTCAGACTCTAAGACTGAGTTATGGTTTGTTATGGTATAACAAAATACCATAAACTGGGTGGCTTCAACAACAGACATCTATTTTTCAGTTTTGGAGGCTGAGAAGTTCAAGATCAAGGTACCACAGACGGTGTCTGGTGAAAACAACTTTTCCTGCTTTGCAGATGGCCACTTTCTTGCTTCATACTCAAGTTGCAGAGAGAGAGTGCTCTGGTTTCTTCCTCCTCTTATGAGGGCACCAATCCCATCATGGGACCCCACCCTCATGACCTCATCTAAACCATACTACCTCCCAAAGGCCCAACCTCCTAATACTATCCCATAGGTGGTCAAGGCTTCAAAATATGAATTTGGGAAGACACAGTCTATAACATCAATACACAGAAAACATTAATTAGGGTTCAAATCAACTCAACACACTTTAACCCCTAACTCCTTCTGAGGCAGTTTTTAAAGTTCTTTTGATCTCCACAAGAATGATATATTCAGTACCCATAATCCATTGCTTTTTCTTTTTAATTAAACCCTTGGTACTTTATTTAGAATGAGAGGAAAAGAGTGTCACAGCATACGTTGAACAATTAGATAAGGTTTCTACCCTACTGCAATGATCACTGCATAAACCAGAACATACATAGAGCACTATATCAGAATCACCTGGGGAACTTCACAAATCTGCACAAATCTGCAGGACTTCCCCACCAGGTCTGCTGAATTAGAATCCCTGTGGGTGGGACTTGGACTGGGAATCATTTCTTCTAAAGTCTACCAAGTGATGCTGCTGCAGCCAGTCTGAAAATCGACATTTGGAGATCATTGGAATACTACCTATTCTCAGTGGAATAATGACTTGGGAAATGCTGCCTTTGTAAATTTCCTGCTGCTGGAAAGCTCTTGAACAACTTCTGGTTTTGAGGTGGCAAACTCTTAGAGAGCCCAGTGTTCCCAAAAGTGTGTAACTTTTTTTTTTAATGATTATTCACTTTTGAGAGAGAGGGAGAGAGAGAGAGAGAGAGCAAGCAAGTGGGGGAGGGGCAGAGAGAGAGAGGAACAGGTATCTGAAGCAGGCTCTGCACTGACAGCATGGAGCCCAATGCAGGACTCAAACTCACGAACCATGAGATAATGACCTGAGCTGAACTGACGCTCAAACAACGGAGCCACCCAGGCGCACCATCTTCTTGATAAAGCTCATGCCAGAGAGTGGTACAATGGAATATTCTAGTGAGAAACTGTATGATGGAGAGTTGGGAGAAAGGTGTGCCTTCCTGCAACAGAGGCAGCACCAGGGTCTCTTTCATTCCCACTCTTAGGCTATCCAGAGAGACAGAGTTTCCTCCTATCTTACTGAGGGCAGTGTGTTTCTGCTCAACTAGCTAATTTTTGACAGAACTCATAAAAAGAAGTAGTATAGTTGCATGTTACTCCTTAGCTTAGAGCAGTGCTTCCCAACATGGGTCCAGATGCCACTAGTTAGACCCAGGATGATTTTAGGAAAGTTTTATTCTAATATTTAGGAAATTATTTCAACATATATCATAAACAATATACAATAAGTATATCAGGCCTATGATTTCAGATATTACTCCTTAAAAGAAGGGTACAGTAGATATTTAACATTTAAAAGTAATTGATTTCAGGGGCGCCTGGGTGGTTCAGTCAGTTTAGCACCAACTTCGGCTCAGGTCATGATCTCACAGTTCATGGGTTCAAGCCCCATGTCAGGCTCTGGTGCTGACAGCTCAGAGCCTGGAGGCTGCTTCAGATTCTGTGTCCCCCTTTCTCTCTGCCCCACCCCTGACTGTGCTCTGTCTCTCTCTGTCTTTCAAAAATGAATAAAAAAAAATTTAATACTGCAAAAAATTAAACCTCAAATAACAATTGGGAAGTAATTAAATAATATTTTTAAATAATATAAATTAGTGGGGAGATTTTATCCTATGGGCTAGTATATAATATATGTCATATTATATACAGAGACATTTATATTATTATAATGCCAAAATTCAAATGTATTTCTTTATCTAGAAACAAGTACCTTTTCATTCTAGGTGTTTCCAGCATGTAATTGAAGCCAAGCTGTGCTCTAAAACAGCTCCACCATTTTACCCTGACCCTCAGTGTTCTCTTCTCCAAAATGGGGATAATAATTGTACCTAGTACATTAAATTGAGTCAATGGGTTTATGTACATGTTAGGCCTGACATATAGTAAAAGTTCAATAAATATTCCCTATTACTAGATTTATTATGTCTTTTTAGTTACTGGTGCTCAACTTCTTTCCTGACCCCTCCAAGGTTTATCCTGCTAAAATTGCTATTTTATAAACTGTTTCTCTAAATAAAATATAATAATTCCAAAAGTATATTTTCCCCCAGAAGAGCTGTTATATTTTTTGGCATAAGCATACAAACTATTTATATACAGGGTAAATATTCTATTTCAAGATAAAGTTTCTAAATTTTACATTCTATGGGGACAACACACAACACCCATCAAAATCAAATTATGTCACCTCATTTAAAGGTATGATACCATTTCTTTTTTATTTCAACAAGACAATGTCATGGTAACAATCTACCACTGAAAGTGCTTCTCACAAAAGTATCATCTGATAAATAATATATTTCTTTCAGGATACTATATATCTGATAAATGAAGAATGCTGTTTAATTTACATGTTATATTTCCATGAAGTTTACATTTCCTTAAATCCATGTATGATCATGGTATTACCATACAATCTCAAATAATTAAAAAATAATTATAACTCCATTAATGTAAACAAATTATAATACAGTTCAACTTTGTTAGGTCATATTTGATATAGAACAAAGGTTATTTCAGGGTTCACCACCCACCTTCCCTTTAAAGAAACACATTACCAGTTCCAGTCCAAGATGGTGAGTAGGAAGACCCTAAACTCACCACCTCCATGAACACACCAAATCTACACCTACTTATAGAGCAATTCCTCCTGAAGAAAAACTGAGGACTGACTGAACAGATTCTACACAGCAAAAGACAGAAAGATCGCACTGAAAATGGCAAGAGAGACAGACACAGCAACAAAGGGAACCCTACTCACAACACTGCAAACTGCAGCATTCTTCCACCTAGGGGCACAGAAAAAAAGGCACAGTTTAATAGAACAACTAGAATATAAGGGATCCAGCCCTAGAACCATGCCAAATAGCAGGGCTGCTGCTGGAACTCACTTACAGTGCAAGGGCTGAGGAGTACAACAATTTGTGTTTCGCTCCACCTTGACAGAATGGGTAGGTGGAGGGTCGGGGCACCCTAAACAGCCTACCATCTCAGCAACCATAGGCCCCTAACCCACACCAGTCCCAGACATCCAACCAAGGCAGCTCCAACAGAATGACACCAGGACAGCCATAGTCAGTGCTCACTGCAGCTCCAGCCGTCTCACCAAGGTGACAAAGGTGCAAAGAACACTGGAACACTCCAGGCTCACACCACTTCAGCTGTAGACAATTTGCCTGGGCACCCTCAGAGCAGAGCACTTTGGGATACCCCAGCCCACAATTACCTTGGCTCCAGCCTCCTCACCACGGCACCCCTGCAAGAAGCATCCTGGGACACCTTAGGTTGCACCCACTTTAGAGTGCCCTCTGTGCCAAGAGCCCTGGCACTGACCCAGCATGCATCTACTTCAGCTCTGGCCATCCCACCAGCGTGACCCCAGAACAAAATGCCCTGTGACTCTCGCTAGCCACAGCTCCAGCCACCTGAAGTCACCAGGCACAAACCATCTTCATAGGGGATGACCATACACAAGATCATTCCTTTAAATTTAGGAGAAGTTAGCTGTTCCACCTAATTCACAGAAACAGAGAAAGTCAAGCAAAATGAGCAGACAGAAGAAAATGCTCCAAATGAAAAGAACAAAACAAAACCTTACAAAAACAACTAAATGAAATGGAGATAAGCAATCTACCTGATCAAGAGTTCAAGGTAATGGTTATAAAGATGCCTATCAGATTGGAGAGAAGAGTGGAACAAGTTAGTGAGAACCTCAACAGAGAGAAAATACAAAAAAGAACCAATCAGAGATGAAGAATACAATAACTGAAACAAAAAATACATTAGAGGGGATCAACAGTATATCAAAGGACGCAGAAGAACAGATCAGTGACCTGGAAGACAGCGTAATGCAAGGCACCCAAACTGAATAGCAAAAATAAAAAAGTATATTAAAAAAAAATTTTTTTAATGAGGATAGGTTAAGGCATACCCTGGACAACAATAAGAACACTCACATTACAGGGGTCCCAGAAGCGGAGAAGAGAAAGGAACAGAAAACTTATTTGAAGAAATAATAGCTGAAAACTTCCTTAACCTGGGGAAGGAAACAGATGCCCAGGTTCAGGAAGCACAGAGAGTCCCAAACAAGATGAACCAACCAGAGGAGGTCCTCACCACAACACATTATAATTAAAATGCTAACAGTTAAAGATAAAAATACTGATTCCTCACCTAGAATTATGAAATTAGAAGTTCTGAGAGCAGGCATGAAAATCTGCATTAAATAGCAAGCTCTCAAAAAAAAAGTAATGTTGAATGAGAAAAATGATTTGGAGAACATAAGCATGATACACTTACATAAATTAAAAACTCAACAAACACTAAATGTATGTATCTATACACATATTTAAACATGGTAAAGGCAAAAATAAAAATAGATTTGAATGATTCCCATAAAATTCATAATAGAAGTTGTCTCTGTGGAGAGAGGAAGCAGGGGAAAAAGCAGAATTAGACTTTATCTGTAATGTTTAATTTCTTATGTTATGAAAAATAGGAAACAAAAATGGAAAATGTTAATATATGTTAATTTTTGGTGATAGTTATACAAATGCTTGTTACATAATCACACTTTTTACATAAGAAATTTGAAATTTTTTTTAAAAAGGAAACATACTATCCAAATATTAATGTTCTCCACCAGGTTGACTTAAGAAGAACAGAAATGCTAAGCCTTTAATTTTAATGTTCAATACCAAGTTGTCTTAGTCAAAGGGCTTAAATCAAAACTCAGATTAATTTAAACATTTCTTTTTTACCATTTTAGTATAAACATTAAAAATGTTGTTTCTGAAAGTTTCTTGGCCCTCAGATCCCCTTATTTCCTAACTGCTCGCCCTCCTGAACTGCTATTTTCCAAATTATATAGGTTAGAGCCCTAAATGATTTTTAGAACTAATTTAGTCCCATTTTATCCAAATGTTAATAAAGAATTATGTGAATTAACTCAATACCTTACAATATACTTTTTCTTAAGTGTCACCTTTTTTTAAATGTTTTTTATTTTTGAGAGAGAGAGAAAAGAGAGAGAGAGGAGTAGGGAAGTGCAGAGACAGGGAGACAGAGAATTCCAAGCAGGTTCTGTGCTGTCAACACAGAGCCCAATGTGGGGCTCGAATTCACAAACTGGGAGATCATGACCTGAGCTGAAATCAAGTGTCAGACACTTAACGCCTTAACTGACTGATCCACCTGGGTTCCCCTGATACACTTTTAAAGGCACGTACTTAACTATCATAGAGAAGATACTTTCTGACACTTAGTGAATTTTGTTCCTGAATTTATCTTCAAAATGGGGATAAGCTACTGGTCTACATGAGGAATGGCACACTCCATGTGGTGGGTTTCATCAGTTATATGATTTCCATGCCTATGTCCACACCAAGTCTTAGTCTCACCCACTGCAGTGGACAATTATGGTTTTGTCTTTCCAAAATGATACCCTACGTCTTCAGGGAACCTACTCATCTCTTCCACAATCACATGCCAATCACAGTGCCCCACACATGCTAGACCCATGGGGAGGCACAAAAAAGTCACTGGTTCTAGAAGTTCTTTTGCCTCTTGGGCTAAAGAACCCACAATACCTGCAATCATTTTTCAGAAAAAGGCTATTTTCAGGAATAGAGAATGAAACTGGCAGAGAAAAGCAGAGATGGGAACAGAAAGAAACTGATGAACAGACATGAAGCTGTTCAAATCCCTACATCCAAGTGATCCTCAGGCTAGCTCCAACCTGCTCACCTTTCAATAGTTTGTTAGCTGAACCAGCAAATTTTTTCTAACAAATCCATGACCAATTCAAAGTGGGTGTCTGTCACCTGGTCACTTGCAATGAAAAGAGTCTTAAACCAAATTCATAAACGTACACTTCAGACAAGAACTCTGTTGTAATTTCACTTGTGACAAATTTGAAATTAGGTCAGTTTCTGGCACCCTCTAGCCAGTGTCCTTTGATGTGTCTTTTCATGGTTCCCCTGAGTGATTTGTTCCAAGTGAGGTACAGCCAAAGGCAGGTGTACCCTGAACCTAAGGATCCCTTCCAAGCACTACGAGAGACCCTCACCATATGTCCATATGCTCTTACGTTTTCTGTATTTGAAAAAGATATTTAATCACAGTGGGCTGGAATAGCTGTGGGCATTTTGGCATCTAGACAAAGGGAAAGTAAGTTGGAGAAATACTTATGTGGTTTGTGTCCCTTTTGTGTATAGTTAAGTTACTACTAGGCTTAGTGGCATAGGAATGGCACCCAGGTATGTTCCTACAGCCCACTGCACCTACTTAACCACTAACAGGACAAGAAGGTGCATGGCCAAAGTCCTATCCGCACAGGGATGCACCCTTTGATGCCTGACAATGAAGCATACAGGTATTGGAGATGAAAGGTTTGAAAGAAAAGCTAATATGTGGGAAATTTTTCCAGCCACCAGATGTCTGAATTATAAGCAGAAGATTCCATTATCACTGATGCCTAGTCAAAATTCAAAGTGCTCTCCTGTCAGAAATAAATTCAATATAAATGCACTATACCTTCACCAACATAATGTGAAGTGAAAAATTATGATGCCTGATTTGGATAAGTATAAAGAGCACCTTCTTTTGTCATTTTTAAATTTATCAAACAACTAAAAGAAAATTCAGATAAAAAAATAAATCTGAAACAAAACTGACAAAGAACAGTCATGTAACCGATTTAAATTGATTTGACATTGAGAAACAAATGTTAGAATTTTTTTTCAGATTATACCAAAAGCAGAAATCCATCAAAAAGAAATAAAAATAATGAATAGGCCCTTGGGTTGCTTAAAAATCTAATTACGAAGAGGAGTTAATCATATGATCATACTAGAAAAAGATTTAAATTTCTTACTGATTTGACATAAAATAGTGACATCAAAAGGATACTTCAAAGCTCACAGTGTGCCACTAAATGAGGACACTGATGGCAAACCATTTAACGAGGGTCATTAATGCATAGCATTTAAGATTAGTTAATGTGTCCCCCCTCCAAAACTTGAAATGCAATAAAATCTTACAGCTCATTAGGATAGATATTTCCCCAAATTTTTCCAAAAATCCCCCAAATTTGTAAGACATTATTAATACCAAGAACAAAAGCCAAAAATAGAAATGAAACTTCAATAAACCACCATATTGGAGACACTGAATTATCTCCATGTTGTCTCTCTACAGGAAATCATATTTAAAAATGATTATCATATTAAGAGAGGTATATAGAAAGTATACAGTCAAAACACACTGACTAAAATAAAGTATTAACGTGGTCTTCCAGACACATAATTTTTTAAATGTTATTTTTTTGATTTTATGATGTTTCTTATGTTTGTTAGCTTTTTAAAATATAGAATTTTATTTTCTCATTCTACATAAATATTCACATCCATACCTAACCTTGTGTTTATAATTCTGTATTTTTTTCTTTAAAAGACCCTCAAAATTACACATACTTTCAGGACTTACAGAATCCAGAACCAACCATGGACTGACTCAGCCCCTTATCATATTAATAAAAATTGCACATGAAGCCTACATTAGTCAAATATGGTTAAGGCGGCAGATTTAGCATTCCTTTCTGCCTGATCCCTTCACCCACACACCTCAGCATCTGTATATAATAGGAATTCACTGGCCCCTATGGGTTCATGTCCATCTAGTCCTAGAACCAAGGTCTTAGCCTATTAACAGTATACTGATACAAACCTCCACAAGAATAAGTTGGGTCTGAAAAGAGTACATATCTAGTACCTGAAACCTGCAATTGCTCGAAAGCAGTAGATCCCATGGTCACGGTGATAGCACTGGGCCTCCAAAATCTGCCTTCTCAATAAGAACTGTCTGCTTATCCAGACAGCTTCTACCACCCCTACCAGGCCCTGCCTCTCTAGGCCCGACATCAAGAAGGTGACTGCAGTGTATTCCTGAAGGTTAAAGAGATGCCTCCTTCTTACCTCTTTCCTCCACGCCCAGTTTCATTGTCACATGGTCATCAATAACTTCCTGGCTATCACTCAGTCTGAGCTCACCATTCACAATCCCCAAAGCTTTGAACTGTGCACCCTTGGTTGATGACCTTCATTGAAGATGGGAATGACCCACCCAAAGGTAGATTTGGCTTTCCCACCAGAGTGGTTTTCTGCACTGATACTTCCTCACAGCAAGCGGATTCCTTTCCTTTAGCTCACCAACCCATAACTAGCTCAGGCAATCTCCTATCCATGTAATGTATCAACTTCATTGGAAGTGACCGGGTGAAGAGAAGATTCAATTATTGTTTTATAGTAATATGGCATAAAATTCTCACTTACGGTGTTGGATTATCCAAAAGTCAAACGATACTGGGGGTGCCCGGGGGACCTAGTCAGTTAAGCGTCTGACACTTGATTTTGGCTCAGGTCATGAACCATGGTTTGTGAATTTGAGCCCCACATCAGTATCCATCTGCCAGTGCAAGCCTGCTTGGGATTATCTCTCTCTCTCTCCCTTTCTCTGCCCGTCCCCCGCTCTCTCTCGCTCTTTCTCAAAACAAATAAGTAAACTTTAAAAAAACAAAAAACAAAAGCCCAACTATACTGATGCTTAGGGCTCTAGAAAAACAAGACCTACGCCCCCCCAAATGAGAAAAAAGATTTTTTGACAAAAAAAAATCAACAAATTTTCAAAAGCATCCAAGTTATTAATCTTAGAGGTAGAATATATATTGTTTAACAGCATAAACTTCGGCACCAAACTGCCTCATTTTGAATCTCAGCTCTACCACAAACTCTGTGAGTGGCCTTATGCAACTGACTTAATCTCTCTGTGCCTCAGTTTACTCCTATGAGTTTTGAACATATTTATATATGTGAGTGTTCACCTGGCACACAGTAAATGGTACATGCTTTTGTCATTTAGAAAATTAGAACTTTGTGGGACTTCCTTACCTTATTTTACAGCTTATTGTTTTTATTTTGAATTACATTTCATAGGCCATTGCCCTTTCTTCAGTGCTTCAGGCATCAAAGCTCATAATGTGACCCTAGTCATATCTTGAGTCTTTATTTCCTTGACTGTGGTCCAGAAGATATTAAAAGGTGTTTTCATGCCTGCCCCCGACAGATACATACGTGGGTGAAGAAGGTTAGAGAAATGCTGAGTTCATCAAGTTTCTTACCTTAGAGCTTCTCAGGGCCTTTAACACGTGGGTATTTGTCACCGAGATGACAGATACCAAGTACAGGAAAAAGATTCCAAGTCTCCAATATATGAGGAGGTCTCAGAAGCCTCCAGGTCTCTACTGTATGAAGAGGCCACACAGTGGTACTCCCAGGAAGAGAAGTCTTCCCAGGCCTTCAATCCACAAAAAAAGCCCTAGCTGCTGATGTTTCTCCTTAAATAAAGATTAATTTCGGTTTTCAAGTCTTTTTTTTCATACGTTTCTTTCTAGGCTCTTAACGGTTCCTACTCAGATCTTCTGTCTGCCTGTCCACCAGATGCAAGCAACCACTAACAAGCCCATATGTTTCTGAGTGCTCCCTTAAGACTCCGTAGAGCAAGGGTGATTTCCCAGGTGCCACATATTTAATCTACATATGACATCAAGAAGTGGACATACTGCAGTGTATTTCCCAAATTTCTCTGATCACAGAAACTTTTCTTTAGGAACACTGAAAATCAGAGCTCCCTCTTTATAAAGAACAAGATTTCCCTACATTTGGAGACTCTAATCTGCCCTCTCTTCTCCTCCCCAATTTGAAATAGCCAAGTATTTTATAATAGTTAACTCAGGCAACCAGCCCTGAATTTAAAAGTGATTCTCAGGATATATCTAATTTGAGGGAACAATCCAAATGAACAAAGGTTGTTCTGACTTCTAAGAAGCTGTACGTAATACCTGAGTCACTCCAGGACCACCGCCCATCCATGTGATTGCCAGGCAAAGCCTCACCTCTAATACTGACTCGCTGTAGAACCTTGGCCAAGTTACTTATTTGAGCTTGAATTTCTCCATATGTATAAACAAGAATTATCATGAGGTTTAAATGAGAAAAATAATATAAAGTTTCTGCAATAACAAAGAAGGCCATTTTAAATGGTCAATTTCTTTCCTGAGTTAATAGCTGTTTAACTTTCTGCCTCCTAAGTCTCCTTGGGTTTGTTTATTCCAGACCTTTGAAGACTCCCAGTTCTCGATAGCATGCCTCCTGCAGCTGTCTTTCCCAAACAAAATTTTAGTGGAGTTTTTGTAATTTTCCCTGTTTCACCTCTTTTCATTCTGACTCCACTTGGAGTCACTGAAAATCAGCATCAGTTTCACTATTGTTGTAGCTACTATTCTGGCAAGAACAGGTACATTTCTGACATAGGATTTCTCCTTCTGACTAAAGGTTCCAACACGTCACAAATAACATCCTCCTCTTATTTCAGCCAAGAATGAGCTTTTCCTAATCCTATTCCTTTGGGCTGAAGCTCTTTAAAAATGAATTGTTTCTTGGGTTAGGATCAAGAAGGAAGTAATAACAGTCTCATAAAATGGCCATCCAATAGGGTGGAGGCTATTATCACTAGGCATGATGACTCTCATCCAAGTTACATACAGGAGAGGATTCTGCTTCACCCGTAACATTATTTACCTGTCCTCCATACATTTCTGGCCTTTTTCCTCTCTGATTTACTGAATAAAATTCCCTTTTAAATTTGGTCCTTTCCTGAAATTTATGAATGCCCATCCATTATTTCTTAACTTTCCTTTTAAGCCATTACAGAGTCTCTTCACAGAGAAGAAAATAACAGTATCTTGTTCACTGGCAAGTTGTTCTCATGACACAGTATACCTTGAAGTTGGTAAACGCATGCTCTGAAATTCTTTGGGGGAATCAGCCCTCTCCACATTCAGGCCATGAGCTTTGGGAGAGATCAATTCCACTCCCTGCTCCAGGGGTAGGTCCAGACTGGCCCTAGCCACTGGCCACATCATATTTCCTGGTTATACTGCCGGGTTCAGAGACAGGTATGTGACTCAAGTAAAGCTGGTGGAAGACAATGAGACTCACTGAGACGGAGGCAGGCAGTCGTCTCTACTGGACTGAACTTGAAGGCACATCAGCTATCATGCCCAGAGAAATACATTGGATTACAAGCTCAAGATGGAGAGGACTAGAGTTGAGAGTGGACAGCAACCAAATCCTGATAATGAAATCCAGTCCTGCCCCTGGCCTTCAGTAAATCTCTTTCTTCCTTTGGACAGTTGACTTAAATTTTTGTCATTTGCAAATGAAAGATTCCCAACCAATACACGTCATATTTGGTGAGGTGGCAAAGTTTGTAACATTAGCTCTTGACAACAATTCTCCAAGACAAAGCAGAAAAAGAACACTCACCATTTTAAAGTCAAGGAAACTGACCTCCAGAGAGATAATACAGCATATAGCTGAGGTTACATAACTGCTACATCACAGAGCGACAGCTCAAACCTGGGTCTTCTAAATTCCTGCTTTGCTATAGTTTTCACTTTTCTACAAACAGAACTACAGATGGAAAACTTCCAATGTGTTTGCTCCTCCTTGTCTCACCTTGCTAGTTCTTCACCCAAGTATTAGATCCTAAAAGACTCACCTATTGGTGAGAACTACAGACATTGTTAAGCACCACATGGAACAATGGAGAAATGATCACTGTCTTCTATATTATAAGCCTGGCCTTAAAAATACAAAGTTATTGGGGCGCCTTGGTGGCTCAGTCAGCTGAGTGTCCAACTTTGGCTTAGGTCTTGATCTCACAGTTTGCAGTGACAGCGTGGAGTCTGCTTTGGATTCTTTGTCTCCTTCCCTCGCTGCCCTCCCCGGGGAATGTTCTCTCCCTCTCTCTCTCTCTCTCTCTCTTCTTATCTCTCTCTCCTTATCTCTCTCTCTCTCTCTCTCAAAAATAAACAAACATTAAAAAAAATTTTAAGTACGAAGTTATTAAGTGGCAGCACATAGTGTACCACACATCAATTCTACCATTAAAACTCAAAATGCTATCTACCCCCAACCGCCACCCCTGGCTTTGAAGTGGAGCAGAATTCCCCAGGTATAAACACAAGTTTATAAAATCAGGAAATCAGAGCCTCAGTCCCCAGTCTAAACAGACAGTGAAATACTAGATCTCTAAACAAGAAAGAATTATTTATTCCCAAATACCTTAGCCTTTGAGTTTTCAATGTCCTTCTTGCTGTTTCAGCATATGTCTCTACAGCTTTGGGCTGAAAGATGGGGAAGACCCAGAGTATAAAGGGTCTTCCTCAGACTGAATCCCATAAAAGCTAACCAATCTCCATTCTTGTGAGCCCACAAATGATAGAACCAAGTCCAAGATGATACAATCACACTTCCTGACCTGGAATTCTGTCTAAAACAAAGACAAATAATAACCAACAAACAAAAGAGATGGAGAGCAACCTTCCTCAAGACCAGGGTTAAGAACAAAACCTACTTCCCTTCTCAGCCGTTCCACCTCCTAACTTCCCAAAACACCGCAGTTAATTAAAACCGTATTTATTCCTACTGAAAGAAATCTGAAAGAAATATTTCATAAGCTTTAATCCAAATGGAAAAATATTCAAATAATCACATTCAATATAGGTATCTATCTCAAAGCTTCAGTTTTGCAAGGTAACATTTTTGTTAAAGAATCCACATTATGTAACACAAAACCTATTTTGTTGAATCATAAAGCTGGCCCCAAGCCAAGATTTTAAAACTTTTATCATAATAAATCATGTTAAACTAGAATATTTTCTTTGTGGATATAAAAACAAAATAACAGGAACAGAATGAAGACATTAGGAAAATCATTGGTCTTTGCTTGATATTTATTTTTCAAAGTAATGCACGATCGAGAATATGCATGCTATTTTCGCTTTTTATCCCCTGTGACAATTGTAAAATAGAAAATGATAAGATTATTTTAGTAACAATTTGGAACAAATTCCTATTCAGACACTTATTACAGCTGTGTTTCTTGTGTCTTAGCTAAAATACCTCATTTGAAAACTACACTGTGATTTGCTGCTCTAATTGATGCATATTTTTATCTCTCAGTACATTTGCTTTCTGTCAACACTTTACTACACAGAGAAAACAGAGACCAAAACAGCGAGGAGGAATTTAAAGAGAATCAGTAGGGAAGCTGTTTACTTTTCAAAAGAGAATATTTTATATAGAAAGAATAACAAGCTGGATATCTAAACTTAACAACACCAAATGTTATGAAATGTTCCAATATTGGAAAAGGGTATTATTATTTCTAGCACTCGATAATGACTGTTAAATTGGTAAACGGTGTCATTTTGAGAGACGGCAATTTATAGCAAATAATTTTTAATAAAGAATTCGCCTAAGAATAAAATACTCAAGAGACTCTACTCTTAAGATTTAACCAATTAAAATCGATCCTAAAATAGTGGTAATTTTGAATCCTATATAACTGATAGCCTAAATGCAAATTAATTTTGGTAAAAAGTCAAGCATCATAAATTGCCCCTGTAAGAAGTTTCAAAATGTTTTAAATATTTCAGAAAGCACTTGTAAATCTATAATTACGGATTGAAAACAACTATTTTAACAGGGTGAGACAGAGGCTAGTGTTTAAATCCCAGATCTGCTTCCAAATAGATGCTTCTTTGATGAATGGAGAAAGCTGACTTTGAAGTCAGAACCAAGTTCAAATTCCAGTTTCACAGTGACTAGCCATGTGACCTTGAGTAAATTAAATTACACACATGGGGCGCCTGGGTGGCGCAGTCGGTTAAGCGTCCGACTTCAGCCAGGTCACGATCTCGCGGTCCGTGAGTTCGAGCCCCGTGTCAGGCTCTGGGCTGATGGCTGGGAGCCTGGAGCCTGTTTCCGATTCTGTGTCTCCCTCTCTCTCTGCCCCTCCCCCGTTCATGCTCTGTCTCTCTCTGTCCCAAAAATAAATAAAAAACGTTGAAAAAATTTAAAAAAAATAAAAAAATAAAAAAATAAATTACACACATACACACACGTGTGTGTGTTGTATAGTTATCTAAAGTTAACAGTATAGTATTTGATAAATGTTCTTTTCTTTCATCCTTTCTCTTACCTGTAATATTGATGCCTCCTTCTGAAACTTTAAAATAATGGTTTTATCTTGAAAATCCCTTTCAAAGATTATTTATTTTGAAAGAAAGAGACAGAGCATGAGCAGGGGAGGGGCAGAGAGACAGGGAGAGGGAATCCCAAGGAGGCTCCATGCCATCAGCACAGAGCCTGACGCAGGGCTCAAACCCACAAACCGTGAGATCATGACTGGAGCTGAAATCAAGAGTCAGACACTTAACTGATATCATGAGCCACCTAGGCACCCCTTGAAAATCCCTTTTAGTTCTGTAAGTATAAATCTGAAAAACATACTCATTTTCCTGTTCTCAAGTACTGTTACATATGTAACATTCCACAATACTTTAAAATATATTATCAATATAAATGCTTTTTAAAAATATCTTTCACCAGTATTTTTTTTATTATAAGTCCACAATCTTTCCAATAACCCTGAGGCTAGCTGTGTTTGGAGTTGAGAATTTTTTTTAATTTTAGAAAGGTAACAATGTGCATATATTGTGTAATTCTCCCAGCAGGATCAAGGACAGCAAGCTCTAATGAAACATTTTGATATTTCTGCACCAAATGATATTCATACCATAAGTAGGATAAAGACTATTATATAGTTTAATGCACTGGGCAGGCACAATTCTCACAATGTCCCCCAAAATTCCTATTCTCTGGTTAGCCAATCAAATGCTAATCTAGGTACCACACAAAGAGACTTCACAGATAGAATTAAGGTTACTAATCAGCTGACTTTAAAACAGAGAGATTTTCCTAGATTATCTGGGTGGCCCCAGTGTAATCACAGGAATGCTAAAAACAGAAGAGGAAGACAGAAGAGTGGATCAGAGAGATATGGTGAAAGAGAATGGCAGCAGGGCAAAGAGGAGGCAGAAAGGGGAGTCCACGCAATTCAACGTCTGGGAGGCAGGTGAATGGCCATTGCTGCTTTTGCAGATGGAGGAAGGGGGCCACTAGCTGAGGAATGTGGGGCAGCCTTTAGAAGAATAATCCATGGCCAACAGCCAGCAAGGAAGTGGGACCTTAGTCCTACAATCTCAAAACACTGAATTTTGCCAATAACCTAAAAATACTTGGAAGTCCAGGCATCCTCAGAGCACTCAGGAAGGAGCACAATCCAGATGACACTTTCACTGAGGTCTGTGAGACGGAGCAGGGGATCCAGGTGGGCCAAGTGGTACCTGCATGTCTGACTCACGGAAACGGGGAGATATTCAATCTGCACTGTACCAATCTGTACCACTAAATTTAGGGTAACTTGTTATGGCACCAATAGAAAAGTAATATGTATATGTTCGAGTGAGGTTTTTAATGCCAAATGAGTTACAGCAAATTTACAAAATCTTTCTGTGATCAAGGTGCGGGGGGTTTCAGAACTGCACACAAGGATTCAGAACTCTATTTCTGTTATTTAAATGTGTTCAGTGAGCTTACCAAGTTAATGGATATTAATAAGGCTTTGGAACTTTCACTAAAACCTTATTATCTATCTTTAAAACAAAAACAGGGGCTCCTACGTAGCTCAGTCGGTTCAGCATCTTACTCTGGATTTGGGCTCAGGTCATGATCCCAGGGTCGTGGGATTGGAGCCCTGGGTGGGGCTTCATGTTCATCATGAATTCTCTCTCTCTCTCTCCCTCTGCCCCCCCCCCTCCACACAGCTCATACTCTTTCTCTCTCTCAAAAAAAAAAACAAAACAAAAACAGAAACAAAACAACTTCCAATAGTAATCTCATCTCTTAACTCCCTTTTATGTTAAAGGTTTCAAAGTTAGCCAGTCCCTCCATGACAGATGACATCATAGCAACTCTTTAAAAGAAAAGTGCCTCTGTCAGTTTATAACAGTTAAACATTTACTGAGCACCTCTACATGCTCATCACTGTTCTGGGGGCTTCATATACATTAACCCATGTAATCTGCCAACCACTCAAGAGAAAAAAGTACTGTTACCATCCCTGTTTTACAGATGGAGAAACCCAGGCACTGAGCAGTTAACTGACTTGCCCAAGATCACATCGCTAGTAACTAGCATAGTTTTAAACCCAGGCAGTCTGGCTACGAAGTCTGCTACTAACCACTTGACCATATTGCCTCTCTGTTGGTACAGGTACCATTTAATCAAACACCCACAATGGGCACCAAGGAGTACCTGCTACTCCAGAATTTATAGGCTAAATCTTTCTTAATACAAACTTGTACATTGATCCCTCAAGTCCTTCAGGAAACACAGTACATTATTAGTCAGACAACCAGCTCAATCTTCTACCCAGGGTTTCCTGTTGTGCTACCTTTTCTCTCCTACTATATTGTGAAATTTATTTATTTATTTATCTATCTATCTATATATCTTATTTGGGGTGATTTTTTTTTTTTACTGTTTATTCATTTGTGTGTGTGTGTGTGTGTGTGTGTGAGAGAGAGAGAGAGAGAGAGAGAGAGAGAGAGAGAGAGAGAGACAGAGACAGAGACAGAGAGAGAGAGCATGCAGGAGCAGGGGAGGGAGAAGAGAGAGAAGGGGACAGAGGATCTGCAGCAGACTCCGCACTGACAGCACAGAGCCCGGTGCAGGGCTTGAACTCACAAACCGTGAGACCATGACCTGAACTGAAGTCACATACTTAACAGACTGAACCACCCAAGTGCCCCTATATTGTCAACTTCCAGAATGTCATGCCTACTACCAGATCTAAAATCCCAAATAACCTGGTGTCACAGCCACATCCCTCTTATTGCAAAACAAACTCATGGTGACTCACTGAGTGGCCAAATTGCCATTTTCCAGCTCAATATAATACATCAGATCAAAGGAAGCTACACAGAGCCCGGGGAATCTTCTTCAACCCAATTTGTAATAGCCAAGGTATAGTTAAAAAAAAAAAGACAACAACAACAAAACTGTTCATAGTTTTCAGCAAAACTTATCCAGAAGACATTACCTTTATTATAATATGAGTGAAAAGAGTTTTTAATTACTGAGAACTTCAATAAAAAGTTCATCTTGGAATATATGTAAGAGGCTAAGTGGCATATAAGTACAGGGTTGGGCTGGTGTCTGGACTATATCAAGATTATGAGAAAAAATTAATGGCATGAGGTGAATGTCAGAGGGAAAAAACACTACAACAGTGGCTCTCAAACTTGAACATACATCAAAAATCACCCAGAGGGCTTATTAAAACAGTTTCTTGGGTCCCACCCATCAGAAGTTCTGATTCAGTAGGTCTGCATGAGGTCCCTGAACGTTCCTTTCTAACAAGTTCCCAGATGATGTGGATGCTATTGGTCCAGGGATCACACTGCAAAACCACTGAACTAGTTGGTCTATGGTGAACCCCAGGTACTGGCAGTTTTTCAAACTCTCCAGATAATTGTAATATGCACCCATAGTTGAGATCACTGAGGAAAGCTGAGGAAAGCTGTTAACAAGAAAGACAGTAATGTAGAAACTGATTTTGAATAGCTAGGATAATCTTGGAGGGAAGATGTTCTTGGGGGAGTGGGTTTGCAGGCTAGTTTATGGCCTTTGAGAAGAGCCCTTTTGGACATCAAAATGTCCAGCTCTTCTGGACATTGCTCAGTAGCAATCAACGGCACACATGAGGGAAAACCCTAACCCTCTCCATCAAGGCACTGTAATTCCCAAGATAATTTTTGCAGAGGAAGGAATAAATCCACATCTGTTATTTCTCTAAAATCTTCTGGTATTCATATCCATAACCATGTGTTACTGGTTAACTAAAAGGCCTTTAAAAAAACACTGCCAAAGGGCTGTTTCAAAGCCACTTTACTACTTAGGCTTTAGAGACTATCTATGCACATGATAATTTTTATTTGAAGAAGTTTGTGTAATTATGCACTTTAAATGCAAAGTACACAGCAAAGTGATAACTGGGGTTTTCTGTGATGTCTATTAAGCTTTGTTTTCTACTAGAATCTGGACCAAGCCTTAGAAGAGGAAACAGAATGGGATCAGAGCCAGAAAAAAAATATTTTTTTAAGAAGAGATATGAATTAGATCCACATCAATATTAGATCTAGAGAGGCAAAAAGTAATGGGGCAAAAAGATTACTCAAGTGACAATGGATACCTGATCTCCACAAAGTCTGGCTGAAGAATGACAATCAACCATTGTCACTATGGAATTCACTTTAATTAATAAAATACTACTCAAATAATTTTTGTGAAAAGAGGAGGAGTTTTTCTTACTATTTTATTGTATATCAGGAAACTGAGAATCTTTCATTGTTAAAATGATTTTTGTTCTTCCTCTAAATGATTAATTGTGTGAGTATTCGGAATCTCTCAGTCAAGTCTGGTGTATATTTGGGTTCATGGGCCCTAATTATCCTTTGACTAGGGCTACTTCTGTGTATATCATGCTTTTTGTGCAGTAACATTTAAGAGATTTCACTGTTCCCTGTCTTCCTAGCTGGCCTGAAATACCAACATTTAGTCAATCCATTGAGTTACTCCTAAGGGGCAGGAACACCTCTAAAAAGTCACATATATAGACCAAGAAGGGGACTAGAAAGAGCCAACACACAAGCAGGGACTAATTCATCAGTGAACAGGTGATTAACAGGACCAAGTTAGTTAAGTGACCACCCAACAGGGGCAGGACAGATTGCACATGATGGGTAAGATGGTGGAAGGGGCAAAGCAATGCTGAAAACGCCTGAGGCATACTGACTTCCCTACACAGGGAAACTATTGGCTCAGGTGGGGTCCAGAGCCTGGCAGCTGGAAGGCTAATAATGCCTAAGACTATTCTTGGGCAACCAGACATTCAATACTTCTAATCTGATTATTCAGCTACTTAGGGCAAAAGTTACTAAAATGAGAAAAAATTAAAGCAATTTATTACAGGGTCTCAGTGGATATGGATAATAAGATATATATAGGATTATCAAAACCAATGAATAAAATCCAGTAAGAATTCCTAGGTTTTACTGTCTCATGACACATTACTTTTTGGTAACAGGAGCTTCTCTTGGCTCAAGTAGAAAGGGTGTGCATTTAGAAGACCAGAAGGTTCTGATTTCAGCAAGTCTGTGGAATGAACTCAGCAGCAGTATTACGATATAGCACTGCAATCTATTCTTTGAAGGTCACCTTCAATAAATAAGTTCTTTCTTTGGGAGACCTTCTTAGCTATCTCTCTAATATCTACCCCACATGGCACTAGCTAACAGAATCCAGAATGGGTCAGATATCCTACCTTCTCCCATGAGACAGGGGGAAGATGAACTCACCCTACTTTCAGAATGATCCTGATTAGTATTAACAAATCACAGAGATACCTTCACCTTTGCCAAAGACTAGGTTAGCAGAAGATTTGACCCAGTTCTGGCCAACAAGACTTTGGAAATTTCAGTTTAAAGGTTTCATGATTTGCTACAATGAAAAGGAGGAGAGGTGGTCTTTTTGGCTCTTCTGGACATGAGAATGGCAAGCTTCAAAGCTAGAGTCACAGAGGCTGGAGCTGCCCAGCTTCTGGATTTATAGTTATGTGAGATTATCTTCTATTATGTAAGACTCTTTGACTTTCACTTTTAGCCCAAAGCATCCTAACTAATTTATTACCAAAATGTGCTATAAGAAAACAATTTCATAGTACCATAAGAAAATCACCACCTATGGTAGAGTTAAAAAGTAATACTACCTATGTGAGTCAGGAATTATTTTGAAAATCAAAACCACTAATAAAAGAAAACTTATTAAGTAACTCAAAACAGGTTTTTACCAGGTTTTTGTTTTCATGATTAATCAAATTTCCATACTACCATCAAAGTTTTCTTTCACACTACTGATTTTAAGACTTAAGTCATGTAAAAACTTTGACAGTCCTCCACTACCAATCACATAAAGTCCACATTCCTTGGTCTAGCAATGCAAGACCTCACCTAGTTAAGCCCCAGCCTAATGAAGCAACTTGGCCTCCTAGCCTTCTTTGGCTCTCTGAACTTGATACAACTCTGCCCAGAGCACTTCCACATCACCATATCATTGTTCTGTCCCTTTTCTCTGTTTTACAAAATCCTTGCCCTCGTAAAATATTACATGGTTTAAAATTCAGGAAGAAAAATATTTTCTCTGTGACGTGTTCCCAGAACACTGGCAAAACTGTTCATTCTCTCCCTGGATTATGCAACTAGAAACGGCTTTGATCATCTTGCATTGTACATCACTGTATAGGTCTTGTTTCCTCCACACGGACAAAAATACCTTGAACAACAAGATCATTTCTCTGATCTCAGTTAAATCGGATTAGGGCGTACAGATCTCAATCAAATCTTTGGGTTGGAAAAGAAAAAGACATTAAGAATTTTACTTTGGGTAGGGAAACAAATATAGTTCTCTTTTAATTGACTGTTTCAACTCCATTGTTTCTTCAAATTCCTATTACCTCAACCCCACATACGGTTAACTACCATGATATTCTGAAAACAGCCATATCTGAGATCCTATATTTTGCTTAATTTAATTGTTATGTGTAAGGTAATCCTCCCCCAAAACAAGTAATTAAAATACTTTTGTCACTGATTCATGCATTGGTTCAACATTTGATTAAAAATAAGAGTAAGTGATAGCTGTCAGTATTGGGTTTTAATGAGATGATAATGCAATACAACTGAAATATTACTAAGATGATAGGGGCGCCTGGGTGGCTCAGTAGGTTGAGTGTCTGACTTCGGCTCAGGTCATGATCTCACAGCTCATGAGTTCAAGCCCCACATCGGGCTCTGTGCTGACAGCTCAGAGCCTGGAGCCCACTTTGGATTCTGTGTCTCCCTCTCTCTCTGCCCCTCCCCCGCTCATGCTCTTGCTCTCTCGCTCTCTCTGTCAAAAATAAATAAGCATTAAAAAAAATTTTTTTAAAGATGATAATGACATAAAATTGAAATAGCAAAATAACAAGTATCTGTTCATAAACTAGTCACCATACAAAAACAGAAATCTGTTATAAAGTTAAAAGTGAACCTGGTTGTTCCATATGAAAGAAAGCCTTCTTGTTGTCCCAGAAAGCAGAGAAGCCCTTAAATATTAATGGGGTCATTAATATGTCAAAGGGACACAGGAACCAAAATGAAAGGGCTCCCACGAGCCAACTTTGGGACAATTTGAACATCATAAAGAGTAATAACTAATTGAATGTAAACATTGCATAAATAAAAATCCACAAGTCCATCCTACATTCCAATTTTTTTAAAAAGAGAGAGAGAGATGTACCTTTGTGTTTAGGGATGCATAAATAGGTGATAAAACTATAAAGAAAATCACTGAAATGATTATCAGAAAAGTCAGGGTGGTTGTTTCTAGTGTTAGGGAAGGAGAGAGCATGCTACGGATTTGGAGAACACTGGTAACATTCCATACCTGGGTAGTGGTTAAACTGATATTCTCTTTATATTTTATACTTATTCATATGTATTATTTGGACTATTCTATATATATGTATATACATTTCAACATTTTTTTATATTATTTCTTTTTTGAGAAACAGAGACACAGTGTGAGCGGGGAAATGCAGAGAGAGAGGAAGACACAGAAACTGAAGCAGGTTCCAGGCTCTGAGCTGTCAGCACAGAGCCCGGTGTGGGGCTCGAACCCACGAACCACAAGATCATGACAGAAATCAGACACATAACCCACTGAGCCACTCAGGCACCCTCTACATTTCAATATTTTAAAAACACTTAAAATAAATAAAAGTTTTAATCAGTCACAGTGTAAAAACATAAAACTAGCCAACAAGGGTTGGTGTCTGCACAAAATTTTTCAATAAATACTTCCAGAAAACGGTATCCTTTAAAAAAAAAAAAAAAAAAGTAGTCTTCACACCCAGCATAGAGCCCAATGTGAGGCTTGAATTCATGACCCTGAGATCAAGACTTGAGCTGAGGTCAAGAATCAGATGCTTAATCAACTGGGCCACCCAGGCTCCCCAAATTTAAATTATTTTTGTCAACTTTCCTTTCTTTCGTTTTTTCCCCCCTAATCATTTGGCAAAAACAAGTCAGGATTAAAAATTATTTAAGAACACTGGACATTAGGGGCACCTGGGTGGCTCAGTCGGTTAAGCGTCTAACTTTGGCTCAGTCATTATCTCATGGTTCATGGGTCTGAGTCCCGTGTCAGGTTCTGTGCTGACAGCTTGGAACTTGCTTTGGATTCTGTGTCTCCCTCTCTCTCTGCCCCTCCCCCACTCGCGCTCTGTCTCAAAAATATACATTAAAAATTTTTTTAAATTAAAAAATAATAAAAAAAAACACTGGGTGTTATATGAAGTGTTGAATCACTGTACTGTACACCTAAAACATATTACACTGTGTGTCAACTAACTGGAATTTAAATAAAAATTTAGGGGTACCTGGCTGGTTCAGTTGGTAGAAAGTGCAACCCTTGATCTCGGGGTTGTAAGTTCGAGTTCCACACTGGGTGGAGAGGTTACTTAAAAATTTTTAAACATATGGCATCTGTCTTTCTCTGTATGACTTATTTCACTTAGCATAACACTCTCCAGGGAGAGAGCCAAAGCATAAGAGACTCTTAAAAACAGAACAAACTGAGGGTTGATGGGAGGTGGGAGGGAGGGGAGGGTGGGTGATGGGTATTGAGGAGGGCACCTTTTGGGATGAGCACTGGGTGTTGTATGGAAACCAATTTGACAATAAATCTCATATTTAAAAAAAATTTTTTAATAAATACATAAAAACTTTTAAAAACTTGTGAGAGGGTGCTTGTCTCAATCAGTAGAGCATGCAACTCTGGACCTCAGGGTTGTGAATTCAAGTCCCATGTGGAGCACAGAGCTTACTTAAAGTAAAAATTAAGAAATAAATAAATAAATAAATAAATAAATAAATAAATAAATAAATAATATTGTGAGGCATATCACATGATTCCCTGTTTATGTTGCATCAAATAAAGTAGGGTTATAAAATACAAAACTGAATAGAATAATTGTTTTAAATTATTCCTATTGAATAACCTCAGCTCTAGAGCTTGTTGAAATACCTACTTCACATATAAGTAAGTCAAATATGGAAAAGATATATGTGTATATGTGTGACTAATTATGAAACACAATGATGATTTAAATAAAGTTCAACCTTAGGTGTTTTTATATATGCACTGAAAAAAAAATGAGTTATCTAAGCTTTCCATCTGTTTCTATTTAATAAACATGCAAACTTCCCATAATTGTTTTCTTTCAAAAGATGTTTTGATTAAACAGCCCATTCATAAATGAAAGCCTAATAGTATGTCGTAAGTTCACTGAAATATCCTACATCATATACTTAACCTTAAAGAACCAAACTTAAAATCCCATGCGGAAATGCATCTGTTTAAGGTGTAAAGCTTGACTGTTTGTAACTTTTGACTCTGGAAATAAAGCATAAGCTAACAGCAAGATTAATCATTCATTTGCTAATTATTCTTCCCTTGGGAAAAGAGAAAGCAAATAAAATAAATGGATTTATTTTAGGGAAAAATCTTTTTTTTTTCTCTTTTGCACTATGGTCTCTCTTTTTTTTTTTTTTTTTAAGTTTGTTTATTTATGTAGTTTGAGAGAGAGAGAACATCAGCAGGGGAGGCGCAAAGAAAGAGAATTCCAAGCAGGCTCCACACTGTCAGCATAGAGCCCAACGCAGGGCTTGAACCCATGAATCATGAGATAATGACATGAGCCAAACCGAGAGCTGGAAGCTTAACCGACTGAGCCACCCAAGCACCCAACTATAGTCTCTTTTATTTTTCTTTAAATTTTTTTTAATGTCTTTATTTAATTTTGAGAGACAGCAAGAGACAGAGCAGGAGCAGGGTAGGGGCAGAGAAAGGAGACACAGAATCTGAAACAGGCTCCAGGCTCTGAGCCTTTAGCACAGAGCCTGATGCAGGGCTCAAACTCACGAGATCATGAACTGAGCTGAAGTTGGACGCTTAACTGACTGAGACACCCAGGCGCCCTTATAGTCTCTCTTTTAAAAGAATATACAGGGAGGGGCGCCTGGGTGGCTCAGTCAGTTAAGTGTCCAACTTTGTTCAGGACATGATCTCTCACTTCACGAGTCAGAGCCCGCACTGGGCTTTATGCTAACAGCTGGGGGCCTGAAGCCTGCTTCAGATTCTGTGTCTCCCTCTCTGTCTCTGACCCTCTCCTGCTTGTCCTCTCTCTCTCTCAAAAATACATAAACATTAAAAAAAAAAAAAAAAGAGGGGCGCCTGGGTGGCTCAGTTGGTTAAGTGTCCAACTTCAGCTCAGGTCATGATCTTGCGGATTGTGGGTACGAGCCACCCACCCCCCACCCCCATCCCCATCGATGGGCTTTGTGCTGACAGCTCAGAGACTGGAGCCTGCTTCAGATTCTGGGTCTCCCTCTCTCTCTGCCCCTCTCCCACTCACACTCTATCTCTCTCTCTGAAAAATAAACATTAAAAAATATTTTTTTTAAAGAATATACAGGGAAAGCAAAAATCTCTAGACTAAGACTAAGAAGTTATCTATAACTCTTATTTTATCATGTCTACTGGAGAGGGATATGTATGCCTGAATTGAAGAAGCCCATCTGCTGTTTTAACCATTGCTAAAAAGGGCTGTTGATCCTCTGAGAAGCAGAGGAGGAGAAAAGAGCAAGGCAGCACAAAGAATAACCTCCAGAAAGACTGCAAATGTCTTATGCTTCTATTGGCCTTACCTCTCCAACACGTCTGAGTAGGATAAAACTGAAGTTACTATGAGTTCAGTTACCACAAGGTTTTCTTAAAATAAAATATATAGAGATTACTTGAATTTAAATATTCAATTCATATGTAAATGCCCTGCCATAAACATTAATCTAATGCATATCCTACCATAAGAGAAGTCTTCTAATTTTCTTCCCTGCAAGAGCAAGGGATACACCCCGAAATATGGGAATACACTTACACAAAAGGTCCTGCACAGGGTTATTCCAGCATAGTCCTTACAGAGGAGCATTCCGGTTGTAGGAGGGCTAACAACACTGACTCCATCTTTGGCCCTCCATCTTGTTCATGCCCATGCAGTGACCAATCTCAGGACTATGTGTTCTAGGCCCTGTGGAAGTTAATGTATGCCGTGACTAGAATGTGGGGAGGCTTGTTCTGATCTTCCCTAGAGAGGAGCACATAACAGGCCACTTCAGGCAACTAGTAGAGATCTTCTGGGGCACAGAAGGTGCCACTTCAGGCAACTAGCAAAGACAACTGGCATACAAAAGACCCTACTTGAGATAATTAGTTACATCTTCTGGCACACAGGACGGCACCACTTTAGATAACCACTCAACAGCCCACCGCCATGCCCCTTGCTCTATAAAAGCTGGGGATTAAGGTCCGGACTAAAGGAGAATTGCAGAGAAGAGCTGCGTAGAGCCTGGATCATCTGTCCACCCAATCCCCCCTTATCAGTAAGCTACCCTGAATAAAACTCTGTCTAACCATTACGGAGCGACTTCCTTCATTCTTTTGATCTCATAATGCCTTCTCAGTATCAGAGGATACGGTACTGACCCTCTTCTACCTCCTTTTTTTTTTAATGTTCATTTGTTTATTTTGAGAGAAAGAGAGAGATGTGTGCGGGAGGAGCAGAGAGAAGTAGAAAGAGAATCCCAAGCAGGCTCCATGCTGTCAGTGCAGAGCCTGACGCAGGGCTCAATCCCATGAACCTTGAGATCATGACCTGAGCAGTTCCCACGAACTGTGAAATCACGATCTCAGCCGAAATCTAGAGTTGGATGCTCAGCTGACTGAGCCACCCAGGCTCCCTACCTCCTCCACCTTCTAACACCAGGGCCTTTCTCTCAAATCCCCCAGCTTTATAACAGGCACCCATGTATAATTCCTCCCAGCTACTGTTCATACAATTGCAACCGGCCACCATGCTGCAACAATATTTATGACCCCTCCCTCCCTATCATCACACCATGTTTCCATTCCTTGCTGCCTCTGCATTTTTACCCCATGATTCTGGGACCATTTCCTTGAAGGAAGCTGAAGCTGATCTTTATCCTCTCCCACTTTCAGCAAAAGCCTTAAGCCTCTGTAAAATGTTTAATGACCAGGCCATTCATATTTCTTTGTTTCTTAGTATAGCATGCCTAGCACTATCACTTCTAGATATTAGAAGTCAAAACTCTTTGGTTTTAGACAAATTAAAGAATCACCAAAGAATAATATGGCCACACTCCCTGACAACGGTTATAGCTAACACTCATGCGACAAGCATGTAAAGTACAACCTTCCACATCAGATCTCATTGGCTGAGAACCTATGCCAAGAGCTGAAGCATGAGAAAATATACATATATTCACAATGAGTGATAACAAGTTGATATATATTTTTAATAGAATGAGAAATGTATTTCAGAGACAAAGAGCAACAAGCCAGCTCTATGTAGATGGCATCACCTGGGGTAAAATATGTACCTTATACCTCACCCTAAAACACAGTCTTTTTTTTTAATGCTTATTTATTTTTGAGAGAGAAACAGAGCACAAGCAGGGGAGGGGCAGAGAGAGAGGGGGAGACACAGAATCTGAAGCAAGCAAGCAAGTTCCAGGCTCTGATCTGTCAGCACGGAGCCCAATGCGGGGCTTGGACCCACAAACTGTGAGATCATGACCTGAGCCTGAAGTCGGGACACTTAACTAACTGAGCCACCCAGGTGCCTCAAACACAGTCTTTACATAAAACAAATATTGCCATTAAAGAACAAGTGTCCAGTCACTCAAATTTAGTCTTTCATCTTGCAAAGATTTTGTTCACCTAATATCTTAACAGCCATATCATAAACTTAAATTTATATTAAATATGTCTAGGGAATCCAATTTATTGCACCAGCAAAATTCCCCTTAGTTGGACTATCTACCATATCACTGCTAAATAATTTAACAGAGTTGTATAATTTGGCAACGAGGATAAAAATAGCAGTGAACTCTTATAATTTAATCTTTGATGTGTCTCCTAATCACTGTAAAAACTCCAAAGAGTTTCTTTGCCATTATGCAAAAACATTTATTGCAAGTTTCATTACTGCACATCAAAAATATTTACTATATCCAGCAAATTACATAAATCTATAACACAGAAATATACAGTAATCATTTTAACTATAAAAATAGTATTTATGGGGTATTCTCCTTGAAACACCAAGGGCCATAAATAGTCTCAGTTATACTAAATAATCATGTAACTATTCTATTTACAATTTAAATAATATACTCATAAATGTGCTGAAATCTCGAGACTCCCTGATTAAAAAGAGAGGGGATAGTGCCAAAAACATCTCAAGGTCATATTAAATAATCAGATGAAAGACAAAGGAGTCTGCACTAAGGCTGTACTTTTTTTTTTAAGTTTGTTTATTTACTTCGAGAAAGAGAGCGCACGCAAGAGAGAGAGAGAGAGAGAGAGAGAGAGAGAAAGCATACACAAACAGGGGAGGGGCAGAGAAAGAGAGAGGGTGAGAGAGGATCCCAACCAGGCTCAGTGCTGTCAGCACAGAGCCCGACACAGGGCCAGATCTCACTAAGTGAACTGTGAGATCATGACTGAGCGAAGATCAAGAATGGGATGCTTAACCAGCTGAGCCACCCAAGTGGCACCCTTTCCTTTTTAAAAGAAGTTTATTGAATATACTGCAAGGGAGCAGCAGGCAGGACAGCAGAGGAGAGGCTATCTGCCAAGGCTGTACTTTTAAAAACAAACCAGAAAGAGAAAGCTTAAACAGACCAGTAATAGGAAGCTGACTCTCCTCTGCTCAGCTCTGACCCATCCTTATAAAAGGACTGACTTGAGCCTTGCACAGCTTTCTCCCTACCCATGAGTTTGGCCTTCCAAACCCTATAAAAGGCTCCAGCCCCTAGGGTCCTGTTTGCCTCTAGAACTCCTTCCAGATGCCCCCTTCAAAACAATTTTCCCGGTCTCAGCTTCAGTACTGGATGACTTTCCGGCTCTTGGCCAGGCACATCCAATGCCCCCTACCTCACCCACCATTCTCCTTTGCTATGGGTTTTGCAGTCAAGGTCTGCCCAGCTAATAATCAAGGCCATTCTAGGCTAAGCCCAGGATACTTTCTGCCTAGTGTTAGCAGTCAGAATTTAAAATGACCATCTTTCAACTTAGAACAAAAGAGCAGAAATGAAATACATTTCAGCTGTGGTATAAGAAATATCAGGTCTATATAAAATTCCTATATAAAGTGCTAATGGTAGAATCTTATCCCTTAAAAAGTGTCAGAAGTTCAATATATATTTCAAATGTAGAGTTTTATTATGAATCAAAGAGCATAAAATCATAACCATGAGAAGCATGGAGCTCCTTCCAGACTTGCAATGGACGTGGAATTGAGAACCTGAAAGCTTAGCAACTATTTATACCTGACACCACTCTTCCTGTAAAATAGAACTTACAGAAAAACAGCTGTTACTGTACCATTAAAAAACCAAAAGCCCACTTTGGAAAACAGTTTAGCATTTCTCAAAACAATTAAACATAAAACTAAATGAAAACTTAGATCCACACAAAGATTTCCACGTGAATGTTCATAGCAACATTATTCTTAATTGCCAAAAACTGCAAACAACCTACATACCCGTCATCAGGTGAATGGATAGACGTAATCTGTCTATATCATATATCTATAAATGAAATAATATTCAGCAATAAAAAGGAATGAACTGTGAAGACATGCTACATCAGGGATGGACTTCAAAATCATGTCAAATAAAAGAAGCTAGACAGAAGAATGCATATTGTGTGATTCCATTTATATGAAATGTCCAGAAAAGGTAAATTTATAAAGACATAAAAAGGAGGTTAGTAGTTGCCTGCGGCTGGAGACAGGAACGGGGATTAAGTTTCAATAAAAATGAGGTATCTTAGTGGAGAATTGAAAAGTGTTCTAGAGCCACCTTTGGTGGCTCAGTTGGTTAAATGTCAGATTCAGCTCAGGTTGTGATCTCACAGTTCGTGTGTTTGAGCCCTGTGGGTTGGACTCTGTGCTGACTGCACAGTGCCTGCTAGGGATTCTCTCTGTGCCCACCCCTCTCTCTCAAAAAGGAATAAATAAACTTAAAAAAAAAAAGAAAAGTGTTTTAAAACTGACTTATGTTGATAGTTGCACCAGCCAGTAAAGTTAAATTAAAAAAAAAAAACATTGAATTGTACACATGAAAGGGATGAATTTTATGACGTGTAAAAACGCCTCAATAAAATTGTTTTTAAAAATTGCAGGGCGCCTGGGTGGCTCAGTCAGTTAAGTGACTGACTTCAGCTCAGGTAATGATCTTGCAGTTCATCAGTTCAAGCCCCGTGTCAGGCTCTGTGTGGACAACTCAGAGCCTCAAGCCTGCTTCGGACTCTGTATCTCCCTCTCTCTCTGCACCTCCCCCACTCACACTGTCTCTCTCTCTCTCTCTCTCTCTCTCTCTCAAAAATAAATAAACATTAAAAAATAAATAAATAAATAATAATCACATTGCTTAATTTATGTGGTAAATATGTTCCTAAAAGTTTGTATATTTGAGTTTATACCTGATAAGCATAAACGAAAGCATGGAAAATGACGATATAACAATAGATATAGAAGAAATTTTAGAAGTTATTTCCTAAAAAGCATACACAAAAATATACTGATAAAACTTATGTGGACAATTCTCCAGGAAAATACAACTTCCCAAAGTTGGTTTAAAAACAAGTAGATAAATATATCAATATCCATCAGAAATTACCGTTTATTGGGGCACCTGGGTGGTTCAGTGGGTTAAGCATCAGGTCATGATCTCACAGTTCCTGAGTTTGAGCCTTGCATTGGGCTCTCTCCTGTCAGCGCAGAGCCCACTTAGGATTCGCGGTCTCCCCCCCCCCCCCCACCACTTACGTGCGTGCACGAGCACTCTCTCTCTCAAAAATAAACATTAAAAAAAATAAATGACTATTTATCAAGGACTTATCTCTTTAAAAGATTACTGGACTAGTCAAAATAAAGGTAAGGACTTTTAAACACTAAAGATACGTATGTGACTCTTATAGTCTCCAAGATAGTGTTTCAAGGAATTTTTTGTAAATAAAAAAATTCATTTTATACAGTTTTTTAATTCCGATACAATCTCATTCATTATTGATGATGTAAAAATTCTAATAATATAACAGCATATCTATTTTAGTAGTTAGTAATAGGGTACCTAAAGAGACTGGATCTTAAAATTCTAAATTAGAAACTGTCTTAAAATCAGTTGTAACTTTATAAAATAAAAACTAGAATTTGCAGTTGGGCAACTCTCCCTTTTGGGGGGAGCAGATTCCCCCAGGAAATCCTTGGGGTTCTGTGAACTCTTCAGAGAGCCTGAACCAACAGAGAAAAGCAATTACACTCTCCTCAGGGTGTTAACTGCGGTGTTTGCCCCATGTTTGCGTTTGTCTTCCTGCCCCCTTCCTGAAAACTGTCTATCCTTGTCTAAGCACTGGATCAGGGAAAATTAGGAGCCAGATCGAATGCAGGAGGGCTGTACAATCCTAATCTATTCCTCACCTCATGCAGGAGTAAAGACTGTGACAAAGACATGTACTTGGTGTTCTAGGCTACAGTCATCACACATGGAATATTATTTAGAGTTGAATAAGTCATACTTTGGGAAAGATACTGTCAAGCCATGGTAGTCAAGTCAGATCATCACTCTGAGATTAGGGGTCCAATTTCACTTTCTGAGAGTAGATGTCCCCAGTGCTTTTCACACTGAAACAGAACGTATGGTGCCTTGGACCAGAGAAAAAAAGAACTTGCCCTTTTCTCTGCCTATCTCTAAGTAGAGGCTATAGCTGTGCCCTCCTACTATGGTGGCAATGACTCCACAAGAAGGCCTGTGGGTGGGTTTGGGTCCATGGGTACTTGGAGTGACCACTCCTGGCAGATGTCAGCAGTCTTCACTGGTGGAGGGCAGCTGTGCCCAGCAGGGCAGCTGTCATGAGAGTCACTGCAGGAGATCTATCAGAGGCAGGAATGGAGGGGCAAGGTAAAAGACAACAACAAATCTCCTAAATGGTTGAGGAACACACTTGGAGACAGAGGTAACTTATAGCAGAAAAGCCCGTAAGGGCTTATGCCATAGTAATTTAGATAAAAACAGGAGGTATAATTCCATTCTGTAGTCACAACTAGAAAGGCCAGCAACATATGGGCTACAACGATGAATTATGCAACATGATAAAGTTGTCAAATAAGAATATCAATATGTTCACTCAAATTGACTAGAAAGGGGTTCAATAAAATCTAATACTCATTCCCTTAAAAAAACTTATTATACAAGATATAGGATATTGCTTTAACATAATAAAGACTAGCTCTCAAAAATCAACAATCAACATTCTACTTAACAGTGAATACAAGACATATTCCCATTCCCCAAAGAACCAAAACATGGGGCGCCTGGGTGGCTCAGTCAGTTAAACATCCGACTTTGGCTAAGGTCATGATCTCACAGTTTGTGAGTTCAAGCCCCGTGCCGGGCTCTGTGCAGACAACTCAAAGCCTCAAGCCTGCTTCGGACTCTGTGTCTCCCTCTCTCTCTGCCCTTCCCCTGCTTGTGCTCGCTCTCTCTCTCTCTCTGTAAAAAATAAACAAACATTAAAAAAAAAAAAAAAGAACCAAGACAAAAATGCTATTATCACCAAATAATAGAGTTCAGGAACTGCTAGAGAAAGCATTAAGATGGGCAACAGTAATATGAAGTAACACTTTGGAAAGAAAAAACTTTTTTTTTTTTTTTAACGTTTATTTATTTTTGAGACAGAGAGAGACAGAGCATGAATGGGGGAGGGTCAGAGAGAGAGGGAGACACAGAATCTGAAACAGGCTCCAGGCTCTAAGCTGTCAGCACAGAGCCCGATGCGGGGCTCGAACTCACGGACTGCGAGATCGTGACCTGAGCCGAAGTCGGCCGCTCAACCGACTGAGCCACCCAGGCGCCCCAAGAAAAAACTTTTATAATTCTCCAGTAATGTTATTGTCAAACTAGAAAATCCAAGAGAAACAAATAAAAAGCACTAGCAACATTAAAGAAATTAATAAGGTATGCAAATCAGTGACTTTCCTAAATATCATTAATAACTAAATTACAAAACATGGAAAGATATCCACAGTAGCAACAAAGACCACAATTCCTATGAAAAGGTTCTACATGAAATGTGCAGAACCTGTAAAAACCAAAGTACTAAATTTTACTGAGAGACAAAATAGATGCTTAAATAAAAAAAAAAAAAAAAAAAAAAAAAAAAAAAAAAAAAAAAAAAAAAAAAAAAAAACAAAGAAACAAAACAAAAAAACACAATGGTATTGGATGGAAAGAATAAGTACCTATAAAAACATGTACTTTTCCCAAATTAAAATAGAGATCTAGTGACAATTCAATTAAAATTCCAAAAGGAGATTGACAAAGTTAGTATAAATTTCCATATTAGAAAAGGCAAAAATATCTAAGAAAGTTTACAAAAGAAAACTAATGAGAGATTTTTCTATGCTAGATATTAAAACATTTATAAAGCTACAACAAATAGTATGAGGATACCAGGCCAAAAAATTAATGAATAGATCTTCAGAAGAGATTGGTTTGGGAAGACATTAAAATATACAATAACTAAATATGATTAATAAAGGATCGTAAGTTAGTGGAGAAAGGAGTCAATAATGCAAGATCATGGTGTGGGGAAAACCAGGAGTCTCTGTTTGCCTGTCATCCAAAGTCTTTTCTGTGTCTATGAGACCCTATATAATCTGGGTCCTGCTATCTTGCCAACCTCATTAATTTTTAAGTTTTTTTTTTACTTATTTTGAGAGAGAGATAGAAAGCAAAAGGGGGAGGGGGCAGAGAGAGAGGGAGACAGAATCCCAAGCAGGCTCCGTGCTGTCAGGAGAGAGCCCGATGTGGGGCTTGAACTAGCTGAACTAGCCGCAACCCAGAGTCAGACGCTTATCAGACTAAGCCACCTAGGCACCCCAAGCACCCATCACTTATTTTTATTCACAATGTACATAAAGCATAGTTAAGGAAATGAGACTTCCAGACCTAACTTCCAATTGGATTCATACCCTGTTTTTTGTCCATTGGGATTTCTACTTTCCCTGCAAATTCAAGAGTGCTAGCAGAAAGCAATCAAGAGGTGATTGATTGGCAAATGATTAGAAGGTGACTAATTGGCTAAATGAGAGAAGACAAAACTGGACTTGCCCATTTGAACAGAATTTGGATGTTCCTTGTCTGACCTTGTTCCTGCTTCTCCCCCTCCCCCTACCCCCATCTCTACACCACCTCCCACTTGGCATGGGCAACCCCATCTGCTGACAGCTCCCCACCTCCCTCCTGTCACATAGGGAAAAATGCCACTGATAAAAGGATCTTCAGTTATAGAAAATATTTTTGTTGTTATCAGAATTTTAAAAATGAGAGAATATGTAAAATATAGTCAAAACTTGGGAACAGGATCATCTGAAATCTGTGAACTGTACCACAGAATCCCCTTCCAAAAACAGGCTATAAAAGATGGGTTCTCTTCCTAATTATATGTTTCACATCATAAAACAACTAACCATATCCATGTGGAGTATTTGCTTCTTTGTGGGGTGTGTAGGGATGGGTATGTGGGTGTGTATGGGTGCAGGTGTGGGTGTGCCTACACACCTGTGATTTGTGTTGTCAGGACACCTGTTGTAAAAGGATCAAGGAATATGGAAAAGAAATTTTTTCAAAATTTGTGCAAGGCTTTGGGCAGTTTAATCATTCACTTTTTGAAGAACAGGAGAGAGACTTATAGGAAAAGACCTGGCTTGAATGAATTGCTCCAATAACACATATGTAATATATATTACGTACTATTTTATATAGTGTGTGTGTGTGTGTGTATACACACACACACACACACACACACACACACACACACACACACACATATGTATATACAGTATTACATATGTGGTATAAAATATCTTCATTGAGTCTTCTTCTTTCCCAGAAATGTTTCACCAGTCACTGATCTCTGGAAAGGTCCAATGTGGCCTCAGGACCAGTTTGACCAGGCTAGACCATAGGTTTGGGCTTTTTTTTTTAATTGATCTGTCCTAAAGAGTGAGATTTCACAACTGTGTGACCCCATGAAAGAACTAAAAATCGCTCGACAAAACAGGAACTGGCTGTGCTTTTCATTTTTAACCATATTCCATATTCCTTATCTGTCTTTTGTAGAAATTACAACTTAAAGGTTGAACTCTTGCATAATTTTGTTATAGATAATTCTGTTTACTGAACAGTCAGAAGGAATATTATGTAATGATACTTTTCCTTCCACTCCAATATAAAAATATGTATTATTGGATCTAATCTGCAACTGGAATCCAGCTACACAGAGACTTATTTAATTTGCCTCCAGTTTAAAACAAATAAACAAAAAACTCCACCGGTTCCACAATCCTAGAATTGCCTCATAAGAAAAATAATTTTTGAAGAGCATATTCAATTTTTCACCTTCCTGCTCCTTAATCAACACAACCACAAGGCAATATATAAACTGAAACCATGAATTAAAAACATTCTTCATAAAAATAAGAAAAAAAAAACTTTGTATCAAATCATCCTGGCTCTTATAGCATAAAGAAATCAGCTTTGTGCAACCCATATGTAATATAGATCCCAGAACAAAAAAAAAAAAAAAAAAAAAGGACTTCACATATTCCTCAGCCCAGGAACCTCCATTTATGTTATTATCTTATACTTTGTACTTCTTGCAATTTTAAATTTCCATTGCAATAAGAGGGAAAATGCCCAATGGAGATTCTTGCCAGTATCTCCAAAGAAATTCTGCTTTACCCTTAGTATTCCAAAGTATTCATGCTCTGATAAGTATGGCCATGTGTGTTTCGCCTTTAGGAACAGAATGTTTTGGGGCTGAGATTTCTCCAAAGGAAGTGAGGTAGTTTAGGGCAGAATGGACAGGAAAAAATATCATTTCTTTGAGAACTGATAATCAAGGCTTTACAACTGTCAGGAACCAGAAACTGAGGCTGGGCTATCCACAGGAATAGTGATTTAAAGGAGGAATGTGAGGGAATTTCCACGTCTATGTCACTCCCTCAACTTATGCTATTAAATTTTTCTTATGTTAAAAAAAGTTAAATAGGGGCGCCTGGGTGTTTCAGTTGGTTGGGTGTCCAACTTTGGCTCAGGTCATGATCTCACAGCTCGTGAGTTCGAGCCCCACATTGGGCTCTGTGCTGACAGCTCGGAGCCTATAGCCTGCTCCAGATTCTGTGTCTCCCTCTCTCTCTCTCTCTACCCGCTCATGCTCTCTCTCTGTGTCAAAAATAAATGAACATTTAAAAAAAATTTTTAATAAAATAAATTTAATAAAATTTAAAAATAAAGGAGGGATAGGAAAGAGTCATTGAAACAGAAACATAGGAATCTGACTTTCCAAATCACACCTATATACAGATGCTCAGCTTTTGGGAGCTAGTCCCAAACACTTAATCTCTGGATCTTTTTTGCTGTTTGCCTTCTCCCCAGTTGATAGCCTCCATCCTTTATCTGGTCTTCCCTGTGTCCTGCAAATTCCAGGGAATTCCAATGTCTGGCTTCTAAGTCTATATAGCTTCCCAGTCTGGAATTTAGTAACCATTCTGTGCTAAGGAAACACCAAGGAAGGAAAGAAAATTCCTGCCCTCAAGGTGCTTATACTCTAGTGAGAGGAAAAAGACAATAAACAAAGTAAGTAATTAAAATACAGAATATTAATTCACCATATGACAATGCTGGTGTGGCTACACTGTTTGATGTGCAAAAATGATGATATCATGTGATTCAACCTATATACTAAATGGTGATGAATATTATGTTTTAAAAAATGAAGCAGGGGAGCAGTGCTTGAGTGGCTCAGTCAGTTAAGTATCCAACTTCAGGTCATGATTTCATGGTTCATGGGTTCAAGCCTCGTGTCAGACTCTGTACTGACAGCTTAGAGCCTGGAACCTGCTTCAAATTCTGTGTCTCCCTCTCTCTCTGCTCCTCCTCTACTCGTTCTCTCTCTCTCTCTCTCTCTCTCTCTCAAAAATAAACATTAAAATAAAATAAAATAAAACAAAACAAAATTAAATGAAATGAAATTAAAATAAAAATGAAGCAGGGGAGAAGAACAGGTAGTAGGCTCGATAAAAGAGTGAGAGCAGAGAGGGTTACAATTTAAAATTGGGCAGGGGCGCCTGGGTGGTTCAGTTGGTTGAGCGTCCGGCTTCGGCTCAGGTCATGATCTCATGGTTTGTGAGTTCGAGCCCCGTGTCAGGCTCTGTGCTGACAGCTCAGAGCCTGGAGCCTGCTTCGGATTCTGGGTCTCCCTCTCTCTCTCTGCCCCTCCCCCACTCGTGCGTACGTGTGTGCGCGTGCGCGCGCGCTCTCTCTCTCTCTCTCTCTCTCTCTCTCTCTCTCCAAAGTAAATAGCCCCTCCCCCACTCGTGCTCTGTCTCTCTCTCTCTCAAAAGTAAATAAACATTAAAAAAATTTTTTTTTAAATAAAATGGGGCAATCCATTTCCAAGTGGTACACTTATATGACACTGTTTTTGCTACTTTATCATTATTCTTTTAAGGAGCATGCATTCCTTTATACTGAGTTTTTAAAAACTTTAGAATATGAAAGTTGCCGAAAAAACGCAGTAAGTAACTTAAAAATGTATATTTTAGGGCATTTACATCAAGCAGGAATATAAGATACAAATCATATTAACAGAGTCTTATGCTCCATGAAACTAGGTTAAATACCTGGTATAAAGTGTGGTAGAAAGGCTTTAATTATATATGTTCTAAGCCACTGATTTTAAAAACAAGCAATAAACTGTATTTTAATGAGCACAGTAGAAATATAGTTTATGTCACATTTTTAAAAATTTATGTTACATTTTTAAAATGTACATGATCAAAGAACAAACAACTCCCATTAATGGATCACCCAAATAGTCAATCTAACACAATGCTTTTCAGATTTGTTTGTGAACTACAAAAATGTGGGGAGAGAGGAGAAAAACTTACAAGAGGTAGCCATGAGACAGCCTAATTAAAAAATAAACTAGGGGCTCCTGGGTGGCTCAGTCAGTTAAGCATCTGACTCTTGGTTTAGGCTTAGATCATGATCTCCCAGTGTCGTGGGATAGAGCCCGGAGTTTGGGGTCTGAGCTAACAGTGTGGAGCCTACTTAGGATTATCTCTCTCCCTCTCTCTCTCTGCCTCTCCCCTGCTTGTTCTCTCTCTCTCTCTCTCTCTCTCTCTAAAAAAAAAAAAAAAAAAAAAAAAAAAAAAAAAAAAACCTAATACACGGCTTAAATATTAATATAACACAAATGATATTATCAAAATTTATGACGTTGCAATAAATTCCATAAAAATCAGGATCCTAGTAAGACTAATTATTAAGTTAATCCATTGGACATGGCCTGGAATCTAAAAGGAAGACATGAATTCTCCTCCTGAATACTGACTGATCTAGCTCAAGAATCTAACAGTTATACATAGTGCCCATTCCCCAAAAGAAATCTAAACCAGCAATGCTCAACAGAACCGTTTGCCGTGATGGAAATGTTCTGCCTTGTCCAATAAGGTAACCACTAGGCATGGATGGCTATTGAACACTTCAAATGTGGCTAATAAAACTGAAAAACAGAATTTCCAAAATTATATCATATTTACAGAATAATAGCAGTACCCTACATCTCACAGAAACGGACTCCCAAATCAAAGCATCTAATGCCATTATTAGGAGTCGCACATCATGCAGCCAGTCCTTTGAATCACTGAGCAAAAAAAGTAACTCTTTTCTGCTGTTCTTAAAGAAGATGTGTTAATATCCTAAATATTATTTTCACAATTTACTGCCATTCATAGGAACTTAGGTCACATATACTCTTATGCAAAATATTAGAGTAAGTCCTGCCCTCCACTTTACCTTCTCAAATCTGTTACAGCTGTTCAATTTTAAATGAATATCCATTTCCTGTCATTTGTCAGACTTTATAACTTACAGTCAATAGAAAAGTTTTAAATGTAGTATTTAACTGATATGGGAAGATGAAGTAAAATACAGTAAGAAAACAAAACTTTACAAAAGTTATAAAAGTGGTTTGAATGTATATCTGACCAAAGTGAGAACAGCTCAACAAAGACTTACTGGTTTAGCACGACATCGAGAATAAAGGATGTTCCAAAGGCATCAACCTGGAAGCTTGCCTGGTCAACATGAGTCAACTGCAATATCAAAAAGATAAAAGGTATTTATTATTTAGCCACGGCAATTGGACAATAAGCATTTCTTATGATGATTCAAAAAGGTTTATAACATCATAAATTAGAAAGCCAATTCATCGCGGACATGAAATGAAAAAAACATAAAATCTGCACCTTCTTAGAAGCCAAACATTCACCAGTCTGAAGTAAAATACCACCTAACCTTAGAGGGCAAGTGCCCTACCTTTCTGGTTTATCTCAAGTGGCTAACCATTTCATTTCCAAGAAGACTGCACTTCATTCATTTTATTCTGTATTAAATGACTGGCTCCTCTAAAATTAAACTTTGTATGTTAAAAAAGAGATATGGGGGGTGCGTGGGTGACTCAGTCGGTTAAGTGTGACTTCAGCTGAGGTCATGATCTGGCAGGTTCATTCTAGCCCCACATTGCTTCAGATTCTGCCTCCCTCCCTCTCTGCACCCATGCGTGCTCTCTCTCTCCCGCTCTTTCTCTTTTTCTGTCAAAAATAAGTAAACATTAAAAAAAAGATAGGAAAAATATGTTCAAGAGTAAAATAATACAGTGAATATGAGCTATTTACAAGGAAGATATCTGAATCTCTTAAAAACCTTCTTCATCCTAAATGAAACACACACTTTAAAAATAGTAAGTCAGTTCTAATTTACCAAACATTATTTCAGAGAGGTTTCCACATCTTCCTAAGAGCAAAACTGAACCTCTGCTATCTACTGCAAATACCACCTACGAAAATTTGTTTGGAAAAAAAAAAAAGTCACTATTTTCTATGCTATTCTAGGAACTCCCAGAGAAAATCACAAGGGACTCTAAACTTAAAAAAAAAAAATGTAATGTTACCAATAACACTAATATTAACATATTCAATAATCATATGCATTAACTGAAGTAATCAAAACTATTCCATTTGATTCCCCAAATATTAACTGTAGCTATAGCTAAGCAGGACTATGAATTATTTTAATTTTTTGTTTATGTCTGTCTGGTATCCAAAATTTCTAAAATAAACACGTATAATTCCAACAGTGAAAATAAAACAAACGCGATTTTATAGATAAGAACCATCTGAGCAACTGTATTTATGTGGTACGTGAGGCAGATGGTGTTACTGTTCTCGGAGAACGAGCACATCTTAAAAAAAGAACTATCCTAGGATTCTGTGGGGCATAAAGGGCACCTCAATCATCCCTGGGATCTTCACACATAGTAAGCTTCTGGTTGTAGGTGAAAGGAGAAAGCTTAATTGATAATAATAAAGCTTTATGGAAAGAAAGGGTAATCCTTCTATTTTCAAGTATTTGAAAGAAGTGGGGGTAGGGCATTCCAGTTAGTCAGTTGCTAACACATTCCAATCCCCATGAAACCCGAAGAAAGAACAACTATTTGAATACCTCTCAGCCTCATTACCTCATTACCATTCATTTTTAACTGCTGGCTCTCCCCAGTTAACACCCAGGCTATCTATCACCAAACTCTGGTTTTTTTTTTTCTTCTTGTAATTCCTGAAGCCACACCTTACTCTTCATTTCCATATCTGCCATAGATCATATTCACCCTGATCTAAAATTGACTTTTGGTAAGCCCCAGATTTTCTACTGTATCAAATACAAACTTTCTCCCCCTGGATATCAAGATCCTCCACAGTCTCCTCCCCACCTCCCAGACAATGCCACACAAGTCCCCAAGGGCCCACCTGTACTCTATTCATGCGCAATTCTCTCTTCTCTTTAATTCAACAAGCTGTGTGCATTCCCACTTTTTTTGTGGCTTTCATTCATCACTTCTGCAAAGTGCCATGATGAACCAGACCTTTGGATACTGAGTGATCTTCACCAAGGCCATTTCCCAGAAATGGCCCTATCCATCTTTCAAGATGTAGATCAAACCCCTCCTTGTATCAATCCCTGAGGGCTGTCATAACAAAGTGCCACAGACTAGGTGGCTTAAACAACAAAAATTTACTTTCTCAAAGTTCTGGAGGCTGGAACTACAAGATCAAGGTATAGGCAGATTTGGTTTCTCCTGAGACCTCTCTCCTTGGCTTTTCACTGGATCCTCACATGGCCTTTACTCTGTATGTGTGCATGCCTGTGTCTCTCTATCTCCTTTTTTTTATTTGAGAGAGAGAGAGAGAAAGAAAGGGAAAGAGAGCACGAGCAGGGGAAAGGCACAAAGGGAGAGGGAGGGAGGGAGGGAGAGAGAATCTCACTCCATGCTGTGCATGGAGCCTGATGCAGGGCTCCATCCTACAACCCTGGGATCATGACCTGAGCTGAAATCAAGATATGGACGCTCAACCAACTGAGCCACCCAGGTGCCCCCCTCTCTCTCTTCTTGTAAGGACATCAGTCATCCTGTATTTAGGGCCCACCCAAATGACCTCATTTAGTCTTAATTACCTCTTTAAATACCTCATCTCCAAATACAGTCATAGCAGGGGTGAGAGCTTCAACATATGAATTTTGGAGGAAACACAGTTTAGCCTAAACACTCCTCTTCTATGAAGTCTTCCCAACCCTTCCAAGCCTCCTCCTCTTCTCCTCCTCAATACTGTTCAATTTGATATGAGGGCCTCAGTACTGACCAGCATGGGGTACTCAGTAAGTATTTCCTGACTAACTCATTTGAGGGTTTGTTTTATGAGTCACCTGGATACAAAAATGAGCAAAAATTTAACAGCTATAAATTACCTGCTTATAGAAACACACTCCTTCCATCAAGGTTGTTCTTAATGCCATTAATGTCTTTCCTTTTGTCTAAAAGCTTTCAGAGTTTCCTGAAGTGCTAACAACCGTGTTTTGGAACAGGCTGAGGAAAGCTCAGCTTACCAGAATTGATGTCTCAATTAAAACCTCTCTTCCCTCTTCCCTCCATTCTTTCTTGGCATTTACTGTTGTCAACAGGGAAGAGGCCCCATGTTATTCATCATGGCATCATGATTCATTGTAGGGATCAAGATAATATAACCATTCTTTCTTAGCAAGATACTCACTGTTTATATTAATTTCATCTAGTCCCTATGTTTTGTTTTTCCTGTAGCTTCAGTTTATATCTGGTATCTTTATTGATCTCATACATGTCCCAAAGAGAAACACATTACTTAAATTCAAAAGAAAATCTATTGACAGCATGTTTAACTGCTATTTAGTAAAAAGAAAAAATTGCATTATTGATAGTAATAGGAACAAGTATATATTACTATTGTTGTAATGCAAGGCAGGCTTCCTTAGACTGTATACAGATTGATTCATTCAACAAACATCTTCTGAGAATCTACCAAGCGTTAGGAACTATTTTGATCTGGTAGACAAGGTAGTGAAGAAAACTGACCATGTTTCTCTGTTACTGGAGCTTGTTTTCAAGTGGAAGGAGAAAGTAGGTGACAAATAAAATGACAGAAAATTAACAATAAAAAATAAAATTGGAAAATAAATACACTATTCCCAGATTTAATAAAACAAGGTAAACAGGTGACCAGAATAGATGAGATTCTAGGTGGTCCTGGAAGCCTCTCTGAGGAGGTGGCACCTGGGAGACACATAAGTGACTAAAAGGAATCTATAGCAGATAGAATAATGGCCCTAAAGAGGCCCAAACTCTAGCTCCCGGAACCCATGAACATACTACCATACATGGAAAAAGGGAGCTTGCATATGTGCTTAATTTAAGGATCCTGAGATGGATAGACTAGCCTGGATTATCCAGGTGGGCCCAATCTAATCACAAGGGTATTTATAAAACCAGAGTCTTAGAAGGGTCAGAGTCAGAGAAGGAGATGTGATCATGGAAACAGAGATGAGAATAAGGTGAGGCAAAAGCCACGTGCCAATGAACATTGGAAGCCCCTAGAAATTGGAAAAAGCAAGAAACATTTCTCCCCTAGTGCCTCCAGAAGGAACATACTCCTGCCAACACCTGCACCTTCGCTTTGTAAGACCCATTCCAGGCTTCTCATCTCTAGAACTTAAGAAAATTAATTTTTGCTGTTTTGTTATATTAATTTTGTGGTAATGTAATGTGTGGTAATGCTGTAACAGCGGCAATACGAAACCAATACAGCATTCAATGGCAATGTGCCTGAACATTTAGAAAAGGGGTTCAATAAAGAGTTGATTTCACCAATGGTTCCATGTCACTCTCCTCCATGGCACTCACATTGGAAGCACTGATACCCATGAAGGCATAAGGATCAAACTCCAAACATCAGACTTTCCCAACCAAACCCAACTTGCAGTGGTGACCACGACAGTAAATGTTGTCCCTGTATTCTCTGTGACCTTCTATCATTCAGGAACCTGCCTTCTCCATGTTTGTTTAAAAACCAGGCCAAAGAAAAGAACCATGTTTATGTCTTTAGGTTATCTTGGAGAAATAATAAATTAAGTAGAATTACACTGACTTCATGCTATATTAACAATGCAGCTTCTTAGCCAACACCATCAAAGTGAGACAGAGTGGGTCTCAGAAAGTTAATCTTAGACCCTGCCTTTTTAGTTCAAAGAAAAAGAAAATGTTTGAAACAAGAGAACCCATACAATATCAGGATTTTCCCTTTTTTTTTTTCAGGAGCGGGTTGGGTAATTCCTAACGCACATTGTCAAAGAAAATTTCTAATATTTATTAAGTTTAATTTGAATGTAAAAGGTAGTAATTGCTCCCAGAGATATTTTTTAAGTTTATTTATTGATTTTCAGAGAGAGAAAGAGTGCCTGTGAGTGAGAGAGGGGCAGAGAGAGAGGGTGGAGAGAGAATCCCAAGCAGGCTCCACTCTCAGCGCAGAGCCCGATGCGGGGCTCAAACCCATGAACCGTGAGATCACACCCTGGCCAAAATCAAGAGTCAGACACTCAACCAATTGACCCACCCAGGTGCTCCTGGCTCTCAGGGATGTTTTTAAAATGTAATTTTGCAGAAATGCCTTCTTTCAAATTACTACATAAGAATGATTTGTGATTTTAAAAACTATTAATCAAACACTTCAGTATCATAGAATAATATGGAGAAAACCCTTAAAGCTCATATAATACAACACCCTTATTTTACAAACAAGGAAAGTGAGGCCAGTGTGGGCAAAGGTCATTTGCAATGTCACGCTACTTGGCGGCAGAGACCATTCCCATCACACTTTATCCTGGCTTCCATTCTGCAGCTTGGAGGTGCTCGCAGGTTTTACTGGGTTCATATGAGTAATCATTTTTTTTTTAATTTTTTTTTAATGTTTATTTATTTTTGAGACAGAGAGAGACAGAGCATGAATGGGGGAGGGTCAGAGAGAGAGGGAGACACAGAATCCGAAACAGGCTCCAGGCTCTGAGCCATCAGCCCAGAGCCCAACGCGGGGATTGAACTCACGGACCGTGAGATCATGACCTGAGCCAAAGTCGGACGCTTAACCAACTGAGCCACCCAGGCGCCCCATATGAGTAATTATTTAAAAAAAGAGCATTTTGGGGTGCTTGAGTAGCTCAGTTGGTTAAGCGTCTGACTTCAACTCGGGTCATGATCTTGCGGTTTGTGAGTTCAAGCCCCGCGTCAGGCTCTGTGCTGACAGCTCAGAGCCCGGAGCCTGATTCGCATTCTGTGTCTCCCTCTCTCTCTGCCCCTCCCCTGCTTGCACTCTGTCTTTCTGTTTCTCTCTTTCAAAGATAAATAAACATCAGGGGCACCTGAGTGGCTCAGTCAGTTAAGCATCCAACTTCAGCTCAGGTCATGATTTCACAGTTCGTGGGTTTGAGCCCCGTGTCAGGCTCTGTGCTGACAGCTCGGAGCCTGGAGCCTCCTTCGTATTCTGTGTCTCCTCCTCTCTCTGCCCCTCCCATGCTCATGTTCTGTCTCTCTGAGTCTCTCAATAAATAAATGTTAAAAATTTTTTTAAATAAAAAAGGAGCATTTTTAGAGCCATTAAAATGCTCTAATGAGCTTTTTTAATATATATGAAAAGAAAACTTAAATAATGAAAAGCAGTGTTTAGAACTTTTTCATCAGAACAGTCAATAATGTTACCACATCTGACACAGAGCACATGTTCTGAGGCCAATTTGATTACAACCTAGGAAATTAAGAATTAGTTTAAAGTAGGTATCTCTTAAGGAAAAAAAAATTACATAGGTATGGTAAATTGTGTGAGCGTATGTGTGTGTTTTCGGGACTGAGAGAAGTAGTGAGGCGGACATTTATAGAAGCTGTGAAACAAAAGATTAAGGGGAAAACTGCAAAGATATAAAATAACTATCCAGATGGCAAGAAAACTTCATAAATCAATAAAATTACATAAGGATAATTTTAATTTCAAATTTCAAAAATGAATCACAGAATTTTAGGACCAGAAGAACCTGATATAAATTTCCAGATTGAGGCCTATTTATTATTCATGGCTAAGAGCTGAAATTTAAATATGAAGTTAACATAGCCCCATGCTCCTGTGCATTTTGCCTCTCGGCAGCCTTTTTCTCCTGATATCTCCTGGAGCCAATGAACCAGGGCCAACCTACATAACCCAAAGATCAAATAAATACAAAGGAACTTTTGAAGACTGCTTTATTCATAACCTTTTTGAAAGCTAAGTTGACGCTAAAACTTTCATGGTAGAATTGGAACTCTGACACAAAGAGAAAGACAAGGTAGTCTGGGTGTTTAATTAAGCCCAACTTGAATGAATCAATGAATACCAATGGGTGGGAATATTCCCAATCAAATGGCATTGTGCAGCACAATAACTGTGAAAGTAATGAACATTATTAAAAAGAAGTCTTTAATGCAAGTAACAGAATCTCTGGCTTTTCTGCATCCTACATACTTCTTTGCCATTTGATTGCTCCAACTGAGTTTTTAAAAAAATGCAAGTGTAATTCCTGGCATCTAATACACCTTGAGCTCAGTAAAAAACAAAATACCAATAATCACTTGCATATATTATCCCTTTTTTTCTACAACAGAAAAGGCCAATTGAAAAATGACCATCATTTCACTGTAGTTACTCCATTGCCTTGCATGGACTTTGGACAAAACAGCTCAAAGAGACACATCTAGTAACCTTAAGATTCTTCATTCTACAATTTGTTGTGGCCACATGAACAAGATAGTTTTCCCCTGGCTAGTTAGTTAAGATATGGAAATAATTTTATGAAGTAGAATTCTGTGAGAAAATAACATGAGTAAGCCTAAAGTGTAGCCAATTCCCATGATCTTGCCCTCCAGATGAATTTGCTCTCCAAATGAAATGCCTGTCCTTGCACTGACTTTATTTGACGTGAAAATTTTTACAATCAATGTAAATATGTTCAATTGATGTGACATACCCTTGTTTTGAGATGGATGACCCAAGGATAGATATGATGCCATAGAAATCTCTGCACCTAGAGTACCTCTAGGTGAAGCCGTATATACCACGCACGCACGCGCGCACACACACACACACACACACACACACACAAACTTTAGAAACAAGGCTTTCTTTAGATGAGTTTTTGAGAGGTATTCTCTGAATTTACCTTGCTGAAGTGTCCAGTTCTGGTGGCACTGAACACCCTAAAGTCTGTGATTCCCTGGCAGCCACGGGCCCTTGTCTCCAGTAGCCCCTCTGCTCCGATAAACTGGAAGCACAGAGACTATGCTGACACAGACACCAGCTCGATTTTCCCATCTCCATTCAGGAAGTCAGGCAGCCTCATTACCTATTTATGCTCCAGCTATCTTCTGATACATCAGTCTCTCCATCATTTTGGCCATTAACTGCCCATTACTAGGCATTCATTTAAGGTCTGAACAAGAGACGCTTATTCGTATAATTTTGAAGTCAAAGCAGATCTTTAAGATCTTTAGTAGCCAGAGAACAATATAATACGTAGTCATATTGAGCTGTAATTAAATCTGAGTGCAAGAAACCCCAATGTTTGGATGCAACAAAATCAGCAGACAAAATGAGCAGACAAAAGACGAATCAGTCTTGAAAAATGGATACTCTTCCTGAATGAAAAAGGCTTGGGAGAAAGATGACAGGGCTTCCAGGCCCCACTAGTGACTTGATATTTGATTTAAGAGTGGAGTTATGAAAACTTTCTATACTTCATCTTGCTTCTCCCTAAATGTGAAAGGGTATTAATTATAGAATGCTGTGAGAAAAATGCTTTAAAATTTTTGTTTATGGACAAAGTATATAAAAGCTGGTTACAAAGAATAATCTAACTACTGAAAGCTAAACAAAAGACAGGTGGAAAAAAAAAGCAGAGGAGGGAAAATGAGTAGGTAGTTAAGCTATGATGTTATCAAATGAGTAAGTAGTGAGTTCAGCTCTAAATCAGATCATTTGAAAAGCAGCCTTAGAGAGAAGGGTTGTGTCTGCCAGCTGGGTCACACTCTCTCCTGGAGGCAACATCGGAAAAAGGCCAAGTCCAAAGAATAAACTTAAGGATGGTGAATTCATCACATCAAGATTCACTTCACTCAGTTCTGGTATGTCAATGGACTTTTGTCTGCTTGCTTGCTTAATTTCATCTTCTTTACAAAGACATTAGAGATGTCTGAGAGTTATGTCTCATTTCCACTAAAAGGCCAGCTCCAAGCGTCCAAAGAAAGCAGAATCAGAAGTAACACTGAACAAAATCCCATGATGAATTCCCGGAACATAAGAATTCCATAACATTTCCTTTGAGAAACAAATTCTCATGGGATAAAAAGGGTTTTTCTCTCCTAGAACTAAAGACTGTAACTAAACATAACTCCAGAGGGCTTTCTGCTCACACAAAAACATAAAAACATAAACTTATACATACATATACTAAACTTTAAAAGGACCAGATTCCTCATTTGCCAACATATCTCAACTGTCCAAAAGTTTTCCAAGAACATAGTGAAGAAATAATCAAGTAAAATATCACAAGAACAAAGCTCCTGCTTTAGAGAAAAAAAAAAAAAAAAGACGGTAAGTCTCTAATGACAAAGATATTAGAAAGATGCTTTTTTTTTTCCCACAGAAACTTGGCAGGCCAGAAAGGAGTGGCGGGATATATTCAGTGTGCTGAATCAGAAAAATATGCAACCAAGAATTCTTTATCCAGCAATGCTGTCATTCAAAATAGAGGGAGAGATAAAAAGTTTCCCAGACAAACAAAAATTAAAGGAGCTCGTGACCACTAAACCAGCCCTGTAAGAAATTTTAAGGGGGACTTTCTAAGGGAGAAAAGATGAAAATATATATATATATAAATAAATAAATACCAAAATCGACAAAAGATTAGAAAGGACCAGAGAACATCACCAGAAACTCCCAACTCTACAAGCATCATAATGGCAATAAATTCTTATCTTTCAGTGTTCGCTCTAAACGTCAATGGACTCAATGCTCCAATCAAAAGGGTAACAGAATGGATAAGAAAACAAGATCATCTATATGCTATTTACAAGAGACCCACTTTAGACCTAAAGACACCTTCAGATTGAAAATAATGGGATGGAGAACCATCTATCATGCTAATGGTCAACAAAAGAAAGCTGGAGTAGCTATACTTATATCAGACAATCTAGACTTTAAAATAAACACTGTATCAAGAGATGCAGAAGGGCATTATATCATAATCAATGGGTCTATAGACCAAGAAGACCTAACAATTGTAAACATTTATGCACCAAATGTGAGAGCACCAAAATATATAAATCAATTAATCACAAACACAAGGAAACTAACTCATCAATAGTAATACCATAATAGGAGACTTCAACACCCCACTCACAGCAATGGACAGATAATCTAATCAAAAAATCAACAAGAAAACAATGGCTTTAAATGACACACTGGACCAGATGGACTTAACAGATATATTCAGAACATTTCATCCTAAAGTAGCAGAATATACATTCTTCTCCAGTCCACATGGAACGTTCTCCAGAATAGACCATATACTGGGACATAAATCAGCCCTAAGTAAGTACAAAAAGATCAAGATCATACCGTGCATATTTTCAGACCACAACGCTATGAAACTCGAAATCAACCACGAGAAAAAATTTGGAAAGGTAACAAATACTTGGAGACTGAAGAACATCCTACTAAACAATGAATGGGCTAACCAAGCAGTTAAAGGGGAAACTAAAAAGTATATGGAAGTCAATGAAAATGATAACACCACAACCCAAAACCTCTGGGACACAGCAAATGCAGTCTTAAGAGGAAAGTATATAGCAATCCAGGCCTTCCTAAAGAAGGCAGAAATATCTCAGATACACAACCTAACCTTACACCTTAAGGAGCTGGAAAAGGAACAGCAAATAAAACCTAAAACCAGCAGAAGACAGGAAATAATAAAGATTAGAGCAGAAATGAATGCTATCGAAACCAAAAAACAGTAGAACAGATCAATGAAACCAGAAGCTGGTTCTTTGACAATATTAACAAAAGTGATAAACCACTAGCCAGTTTGAGCAAAAAGACAAAGGAAAGGACCCAAATAAGTAAAATCAAGAATGAAAGAGGAGAGATCACAACCAACACAACAGAAATAAAAACAATAATAAGAGAATATTATGAGCAATTATATGCCAATAAAATGGGTAATCTTGAAGAAATGGACAAATTCCTAGAAACATACACACTACCAAAACTGAAACAGGAAGAAATAGAAAATTTGAACAGACCCATAACGAGTAAAGAAATCGAATTAGTAATCAAAAATCTGCCAAAAAACAAGAGTCCAGGGCCAGATGGCTTTCCAGGGGTTCTACAAAACATTTAAGGAAGATTTAACACTTATTCTCTTGAAACTGTTCCAAAAAATAGAAATGGAAGGAAAACTTCCAAACTCTTTGTATGTAGCCAGCATTACCCTGATTCCAAAACCAGACAGAGACCCCACTAAAAAGGAGAACTATAGACCAATTTCCCTGATGAACATGGATGCAAAAATCCTCAACAAGATATTAGCCAACTGGATGTAACAATACATTAAAAAAATTACTCACCACGATCAAGCGGGATTTATACCTGGGATACAGGGCTGTTTCAATATCCACAAAACAATTAACGTGATTCATCACATCAATAAAAGAAAGGACAAGAACCATATGATCCTCTCAATAGATGCAGAGAAAGCATCTGACAAAATACAGCATCCTTTCTTGATAAAAACCCTCAAGAAAGTAGTGATAGAAGGAGCATACCTCAAGATCATAAAAGCCATAAATGAACAGCCCAGCACTAATATCATCCTCAATGAGTAAAAACAGAGAGCTTTCTCCCTAAGGTCAAGAACAAGACAGGGATGTCCATTCTCGCCACTGTTATTCAACATAGTACTGGAAGTCTTAGCCCCTGCAATCAGACAACACAAAGAAATAAAAGGCATCCAAATCGGCCAGGAGGAGGTCAAACTTTCACTCTTCACAGATGACATGATACTCTATATGGAAAACCCAAAGGATTCCACCAAAATACTGCTAGAATTGATTCATGAATTCAGCAAAGTTGCAGGATATAAAATCAATGCAGAGAAATCAGTTGCATTCCTATACACCAACAATGAAGCGACAGAAAGAGAAATCAAGAAATCGATCCCGTTTACAGTTGCACACAAAAACATAAAATACCTAGGAATAAATCTAACCAAAGAGGTGAAAAATCTACACACTGAAAACTATAGAAAGCTTATGAAAGAAATTGAAGAAGACACAAAAAAAATGGAAAAAGATTCCATGCTCCTGGATAGGAAGAACAAATTCTTTTAAAATGTCAATACTACCCAAAGCAATCTACATATTCAATGCAATCCCTATCAAAGTAACACCAGCATTCTTCACAGAGTTAGAACAAATAACCCTAAAATTGGTATGGAACCAGAAAAGACCCCGAATAGCCAAAGCGATCCTGAAAACTAAAACCAAAGCAGGAGGCATCACAATCCCAGACTTCAAGCTATACTACAAAGCTGTAAACATCAAGACAGTATGGTACTGGCACAAGAACAGACACTCAGATCAATGAAACAGAACAGAGAACCCAGAAATGGACCCACAAACGTATGGCCAACTAATCTTTGACAAAGCAGAAAAGAATATCCAATGGAATAAAGACAGTCTCTTCAGCAAGTGGTGCTGGGAAAACTGGACAGGAACATGCAGAAGAATGAACTTGGACCATTTTCTTACACAATACACAAAAATAAACTCAAAATGGGTGAAAGACCTCAATGTAAGACAGGAAGCCATCAAAATCTTTGAGGAGAAAGCAGGCAAAAACCTCTTTGATCTTGGCCGCAGCAACTTCTTACTCAATAGGTCTCCAGAGGCAAGGGAAACAAAAGCAAAAATGAACTACTGGGACTTCATCAAAATAAAAAGCTTTTGCACAGTGAAGGAAACAAACAGCAAAACTAAAAGGAAACTGACAGAATAGGAGAAGCTATTTGCAAATGACATATCAGATAAAAGATTAGTATCCAAAATCTATAAAGAACTTATCAAACTCAATACCCAAAAACAAATAATCCAGTGAGGAAATGGGCAAAAGACATAAATAGACACATCTCCAAGGAAGACATCCAGATGGCCAAATGACACATGAAAAAATGCTCAACATCACTCATCATCAGGGAAATACAAATGAAAACCACAATGAGATACCACCTTACACTTGTCAGAATGGTTAACATTAACAACTCAGGCAACAACAGACGTTGGCAAGGATGAGGAGAAAGAGGATCTCTTTTGCATTGTTCTTGGGAATGCAAGCTGGTGCAGCCACTCTGGAAAACAGAATGCAGGTTTCTCAAAAAACTAAAAATAGAACTACCCCACAACCCAGCAATTGCACTACTAGGCATTTATCCACAAGATATAGGTATGCTGTTTTGAAGGGACACATGCACCCCCATGTTTATAGCAGCACTATCAACAATAGCCAAAGTATGGAAAGAGCCCAAATGTCCATTGATGGATGAATGGATAAAGAAGATGTGGTATATATATACAATGGAGTATTACTCAGCGATCAAACAGAATGAAATCTTGCCATTTGCAACTACGTGGATGGAACCGGAGGGTATTATGCTAAGTGAAATTAGAGAAAGACAATCATATGACTTCACCCATATGAGGACGTTAAGAGACAAAACAGATGAACATAAGGGAAGGAAACAAAAATAATATAAAAACAGGGAGGGGACAAAACAGAAGAGACTCATAAATATGGAGAACAAACTGAGGGTTGCTGGAGGGGTTGTGGGAGGGGGGATGGGCTAAATGGGTAAGGGGCATTAAGGAATCTACTCCTAAAATCATTCTTTCACTATATGCTAATTTGGATGTAAATTTTTAAAAATAAATAAATAAATAAATAAATAAGTACATTAAAAAATTTAAAAAAAATTTTCAATATTGGTCACTCTGATGTATACCTGATACTTACAGGCTATTGTATGTCAATTATACCTCAATAAAAAATTATTTTCAATTAAAAAAAAAAAGATGCTTTTTCACCTGTAACTTAACAGTCACCCACCAAGGGCTTTCTTTATTAGGACACCAAATGAGAGAATTCCAGAGATAAGAATTCCTGCAAAAATATTTCATTTTTTGGTGGTTTCTCAAATAGCTAGAATGAAGATTGGTATGAAGAACACACTAGTTATCTTACTCACCAGAACTATGAAGGAAAGGAACAAAGTCAAATTGTGTGAGAGAAAAGAGAGAAAACATTACCAGCTATCTCTGAGGAAACCATGTCTCAAGACCATGGAATCTTTCAATGCATGCATACATTAGAATATAGCAAGAATCTGCTAGAGAGATTCAGTAAGACATGAATCTGCCCCCCTCCCTCCAAATTCTTAAACTGAAGGGCTTCCACATACTACTAGCTGGTGTCTCCAAACTGCTTTGAAGGATAACTCTGTACCCTTAGGTTAAAGGAAAATGCAAAGAATCCATCCATGATGACGCATATTTGAGAGAAAACTCAAATACACAATAAGAAAACTGCCGTTATGTGTGCTGCATTACATGTATCTGGCCTATAATCTTGCTGGGATGCTAACTTCAAAAGCATCTAAATCTAAATAAATTAAGTAAGTACAATTTTTCAGACATGTTATAAGGAAAAATCAAAGGGGTACCCTTATTATAAGGGTAATGAAAGAAACTCTAGAAATCACCTTTTTAAAAATATTTTATTTTTAAATAATCTCTATACTCAACACAGGGCATGAACTCACAACCCTGAGATCAAAAGTTGCACACTCTACTGACTGAACCAGCCAGGTACCCCTAGAAATTACTTTTACTTACACTTCTATTATTTATTGGAGCCAGTTATTATTAGCCCTGGAAATAAATAGGTCATTCTTGTCACCTAATACTTCACATGAAAAACTTCCCCTAGAAAAGTGAAATGCCTTTTAAAAATACGTTGACTGTAAATAATCTCTGAAAGTAGGAAATTCTAAAAGATACTGTTATTAAGACAGACAGAAAAGCTCAACAAATCAAGTCACATTATCCACTGTACATCCAAATAATGCTTGCATGCACACGTTTCTGTGCATGTGTGTATATGTTATGGCAGGGAAATCTTGTAACCAACTGTAACCTAGAAAATAATTACTACTTGCAACAAGCCAACTCTATAAGCTGATGAGTCTGACCCTGAAAAGCCCAAACAGAAGGAACAACTGCTCCCCTAAAAGAGGGATATAGGACATAGATCATCACTAAAGGGTCTTCTAGACTAGGACAAGCTAACAAACAGTGTCTAATGACATAAAGTCAGAATCAAATGTAGAGTATCCCTTAGCCCTAAAATGCATCTTCACACACGAATAAAAAAAACCGAAACATAATAGTGTAGATTTCCAATTTTTTATGAATTTGTGTCTAAACCGGAAAAGAAAGAAAATCCTTAGTCTCACCACTGTTTTCTTCACTGGCATACACTCAGCTCTTGCTAGACACAACTTCAGGTCAAAGGCATGATAGAATTTGACTACCTCTATGTAAGACACAGAAAGGATAAACCAATAGAGTCACAAGCAGCCATGACCTCATTAGGGTGGGTTGGTGGAGCCTGGGAGTCACCAACTAGAGGAGAGCCATTTTTTTCTTCCCTCTGTGTAAACTCTTGGCCTCAACCCAGGAGCACACACTGGGCTGTTTTTAATGTTCTATACATGACCTAGGTCTCTATGCTGCTCATGTGTTTTGATATAAAGCTGAACAAACTCTCTAGCTGTTGCCTCTACCGGAGGAAAACTAAAGCATAATGAGGGCTTTGTGCATCTCACATGCTGGGTTGAAGAAAGGATTCCTACAAGACATCTTGATTCTCTTTTACAAAGGAAAAAGCCATTTTACAAAGGAAAAGTCCATTTTGTGACAGTTTTTCACTGGTTGTTGCTCTGAAGCAAATGAATACTTTGAAGTAATATGGATTTCACTTTTCAATTAATTTATTAAATGATAACATAAAGGAATTTATTCACTTCTGAGCAGTGGGTCTGAACTATGCACACTGAGTTTCTGGGAAGCTGCCTCCTGGCATGGACTTCTGAATGAAACGTTCCCCAGATCAGCATCCTCAGCAAACTGCCACCGATCCATCCCCTTTGTCCTTCTCTGCTCTTCCCTGCATGCGTCTACCGCCTCCATACCACCTCTGCATCCTGAACCCTTTCCGTGTGCACAGGGACGCCGTGAGAACCAGAGAAGACAGTGAGGAACTCACAGTCTGCATCCACAGATTTCAACTGTCTGCAAAGACATTCAACTACTATGTAAGAAAATAATATAATCCAGCATGAAACTGTTTCATCCTCAAGACTTTCCCTCTGTTTTAAAACTGTGAGCAGTTTCTTATGAAAAGCTGCAGAGGGTATTGGCTAAGACTCTAGATTCTAGAGCCAAATTTACTGTTTCAAATTCCACCTCCCCCCCTCTTCCCCCAAGTTAATGATCTTGGGCAAGTTATCTAAACTCTGTGTGCCTCAATTTCTCCACTTAGTAAATGCGAACAACAGTACCAACCTCAGGACTGCTGGGAAGATTGAGTATATGTAAGGTGCACAGAACACTCTAGCTTTATCAGGGCTACTTATGACTGCATCACATAAGCAGCAAGAGTCTGAATATGTGCAAACAGAATTTTGTATTGCATCCAGGGCTCAGAATCGTTCTTGCTTACCCTCTGTCACATCCATATGACAATTCCTCCGTCCCTGTCTCTTGAGGTCCATGCCTTACAGCTACATCACCCTGCATTTTCATCTCTATTCCAAGTGCCTATGTATTCCCAACACTTAGCACCTTTCTTGGCACAAAGGATGTGCTCGCTTATGAATGTAAAATAAACCTGACAACTGTTACCTGACAATAACATAAACAAACATTATTTTGCAAATTGTAATGATCCAAAAATGGGAAGGAGTTCTCAGGAGTATAACCATAATGAAGGCTGCTTTCATTGGTATAAACTGTTTTATTGGCTTCTTTTAGTTCTCTAGTATTTACAAACATTTATCACTGTTAAAAAGGGTATAACCCTTACCAGCATGTGCTTTCCACTGATGGTCCTTAAAATTACTAATCTGTATTTCTGTGCCCAATTTATTCAACTAACATTTGTTCATGAGGGTGGTAGTCATTTGGTTACATGACTTAAAATATACATTATCTATAGGACAGAGAGAGAAAGATGGAACTTTTGAGTTTTAGGGAAGCTCAATGACTTATGTGATTCATTTCTCACCTGTTAGGAAACAAATATCCATTCAAAACTATTATGAAAAAATGATTGTTGAGCCTATTTTATTATAAGTTCTTGAGAGAGTTCCTCAACCGCTATTTGTGGTCTGTTCCAATGCTGAATCATCTTATTTTCCCTCTTACATAGCTAACAAAACTCTCTTAATGCAATTTAGGCCCATTTTCTCCATTTGTGAAGCAGGATATGTTCAAAGATGGGTTGGAAGTATGCCTCTCATCTCTTAGGCAGAGTAGACATCATGTGCCACTTTGTAAGCTCTACAGCAGGCTAGCACTATCTACCAACCACACACAATAAAATACCTTGCGCAAAAGTAAACCATAGCCATCCATGTACTAAACATAAAAGAGAAGTACATTTAACTACATGGAAGTGATACTGCCTTGCAAAGAAGAATCCAAATGCATTATATTGTGGGGAGATGGAGGGGGGTGGATTACATTCAAACCCCAAAGTGAAAATTTGTATGGTCTTCTTTGGTGATAAAATGCAATCCTTTGAGAACCCAAGATAAGACTGAAAATACTGCCAGAGACATGGATAATTCCAAATATTTATCCCAGTACAGTTTTCATTGAGACCGCTCAACACAAATCTTTGGAGTAATAGCCCTGTTACTCATACTTTACAGACACGCGCTAGTCTTGGGGTCATTGTACTGGCTGTTCTTTCATCTTGGAATGCTCTTCCTGATATATATGCCTGGCTCACTCTCAACTTCCTTCCAGTTTTTCCCAATGTCATCTTCTCTCTGAGACATGGTGGACCACCCTATTAAAAATTACAACCTATGATATCCACACCCCCCTGTATGCCCAATCTCCATTACCATGCTCATTTTTTTTCCTTTTTCCATAGTACTCACCATGTAACTTACCATTGATCATGTTTTTATCTATCTGCTAGAATATAAGTGCCATGAAAAAAGAAATGTAGGGTTGTTTTTAATCACTTATGATCCAAAGGGCCCAGAATAGTGCTTGCATATAAGAGGCCCTCAATAAATATTTGTGGAGTGAATTTTAAAAATGTTACTTCACAAATCAAACCACAAGAAATAATTCCATCTCTCTCTCTCTCTCTTCCTCTCTCCTCCTCTCTCACCTACGTACTCACACACACATACACACACACACACACACACACAAACACACTAGTTATTAAGTCTTAATCTGAAAAAATTTGTAATGTAAAAATTTTAATTGCAAAGTTGTCAAGTTCAAACTTCATAAGAGAAGAAATAAGAATCAAAGCCTATTAAATATTTGCAACCTTCTCTGCTCCCTCATTATTCAAAGATAGGATGATAAAAAGAGAAATCAAGAATCTCTAGTTCTAGTGAAAACACGCTGCAGAGAACAGGAGCTATAAAAAGGCATGATTAATAGCTCGAACATAACTAAAATACCCAACTGCACAAGGGCCAGAAGGTGCAGAGACAAGTGTAGCTGTTTTTCTCATCAAGTGGGATATAAGAACTGAAACTGACCCCCCTGCCCTATGGAGACAGGATGGTCTGCAAACACTCTCCACACAGCAACAATATCTGCACTTAGAGTTCTTTTCCTCCTCAACACTTTCTGCAATGAGCATATGATACTAAAATGAAAGCATACGGATTTCTTCTAACCTAATTATTTCTTGAGAAAGAGAAATAACACAATTAACTTTGAAAGCACAGATTTTGGAAATATGTTTGTTGAAAACTGTTGGAAATTCAGAAACACATGGTTGATTGATTAAGTGTTAAAATATTTATTAAATATGGAAATCCACTGCAAAAAAAAAATGGAAAGTTCTTCCATTAAGCTGAAGGCTATGTCTAACGCTGGGTTGAGTCATCTCAACAAGAAGCTCAGCGAAGGTACTTATGATTACAGCTTATTTATAATGGGATTCAAAACAACAGAATGATAAAGAGTGAAGAGTCAGAACATAAAAGGAAAAACAGAGAACTGAGAATGACTAAAAGTTTTTTTTTTTCCAAAAGGCATTGTATTTTTATTATTTTTATTTTTTTAATTTAAGTCCAAGTTAGTTAACATATAATGTAATAATTATTTCAGGAATAGAATTTAGTGATTCATCACTTACATATAACATCCAGTGCTCATCCCAACAAGTGCCCTTCTTAATGATCCTCACCCCTTGTGCCCTTTCATCCCAACATCCAGCCAGCAACTCTCAGTTTGTTCTCTGTATTTAAGAGTTTCTTATGGTTTGTTTCCCTCTCTGTTTTTGTATTATTTTTGCTTCTCTTCCCTTGTATGCATTTGTTTGGCATTTTAAATTCCACATATAAGAATGACTAAAAGTTTTATTAAAAGCCACTGAGAGGGGTGCCTGGGTGGCTCAGTCAAGAGCCTATGACTCTTGATTTTGGCTGAGGTCACGATCTCACGGTTCATGGGTTTGAGCCCTGCATTGGGCTCTGCGCTAGGGTTCAGAGCCTGCTTGGGATTCTCTTTCTTCCTCCCTCCCCCTGCCCCTGACCAGCATGCGTGTGCTCTCTCTCTCTCAAAATAAATAAATGAACTTAAAAAAAAAAAGCCACCGCTAAAAGGGTGAATTTTGTATGCTAAAAGGATGATTTTTATGATACATGAATTATATCCCAAGAAAGCTGTTATCAAAAAATATATTAAAAGTTAGGATTGTTGTCATAAACAAATACAAAGTTTTCACAGAAGAAAAATGGACTTTGTTATAATAACTGCTACTTTCTATAAAATTTTGTAAACAATTTCTTCTTCAATGATCTGTTCCTTTAGATTTTTGCCTTCTGAAGCTCTTCAGATAAAACATGTTTTTATAAAAGAAAATAAAGCAAGCTATTAAAATAGAGCATCTTATCCTCTAATCCAGTTCAACATATAGATTCCAACACTCAGCCTAGTTTAGGAACCAAGAGCCCAACCTTTTATCCCACTGCCCATCAGCCTCTTCGTGTCCTGCTTTCCTTCCCTTTCCTCACTTCCTGGCTAGGAACAGCCCTGTGGAGGATAGAGACTACTGAGGTCTGGACTGATGCAGAGAGGCCTCCCATCCCAAAGTAATTAAGATGCATTGTTACTCATTCAATTTTAAGAAAACAAATCCTACCTGATGTTTGAACTAAAACCATGTGAGGGGACAAACAAGAAACAAAATTATACAGCATAGAGCATACAGTCAATGATACTATAATTGCCATGTATGGTGACAGATGGTAGCTACACTTGTGGTAAGCACAGCACAGTGTATCAACTTGTGAAATCATGGGGTGCCTGGGTGGCTCAAGTCAGTTGAGCATCAGAATCTGGATTTCAGCTCAGGTCATGATCCCATGATTGTGGGAGCCAGCCCTGCGACGGACTACACCCTGAGTGTGGAGCCTGCTTAAGAATCTCTCTCTCTCTACCCCTCTGCCTGACTCGCATGTTCTCTCTGTCTCTAAAATAAAATAAACAAACAAACAAACTTGTGAAAGTGCTATGTTGTACATACCTGGAACTAATGTAACATTGTGTGTCAACTATAACTCAATTAAAGAAAAGAAACATGATTAATTTGTTTTGTTAAATTCCTGGAAAGAATTCAACTACATCAAAGCTGGAACCCACAATTAGCACCAGGGCCCAAATGTTCTACCCTCCTGGAATACTTGATAGGAGTCACAGCTCTCATGAAACTGAGTAACGCAGTGATTTGAATACACAAGAAACTGGGCACCAATTTCACACCAAGAAATGATCATGATGGAAGCTTAAAAAAAAAAAAAAAGTAACATTTATTGAGCTCTTACTATATACCACATACTCAGCCACAAGCTTTATGTGTATTATCTCCTTTAATCCTCACAACAACATATGAGCTGGGTACTATTCTTGCTCCAGTCTTATTGGTGTAAAAAGTTACAGGCATGCCAAGTTCACACAGTGAGCTAGTGGCAAAGGTAGGCTTTGAGCACACGCAGCCTAATTCTAGAACCTCCAACCCTTAATCACTATCCTATAATGTTTCCAAAAAATTGTATCAGGGACTTATTTCACTACGAATTAAGATTTATTCTTTTCTTTTTTTTTCTTAATGTTTATTTATTTTTGAGACAGAGAGAGACAGAGCATGAACGGGGGAGGGTCAGAGAGAGGGAGACACGGAATCTGAAACAGGCTCCAGGCTCTGAGCTGTCAGCACAGAGCCCGACGCAGGGCTCGAACTCACGGACCATGAGATCATGACCTGAGCCGAAGTCGGCCACTTAACCGACTGAGCCACCCAGGCACCCCGAATTAAAAAAAAAAATAGTAGATTCTTATTCTTAAAAAAAAAAATAGTAGATTCTGCAGGAATCAAGTAATACACAAATAATTATAAAGAAAAGAATTGATACGAATAATATCAAAAAAATTATTAATGTTAAAACAAAAGACACGATACAATGAGAATGGATGAGCCATAGTATTTTTTTTTTCATTTTACTTATTTTAGAGACAGAGAACAGAGGAGAGGGACAGAGGTGGTGGGGGGGGAGAGGGAGAATATCATAAGCAGGATCCACATTCAGCATGGAGCCCCACGTAGGGCTCGATCCCATGACCCTGGTACATGACCTGAGCCAAAATCAAGACTTGGACACTCAACCGACTGAGCCACCCAGGTACCTCATGCCATAATAATTTATAAAAGTATTGGCAATAACCAATAAAAGAAAAGAATCCATAATATATTTTAAATGCCTATAAATTAATAAAAGACAAATATTCTTATAGAAAAATGACAAAAGTATATGAGTAGACCATTTAGAGGAAGAAATATGATCAGCAAAAATGCTCAATCTCATTAGTCATCAGAGAAATGGGAAGTAAAATAATTACACACCATTCACATCCATAATGTTTTTATAAGTTTTTAAATCTTATGGTTCCAAATGATTATGAAGATGGAGACGTACAGAAATTCTCATGCACTGCCAGGGGACATAAATTGGTATATCACTATGTGATGTGGCATTATGTACAGAAGTTGAGAATGCACAAACCCGAAGAATCAACAATGGCTCTTCAAAATACATGTCCCACAGAAACTCATGCACATGTGTCTATCAATGGCAAATACTGCTTTAAGAGTGAAAACTTGAAAACAATCCACAAATACCACTAATATAAAAAGAAAGAAATGATGGTAAGTTTGTAACATAGAAAGCCAGACAACAATAAAAAAAGAATAAATTCAATTATTTTACCTGTACCAACTTAAGAAACCGAAAGTCAATGTTGATCAAGAAAGAAATAGGTATTAGGAAGAAGAACTGAATGTATATTTTACAACGGAAAAATATAGTACCAGAAGTAAAAAAAAAAAAAAATCCTGGATGGCCTTAAGCAGCCAGTAATGAAATAGCAGAATGAAGACAATAAAAATATCCAATCTGAAGAAGAGAGAGAAAAACTTCTTTCTTTAAAGTGAGGAGAGCTTCAGATCATGGGATACAATTTCAAAACGTCTAACACATGGATAAATGGAGTCCACATGGAAAAGAGTAAGATAATGGAGGAGGAAGAGGAAATTGAAGAAATAATAGCAGAAAACCTAACAAATTTGGTAGAAGACACAAATTTATAGATTCAACATCTGAATAACCTGTCTTGTTTGTATGTTGTTGAGTTTTAAGTTTACTCTATATATTCTGGATATTAATCTCTTATCAGATATATGATTTGCAAGTATTTTCTTACATTCTATGTGTTATCTTTTTACTTTGTTAATATAGTCGTGATACACACACACACACACACACACACACAAAGAAAGTCAATGGTGAGAAGTACCAAAAGGACGTATATGAAACCAAATATGCACATGTAAAAAAACACACAAAATAGTAATATACACTGTTTATGGATAAATATTTATGTAGTTAAAGTATAAAAAGCCAAGAAGGATGCACATTAATTGCAAGATAATGATTTTCCCTGGGAAGGATGGGGAAATGGAAGGCAGGAGAGCATCAACTGAATCTATAATGTTTATTACTTAAAAAAAACAAACAAACAAACAAACAAACTAGGGCCACCTGGGTGGCTCAGTGGTTAAGTTTCTGACTTGTGCTCAAGTCATGATCTCACAGTTCATGGGTTAGAGCCCCATGTCTGTGCTGACAGCTCAGAGCCTGGAGCCTGCTTCGGATTCTGTGTCTTCCTCTCTCTCTGCCTCTCCTCTGCTCATGTTCTGTCTCTCTCTCAAAAATAAATAAACATTTAAATTTTTTTAAAAAAAGCTATTAAATTTGTGTTGATTCTGTATGGTGAGTACAAGTGCCTATCACATAACAAGGAGTTTTAAATTTAAAAAAGCAACAAAAGTTGTCCTAAATAAATTTTCACAAACACCTTCACACAGTCGATTTTGTAGACTCCACATAACAGCCAAGGGATGAATAGCACAAGCACAGAGATGTCTCTAATACTACGGCCAGAAGAACTACAAGAAACAAAAATTAATATTTCTGAAAGCTGCAGGGAGCTTCACATTGACTCAACCTTCTGAAACCTTTTTATTTTTATTATTGAGAGAATGAGACAATGAGCGAGAGTATGTACAAGTGGGGGAGGAGCAGAGAGAGAGGGAGAGAGAGAATCCCAAGCAGGCTCTGCGCTGTCAGTGCAGAGCTCAACTCGGGGTTCCATCTCATGAACTGTATGAGATCATGACCTGAGCCGAAATCAAGAGTGAGCCACCCAGGCACCCCAACCTCTTAAAACCTAAACCAGAGCTGCTCAAAGAAGACCTGCCTTATAGGTATCAGGCTCACCACCAGGAATCCTATAGGTCAGATCATGACCCATTAGAGGGCTCTGAAATCACTGTAGTGCACCACAGCCAGCATTTTTTAGAAAATAACAGAGTAGAATGCGGCCCCTGGGTGGCTCAGTCATTCGAGTGTCCCACTCTTGACTTGATCAGGTCATGATCACATGGTTTGTGGGATCAAGCCCCACGTTGGCTTCTGAGCTGATGGTGTAGAACCTTCTTGGGATTTTTTCTCTCTCCCTCTCTCTCTCTATCCCTCCCATGTACATTCTCTCTCAAAATAAATGGATAAGCTTTATAAAAAAAAAAAAAAAGTAAAAAAAAAAAAAAGAACAGAGTACAATGAAATGTATACTACTGCATGTATTAAGGATAAGTATTTTTCAGGACACACTTGTTTTGGTATTTGGTGTGTTTGTGTTTTCACATGTTCACATAAAAACTTCTACACAAATGCTCATAGAATTATGCAGAATTCCAAAAAAGTAAAAACAACCCAAATCTCTATCAAGATGAATGAATAAGAGAATATTATTTAGCAATACAAAGGAATGAAGTAACACCTCATGCTATAACATGGATAAACCTTGGAAATACTATGCTGAGTAAAAGAAGCCACTCGTAATCATACACAGTGTATTATTCCATTTATATGAAATGTCTAGAACAGACAAATCTACAGAGACAGAAAGTAGATGGTTGCCTAGGGGTGAGGATGGGGGTAGGCAGTGTGGGAGAGTTTGGGGGATTGTATGGTCTTTGTGAGGTGATGAAAACATTTTAAAGTTGACAGTGGGGGTCGTTGCATTACTGTTTGAATATACTAGTAAACTTTGAGTTGTAAACAATTGTTAAGTGGATGAATTATATGGTATGTAAATTATAATCCAATAAATCTCTTATTAAAATATATACACACAGGGGCACCTGGGTGGCTCAGCTGGTTGAGCATCTGACTCTTGATTTCAGCTCGGGTCATGGTCTCACGGTTCATGGGATGGAGTCCCGTGTCAGGCTTTGCACCGACAGAGTGGAGCCTGCTTGAGACTCTCTCTCTCTCCTCTCTCTCTGTCCCTCCCCAACTCGTGCTTTCCCAAAAAATAAATTAATTAAAAATTATATATGTACACAATTAAAATATACATAATTTTGTTCCAGAGATTACACTGGGGCCACTCAAGTCATGAAAACTGTTAGAGTTCATTTCTATGGGCCAGCTACTTGATCCTAATATTTTGATGTGGGACCTCCCCACCACCATATGCCTCTATTTTCTTTTCTGGTCTTTAACCTACTTTTAGATCGTTCATTCACACTAAGCTATGAGTGCTTAAAAACAGCACAGAGTGCCATCCATCCCTCTCTGAGGTCTCTACTTATACTAAAGAAACTATTCTCTAGTGGTGTTTATTTTTTGTTAGGACACTTTTTAATGTTTATTTTTATTATTTATTTTGAGAGAGAGAATACAAGCAGGGGAAGGGCAGAGAGAGAGGGAGAAAGACAATTCCAAGCAGGCTCCATGCTATCACCACAAACCCCGATGCAGGGTTCAATCCTAAGAACTAAGAGATCATTACCTGAACTGAAACCAAGAGTTGGAAGATTAACCGACTAAGCCACCCAGGTGCCCTTGTAGTGGTGTTTATTCGGATTTAAGGCAGATGTGCAGAGCTTTTTGAGTCATGGAGATTTCATGGAGTAATAGTATTATATAGATATTATCTATATCTACCTCCTAAGAAACAAAGAAAGTAAATCTTTTATATTAACTTGTTAGGCCATAAAATGGTGTAGTAAACATTGGGGGCGAGGCAAAAATAAAGATAAAATAATAGACAAGGAAGTATCTGGGACTTAGTTAAAGGGAAACAAAAGACCATGTGTTATACTTAGTTCAAAAACCCAATTTAAAAAATCAAAATTATCAAAATTCCAAGAATAAATATCAAGGGAACTCCTTGGTTGAATTATGTCACATGAGTTTAGATCCATCAAAAACACTACATGGTCACTCTCCCAGAAGACATGCATCATTGTCTTAAAGAAAATGCAGCTCCAGGCACCAAACGGCAAACTCTGGTGAATAAAGTCACACACAAAGGTTAAACGGCTTGGATTTATTTTTGTTGGGGGAGATGAGGCTATAAACTGACATGAATGATTTTGTCACAGCGATTAAGGCTGCAGAGAGATGGCAGGCAGCCTCACGTGCCGGAATGTCAGTGTGCCAACCACTGTCCAAGTTCCCGCTGCCTTCTCTCTCCTTCCCATCACAGCCCTGCCTTTCCTCATAAACCTCGCTTCGAATGTGAAGCAAGAGCGACAGCCATTTCAGTTCAGATGCTCACAGTGACGGGATCCTCACAGAACCTGGGCATGCCATCTACAGGGTGTCTCTGTAGGGTGAGCAAGAATAGTTGTGGGAGGAAGAGGAACAAAGAGATCACAGATAAGGCAAAGTCCATGGCTCCTCTCAAGCTCATCCCAACAAAAGATTTTAATAATCTCAGGGAAAGAACTACTCTAACCATTGGAAATAAATCAAAAGTATGTAAAATCGTAACATAAATGGTCACAGAACTTTTCCCTGCAACTTTGAGACGGAAAATTGAAACAAAGCCAAAGTATTTGCTGAGCATCAACTATACGTCAGACACAACAAGAAGCAGTGAACGAACAACAGTAAATTTGAATGACAAAGTCCCAGACCAACATTATTCAGTCTAATTCATGGGGACACCTTCTATTAACACACCCAAGTTTTCAATGCCCCAGTCCCCCACCCCACACACCAACACACACATAAGCAGGAATAATTTTATGACCAGCCTCTGAGGCAAGTTTTACTATACCTGCAAAAGTGCCTCATCATTTCTTAATACTGAGTCTGAATCCTGTGGCAATGCAGTGATGGGTCATTCTAGAAGACTCTGAGAGGCACATGCTGAGCGACTATGGAGGGTGGACTGAGCACATAACTCAGAGTTTAAATCCAGGGAATGAAGAGCAATGAGAACAAACAGAAAAACGATTTTAGGAAGGCAATTAGTCCAGCAGTAAAAAGCAGAAGGGGCACTTCACTCCATGTCCAAAGAAAAGAAGGAATGAGAGACGACTGAAGGGAAACAAAAGACACAAACAGAAAAAAGAAAAGCCATACCCAACCCCTGCCCAAAAAAAGTTTTAAAGATAAGTAGTAAAACGGAAAGCTTGTTGAACTATAACACATTTTCCAAATCGCAAAATAATCAAGTCCAGCAATGTGCAGCAGGGATGGGTCCTAACACTGAATGTAAATAACCTTTCAGAGACTTGTTTTTTCTTTAGTTGCTAAGAGAAAAAGAGGAACTTGACAGAAATAGAGTAGGGGAGAAATAAAAAATAAACCATGGTCATGGGGAAAGTGAACAGAGGAAGACTAGGCTCACGGGAAAACAATAAATGGAAAGAGGCAACAGGAAAGTGCCCAAACTTGTACTGAGAGATGAAGAGAAAGAAATAACCGACCAGGGAAAACCTAACCTAATAACAGGGGTCTGGGGACATGGCATCAATGATTTCATCCAGCCAACATCTGCTTGTTGAGCACTAGGTACAGGGAGCCATGTACAAGGCTGTGTGTCAACACTGGGAAGAAATAAAAATGAAGATGAGGATACATGCCTTCGCCCCTTGTTTTTTCTGTACAATGAAATTAATGTAAAATAATTTTTACCCCATCACCCTAAGAAAACTGCAAACTTCACGATTTCATCATCAGAACATATAGGAAATGTCCTAAATATCTCATTAATCAATGACTTCACATTGATTTCACATGAAACTGGTTAAGCTATAAATTAATAGTATTCTCCCTTCATTAATTCTGAGTACGTTGTCTATGCAAGATGATTAAGAACTGTAAGAACATCATGCTAAACTTACTTCAGAAATTAAATGAGACTTTTCAGTATCTCAGCACCAATAATATTTTTCTTCCTGTTTTACCCTAGAAAATCCTGAAAACCAACAAAAATTGCTATACCGTGGTTTGAAATACCTTATCTCAAGTCACCCTCCCAGGCAGAAATTGCTTCACCTTTGGTGACCACAATGAACACTACTTGAATTTTGCCCACCTTCTTATCAATATCTGTCCAAGATTTAAGGTACTTTTATGTACCTTTTGTACATTTACAATGTACATTTACAGCTAAACTAATGTAACATTTACAGCTAAACTAGATGTACAAAGTCCTAAAGTGTGAACACAATTTTGCGGTTCTGAATCTAAATTTTCATCACCTTCAGTGATGTTTAAGTTTTTATCAAAATAAATAAAAATCTTCCTAAGAAATGATGGCTTAATTATTTTACATAACAGTACATTTGTAAATGCATCTGTAAAAACCAAATTCCCATTCTTCTTATTAAACATTATCTAAACTTTTTTGAAAGTTTAGGTAATGAAACTTGAAAGCACATGCAAGTACTCATAACTACTGCTAACTCCATATAATTCCAAACTCACCACGAAAATAACCCACTATTTATAGAAACAGAGACTGATACTGTCACCAGCAACATCCCACGATGGACCTCAAGACCTGACCTTTATTGCATAGATCCACCGACCTTTGTCCCACATTTTCCTTAAGTTCTTCTTTCCAGCTTATCTTTTAACAGGCAAAGGACCTCACAGCAACCCATGATGGAAACCGAAACGACTTTCTCAAGCAGTAACAACTGTCCTAAGAGTTCCAGCCTGCCCAGACCACCCAGACCAGTTTGAGCTCAACCACCAACTCACATCTGTGCACATGGACCATGGAGCGACTGACAGGAACCTCTGCCTTGTTATAATGCTAAAATCTCTGCCCCAAAAGGAGCACAAACCTCATTAACATTACACACAATGTGTGTATAGGCTTGTTTCTCTAAGGCACATGCGTGACTTCACGCCTACCTCCACATCCAAGGACAAAACGCCCCTTTCTGAATATTCTCCCTAACCCTAAATAAAAGGAACCCATTCACCGTTGCTCAGAGGGTCATGGCTTTGGAAGATATTCCCTGTGACCTCCTCACTTGCTGCAAGTCAAGTTTCCTTTGTGCAACAACTCTACCCGGTGTAGTCCCTATCAATAACTCACCAAGGAGTGCACTACATTAGTTTGATTACAATACTAAAATTATCCACGTCAGTAAATAAATGTTCCAAATAGCTACTGCAAAAGAACTCTTCAATCATTAACATACCTTTATTTAATGCATACCACATGGCATTCAAAATGAGCCTGTTGCTCATTTTGTACAAATAAAGTGTGATTTTTCAGAGTATATAAAGCCATAAATCTTTAAGCCTCATCTCTTGACCCAGGAGAAGCAGAGTCCACGGTCTGAACTATGCATAATGGGGCAGAGTGAGCCCGGGAAAGCCCTCTCCCATCAGCCTTCAGACCTTTAAAAAAGACCAACAAAGATGGGGCGCCTGGGTGGCTCAGTTGGTTGAGCGTCCGACTTCAGCTCAGGTCATGATCTCACAGCTCGTGAGTTCAAGCCCCACACTGGGCTCTGTGCTGGCAGCTCGGAGCCTGGAGCCTGCTTCTGCTTCTGTGTCTCCCTCTCTCTCTGCCCCTAACCCACTCGCATTCTGTCTCTCTCTCTAAAATAAACATTAAAAATAAAAAAATAAAAAATAAAAGACCAACAAACAGTAAGATGGAGGAAGAAGAAGAAAGCAGGAAGGAATAAAGAAGGATAAGAATAGGAAGAAGAGGAAAGAAAAAAAGACAAGGAGAAGTGAGGAAGAAGAAGGGAAATGGTTCTTCCCTCTGAAACAAAAACTTAAAACTCATGTGAGGATGAAAATGATCGCTGGTGCCATGAGAGACAGGTCAGGCTAAAAAACACTCCGTTTCCTTAAAAACACAAGCTCTAAATCAAGAGTGGAGCCGATCACTAAAACCTGGATGTGAGATTAAAAACTTAGGATGTGCCTCAGTCTGTTTCAGGTAGCTCTCTCTAGTTGGGACCCATCTGGCACAGTGCACCTAATATCTTCTCCCTGTAACTGCGTTGTGATTTCCCTGAGCTTTACCACCACACTTCTACCCACACCCTGTTCCTGCCCATGTTCTGATGACCCTAGACAGTTGTCTTCAGACAACTGCTCCCTCAGGCTACTTTAGATTAATACCACCATGTGTAACCTTGACAGCTCATTATGCCCACTGAGGATCCATAGCTGGGTTCCTGGCCAGACCCCTGACAGTGTATTCTAAAGGCATTAAAAATCCACTTGAGAATTCACAGAAATCTACAGAACTAGTTTTTGTCAAGTGCCAGCTCTTTCTACAGCATCTTGCTACCTAGTCCAAAGAATGAGAAACCACTTAAAGTTTGACCTGTGACCAGCGGTGCCAAATCACATGTACCAGCCTGACTCCCAACCTTCTGACCTCACTAGTGGGGGAGTGGGAGGGTGGGGGGAGGGGAATGGAGGCAATTTCTCCCAACCAAGCCTATATAAGAAGTAAACTGGAAAAAAAATAAAATAAGAAGAAGAGCAATTGACCGACTAGAGGTAAAGGCTAGAGACATGAGTTAGTGCCAAGTAGAATAAGGAGTCTAAGAAAACTGTCAGCCAGGAGTTCTCCTGCCTCAGGTAGAAAATGTTAAAGCCACTTGCAAAATGTGAGCTCTTGAGGCCCATCTTCAGGAAAGCCTCATTGATTTCTCATTCTTCCAAAAACGGTTATCTAATGTTCTTTACTTGGGACAAAAAAAAAAAAAAGAAAAAAAAATGCAGCAAAAGGGCAACTACTGCTCAGTGCTAACTAAAATGCCCTGGTACAAAATCGATTTTTAAAAAGGAGAAAAATGTTGATCTACCCTTGCTGATACATGTATATGATTCTGAAAAACCTCTTCAACAAAAACAACAGATTGTGGGGGGTGGGGGCCAGGGGGTGGATTAAGTTGTTTATTCCTTCTCTTCCCAGTTATAACTGCTGGTATTTCTTGGTCATGGTATGGCATTTTTTATTTTCAAAATCAAATTACATCTAATAGTCTGCTCTAGGGAAGACAAAACAGATTTTGATCTTAAAAGCAACTCAAATGATGAAATCAGGAATAAAGGACAACTAGAAGTCTAAAATCATTTTTATATATGAAGTATTTATATTCTAAAAATACAGCACACTGATAAGTAAAAAATAAAAACACAGCACACTGAACTCTATTTTAATTATGTGTAAAAGAGTTACAATTATCGAAGGGGGCTATAAATTCAATATTTAAAGACTAACATTTATTCATGTATTCATTATTTTATACCATACCAAGTTTCAAAGAGGACTTGAGGATGTTTACATGGACACTTACAAGATATTATAAGCAGATGAGAAAACTGGAGGGAAAGGAAAATTTATCACTTCAAGAAATATTTATTAAGTACCTACTCTGTGCCAGGCACTGGGCTAGGCAGTGGAGATGTGTGGTGAACAAACAGACAAGATCACTATTGTCATACACAATTCTCGTAGTTTATATTCCAGAGATGGCACACTGGAGGAACGACAATAAACAAGCCAATCATTAAAAAGAATGTCAAGTGCTGACAAGTGCTGGGAAGACAAGAGAGTAACATGATGTGATAGGGGGTGGGTGGACCACTTTAGGCAAGCAGACAGAGGAAACCTCTAAGATTACTTTCCCTAAGCCTGAATACAGATATGACGTTTCATATTGACAAATTATCACGAGTCAAGAGATATTTCAGATGACTCTTGAGCTGAAATGGGTGCTGATGAGCTAGGATGGAGCTGGAATGAAAACTCAGGCTATGACTCTGGCTTGGAGGAGGGCACAATTTGCCTCTAAACTTCTGGCGTACCACCCAAGGAAGGAAACAATTACATGACAAATCTCTCCTCTTGGTCCTGATGAGGCACCATCCATAATGTTTTCCCCAGACTTCAATTAATACTGTAACTGGTTTCTCAGGAATAATTCTTACAATGTCCTTTAAAATATCCTTTTGAAAAGGTCTGATAAATTATTGAAGAGGTGAGTGATGCAAATAAGAAAACTGATCCCAATTCAGATACAAATTCTTGTGACTAACTTAAATCCAGACAGATTTAAGATGAAAAAAAAAAATCTCTTAAATCTTAAGGATACACAGAGCTCCTTGACCCTGCGTGCAAATTGGAATCCACTGGGGAGATTTTTTTTTTTTTTCATTACCCAGAATCCCAGTAGGTGAGGCCAGCACCCTATGGAGGAACAGAGGATAGTTCCCCATAAATAGTTTCTTCCCTCCCCCATAAAGAGTTTTTTCTGAGTTTCTGGCAGATAAAACTCCAAGTACTGAGTACAGATATTCTGTGCTGTTGTTTAGATGTAGATTCAAATATGTCTATGTGGCTAAAAGAGTATCTGAGGTAGAAACAGAAATTATATCCACTTCTAGAAATGAAGACATGTAATAAGTGCTAAACACGACATCGATTCACACCTGAATGAAGTTAGCAAGGGAGGAGACATGAGCAGAACCAAGAGTTTCTCAAAGAAATGTTAGGATGATTCCACCACAGAGATGAATGGGTAACTACATGTTAAATAAGTAGCATATATTACAGAAGGATTATTTTATTTGGATCTCTAACATTTTCTTTGAGAATTCTTCTCCTAATACTACTGCTTCCTGGTTGTATGACCTTGGGCAGGTTAATTAGCTTCCTTAAGCCTCAGTAGCCTCATCTATAAAATGGATATAATATCTACCTCATAATGATAATACATGTAAATCACTCATCACAGTGCCTGGTACATGCTACATATTCAATAAATATTCATTCTTCTTTTTCATTTCTTTCCCTTAATATTTGCTTTCTAGGGCTTTTATTACCAAAATAAATGTGTATACTTATTGTTACATGAAAGCATGACTAGATGCTCACAGAAGCTATCATTTTGGTTATTAATGATTATGTATCGCTTTTCCCTGAAAGCTTTGATATTTGGAACTCTGGAGCTACTTGCTCTGTGAAGCTACAAAAGATATTCTGTATCTTTTCCTTTGGAGAAAGGTAAGGGTATCGATCCCTGTTTAGCATTTGTTTCTGTTTTATGAAACTTTGACCACAAAAGAATATACATAATTTTGGTACTGACTGTTGAATATTAAAATCTTCAAATTACACAGAAAGATTATAACAATAAGTGTACACATGCAATTCCAAACTAGAACATGACCCTTGAAGAGGTGTTTTTCATCTTTTAAATGTTAAATATCTTTATATAGTCCATTCTCATTCTCAAATTAGTAGAAATGATGCATTCCTACTGTTTCTGCAAGCTGCAAAAAACATAAGGTTCCAACGGGACCAAGTGTAAGAAAGCTTTGATCTCACTGCCATTGAACGACATCTAAAGAAATGTTGGTGGCCTCCTGCCATAAAGCCAGTTAAGCATAGTGGTTAAGCCCAGGCAGTGCAGTGGAGTTAAAGTACCTGCGTTTAATCCTTTCTCAGCTACCTACCGGCTTTGTGGTTTTACAGCTGATAAGTACTACCTGTCACGTGATTCTTGTGGGACTGCAATGAGTTAATGTGCACCAAGTACTAAGAAAACTGTTGGGTACATAAAAACTAACCACATAAGTTATTGTATTTAAGTATGTTAGTGTACATTATAACATATATGATAATACTACTATAAGCACTTCTCTCTTTTCCTTATTTGTTTCCTTCCTCCTTGTCACCACTCTCCTTACCATCCTTTCCTCTTCTGCTCACTCCCCTCCTTTTATTAACATCCTTTTTCCCTTTGGAGCTTATCCATGAAATATAATGATAAATGTGGCCTTATCTCAGCCCCACTGGAGCTACTGAGAGCTAGTGACCTTACAGACTACTGCTCTCAATGAACCATGACAAGAAAGCAGGCCTCCCTCCATGTATAGACTTAGAAAGGGCTTTATCACTAAAAATGACAGAATACTTCACATTCTTTGAAAGTTGAGAAAGCAAACAAAACTAAGAACGATTTTTACCAAGCCATAAGCTCTTAGAGTCATTCACAGTTTTTCAGGTATAAATGTAAAGAAGTGAAGAGAGGGGCGCCTGGATGGCTCCATCAGTTAAGCGTCCGACTTCAGCTCAAGTCATGATCTCACAGTTCGTGGGTTAGAGCCCCGCGTCTCGCTCTGTGCTGACAGCTCAGAGCCTGGAGCCTGCTTCAGATTCTGTGTCTCCCTCTCTCTGCCTCTCTCCCACTCGTACTCTGTCTCTCTCAAAAATAAGTAAAACGTTAAAAAAATAAAAAATAAAAAAAAAAGAAGTGATGAGAGATGGGTTCTTTTTGTATGCAGTGAGATCATTAGGCATAATTTCAAAGATGCCCCAAACATACATATACAAATTGGGATCTCACAGAGTAAAAACAAGACTTAAAGAAAACTCCCACAATTCTGAATACCATTTCTTTTAACAATTTAATTGTAAGGGAAGGATGGTGGTAGGAGAATTAAAAAAAAAAAAAATGTGGTAGGAAATGTCTCCTTCCTATTTATAGCAGAACAAACTTTTTACTGGTGGCAAAACTTTATCAATATTGAGCTACTTAGGTTTAACAAATGCCCATTAAGAAAAAAAAAAAAAAATGCTTGTGCTATCCTTGCAAAATACTCCCAAAGCTATAATTCCTAGGAGCCCTTTTTTTGCCAGAGAAGCAGTACCGCAGACAATTTACCGTGAAGCTGACTCAGTGCTCCCAAGTGAAACAGCACAATTTTAACTACAGCTCATCCATGCTTAGGCACATGTATAAATATACTCATAAAAATGGAGCACACTAGAGGCACTTGGGTGGCTCAGTTGGTTGAGTGCCCGACTTCAGCTCAGGTCATGATCTCGCCGCCGCCGTTCCTGAGTTCAGGCCCCCCCACTGGGCTCTCTGCTGTCAGTGCAGAGACCACTTTGGATCCTCTGTCTCCCTCTCTCTCTGCGCCGCTTTCTCTCTCTCTCAAAAGTAAATAAGCCTTTTAAAAAAATGGGAGCACATGACTACTTACCATCTTGCTATACCATCTGGCATTACTGATTTTCAAAAGTATGATAATTTACAGATCTGTGTTTTTGGTACCTGACTACTTGAGAAGCTACAACACTATCCAGGGAAAGAGACAGAGAAATGAGTAGCCCAACTATTCACTGAAAGCAAAGACTTATGATAAAAAGAAATTCTGCTATTTATAGAGAAATATCAATGGGTGAAAAATAAATAATTGAAAATATATGGGGTGAACACATGACAAAATAAACCACCAAATAACTTATCTTTGATGTTAACAGTAAATCTGTCCTGCTTGGCTAGCCAAAAAAAAAAAAAAAAAGGAACCATTAAGGTGCTTTTTCTTTTTTTAAGAAATTTTTTTTAATGTTTTTTATTTATTTTTGAAGGAAAGAGAGAGACAGAGCGTGGGCTGGGGAGGAGCAGAGAGAGAGGGAGACACAGAATTTGAAGCAGGCTCCAGGCTCTGAGCTGTCAGCACAGATCCGACACGGGGCTCGAACTCACGGACCGTGAGATCATGACCTGAGCCGAAATCGTACGCCTAACCGACTGAGCCACCCAGGTGCCCCTAAGGTGATTTTTCTTAAAAATAGCAATTAAATGGGGGCTCCTGGGTGGCTCAGTCGGTTGAGCGCCGACGTCGGCTCAGGTCACGATCTCGCGGTCCGTGAGTTCGAGCCCCGCATCGGGCCCCTGTGCTGACAGCTCAGAGCCCGGAGCCTGTTTCAATTCTGTGTCTCCCTCTCTCTGACCCTCCCCCATTCATGCTCTGTCTCTCTCTGTCTCAAAAATAAATAAACGTTAAAAAAAAAAAAAAAAAAAAATTTAAAAAAAAAAATAGCAATTAAATGATTATCAGTTATCAGTATCAAACCATCAATAAGGCTCAGGAGGCACTATCTTGCCCATATGGATGCCCAGTTAAAAAAGTTTTATCTATTTATCTGCAAACACCCAATTCCTTCAGCACAAATCACTTCAGGGCAGAAGAAAGAAAGACTGAATAATTTGAATATTCTAGTTCCCTGTGCTATTTTACAGGACTGAAATTATCTCAGACTAGGTATACTAGTCTTGAGGTACCTTGAGGTACCAAGGTATACAGACTTGAGGATACCAAGGTTACCCACAATCAAACATGGTTTCTTGGACTATCATTTCTAGAACCTGATGGCAAAATAACCTTTCATTATGGGTTGATCATCACACTTGGGATAAAAACAAAGTATGCATTCAAGTAACTAACTGGACAGGTAATAAAGAAATCTTTTACAACATGGACTCATCAACAGAATTATTATTTCACACCAATCATATTGCCAGTATTTCCCCAAAACTGTAATAAAAATTTCTTTTAAAAATATCAGTATTCTGTGGCACTTGGGTGGCTCAGTCAGTTAGGCATCTGACTTTGGCTCGGGTCATGATCTCACAGTTCATGAATTCAAGCCCCTTTGGGCTCTGTGCTGATAGTTTGGTACCTGGAGCCAGCTTCAGATTCTCTGACTCCCTCTCTCTCTGCCCCTCCCCTGCTCATGCTCTGTTCTCTTGTCTCTCGAAAAATAAATAAACATTAAAAAAGTAATAATTTGAGTATTCTTTTCCATTCAGTGGTTAAAAACTGAAACAAGGACACATTAAGAGTAAAATTAAGGTGTTTTATACCATCATAGTTCTTGTGAGCTTCCTGAAACATTAAGTGATACGTTACTGGTTTCCTTACTGTAGATCAATGACTTTATCTTACCAGGTGTGAAGTAATTCCTGAATTAGGTTAGATGACCTATAAGGTCTCCACCATCTCCAGGACTGTCAGATTCCACTTACTTATGTAAATTTTAGTAATGTGTAATTTACTTCTGGGAATGTGTTACATTCAGGTAATTAGGGCACCATTTTGCATTAAAGTGATGTCATAAAGTTTCTAAATAGTACTCAAGCAGCCTGAGGGAGTAAATGTTATTTAACAAAAACTCATATAATGCTTACAATATACCCAGCATTGCTCTAAATGCCTTATAAACTCATTTATATGGTATTTTCAGTTTACTAACTAAATTCTTAGGAAGCTAACGAGTATGTGAATTAGCATTTACCAATAAATTAAAGTGAACAACCACTTGAACTTACCCTGTGAAATTAAAATTATTCATTTCTAACAATTAGGACCATCCCACAGTATCATGAGTCTGGTCAGTAAACTCTCCTTACTAAAGTCCTTCAATTGCCTTTGGGACAAAGTCCAAACTGCTCCACAAATCATGAAGGTACTGCAGCATTTACTCTCTGCTTTCCTGTTTTGGCTCATCTGTCCTCTAAATCCTATTTGCACCTAACAAAAAAGTGTCCTAATTCCCAAATGTCCATGTACTTCTGCCCCTTTGGTTTGACATGCGCATCCCCTTCCTTTAATCTGGCCCATTTCAGCCTCAAAACACAGCTAAGACAGCACCTCCCCGTGAAAGCCCATCCTGCCTGCTCACCTGGGTTAAACACTGTCTTCACTGCCTCCAAAGCTTTCTGTGATCACCTCCAGAAACTCACACAGAAGGGCAGAGTATAACTGCTTATCCATTCATGCACGTTCCCACTTGTCTATAAATTCCTTAAAGGTTTGAAGTGTGTCTCTTACCTCTAAATCCCCAGAGCCTTGTACAAAAATTGGTACACAGTATGAGCTCAAGTAAATAAGTGCCTTTTAAATACACAAACCAACAAATGATTATATAAGCTTTGCAGGCTGATAGGAAGGCATCCCAATTTTATTTCTGAAGAAGAAAGGAAATTACTAAAAAATATCTATGGGTAGCTAAGATGCCATAAATTTTATCTATTTAATTACCAAAGAAATAACAAGGGCCAAATATAATCAGCTTGAGTTTTTAGATCCAATGCCAGCTCTCAATGAATCTAAAAATGCAGGAACACTCCTGAGTTCCCTAACTGTAGGAAAATTTGGCATATGGCAACTAAGTCTTTACAACTGTAACTGCCAGATTCAGATCTAGCAGTCAGCGATTTCTAACTGTAGTTTAAGGAGCACGGTAAAATGCAACAGCCCCCCAGGTGATACAGACATCCAACCAGGTGTTCGGTATATAACTTACTACGTGCCAGGCACTGAGGTAACTACTTATAATAATTACTTTGATGGTAAGACAGTAGACAGTATCTTCACTTCCAATCCTGACTTGAATAAACAATCTATTCATGCTGTTCAACCTAAATCATACCAGTTCATCCATACCTCACCAAAAGCCAGAGTCATTCTTCCTAACTGTGAGTTTTATTATTTTAAGAAGAAACTGCACAGGCCCAAGGTATCTTCTGCCCCAAGTGGAAAGGCCAATGAACCAAAAAACTGCCGAAGTGGTGCTCCATAAATAGGAGAAAAGAAGGAGGACTGGCCTGTTTTCCAAAAGTGGTGGTCTTTCACCAACATAGTGAAGGGCAGAGGGTACCTGAAGACATTACCAGCATATGGCAGAGATGTGGGAGTTTCCAATTCTAAAATTTTCTTTTTCTATATTTCTACTTCTGTCTCCCTCCTCTCCGAGAAAGACTTTGTGATCTGTTTTAAAGCACTGGCTATATCAGCAAAAATTCAGGCTGAGAAACTACAGGATGAAAGACCCCCTGTCTTCAATGAATAAATCGTAAGGAAAAAATGAAGGAAACAGAAGGGGGTAAATTATGCATTAAAGAGACTCAAAAAAATAAACTAATTGCAGTCTATAGACATCATTTGGGTCCTGGATCAAACAAACAAACTTAAATGTATACATATTATATTTACATATATTTATCTAATATACTTAAATATATTTTACATATTTATAATATTTATGTATTAGGTATAATAACAGGGTTACATTCTTTCTTGAAAGAATCCTTTTAGAAGTACAGAGTGAATTTTTTATGAATGAAATGATCTGATCTGCCTCAAATACAAGAAGGGGAAGAAAACAGGTAGGAGACAGATGAAACAAGACTGGCTATGAGTTGCTAATTGTTGAAGCATTATGTATTTATTCTAATATTCATTCATTATAACATTCTATTTTGCATATGTATGTGAAATTTTTCCTAAGCAAAAGTTGTAAATGAGTGTGAGAATATTCCTCCACAGAAATAATTCTCATTTATTGAAAAATAAGAGTGTCCCCTGTTTCTTCAGTTTTACTATGAAAACAAGTCAAAATGAAAGAGAAGAGGTATTTATCAAACAATTCAAATAATGGAAATCTTCATTAAAGCTTGGCACACTGGACTTTCTACCACAGTGCTCAAACTTTAATGGATATTAGTGTAGCCCTTTAAATTAATTTCTTATATGAAAATTTCAACAGAGCTAAGCATTGGCATTTTTATGATTTATATGGCATTTTTCTGCTTCCACATATTTTACAGAAATAGATCAAATATTTTGACTATCACAGCTACAACATACATCTTGAAGTATTAATAAATGTATTTACACACGTGAAAATGTTCAGCTGCCTTTAGGTCAGCAAAATTTACAACATTTTCAACCACACGAACAAGCTCTACCTTAATATGTACTTACAGGTGAATAAACTGCTTGCCATACAAAATACAAAAATTGCTTAGAGAGCCCTGAAATAATTACTTAAATTAGCAAGTAAGTCCAAAATAATTTTCAGGCATTATCTGTGGGCATGTGATATTGATCTAAATATGGGTAAATGGAATAAACTTAGATTTTTTTTAACATAGTTTATAAATGCCCAAAAAACAAAAGGACTCAAATTACGCCAAAGGACCATTGCCAGTGAAGAAATGGAGGAGGAGAGGCCTTTCCTGAAACGTGGAGGTGAATGGGTACATCTCTGGTGTCCATAAATCGAGTGAGCTGAGAACCCTGCAGGTTAGCTTATTTTTACAGTTTGAGTTTAGTTAGGGATGTCTAGGCTTGTCTTTCCATTTTTTCTACGGTACCAACCTTGGTTTAAATCACGTATAAAGTCTTTTTGAGGACTAAAACAACTACAACAATAATGATGATGCAAACCCTGCCCACACATTACATCCTTTCTTGCCTATGCATGTTTTTTTGCCTGCCGGAGGTGAGAGGGTCTCCGCCCCCCCGCTGAGGCTACCGCACTGCCGAAGACATCCCGCACAAACTCCTCTCTAGCAAAGCTCCGGCCTGTGGTGCTTTGAGGGGTTTGTCCCCCCTCCCTTCTTTTTCGCACTGGGAGCGCCATGCACGACTCGCACTAGGGCTGCGCTCCTTCCACCGAAGACACTGCATCTCCAGGGCGACGGAGAGCAAACGTGGGGTCAGGGTGGGCCAGGCCGCGCCCGGGCCCACCCCCTGGACCGCGCCTCTCACCTGCCCGCCGCCGGGGTGGCCCCGCACCCGCGTGTCGAGCGCGTCGTGTCCAGTTTCGTCTTCACCGCCCGAGCGGTAGAGGAGCCGGAGTGGCACGATGCTCTGGCGCTCCAGGAAGCGGTTTTCGTTCCTCCTCTCCAGCTCCGTCAACGAGGCGTCTCCTCCAGGCAGGACGAGGGTAAGGAGGGAGCGGGGAGAAAAGGAGAAAATAATGACCCTGACCCACACGCGTGTCTCCTGCGGTCCGACGTCTTCTGTAGGAAAATCCCACCGCCCCCTCCCTCCAGGTCCCTCTATCTGGGAAGGACGCAGAGACACCAGCCGGAGAGCCTTGGACCAGCTCATCTGAGATCATCCAGGATCGGGGCCCAGAAGCACAGCACCCCTTTCCCATCCTCCGCATTCCGCTTCTTCAGAAGAGGAAAAACATGCATTTGACCGAAGGCTTCTAATGCATCTGCGCGCCCCCACACATGTATTTTTGCTTCACTTCTCACCACCCTTCTAAATAAAAAAATCTCCCCGCGCACTCGGGAAACGGGCATGCCCGTTTCCAGTGCGCTTGAGGGCTGCAAAGACTCCTGGAAAATGGTACGTCCCTAAGCCACACAGGGTGGCGAACTTACCTGCCCGACCGCAGCGCGCCGGGGGGCAGGTCCCCAGGGCGCAGAGCAGCAAGAAGGGCACGGACGCAGCCGCCGCCGCCTGCATGGTGCTGCCGTCAGCCCGCCTCGTTCGAGACGCTCAGCTAGCTCCTCATGCCTCGGCAGCAGGGTCCGGCTCCCTCCGCCCGCGCCCCCCGGCTCTCCTCGGCCACCCCCTCCCAGCCCCGGACCGTGCTGCGGCGGCCGTGGCGCTGCAGCCTCCGCCGCGGCGCTGCCTCAGTGCTGCATTGTGCTCCGCGGGTGCTTCCGCTGGCGGGGGGAGCGAGCGAGTGCTGCATTGGGCGGTTGGCTGTAGCTAAGTGGATTCTAGCGCCTCCCACCTCATCCCATGGCAAAGGCTCTGGCGGGCGACGAGCGCTCGGCAGGGAGCGAGCGCCTGGTGCACTCGCCCCCCGCGCGCACGGGCAGGGGCGCGCGCAGGAGAGTCAGCTGGGAAATGTAGTTCTCCGCGTCCCGCTCCTCTCCACTGCGGTGCGGACGGTAGCGACTTTCGGGACCACGAGATCCTCCATAGCCGAAGACCGGAGGGAGGAAAAGGGCAGGAGAAAGAGAGGTCATCCCCGCAGGCCTCCTGGCACCGAAATATCCAACTATGCCGCTGGATACAGTATTCCTCCACTCCGTACATCCTCAATAATGTTTTTCAAAGAGTTACTGGTTACATTATTAACGGGGAATCACTCCCTCAAGAGAACATGCTAAGTTCATCATTCATCGAATACTGATTGAGGACCTACTGTATGGCCCGGTGGTTAAGAACGGGGATACAACCGTGAAAGACATGAGTGTAAGACGCATGTGCTCTAAGATACAGTTGAGTAAATACTGTTGTTTTTTTTTACAGGACGGTGTGAAAGTGCCCGACAGTGCTTAGAGGAGCATCGTTAACTCAGCCAGGGGAGTCAAGGGAGAACATCAAGAAGCTCTACTGGAAGGATGTCTTGAATATAGCCCAAGTCTCCAGGATATTTTGTTCTTTCTCTGATCTCTGCCTGTCTCAAACCTGTTTGTGAAAAACAGACTTGGGGAACTCTACTTTCTCAGGCTGCTTATTCCATTTTTCTCTAATTCCAAATGTTAGAAACTCTTTTGAGGATAAGACAGTAATACAATACATACAATTCAGTAATTAGTTATCACCGTAATTAACACTTGTGTAGTATGATACAGTTTTTCTGGGGTCACATATAATGTCGTTTGATCTTCGGGTCAGCAATTTAATAAGTGTTATTATTCCCATTTCAGAGAGGAGGAAATTAAGGCTTAGAGCTGCACCTTCTAAATACTGCAACCACTAGCTACATGTAACTATTTAAATTTAAATTAATTAAAAGTAAATAAAATTTAAAATTCTATTCCTCAGTCACACTAACCACATTTCTTGTGCTGCATTTGGCTAGCAGCTACTGTATTGTAGAGCAAGAATATGGGGTATTTCCATCATTGCAGACAGTTCTATTGGACCACAGTGGTTTGGGGAACTTAAATGATTTCCTAAGTTCCCGTGGCTTGTTATAGAGTAGACTGGATATCCTGCTTTCAAATCTGAGTCTATTTCCACATCTTCCTGGTCAAACCCGTGTTTTTGTCGCCTCCATCCTGATTCTGGTCCTGTAAAACATGCACAAGAATCTTCCACGTGATGTTCTTTGAAGATGTTTTTCCTTCCCCCGTGGGCAAAAATTCTTTTTACCCTTGCCTTTTGTGACACGGTTCTAGGTTTCCTCATGATCATGATGATTTGAAAATACACTCCAGTATGTCAGTGTTCCAATTAAAGTGTGGTATTCAAAATTAAATACAACTTAGACATGGTTTTACAAGCAAACAGTAGAGAGGGACTCTTTTCTCCCTTGAGGGAACATTCTATCATCTCTAGGTAACCACATCTCACTGATCTTATTGTCATTTCAAAAAAAAAAAAAATTCCCCAAATTTTCAAATAAATAAGACACTTAAGAATTTTATATATGACATGCAATTATAACCTGAATAAGATCTAAAAGATTTCAGTCGTACACTTTACACCTTGATGCAGGAGATTCCATAGTAGTTACAGTAAAAGAGAATTAAAACCTACAGGCCTGGAAAAGCCCAATATCTTCATCTTCTATATCATACATCTAAATTCTTAACCCAATTCTCTAAGTTGGAATAATTAATTTTACAGGTTTTGTAAATATTGTGCTATTCTAAGTATACTCCATATTTTTTTTAAATTTACACATCTCTTATTGTTATAAGCAATGCCTCCCTGTGCATGTCTTATAAGCATTTCTCTAAGACAGACACTGGATTTAGGACTTGCTTAGTCCAAAAGGTTTGCACATTTTTTTAAGGTAGTAGATACATGCCTGTATTTATTTTTTATTTTTTTAATGTTTATTTATTTTTGAGAGAGTGCAAGCTGGGGAGGGGCAAAGAGAGAGGGAGAGAGGATCCGAAGCAGGCTCTGCATTGACAGCAATGTGCCCAACGTGGGGCTTGAACTCACAAACCGCGAGATGATGACCTAAGCTGAAGTCAGACACTTAACTGACTGAGCCACCCAGGTGTATCTAGAGACATGCCTTTAAACCATTTCATCTTCTTGGCACAGAATGGACATCCTGAGAGGCGAGGTAAGCGAGAAGATACCTGCTCTAAACTACACAGTTTCTCCAAGGTGTGTGTTGTTCTGGGGAGGGCCAGGAGTAAGCTTATCCCAGTGTCATTTCAAAACAAAACATCCCATCCTCTAGAGACAGAATATTCTTTGAATCTCTTTGAAGTAATGCTTCTGACTGCATCTTGCCTATTTTGTATATATTTATATTTGATATATAGGTTTTTGGTGAATTTTTTATTTGGTTTCCATCATCTGGTTAATTAACACATTCATCACCTCAAATACATGGTGGGGATGGGGAGTGGGAACATTTAAGTTCTATTCTCAACAAATTTCAGTCATATAACACAATGTTATCAACTATAGTCACCAAGTTTTATGTTAAACTCTCAGGTATTATTCAACTTATAATTAAAAATCTGTACCCTTTTACCAACCACTCGCTATTATCCCCACCTCCCAGACCTGACAACCAATTTTCTACTCTCTATTCTAACAAGTTTGACTTTTTTTTTTAGATGCCACGTATAAGTGATATCATGCAGTATTTGTGTTTGGGGGGCTTATTTCACTTAGCGAAATGCCCTTAAGTTCCATCAATGTTGTTGCAAATGGCAGGATTTCCTTCTTTCTTATGCCTGAATAATATTCTGTGGCATACATACACCACATCTTCTTTATCCATTCAACTGATTTGTATGAGTTAGTTATATATTTTGGATATTAACCCCTTATCAGAAGTATGCTTTACAAATATTTCCTCCCATTCAGTAGGTTGTCTTTTCATTTTGTTGATGGTTTCCTTTACTGTGCAGAAGCTTTTTAGTTTGACATAGCCTCAGTTGTTTTTTGTTTTTTTTTTTTTTACTTTTGTTGCCTTTGTTTTTGGTATTAAGTCAAAAAAGTCATTGCCAAGACTAATGCCAAGTTGATGTTGAGAGTGGTGGAGTTGGTTAATAGAACATGGTTCCTTTAGAAGCAAAACAATGGAGAATAACAAGATAATTTCTCAATATGTACCTTTAAAATAAATCAGCCTCAGGAGGCTGAGAGAAGTTGCTGCAATCAAGAATCATGATCTGTTTCCAGACTTAAGTCAGTTTTCAACCAAGAAACCACTGAAGAAAAAGTCATATCCTCAGAAGAAGGACCCGGCATCACATGGTAAGTACACATGGTAACTATTCCCTCAGCTCTTCCCCAAAGGGACTTACCTCCATTTACCTGGGTAACTGTACTGGGGAAAGGGGGAAGAATACCCAAATAATTGTTGGATGCAGAGTCTCAACTGGCAGTGATACCTGGGACCAAAGTACCTATTAAATTGGGTGCATGGGAGCCAGCTAATAAATGAAGTCCTCACCAAGCTTTGGCTCATAGTGGGTCAACAGTGTCATTTGCTTAGCCTCTTAATGTTTTATTAGAAAAGAAATACTTGGGGGCACCTGGGTGGCTCAGTCAGTTGAGCATCCAACTTTGGCTCAGGTCATGATCTCACAGTTCATGCATTTAAGCCCCACATGGGGCTTACTGCTGTCAGCCTGTCAGCACAGAGCCCACTTCGGATCCTCTGTCCCCGTCTCTCTGCCCCTCCCCTGCTTGTGTTCTCTTAAAAATAAATAAACATTTAAAAAAAGAAAGTAAAGAAATACTTAGTACTTCAGTAAATCCCCCACATTGTATCTCCGGCCTCCAGGGTAAGAATTATTATAGTGGACAAGACCAAAAAAAAAAAAAGAAAGAAAAGAAGAAAGAAAAAAAAAAAAAAAAAAAGACCAAGTTAGAATCTGTGAAACTGCCTCTATCTCTCAGCCAAATAATAAATCAAAAACAATATCTCATGGGGCACCTGGGTGACTCAGTCGGTTAAATGTCAACTATTGATTTCAGCCCAGGTCATGATCTCACTGGTTCCTGAGTTCAAGCCCCACATCAGGCTCTGCATTGACAGTATGGATCCAGCTTGGGATTCTCGGTCCCCCTCTCTCACTGCCCCACCCCTGCTTGTGCTCAATCTCTCTCAAAAATAAATAAATAAACCTTAAAAATATCTTTTTTCCTTAATTTTTTAAGATGTTTATTCATTTATTTTGAGAGAGAGAAAAAGAGTGTGAGCAGGGGAGGGGCAGAGAGAGGGGAAGAGAGAGAAGCCCAAGCAGGCTCTGTGCTGTTAGAGCAGAGCCTGATGCAGGGCTCAAACTCACGAACCATGAGATCATGACCTGAACTGAAACCAAGAGTCAGACGCTTAACCGACTGAGCCACCCAGGCACCCCTAAAGAAATATACCTTAATATGGGGCAATGGTGATGGTGGTGATGGAGGAAATTAATGCACCATCTAAAGATGGTGGATTCCCATCCTTTTCATGTGGTTTATGAAGAATAACAGTAGACTACCACAAACTGCACTAAGTAGTAGCCTCAACTGCAGATGTAGTGCCAGATGTAATATCCTCTTCATTGGAAGTGAACATAGCCTCAGATAGGTGATATGCAGCCATTGTTTGGGTGGATGCATATTTTTCCATCCCGGCCAGAAAAAAAGGATCAGGAACACATTGCATTAACAAGGAAAACATTACAGTATACATTTTTAATTTTTTTAATAGAATTTATTGTCAAGTTAGCTAACATACAGTGTATATACAATGTGCTCTTGGATTCAGGAGTAGATTCCCATGATTCATCACTTACATACAACACCTAGTGCTCACCCAACAAGTGCCCTTCTCAATGCGCATCACTCATTTTCCCCTCTTCCCTGTCCCGCATCAACCCTCAATTTGTTCTCTGCATTTAAGAGTCTCTTATGGTTTGCCTCCCTCTCTGAAACTATTTTTCCCCTTTCCATTCCTCCATGGTCTTCTCAAATTCCACATATGAGTGAAAACATATGATATCTGTCTTTCTCTGACTGACTTATTTCACTTAGCATAATTACCCTCCAGTTCCATTCACATTGTTGCAAATGCAAGATTTCATTCATTATCATTTCCAAGTAGTACTCCACTGTATATATAAACCACATCTTCTTTATCCATTCATCAGTTGATGGACATTTGGGCTCTTTCCATAATTTGGCTGTTGTTGAAAGTGATACTATAAACATTGGGGTACATGTGCCTCTATGAACCTGCACTCTTGTATCCTTTGGGTAAATTCCTAGTAGTGCTATTGCTGGGTCATAGGGTGATTCTATTCTTAATTTTTTGAGGAAACTCCACACTGTTTTCCAGAGTGGCTATACCAGTTTGCATTCCCATCAACAGTGCAAAAGGGTTCCTGTCTCTCCACATCCTTGCCAACATCTGTTGTTTACTGAGTTGTTAATTTTAGCCATTCTAACCAGTGTGAAATGGTATCTTAGTGTGGTTTTTATTGATATTTCCCTGATGATGAGTGATATTAAGCATCTTTTCATGTGCCTGTTGGCCATCTGGATGTCTTCTCTGGAAAAGTGTCTATTCATGTCTTCTGCCCATTTCTTCACTGGGATTTTATTTTATTTTATTTTATTTTATTTTATTATTTTATTTTTTTCTGGTATTGAGTTTGGTAAGTTCTTTATAGATTTTGGATACTAACTAACCCATTATCCGGTATGTAATTTGAAAATATCTTCTCCCATTCTGTTGGTTGCCTTTTAGTTTTGTTGATTGTTTCCTTTGCAGTGCAGAAGCTTTTTTTTTTTTTTAATTTTTTTTTACGTTTTATTTATTTTTGAGACAGAGAGAGACAGAGCATGAATGGGGGAGGGGCAGAGAGAGAGGGAGACACAGAATCGGAAGCAGGCTCCAGGCTCTGAGCCATCAGCCCAGAGCCCGACGCGGGGCTCGAACTCATGGACCGCGAGATCGTGACCTGAGCTGAAGTCGGCCGCTTAACCGACTGAGCCACCCAGGCGCCCCTGCAGTACAGAAGCTTTTTATCTTGATGAGGTCCCAATAGTTCATTTTCATTTTATTTCCCTTGCCTTCGGAGACATGTCTAGTAAGAAGTTGCTGCAGCTGGGGTCAAAGAGGTTTTTGCCTATTTTCTCCTCTTGGGTTTTGATGGTTTCTTGTCTCACATTTAGATCTTTCATCCATTTTGAGTTTATTTTTGTGCATGGTGTAAGAAAGTGGTCCAGTTTCATTCTTCTGCATGTTGCTGTCTAGTTCTCCCAGAACCATTTGCTAAAGAGACTGTCTTTTTTCCAATGGGTACTCTTTCCTGCTTTGTCAAACATTAATTGGCCATACGTTTGTCTGTCCAATTCGTGGTTCTCTATTCTATTCCATTGGTCTATGTGTCTGTTTTTGTGCCAATACCATACTGTCTTGATGATTACAGCTTTGTAGTACAGGCTAAAGTCCAGGATTGTGATGCCTCCCACTTTGGTTTTCTTTTTCAACATTCCTTTGGCTATTCTGGATCTTTTGTGGTTCCATACAAATTTGAGAATTGTTTGTTCTAGCTCTGAGAAGAATGCCTGTACAATTTTGATTGGGATTGCACTGAATATGTAGATTGCTTTGGGTAGTATTGACATTTTAACAATATTCGTTATTCCAACCCATGAGCATGGAATGTTTTTCCATTTCTTTGTGTCTTCTTCAACTTCCTTCATAAGCTTTCTATAGTTTTCAGCATACAGATCTTTTACATCTTTGGTTAGGTTTATTCCTAGGTACTTTATGGTTCTTGGTGCAATTGTAAGTGGGATCGATTCCTTGATCTCTCTGTTGCTTCATCATTGGTGTATAGAAATGCAACCGATTTCTGTGTATTGATTTTGTATACTGCAATTTTGCTGAATTCATTTATCAGTTCTAGCAGCTTTTTGGTGGAGTCTTTCAGGTTTCCCATGTAGAATATCATGTCATCTGTGAAAAGTGAAAGTTTGACTTCTTCTTTGCCAATTTGGATGACTTTTATTTCATTTTGTTGTCTGATTGCTGATGCTAGGACTTCCAACACTATGTTAAACAACAGTGGTGAGAGTGGACATCCCTGTTGTGTTCCTGATCTCAGGGGGAAAGCTCTCAGTTTTTCCCAGTTGAGGATGATATCAGCTGTTGGTTTTTCATATATGGCTTTTATGATATTAAGTTCTGTTCCTTCTATCCCGAGTTTCTTGAGGGTTTTTATTAAGAAAGGATGCTGAATTTTGTCAGATGCTTTTTCTGCCTCTATTGACAGGATCATATGGTTCTTATCCTTTCTTCTATTAATGTGATATATCACATTGATTGAATTGCAAATATTGAACCAGCTTGCAGCCAAGGAATGAATCCCACTTGATCATGGTAAATAATTATTTTAATATACTATTGAATTCGATTTGCTAGTATCTTTTTGAGAATTTTTGCATCCATGTTCATTGGGAATATTGGCCTGTAATTCTCCTTTTTAGTGGGGTCTCTGTCTGGTTTGGGAATCAATGTAATCCTGGCTTCATAGAATGAGTCTGGAAGATTTCTATGAAGTCTGTTTCTATTTGTTGGGACAGCTTGAGAAGGATAGGTGTTAACTCTGCTTTAAATGTCTGGTAGAATTCCCCTGGGAAGCCATCTGGCCCAGGATTCTTATTTGTTTGAAGATTTTTGATAACTGGTTCAATTTCTTCATTGGTTATGGATCTGTTCAAATTTTCTATTTCTTCCCTTTTGAGTTTTGGTAGTGTGTGGGTGTCTAGGAATTTGTCCATTTCTTCCAGGTTGTCCAGTTTGTTGGCATATAATTTTTCATAGTATTCCCTGATAATTGCTTGTATTTGTGAGGGTTGGTTGTAATAAATCCATTTTCATTTGTGATTTTATCTCTTTGGGCTCTCTCTCTCTTTTCTTTTCAAGAAGTCTGGCTAGAGGTCTGTCAATTTTGTTTATGCTTTCAAAACAAAACAGCTCTAGATTCATTGATCTGTTTTACCTTTTTTTTTGATTCTATATTGCTTATTTCTGCTCTAATCTTTATTATTTCTCTTTTCCTGCTGGTCTTGGTGTTTCTTTGTTGTTCTGCTTATAGTTCCTTTAGGTGTGCAGTTAAGTTTTATATTGGGGATTTTTTGTTGAGATAGGCCTGGATTGCAATGTATTTTCCTCTTAGGACTGCCTTTGCTGCATCCCAAATGGGCTAGACTGTCATGTTTTCATTTTCATTTGCTTCCAAATATTTTTTAATTTCTTCTTTAATAGCCTGGTTGACCCATGCAGTCGTTAGTAGGATGTTCTTTAACCTCCATGCATTTGTAGGCTTTCTAAATTTTTCCTTGTGTTTGATTTCAAGTTTCGCAGTGTTGCGATCTAAAAATATGCATGGTATGATCTTAATTCTTTTTTATATTTATTGAGGGCTGTTTTGTGACCCAGTATGTGATCTATCTTGGAGAATGTTCCATGTGCACTCAAGAAGAATGTGTGTTCTGCTGCTTTTGGATGAAAAGTTCTGAATATATCTGTCAAGTCCATCTGGTCCAGTGTATCGTTCAAGGCCATTGTTTCTTTATTGATTTTCTGCCTAGATGATCTGTTCATTGTTGGAGTGGAGTATTAAAGTCCCCTGCAATTACCATATTTTATCAATAAGATTGCTTATGTTTGTGATTAATTGATTTAAGTATTTGGGTGTTTTCAAGTTGAGGACATAAACATTTACAATTGTTAGTTCTTCTTGATTGATAGACCCCATAATTATGATATAATGCCCTTCTTCATCTCTTATTATAACCTTTAGTTTAAAATCTAGTTTGTCTGATTTAAGTATGGCTACTCCAGCTTTCTTTTGACTTCCAGTAGCATGATATATGGTTCTGCATCCCTTCACTTTCAATCTGCAGGTGTCCTCAAGTCTAAAATGAGTCTCTTGTAGACAGCATATAGATGGATCTTGTTTTTTTGTTTGTTTGTTTTTGTTTTTTAATCCATTCCAATGCACTATGTTTTTTTGATTGGGGCATTTAGTCTATTTACATTCAGAGTTATTATTGAAAGATATGGATTTAATGTCATTGTGTTATCTGCAGGTTTCATGCTTGTGGTGATGTCTCTGGTCCTTTGTAGTCTTTGCAGCATTCCACTCACAGAGTCGCCTTAGGATCTCTTGTAGGGCTGGTTTAGTCGTCACAAACTCCTTCAGGTTTTGTTTGCCTGGTAAAACCTTCATCTCTCCTTCTATTCTGAATGACAGCCTTGCTGGATATTGGCTGTTTATTTTTCCTATTCCACACATTAAATATTTCCTGCCACTCCCTTCTGGCCTGCCAAATTTCAGGGGACAGGTGTGCTACTGTCCTTATGTGTCTACCCTTGTAGGTTGAGGCCTGTTTGTCCCTGGGTGCTTTCAGAATTCTCTCTTTATCATTGTATTTTGCCAGTTTCACTATGATATGCCATGGAGAAGACTTATTCTTGTTGGACCTGTAGGGAGTTCTCTGTGCCTCCTGGATTTGGATGCCTACTTCCTTCCCCAGATTAGGGAATTTCTCAGCTATAATTTGTTCAAGTAAACCTTCTGCCCCTTTATCTCTCTCTTTTCTTCTGGAACTCCTCTATGATACGGATATTATTACGTTTCAATGAATCACTTAGCTCTCTAATTCTCCCCTCATGGTCTAATATTTTATCTTTTGGTTTCAATATTTTCCTTAATTTTATCTTCTATTTCACTTATTCTCCCCTCTACTTCTTCCATCCTTGCTGTCACTGCATCTAGTTTATTTTGCACCTCATTTACAACATTTCTTAATTTGTCGTGAACTATTTCTTCATTCCTTGATCTCTGCAGCAATAGTTCTCTGCTGTCTTCTATGCTTTTTTCAAGCCCAGCTACTAATCTTAGGACTTTTATTCTAAATTTCTGATCAGATATATTATTTATATCTGTTCTGAGCAATTCTCTCACATTTCTCCAGCATTCTGGAGCATTTCTTCAGAAATTCAGAAATTCTCCAGCATTTCTTACTGGAACTTCTTTTCAGGATAATTCTTCCATTTTGTCAGTTTGGCTAGCTTTCTGTCCTTTATGTGTTTTAATAGCTTGTTAGGTGTCCTGAACTTGTGAGCACTACTATATTAAAAAGAGGTCATACACTGTCCAGGACCTGGCCCTTCAGGAGGTGTTTTTGGAGTGTGTTGCATGCTGTTCTTGTGACTCTGGTTGCTTTATCTCCCTACTTGTAGTGGTGGTTTGGACCTTCCACCAGGTGTGCTTTGATTTGTTCGTTGAAGTAACCCTGTCCTACAGGATGGTTTGGATCAGACACTTCCTACATTTATAGTGTTAACTCAGGGCTATTTAAACTTGTCCTTTGTCATAATTTAGAGGATGCCACTAAGAACATCACATTAATCCATTGTATTGATATTATATTTTTCAGACCATATGAATAATAAGTTACTAACACATTGGAAACTTGGGTGAGGCATGTCTTCCAGGGGATGAGAGATGTATCCTAAGAAAGTTCAGGGGACTGTCACATCAATAACATTTTTTAGAATTCCAGTGGTCAGGGGCATGCCAGGACATCCCATCCAAAGCAAAGGACAAGTTATTGCATCCTGAACTTCCTAAACATGAAGGAAACAAAATGTTTGCTAAGCCTCTTTAGATTCTGGAGGCAGAATGTTCCAAATGGGAGTACCGCTTCCATCCAAGGGCATGAAAGGCTGCCAACTGTGAGCAGAAAATAGCTCTGCAGTCATATAACCAGGCAGGTTCAAAGGTTTGAGAGGTATCATTGGTAGAAAAACGAGTTTATGTAAAGCCCCAATAGGGAGATGACAACTTTCCCTAGGAGGCTTAGAGTAAGGCTATGCCATCTTTAGTGAATAATTATGTATTTTTGGAAAAATGAGAAGTTTGTTCTATGAGATGATGACATGAGATGAAGTACCTGTCTGTGGGGCAAAAACCATCATGTGGTCACAACTGCCAATCATGAGCTGAGGTTCTGTCAGAACTATCAAGTCATAAAATTGGGCAGATGTACCAATAATCCATTGTAAAATGGATAATTGGTACATCCAGGATTGAGCTAGATCAAGACCAGAGAGCTCAAGGAATGAACAGGCAGCTGAGATCCCCATGTCATACATTTCTATTGCATCAGTACCTCTCCCTCAGGTCATACCTACAGGTGTATGGGCCATCCCTTTGGACCAGATGAAACATGAGGAAAACCCAAACTTGGTTCATGGATTAGTTGCTTCTGTGGGTGGAAGTTTAGAATAGATGGTAGTTGCCGTACATCTCCACTCAGTGGTGACATTGAAAGCCAGTCACAAGAGAAAATCTTCCTGATGGGCAGAGCTTCAAGTGGTATACCTGGTCATCCCCTTTGTAGGGAAAGAGAACTGGCCTCAGTTTAAAATATATATGGACTGCTGAGCAGTGAGAAATGACATATGGCTGTAAAGGGACTTGGGGAAAAAAAAGATCTGAAGAAAGAGTACAAGGGGTATAGGCACATGGCACATGGAGGTGGGCACAAAGTGTGAGCATCTTCATTACTGTATGTTAATGCCACCCCAATGCTGGCACAATGGATACATGAGCAAAAGGATTATGGTGGCAGGAAAAAAGTCACATATAGATTTGACAGCATGGGTTTCTATTCACTGAAGCTGACCTCGTGTTTCTGCCATTGCCAAGAGGTCAACCTGCCAGGAACAGACACCAACATTAACATGGCACAATCCCTCAAGATCAGACCCCTGATGGCAAGTTGATCACATCAGGTACAGTAACAGAATTAAAGAATTGTGACATTCTTTAATAGATGTGGCTGTCTTAATCTGGTTCTTACTATTTAAGTCTTATTTTTTTGGTCACACAGTTTTCCCAGTGTTCAAAATTGGAGTATTTTTCTTGTTTGTGTAATACACTTTGTGTCAAGATTCTTTATGCATTTTTAATTGCCCACTGCTCTTCCCAGGCTTTTCCCTTTTTTTGCATGATATTGTAAGGAGGCTACTTCCCTCTAATATTGCCTACAATATTAATGCTAATTAATGGCCTTTATCAGTAAGGGTATGGTTCTAATTTTTAACATTACTTGTGCAAAATCACTAGTCCATATAGTCATGTAGGTGGGCATAATGTGGCTTCTTTATGCAAAGGTTGGAACCTGTGGAAACATGGATGCTATACTACTTGTGTAACAGCATTAAACATTCCTTGTAACTAACACAGCTAGAAGACTAATGTCCTTTCATTTGATCTAGTTGCCTTTGTACTTTACCATTCCTTCTCAGTCCCTGACCTACTCTCCATTATGTTACAAATGATGAAATCACAGCGTATGGTTCATGCATTACATTACTGGTCACAGCACAGAGTTCAACACCACCAAGTCTATAGTGGCTGATATCTAAGGTAATTTGACTCCACTTAATCTTTTGAGTAACCTACTGTGTAACCAGCATTCTTTCAGACCTTTTAATTTGGGAATCCCATGATTTAAGATCCGACTAGCTCAGTGAAGGATTAGTTTACATTATGCTTGAAAAATCTTTCCATCTCCTTCGGGAGAGGATGGTCTTCCTCATATTTCACTCCACTAATGAAACATAGCATTGGAATGATTCTTAATTGAAAAGTGAAACAAAACTATTTGGGCTCACATTAACCAAACTATGTTTATAGAAATTGATATTTAAATAGATATAACATTTATCATTTTAATATATTCTTTAGATAGAATAGTATTAACTACACATCCATCCTAGCACCAGTGTTTAAAAAAACCTTAATTTTTATCTGATAGCATAATAATCTCACATTTCCAGAGATAAGGATTCAAGTTCAATGGTTTTATGTTTAAGTTTTATACATAAAATCTTGTTTCCTTTAAAAGTAGGTAATTTTGTCTTGACATTCATCAAATTATTATCTACAAATTATTATAACATTAGAATTAATAACATCTATATATGGCTCCATTATTTTAATATACTAATCTATACATGCAAAGAAGTCACTGGCTTTAAAAACCATTTAAAAGATTCTACTGACATGTAAAATACACCTTTGCTAGAACTGCTTGTTACCTCAGAAAATTAAACATTCATTTTAAGTCACAAAATCACACTGTCTTTACTGCTGCTGTTTCTAGTTACTCCTAGAAAAAGAGCCACCAACTTTGAAAGCTGCACTGTTGCCCACAGCTAAAGCTAATTAGGGTGCCTTTTTTTCCCTTCACACCTTTCCACTTCAATGCTCTTGTTATCAAAGAATTAAACTTATCATGTACTTGCTGGGATTTGTTTGTCTAGATGCTTTTGGCGGAGGCTGTCACTTTTTATCAAGCAAACCAAGTTTTCTATCTACCCTGCTGAGGATTTGAAGCTTCCTTCTTAAGATGCCTTGCTACATTAAAAATTAAGTGTCTTTTTGGGAACAAATCTGGGAACCAAACCATAGTTAAGTAAACACAACCGCAAAGGCACCTTGGCCAGGTGACCATGCCTTGGTTAAAGTTAAGAGAGAAAGTATTCATACTTCTACATGGCTGCTACCTCATACACACTACTTACTGCATACTGGAGGCTCAATTACTACCTGCCACCCTCCCCTTGGTTGGGCACCCATCTGCACTGCCCAGCTCACACAAATTCTACGTGGTGGTCCTGTTACCCACACACAGAATTTGAGCATTTCTTAAAACCTGACATACTCATTATGAAGATCTTGGAGGACAGTATCTTAAAGCCCAGTGTTCAAAATAATAGTTCAAAAATGGTGTCAAAATAAAGTTTAACACTTTTAACTACTGGAAGGGTTCAGTTCGAGTCTTTTACTCCTTATTAGATACAACTAAGGCAAACAGGGCCACTGCAAATTGAAGCGACTATCACTCTAAAGTCTAAGGATCATAAAGCAAGTTTAAATACCTTTTAATTATTTGGAAAATTAAGAGAAAAAAATACCTCCTACAAATAATTTCCCAAGTTTCATCTAGGTTTTTAGAAGGCTATCTATAAAATCTGACATAGATTTACATACACACACATGCATTTGTGACAGAAAATGCTATAGTAATTTACAATGAAAACAAGGTTTGCATGAATGCACTGTAAAAGAGTATTTCAGTGATCCTACTTACTTAAGGTACCAGAAGGACCAAAAAGGTGATGAAAAGCTACTATTTCTCACTGACACTTTCCACACAGTCAAAACACACACATCAGAACATATAAACGAATACACTAGGAACCCTACAGGGTTTCAAATAATTAAGACTGGTAATCAAAGTTAATTTTTAATGACAATATATTCAAAAATATTCAATGGCACCAACTTTTATTGTGAAAATGTCATTAGCTGTAAATGCCTCTCCTGGAAGAACACACTCAAAGACAAACACCTCTACCATCTAAAGATTGAATGGTTGAAATTTTTCTTGTATTTGACTATTTTTTCCCCCTCAATTATTGAGTTGCTAAGTGCCCAAAGGCAATCTTCACAATGCTTCAATACTTTTATTTATAGTTCAATGCCATCCTCCCTCTTTCATTTCCTGATACCAAATTAGGGGATAATGAGTCATTTTGGAAGAAAATCTTTCTAAAGGTGAATAATCAACAATGGGAAATTTATTCCATATAGTAGTTTAGCTAAGTTTTTCCTTTATGGCTTCTATTTATCTCTTCAAATAACCTAACTCCTTGGTGCCAACACATGAGCAGGGTCCACGTAGGTCAGTATCAAGTAATAATGACTTCCAAAACCCAAACACAGAAATTAATACGGTTTTTCCCTTTTGTGTGAAAATTAGGTTTTTAAAAGCAATGTTCTCAGGTTATCATGGGAATCTTATTTTAATAGCCTTTGGAAAGAACTAGACTATCCAAATATATAATGCTAAATATTAATATACCCAAAATTTCACTTTAAGTTCAGTGACATAAAACATTATTCATAATTCTTAAAACATAGTGTGTAAAATAAGTCACAAGTTTATTCTACAATTTTCCTATAAAAGGTATCCAATTCTGTAGAAAAATGCAAACATCACCTTTATTGTTAATATTTACACTTAGTTCTGTAAACAAAGTTGGCAAAAAGAAAATAAACCAAGCATTCTCATACACATTATTAAAATTTTCAAGAATATGATCTTCATCACTTCTGAAAAGTATTTATTTCAAGTCTAAAAGCCAGTAAATGTAGAAGTTGAAGGGGAAGAGAAAAACACTGACAACAAATTATTTGAATTTTCTTCTTCCCAAATATCTAAAACATCACATATACCACTGTTTTCAGTGTAGCTTGTGAAACCCAAAAATTCTGACTTCTCTTCACTAGTCTGAAACAAGTCTAGTAGAGATTGTACTGGTGAACTACAAATTCTGTTTCCTTCTTGTGTAATAAATTCAGTTCTTTTCTTATCTAATTCCACATTTGGTTCCAGATTTTCTTTTTTATTTCTTCCTAATAATATTTTCACTTTCCGATGGATCTTACCAGAAGGTAAACTATCCACATTGTTGAAGTTGCATTCACTGGGTTCCTCAGGGGGACTTTGGGATGGAGTCTTTGCTTGAACTGTTAGGTGCTCCTGTGAACTGTTTATTGCTAACAGACCAGAATCATGACCAACTATTGAATGAAGGTCCTTTTCCTTCACATTCTTTGCTGGAAAAAGCACAGTATCTGACTTTTGTTTTGGTTGAGATGCAGTATTATCCATACTGACGTTAGAAACTTGTACAGATGTCTGTAGCCTACATGGACAGCGATCTACACTTAGTTCTTCTAAGTCACTTTCATTTATCATTAATTTATGTTCAGAAATGTCAAGAATACATCCCTGTTTATTTTTACGTGGAGGTAGATGTGTAAAATTTTGTTTTAGGTCATTTTCAACTGGATTTAACTTGGAACATTTACTATTTGCTTTCTCATCGAGTCCTCTCAATTCACTTGAAGGGCAGGGGATGCATTCTGAAATAAACACAAACTTCCGTTCAGGTTCCTGGACTTCTTTATACAGGAGACGCTGCTCAACTACCTGTACATTATTTTCCTTGAAGTCTTTGTGAGAAGTATGTTGCAATTCTAGCTTTTCTTTTGGTTCAGACCTTTTCAAGACACTTGTAGTAATAGGAGAAAGGGATCCAATACTGTATTTTATTCTTTATAAAACAAAAAGAAAAAATTAAATTGCTATAAAAATTCCTTAAAGTCAAATTAGTATCTTTTAAAACTACTTATGTAGCTTATTTAACTTACACAATAATACAAAAATACTGAAATCTTAACACTTAGCCAAATTTACTTTAGATGTCTTTAAAGTAATAAAACTGATATAGCTGAAAACTCTAGTGTACCCCCTCTTCTCATCTATGTTCTTCCCCTTCTTCCCAGAGGGAACCAGTATCTTAAATGTGATGTTTACAACTACTTTAACCATATAATTCAAAGAAAGAGGACAGTAAAGAGATATGGGTCTTCTCCCAATATTGTTCTCATTATCCTGAAAAATATCCTAACTTCTATGGTTTCATTTACATTAATACTGTCTCCTCATTTTACTTAACAATGTGGGGAATGAGTATTGGGACCTAAGGCAGAAACATATTCCCCACTTATTTATATTTAAGTGTAAAATATCTAAGAACATATGGAGTCAGAAACCTGGTATCTTTATACTCTAAAAATGACAAAATAGTAATCCTGAAGTTTCACACATGTATTTGACCTGAAAATCTCTTCATGGCGTCTCTTAATATCCTTGGTATGCTAGTTTGTATTACACAATCCTACTAAATTATATACAGAGAGAAATTTACCAGCTCACTACTTATGTTTTCTGTTCTACATGTCACAGATAACACAGAGAAATATAGAATTCAGCCTGCCCTTTCAAAACCAGCAAGGACCATTTTATATTTATTTTGTTTATACTTTCACTCAAGAATTCCTCTTGAACAAATGGAGTATTAAAAATGTAAAATTACTAGTCCAATACTGCTCTCTCCTTTAATGTCTAGAGATGTTTAGGTGATGTGCACACAGATGAAAATTATGCAGATAATATAATTAAGGAAAAACCAGTCTACATTTAAGTACTAGTTCAGAATTTGCTGCAGATTAAATTTTTAGGGAATTCTGAATTCTTACAGTAGCCCACATAATTATAGTTTTTTTTTTTTTTAAGAGAAAGTGAGAGAGCATGAGTGGCAGGGGGATGGGGGGGAGGCGGGGGAAGAAGGACAGAAGGAGGGAGGGAGAGGGAGAGAGTAGAGAGCAAAGGGAGCGAGGGAGAGAAAACAGAGAATCTTAAGCAGGCTCCACACTCAGCACAGAACCTGACATAGGGCTTGATCCAACAACCCTGAGGTCATGACCTGAGCAGAAATCAAGAGTCAAGGCTAAACCAACTGAGCCACCCAGGCACTCCCCACATACTTTTAATAATTGAAAATATGGTTCCTCTCCAAATATCTTAAGTCAATAATAAACAACCATTCTGAATGTTACAGAAATAAATTTAGACTGTTCTACCTAGATATAATCAAAAGACTTTGCAGTTAATTTTCTGAATCTGTACCTTGATATATTTTCTAATCTTCCTTAAGACTTAAGAGTAGACTAAAAACAGATATAAGGACTGAATAGCCTAATGAGTTACTATAAATTTTAGCAAGTGAAAGCATGTCTTTTTATTTTGGATTTATGGGAATAATCTAACCAGGATCATTTAGTCAAAGTGCAGTAAACTGCTAATGAACAGTACTGTATTCATATTTCAAAGTTCTGTTAAGTACTATTAGTAAATATTATTGGCAAGTAGAATATAAGAAAAAAAAACTTAGTGAAAGTATAAAGACTTAACAGAAGTAAGTAGAAGAAGGTTTATTTAAACTCCTTAACTAAAAATTCTAGCTCTTCTAGTCCAAGAAGATGGTAAACTTTATGGTCCCAGACCAGGGACTGACAAACTGTATAGCACATGGACCAAATCTAGTCTATCATTTATATATTTTTCAATAGAGCTTTATTGGAACACAGCCACACCCACTCACTTATATATTGGATGTGGCTGCTTTCACTGAACAATGACAAAGCTAAGTAGTTGAAATAGGTATCTTACGGTTCACAAAGCCTAAAATATTTACTGTTTGCCAACTCCCCTTCTAGACTATAACAAGACTTGAAGACCTTAAAAGTAATCTAAAGTAAGCACTTTTGGTAGTGAAGAGGGGATGGGAGTGGGGAGAAAAGAAGTAATCAGTTCTTAATCATTTACATCCTGAAAAGATATATTCCTTCTAAGAACGAAAATCTGATTTATTTTTAGTTTAATGAAACAGCTTAATATTCTGGTAAAATTTAAAACTTAGGTTGATATATTACCTTTTATTTCTAGGCATGTCTCTTTCATATTCCACAAAGTCAAAAATTAACTTAGATACAATATCATCAACAACTTGATAGTGATTACTCTGTGCAAAGTTTTTATGTTGCTCACTTAGAAGATGCTAAAACAAAAACAAAAATACACATAAATCATATAATTATATTCTTAAACGAACAGATTCCTTTTTGTTCAAGCTTTTTAATATTTTCATGCCCCTAAGATTAGGTTTCTCATAACTACTCCAAAGAAATATCCTTTACTAGAACTTCAAAGAATGTTAAGTAAAATAAATTTGTGGTTTAAATGGAACTACAAATAAACTACATCAGAAAATGAAGATAAAGATGGAGAATACAATAGTAACATTTAGCATTTAGAGTGTGCTAATACTCTTAAGACAGTATTTCCCTTTATTTTATTTCATTCTTACACAATTACCACTAAGTAAATATGGTAGGGCCTATAAAATATTAAATGAATGAAATGTTACAGTTTAACATATAGGAAAATCCAAAAGGCGATTATAACAACAAGTGAAATAAACGCTGTGAGGTACAAAAAAAGAAAGAATTCACTACTGAGGAACACATTTGAGAATGAGCAAGTAAACCATCTCAATTACCCAATGCTTATAATGGAGAATATGGAAATTATATTCTTAGTCTTTTTTTTTTTTTAATTGAAGTTTAGTTGACAGTTATTCTCAGTCTTAAGTGTGGTGCAGAATAGTAAACAAGTTCAGTGTACTGGGATAAAACTCAAAGGAAACAAAGTTTCTGCTAAATAGGTGGAATCTCCAGGCTAATTCTATTATTTCTCTGTCAGCTGATAAGGGAATTGCACCTAGAAGGCTGTACCAAGTGACTGTGCAAGAACCTCACTTCCGTTTCTCTAGTTTCATGTAACTTTTGATGATTTGACTCTATTTCCAAAAACTAAAGTCTCCAGTGATTACAAGAAACAAAAGTATTCTGGACTATTCCTTCCTAAGTTGCAAAATTGCCCACATAGAAATTATCTATACCCAGTAATGTTAAACAAATGAGAAATGATTAAAATGTAAAAAGAAACATTAACTTTTAAGTTTAGATTCCATTTACTCATGTCTTTAGGAGAAAGAAAATTAATTGTAATAAATTAAGATAACAGTCTCCCAACTTTTATGTAGCTGTCCTCTACCTCCACCTACCTCTTCTCTGAAGTCCTGACTTAAATGTCGTTTTTTCAATAGAGTTTTCTATGTCCCTTATCCAGTGTTAAGTACCCTCTCATTATTTGTTACCATTGCGCTGTATACTTCACTTTTTTGATACTATCCTACTTGCAAAGTCATGTTTTGTATCAATCTCTCTCATACCATAAAATATCTTAAGGGAAAGGAATATGTCTGCCTTGCTTGTTGCTTAATCTACAGTAATCAAATCTGCTAAATGAATGCCTTGATACAGGTGGAACTGAATCCCTAAAACCTAAGATTCAGAAAAACAAAATAATATTTTCTTTATTCTCAGCAACTAAGAAACAGATAAATAAAAACTGAAATAACAAATGATTTTAAAATATAAATCCCAACATCTACTACTTTTCCTTCCTTGTGTCAGTGACCAGGTTTTCATTTTTCAGTCCTAACATTTTTTGAACATTAAATGAGGATCACAAATTGGTATTAAAGAAAACATCCATTAGAGATTATTCCATTTTAATAACAGCAAAGCAAAATTTCAGGACCAATCTATAACTTAAATTTCAAAATGATTTTTTGGGAAGGGGAAATATTTCTAAGATAGTTTTAGCTTCTTCTGATTAAAAATAATTTTAGGGCTCCTGGGTGGCTCAGGTTGGTAAATTGTCTGGCTCTTGACTTTGGCTCAGGTCATGATCTCAAGGTTCGTGGGATCGAGACCCACATCAGGCTCTGTGCTGACAGTGCGGATCCTGTTTGGGATTCTCTCTCTCCCTCTCTGTCCTTCCTCTGCACATGTACAAGCCTATATACCCAGTGTTTTCTCTGTCCCTCTCTCTCTCAAAATAAACATTTAAAAAAATAATTTTAAAGTAACCCTACATTTCTCCTTTATTACATAAATAAAAACACAGAATACTAACACAAAATACTAATATATTTTGGGTTATAAAACAATCAAACTTCAACTTAGAGTCTAAAAACAGAAATAGCTTATTTCTTAGATATTTATAAATATTATTCTTTCTCCTTAAACTTTTTCACCACCTTCTACCAAACTAAACACCAAACATACATATCCACTAAAATGACCAACTCAAATAATAACACCTAAAATTTAATAAACACAGCTCCCACCACTGTCCAAGGTCACACAAACAGGAAGCCAGGATTCAAACCTGGGTAGCGGGATCCAAACAAAGCTTTGGTTTTTTTTTTTTTTTTTTAAATTTATTTATCACTTTACAAACTGCATCTTCATCTTGTACCCCTTCCAATGATTCTATTTCTCTTTCTGCTAATTCAAAGAATTCTACTTTCTTCTCAGCCTATTAGTTAATCATATGCTCATTTTTTAATTCCTCAGGCCTGAAGCATCTTCCCTTACTCCGAACATCCAATCCACTGGCAAACCCCCTTCACCCCATCTTTAAATATGTCCACAATCTGACCAGGCCACATCACTTCCACTTCCACTAGGTCATCACTACCAGTTTAATGGTTTTTTCAATCCCATCAAATCAGTTTAATTTAGCACTTTTGCACTGCTTATTTCAATATCCATGAGTCTTGTTCCCTCACTTCCTAGGTTTCTACTTCAATTTCACTTTACTGAATCACAATATTGCATTCAATATTCAGTTATCTAGGTTTTCCTCATGTAGTCTAAGTAAGTATCAACACTCCCATTCCTGCTTTACAGTTTCTCATAGCACTGATCTCATGTTCTTTTTACTTTTCTTACCATGTAGTTACCTATCCCCCACCCCCTTCCATAGAATGTAATTTTCACAAGGGTAGGGAATTGGTCTCTTTTGTTCAATGCTGTTTGCTCAGAGTAGTGACTGGTATAACACAGGTACTTAATAAATATTTGCTGAGTTAATGAATAAAAATGATTTTTTCAATATATTATTTTCCCACTTTGGGTTCTTAAAATTTAAGATAATTCTATAAAAAAGAAATACATGCTACTTACAAGTTATGAACCACAATCAGAAAAATAAGCTAAAATTTAAATAGTAAATATTCATAGTTTTAGAAATATCAACCCCCCAAGTATAAAATGACACTTACAGTTTCAAGATCTTCATATTTCTGCAAGCAACATTCACAGTATCCTTTTTTTTTCTTCTCTTTCAACTGGAGTTGAATTGGGATTCCACATTTATTGCCATCTGTTTGGATTCTGATAGAAATATACGGTAAAAGAATTAACTCCTGAACATTAAGAAGTAATTTATAGTGTACCGTCCTCACCTATCAAACAATCTGCTATAATCTCCAGAGATTTATATCAATAAATACTTTTAAATATCTACCTTTTTAAGAAATTAAGAAGCAAACTAAGAATGCAGTAATTATTCTGTAGAATATTGTAGATTACTTAGGAGATATAACACATTTTAATTGTAAATATCTGTAAGCCACCCCTCAACCTCAATCTATTGATCTAAATCTGACTTAGAAGAGATTCAGACTTCTAATCTAGCAGAGAGCCATTGAAAATACACAAGGGGTAAAACCGTAACAGTGATCAAACATAAACACACACACACACACACACCACCATGGCTAAATGAATTATTTCAAATATTTGCTTAAAATGAAAAAAATCACTTAAAGGTTAAACCAACCTTAGTTTAACCTGCGTTTGCTTCTGGATGCTAGATGGCTTATCTACATCAAATGGACTGGAGGGCTTCTGAATAGAATAATTTATAAAAGGCATATTGGTCAGCTGAAGATAAAATGGTCTATAAAGTCTAAAAAAGTAAAAAGACAAATACATGAAATTCTTTAGGGTGAAAAAAAACCACAACTGAAGTCTTCTATTTCAAAAACATGGAATTCATCTAGAATCTGAAATAACAGAAATCAGTTTGGCTTTCCTTCCCAATTCCTAGACCTAATTCTTTTCTTAAAAACAAACATTTTAAAAAGAATATGGTAAAATAACACAAAACTTACTATCTTAACCATTTTTTTAAAAAGTAATCTCTATGTACAGCATGGGGCTCAAACTCATGAGCGACATCAAAAGTCACAGGCTCTACTGACTGAGCCAGCCAGGTGCCCCTATTTCACCCATTTTTAAATGTACACTTCAGCTGCATTAAGTACATTTACAGTGTTTTCCAACCATTAACACTGTCCATCTCTAGAACTCTTTTCATCTTTAAAAACAGCAATTCTCTACCATTAAACAGTAACTCATTCTCCCTTCCCCACCAACTCTTGACACATCTCATTAAATGGAATCATGTAGTATTTTTCCACTTATTTCACTTAGCGTAATGTCCTCAAGGTTCATCCATGTGTCAAAAACTAATTCCTTTTTAAGGTTGAATAATAACCATTTTATGTATATACCATATCATCCATTCATTGGTTGATGGATATATGGATTGCTTCTGCTGCTGGGCTACTATGAACAGTACTACCACCAACATGGAATGTGCAAGTCTTGCTTTCAATTCCTTTGGATATATACCCAGAAGTGAAACTCCTAGATCATATCATAGTTGCAATTTTATGAAGAACCTCCATACTGTTTTCCATAGTGGTCACACTATTTCACAATCCCACCAACAGTGCACAAGGGTTCCAATTCCTCCACATCCTTGCCAATACCTATTATTCTGATTTTGTTTTTAATAACAGCCATCCTAATGGTGTGCAGTGATAGATATCTCATAGTGGTTTTGATTTGCATTTCTCTGGTAATTAGTGATGTTGAACATCTTTCCATGTATTTGTTGGTAATTTGTTTGGAGAAACATCAAGTCCTGTGCCATTTTTAAAATCTGATAATTTGATTTTCTGTTGGCTTTTTAATATTACATTTTTTAAATTAAGTTTTTAATTCCAGTACAGTTAAAATACAGTTATTACATCAGTTTCAGGTGTATAATATAGTGATTCAACAATTCCATACATCACCGAATGCTCCTCCTGTTTGCCCCAGGCATTATGCAAACTATAGTTTCTATGTTGCCTCTTCGCAGGCTGCTGTCTCTTTAAGGGCAGGAACCTAGCTATCACATGCCCTTCCAACTCACTAGTAAGTCAGCTGACTTTTAAATCTCTAAGATCCAAGTCCTGCTGGTTATACAAAATCAGGGAACTCAGCTGTTCTGGTTTTCAAAGCCAGACATTATAGGGATTCATCCTCCCCTTGTGGGCTACCTGGTGCTTTCACCTCTCCAAGCCAGGGCCTGCAGCTCCCAATCACCATTTCTGCCCTTTCTAATCTTTCAGATGTGGCTTCTTCTCCACATCTAGTTGTGAAGTTTGTTCTGCCAGTCTTCAGATGGTTCTCTGGTTTATTCATTCAGATGCAAGTGCTAACTAGTTGTAAACATGGGATAGGTTGAGGATCCTCCTCCATTATCTTCCCAAGCTCCACCCCGACCCCCCATATTACACTATATTAGATAAAGGATTTAAAAATATCTTCTCCCATTCCATGGTTTGCCTTTTCACTGCTGTGCACAGGAATTTATAATTTTGATCTAATCCAATTTATCTTTTGTTGCTTGTGCTTTTGGTATCATATTCAAGAAATCATTGCAAAATCCAGTGTCATAAAGCTTTCCCCTTGTTTTCTTCCAAGAGTTTTAGTTATAAGTCTTTGATCTATTTTGAGTTAATTTTATGTATGTTATAAATTAATATTCCAACTTCATTCTTCTGCATGTGCAGATGTAGTTTCCCCACTACTATTTGCTAAAGACTGTCCTTTCCCCACTGAATAATGCTGGCATCCATTTGACCATACATGTAAAGATTTTACTTCTTAGCTCTTTATTCTTTTCCATTGGTTTACACATCTGTCTTTATGTCGATAACAAGTTGTTCTGATTACTGTAGCTATTAGTAAATTCCAAAATCATGAAGTCTAGATCTTCAATTTTGTTCTATCAAGATTGCTTTGGGTGTGTGTGATCCCTTGCCATTTGGTATGAATTTTAGGATGTATTTCTCACTTTCCGCAAAAAACATCATTGGGATTTTGACAGGGACTGCACTGAATCTGTAGATCGCTTTGGGCAGTACTGACATGTTGGCAATCTGAAGTATTCCAATCTATGAACTTGGGATATCTTTCCATATACTGGTGCCTTCTCTAGGCCTAACTTTGAATTGCATTTTTTTTCCTCATAGTAATACGTTTCATAAAAAGAAGCACTCAACACATCTTTGTCACCTCAATGACTACCCAAAATTAATCACACATGTCTAAAGGAGTAACTAGAAGGTTAAGAAAAAGTTATCTAATTCTCATGTCAAATTAATTTCCTTGTATACAGTCTTCATTAAGATTACTCTTTGAAACTTCAGAATGAGTTCAAGAAAACTACTAAAGGTTATTCTCAGATTTTGTACTTCCAAATATTACCTAATAATTTCTTTTTCATAAAGTAGAAGCAATCTTTAAACAGTATTTCTAAATCATTAGGTACTGCATTTAGCTAGCAAATCATTATTTGAAATATTAAAAAAATGAGCTGGTTTCATGACTGCTCTAAACCAAATATTTCAAGGAATTATCATCTACAACATACTGAAACTAAATTAAGCTAAAAATTGCTTAATTTTTGAGCAAAAATTAATTAACGCTACTTTCTCCAACTTGTGCACCTGCCTATCAGTATAACTCTAACAAAGAGACCTAATAATATTAGTGGATATAGCTTAATTAATTAGATTTTTTTTCTTTTAACTGAACTTAGATACTTACTGGCTCATATCCTCCACCTTTACAAAAGGTTTTTTAAGTCTACCTGCTTGAGAACAAACAAAACATTATTATTAGATATGTATAAATCCAAGAAATTGAAAAAAAAATACTCTGGCTAAAAATCCCACCCAACTATGTACAGGTCCTCAATTTACAATCAGGATACACCTTAATAAACCCATTTTAAGTTGAAAATATTTTAAGATGAAAATGCACCTAACCTATCAAACATCATAGCTTAGCCCTAGCCTAACTTAAAGCATGCTCAGAACACTTACATTAGCTTATAGTTGGACAAAATCATCTAACCCAAAGCCCAATTTTATAATAAAATGCTGACTATCTGATGTAATTTATTGAAAACTATACTGAAAGAAAAAAACAGAATGGTTTTAAGCATACTGGTTGTTTACCCTTACAACCACGTAAATGAATGGGAGCTGCAGCTCCTTGCCGTTGCCCGTCATGAGTATTGTATGGCATACTGCCAGCCCGGGAAAAGGTCAATATTCAAAATGTGAAGTACGATGTCTACTGAATGTGTATTACTTTTGTAACATTGTAAAGATGGAAAATTATAAGCCAAACCATTGTAAATTGAGGACCATCTGTATCCATTATCCATTTCATTTCAACTCAAAGTTTTAAGCCTCAGGTGAGATATTTTACAATATCAGCCCATTTCCAAAATACCAGAAGTTCTGTCTATATCCTGAGATTCTTAAACTGAAGGGATCCCCCAAAAGATCTATGAATAGAATTCAGGAGAATAATGAGCTAAAACAGGAAAAAATTTCAACTTTTATTTTCACTGATCTCTAACCAAAATTTAACATTTCCTCCAGTTATGCATATAAGGAACAGGATCACAGTGGTATTAGCAGTGCCTGTAATTCTGATACTGAATAAAAGAAATACTTTCATATTAGTTATTACAGATATTCGAAAGCACCAATGATAGCTTACCACTGCAAAATTACAATAGCAATTAGAATCACTGCTAGAACTCATTTTTAATGTGTAAAAAAAATCAAGTATATCATGATTTCATAACTCAAAATATTCTGACAACTGAATTTCATTTACTGACTTTCTCAGTAATCTAATAATTTTTCAAATGTTTTTAAAAACATTATTCTGAAAAGGGGTCCATAAGTTTCACCAGACTACCATAGGTGTCCATATTCTAAAAAAGGCTAAGACCTACTGAACGAGTTCCCTGAAGGGTTGTTTACATGATTTTTCAGAGGAGTTTTATATGTTCTATTTTCTAAAGGCAAATCAAACACACTTAAGGATATCAAAATACTTACTTCTTGCTTTCTGTGTACCAATACCTACTCTTTTCCCCTAAAAAGAAAAAAAAAGAAAAAAAGTGAAAACACTGGATTTGAAAGTACTGTGACAATGGCAACTGCAATGGCTCTTTTTATCCTGAAGACCATCATACAGGGAAAGTATTAAATAAAAAAGGGTGATTACTGTAGTTTTGGTGGGGGGGGGGGGCGAGAAGTTTGCTTTTAAAAATCAACTCAACCAAAGACATGAAACAATGAACATAAAACAAGCTTACTTTTATAATGCACCCCCAAAATACCTTGCATTCTAGCTATAATTGTTTTTGTCTTCACAGAAAGAAATCAACCAATGAGGAAAAGGTACAGTTAATGAAATAATCTAAAAGTCATTGTAAGTTATTTTTATGCCTTTACTCAACAAAACATTTGTGATAGAATGAACAAAGGAATTATTGAAATATTACAGTCTGTCAATTCCTGTCAAGGTGGAATATGTTAAATATGGTTAATTAATCCCCCTGATAACAACTAAAACTCTGGATAAAATACAATAAGCAACTACAGGAGAACAGAAAAGTAAATAAAAGCAGACGTACTGTAGAAAGAATCCAAAACTTAGGCCACCTTTAAGGGACTACACTTCCCATCCTCCCCTTTATCTCACAATGTAACCTCTAATCACAGAGTTGGCAGCAATTAGTGGAGCCAGTGGCTAAAACTTCTATATAAACCACATATTTCCTGTAGTCCCAAGAGTACAAAGGAAATCCATGGACTATTTTTTCCTTTTCTCCCACAGTTCTACCTCAGGGTGGATCCCAGTTATTAAACTGCAGTTGTAGGTGCCATAGGCAACTAAAATTGAGAAATCCTGACTTTCTAAACATAAAAACAAGGGAAAGGGCCATTGTAGGCTGGAGAGTGAAGGGTAGACTGCAGAAAGTAGCAAGTTGGAGAAAGGGATCCCTAATTACCTATATATATACAAAATAGGTGTTGGGCTTAACTTCAAGGCTTTGAAAATAGAACTAAGATTTAAACACTGCCCAAGCCTTTGACTAACCTATAAGTGATACATGTGCAGAACAAACAGCTGCATACAAATCTTTGAAAACCAAAACGGAGACTGGAAGTGCTATGTACAGAAACTGAGACAGAACTGATAGTTTGAACAAAACTTGACAAATGTTTGCTAAAACAATCACACACACAAAACCCCCAATCACGACAGCAACAAAATCAGCATTCTCCAGAGTACTGTAATAGCTCTGGAAGTCTATACAACATAAATTTGCAATATTTAATATAAATAAAAAATTATTTGACATATTAAGTATCAGTAAAAACATGATCAATTCTTGAGGGAAAAAGACAATCAGATGCCAACCCCAAGATGTTTCCAATGTCAAAATTATCAGAGAAAGACTCTAAGGGTAAACACAGTTAAAATGAATGGGAAAATACAAGTTCTCTGCAAAAAGACAAACAATTTAAAAATAATCAAATGTAGAAGTGAAAAATACATGATTTAGAATTAACTGGATGGGCTTAAAAACACAGATGATCCACTGAAGTGTCAGAGAATTGGAAGACATCAATAAAAATCTTTACTTAGAAGAACAGAGAAAAAAAGGTGGGCGGGGGAATGAACAGTCTCTCAGGGACCCAGTAAGCACCTTGTTTGTATTCTACTATAATTAACAAAAAAAGGTCTAAAATTAGTGTTACTGGAGATGCAGAAATAGAAGAAACAGAATGAAGAAAAACAAGTTTAACAAAATAGCTCAAACTTCCCAAACATAAGTTTATAGATTTCAGAAGCTTAGTGAACAACAAACAGAATCATCTCAAAGTAAACCATGCTGAGGCATAACACAAACTGTTGAAAACCAAACATAAATTAAAAATTTTGGAAGTACATAGAGAAAAATGATCATTATATATAAGAAAACAACAATCGAATGACTCCAGATTTTTCATCAAAATCCGTGGAAGCAAGATAGTTGTAGAACACCTGTAAAAGTACTAAAATAAAGGGGCGCCTGGGTGGCTCAGTTGGTTAAGCATCCGACTTCAGCTCGGGTCACAATCCCGCGATCCGTGAGTTTGAGTCCCACGTTGGGCTCTGGGCTGATGGCTCAGAGCCTGGAGCCTGCTTCCGATTCTGTGTCTCCCTCTCTCTCTGCCCCTCCCCCGTTCATGCTCTCTCTCTGTCTCAAAAATAAATAAACGTTAAAAAAAAAAAGTACTAAAATAAAGAATTTTTATTTATTTTTTTAAGTTTATTTATTTTGAGAGAGAGACCATGTGCACAAGTGCACACAAGCAGGGGAAGGGCAGAGAGAGAATTTCAAGCAGGCTCTACACTGCCAATGCAGAGCCGAAGCGGGGCTTATCTCACAAACCGAACTGTGAGATCACGACCTGAGCCGAGATCAAGAGTAGGATGCTTAACCAACTGAGCCATGCAGGTGCCCCTGAAATTAAAAAAAAAAAAAATTAATTCATAGTTCTTTATCCAGTGAAAAGATCTTACAGGAATGAAAGCAAAATAAAAACATTCTCACATTCTCTTCCATATGACTTTTTCGAGCTAAAAGGGTAAAACTGGTGGGTTTTTCAAAAAATGCAAATCTAACAAAATATATCACAAAAATTGGTTTGGGAGGATAAAAGGGTTCAAAAAGTCTTAAGCCTTCTACATTTTATTTGAAGGGTAAAATGCTAACTCTAAATAGACTATGAAAAGTTACATAGGTATAGTTTAAATCCTAAGCAACAACTAAAAACAAAACAAAAACAAAAACAAAAAAATGGATATGGTCAAAAAGCCAAGAGATAAATTTTCCAACAATCTGAAAGGCAGCAGAAAAGAGAGAAACAGAGAAATAAAATACAGAGAACACCAAGAGAAAAACATTAGTATACTTAATAGGCCTAAATTAAACAATACTGATAATTACTAAGTAGAAATCATTAAAAACATGCCAATTAAAAGACAGACATTGGCAGATTTAATAAAACAGACAAGTTCCAAATATCTATTAGAAACGCATTTAAAAAACACACAGGTATGTAAATGGAGAAGGAATAAAAAAGAGCATGCAAACACTAATCAAAAGGAAGCTGGGGACACCTGGGTAGCTCAGTTAAGTGTCTGACTTCTGCTCAGGTCATGATCTTGTGGATCATGGGATAGAGCTCCACATCAAGCTCTTGCTAACAGCTCAGAGCCTGCAGCCTGCTTCAGATTCTGTGCCTCCCTCTCACTCTGTCCTTCCCCCGCTCTTACTGTCTCCTTCTCGCTCTAAAATAAATGTTAAAAAAAATTAATAGTAATAAAAAAAGGAAAAAAGTGGCAATAGTGTTTCAGACACAGAGACTTCAGAACATGAAATACTAACAGGGACACAGGGACATTATATGACAATAAGGTTACTTACTAATAGGGACAGAGGGACATATGATAAGATTAATTCACAAAGAAAACATAAGAATAATATAGGTGTATACATCTAAGAAGACTCAAAATACATGAGTCAAAAAGTGTGACAGAACTGGAAGGAAAAGTACACAAATTCACATTATACTTGGCAACTTCGGTACTCCTCTCACTTTCAGTAATGGCTAGAATAAGACAAAAAATCAGTATGGATACAGAAAACCTATACAATTTGACCTATTTGACATCTAAAGAATATTCCACCTATTGGGGTGGCCTGTGTGGCTCAGCTGGTTAAGCATCAACTCTTGGTTTCAGCTCAGGTCATATCTCATGGTCTGTAGGTCTGAGCCAGTTTGTAGGTTTGAGCCCCATGTCAGGCTCTGCACTGACAGCACAGATACTGCTTGGGATTCTGTCTCCTCTCTCTCTGCCCCTCCTCTAGTTGCTCTGTCTCTGCCCCTCACAAAATAAATAAACTTAAAAAAAAAAAAAAAAAAAAAGAGAACATTCCATCTATTAATTGCAGAATATACACTTTTTAAGTGCACATGGAACTTGCATTAAGAGACTATATTCTGGACAATGATACAAACCTTGACAAACTTGAAAGAACTGAAATCACACAAAGTGGGTGTTCTGACCATAAAAGAATTAAAACAGCAATCATTCATTGCTAGTGGAAATGTAAAATGGTAGAATCCTTTTGGAAGACAGTTTGGCAGCTTCTTACCAAATTCAACATACTCTTACCATCTAATCCAGCAATTATACTCCTTGGTATTTATCCAAATGAGTTGAAAACTAAGGTCCAAACAAAACCCTGCACATGGCAACCAAGATGTCTTTCAGAAGGTGAATGAGTAAAGTTGCAAATCCAGGCAATGGAATTATTCAGCAATTAAAATAAAAAAGCTATCAAGTCATGACAAGACATGGAGAAACTTTAAAAGCCTATCACTAACTGAAGAAGCTAATCTGAAAAGGCTACATACTATATGATACCAAATATGACATTCTGGAAAAAGCCAAACTATGGAAAAAGGATCAGTAGTTACGAGGAGGGAGAGAGAGATGAATAGATGGAGCCTTTTTCGAGAAACTACTCTGTATGATACTGTGATGGAAGATACATGTCACTATTCATTTGTGCAAACCTACAGAATGTACAACATCAAGAGTGAATGAACCCTAACGTAAACTATGGACTTTAAGTGATGATGACTTATCAATAAAGATTCATCAATTTATAATCAATGCACCACTGTAGTGCAGGATGTTGATAGTGGGGGAGGCTGTGTGTATACTGAGAGGCAAGGGGTATGTGGGAATATCTGCCACTTACTCAAATTTACTATGAACCTACAGCTGCTCCAAAACAGTGTCTGTATGTATACTATATCCATAAATACCATATATATTATATATATTTGATGCATATCATAAACATATATATTATATACACATACACACACACCTACATATATATATATAAAGCTCTATACAAATTGCGTGGGAATGCAGTAAAGCAGAGCTCAAAAAAAATTTACAGCAAAGCTGGTTCTTTGAAAAGATTAATAAAATTGATAAAACTCTATCCTAATGAAGAAAAAATGTAATAATGATCTCAGGAATGAAAGACGAAACCTCATTCAGACTCCATAGACATTAAAAGCTTAATTAGGGAATATTATAAACAACTTTGCCATCAATTTGACAGCTTAGACAGGAAGTACAAATTCCAAACACCAAAATACACTCAAGAAGAAATAACCTGAAATTTCTTTTATCTAATAAAGAAATTGAATTCATAGTTGGGGATTTTCAAAAGAAAATTCCAGACCTAGATAACCTTACTAGGAAATTCAACCAAACATTTAAGAAATAAAACTGACTCGGGGCGCCTGGGTGGCTCGGTCGGTTAAGTGTCTGACTTCAGCTCAGGTCATGATCTCGCAGTCCGTGAGTTCGAGCCCCGCGTCGGGCTCTGTGCTGACTGCTCAGAGCCTGGAGCCTGTTTCGGATTCTGTGTCTCCCTCTTTCTCTGCCCCTCCCCTGTTCATGCTCTATCTTTCTCTGTCTCAAAAATAAATAAACATTAAAAAAAAAAAAAAAAAAGAAAGAAAACTGATTCTACAAAAACCCATCTAGAAAATAAAAGTGGAAATACATCCCAGCATTTGAGGAGAGAATTACCCTGACGCTAAAACCAAAGACTCAAAACAGAAAAAGAAGACCAATATTCTTCATGTACATATGTATGTGTATATGTACATGTACACACACACACACGCACACACTCCCCAAAATTTCAAGTAAACCGAGAAAAGAAAAAAAAACTCGAAGCACTTTAAACAGTGGAGCAAAATGCATTCATTCAACTTTACTACTTGGCAAGCCAAATTTTCCAGAAACATTTTCTTCTCATATACAAACAAAATTTCTTACATACATACAATCAATCAATCAATCCCTGACAAGTATACATCCTGGACTACAGATAAATTTGGTATTCTTATCCTTTTTGTTTTGAGAGAAAAGATCTGTTTCACAGCTATTTTATCACACTTTCATTGTTTTTCTTGTTTCACCAGGGCAACAACCCCTAGTGTCGGGCCCTTAACAGGACTGAATATCTGTTGAATATTGAGGGTTGTAAGTAAACAAAATATCCCTGAATACTTTTTAAACTATGAACCATGACCTATTAGCAGGTTAATATCAACTTAAGAGTTGTGACTAGTATTTTTTACAAACGAAAATACAATACTATTGAAATACTGGCATAAATCACATTAAGGGTAAGTACTATTTCATGAAACTTGTTTCAGATATGTACTTAAATACACTGCATGTAGACAGAAATACGTTTGTATATTCAGAGACCATAATGTCCTTGTGAGTTTACATTTTCGTATTTGTTTCTATATACCATCCAAAAACTCTGTAAAGAACAGTAAAGGTAGCTTAATGCTATTTAGCATATTTCAATTAAGGTATATTCACCCATAATTTTTTAAAATTTGGAAATAGCCATTTGGAGGTTTGTTTTATCACTTGTAAATAAGATATTCAAAGCATTAAGTATTAAGTAAACTATTTGTTACTTTCTGCAAATTGTTCCTATCTTGTACAAATGTAAACTTATTAAAAATACAAAATTCATTAAGACTTTAGGTATCTTTGCACATAACATGCATATATGGAATACTCATGATGTAAAATATGTTTCTTATTGAAAACTGTGTTCAGAAGAGTTTAAAAGTCACTGTCCCAATGTCACTATTACCAGCAAACATGCTTTACTGGCAACCAGACCTTTCATATCTATTCAACTAGGTTACTCTATTAATAGTCTCAGTAATTTTCCAAACCTTTCCAAATAAACTCTAACTCCTTTATACAATGTGCAAGGTCCTATCTGAACTTCGTAATTTTTCCTGCTTCATCATTTATCATTCTCCCACACAAAAATCAAGGTGCATTTGATTTCAGAAAATTTCCCTAACATGCCAGCCTATTTATGTCTACATGTGTTTATACATATACTCTTCTATAAAATTTTCCTTTTATATTTTAATCATTTAAGGATTGACGAAGAAAAAGCAGACCACAAAAGAACACACTGGTATGAGAACTGTGAGAAAAATGAGAGATGATTAAGTTCCAGAAGAAAACAGGTAAACTAAAAAGGAGATGAACAAAAGCTCACAGAACCAATATGACTCGTTTTAAAAAGTGTTAACTCCAGGGGTGCCTGGGTGGCTCAGTTGGTTAAGCGTATGACTTCAGCTCAAGTCATGATCTCACAGCATGTGGGTTCAAACCCCACGTCAGGCTCTGTGCTAACAGCTCTGTGTATGTCTCTCTCTCAAAAATAAATAAACATTAAAAAAAAAAAGTGTTAACTCCATTTGGCAAATCAGTCCGGAGTTTTATACTTCATAGGCTAAAGAGTGAATGGGAAGTATGAAAGTGGAGATTTGAGTTTAGATGATAAAAAGATTGGATGGTTATCAGGGAAGGATAGAGATCAAAAGAGGTAAGTTTTATTATACTTATTTTAAAGGATGGAAAAGCCCTGATTTGGTATAAAGGCTCTAAGGAGGAAGCTAGTTTTTGAAAAGGGAAGACACAAGATACGGAAACATTAGGTCTAACACTGCAATGCCTAATGCACTCAATTAGCAAATATTGTGAGTTCAGGCCAGAAAGCCACAGTGCATAACAAGATTTTGTCATAATGCTATCTAGAGCAGTTGAAAAGTAAACACATTTCCTATTTATGTTCACCAAAGAAATAAATTATATATATGAGAAGCTTCTCCTGCAATAAGCTAATTATGTTTTCCTTCAGAACTGAACATGAGTATCTAATAAAAAGCAACAGCAGCCAAAGAAGCAACCAAAAATAAATACAACTATGCCAGCCTCCCAGGAACAACTTTTACCTCACAAGTAATCCTAAAGTTAAATGATACATAATACCTTATTCAAATAACAGAAAGATGGATACAGTACAAAGGCTTACCTTTGCTGGCAAGTAATATTTTCTACTTGGCAAGAATAATTTATAGATAAATAAAAACCAACCTTGATCACTGTGATTAGTTTAAAAATTAAGGAAAATAACATACCACATCTCTTACAGAAGTGCTTGATTTCTTGAGTAAATATAATTCTTTTTTCTTTTGTTCAATGTAGTATCTAATGTCTTCATTAAAAAAAAAAAAAGCTTAAGGTTAGCATTTTTATCTTTAGAGTTAAGCACTGCTATTTTCTTACTACTAGATTTAGGTGAAAGAATTACCATTATAGGACCTCTTGCTATCAGAATACTCCCTACCTAAAGTTGGGAACCAAGGGGTACAAATTAATACTTTTAACAAATATTGTCAAAAAATTGATAAAATCCTTACCATCAATATGAAGAATTTTTACTCCCCATGATAAGGCATTTGATAATATACTATTTGAAGGAATAAAATCCTGTAAAATAAAAAAGGTTTGATAGTTTTTCTAGAAAATTACTAACTTAAATGAGCTAAATTTTAAAAATTATTTGAGGGTTAATGTCACTGAGGTGGGTATTCAGTAACATACACAGTTACAAGGGCAAAGAGTACACCAGTTTTTATTTTGCGATTTCTAAAATCAACCCTGTTTAATATATTCCCATATACTTCACAATTAATCCCACTGTAGCCTTCCAATTAACAGTTTCAAGAAATTTCATTTAAAAATACAAAAATGCCATAAGCTTCATACGTCTGCAGTAATATTTTAAAAGGCCACAAGATGGAGATGTTTCTTCATGAAAAGTAGATTCTGTTCTTTGTAAAACAAGATACATGCTGATATTTACGCTTTTTCTACTTAAAATTAGGAAAGGAAGATTTGGGGAACATCTCCATTTCCACTTGAATTTTTAATAACAGAATAAATACTGTCAGTTTTTAAATTTCATACTTACATGGTCCTTGATAGCTTTTTCAACTAATAATTTTCCTCTGCTCAAACACACCTATAAAAAGACCAGAGATCAAACGTTAAACATTATAACATAATGCCTCATTGGGAAAAAATTAAAAATAGCTAAAATAAATAGATACAATTTATAAATTTTAATAATAAAATATCAAAAATAAATGAAAGGTATCTGTACAAGTATTACAGACTATCAACACAATAAATGTACAGTAAAAGTGAGTTCCTTAGAGTCTTGGGAATAAGATCTATTAAAGTATGCTTCTTTTCTTGATAGAGCAACTAAACAAATGAGACCATAGGTTAGTTTTGTAGTAAATTCTATTAAACATTAAAAATAAAATAGCTAGATTCTTCTGAAATTGTCTATAATTAAAAACTAAGTTTAGATTCTAATTCCCTATTCAAATGAAGATCTAAGAATATCAATTGTATATGTTGTCTTTACATGGTATTTCATTTCACATTTTAAGCAAAATACTGGAGATGCAATTGAAATGCTATGAGCAACAGTTCATTTGGAACCATTCACTAGTATATAATCTCATTCCTGCAAAAAAGCATTAAAGTGAAAAAATGCATGAGCCTTCCTGGACTTTTTTCCCCTTCTGTGTATTTGTTTTTTCTCCTTCCACAATTTATCCTTGACTATAATCTTCAAACTTACTGTCAACAGAGTACTAGAGATAACTAAATAACTAAAACAGAGACTGGCAAACTTTTTCTGTAAAGGGCCAAATCGTACATGTTTTAGGCTCTACAGGCCATATAGTATCTGCCCCAATTATCCAATACTTCCTATATAGGAAACTCAATTTGTAAACAAACAGGACTGGTTGTATTTTAATAAAACTTTATGTACAATGACATCTGAATTTAAATTTGTCACAAAATATTCTTTAGATTTTTGCCCAAGCATTTAAAGATATAAAAACCATGCTCATAAGCTGTAAAAAACAAGTGGCAGGCCGGATTTGGCCTACAGAATCTTTGTTTGCTTACTAACGCTGTGAAGCAAACAAAAAGTTTCCATTTCTTCTTTAAATAATGATCTACTCTTACTTTTAGTTGTAAATTACTCTTCAAAATAAAAGTCATCCCCAAATGCAAAGCTATTATTTTAGCCGAGCATGACTGCATAAGTATTAGGAGAAAATCACCATACTTTAAGACAATAACTTTATTGGGGTGCCTGGGTGACTCAGTCGGTTAGGCAATGACTTCAGCTCAGGTCATGATCTCGCAGTTTGTGGGTGCAAACCCTATGTTGGGGCTCTGTGCTGAGAGCTTGTAACCTGCTTCAGATGCTCTGTCTCCCTCTCTCTGTCCCTCCCCGACTAGTACTCTATCTCTCTCTCAAAAATAAACATTAAAAAAAAAAAAAAAATGACTGGAAAGCCACACACAATGTAGATATTCTACCTAAGTGAACTCGACTGTCAGTCTCATGAGATCCTCCAGCTATGGCCTTTGTGAATGTAAGATACTTACTGAATCTGGAGATTTAAAAGAACTTCCATCATGGCTGGGATGAGGTGAGGTGGTTTCTGCAGTATATGCAGATTCTGGACTTGGTACAGGAGAAATTCTTCCCAACGTTTGTGCAAATTTAGCTTCCTTTTTGTTTGAAATAAGGTAACTGATATCTTTGCTGAGAAATTCTTCAACTCGCTAAAGGAAACCAAAGTATTTTCAAATAAGCCATATAAACCATAGACTGTTTCATATTTTTAGTATAAAATGCAAATTTGATACGTTGTAATGATTTGTAGGGGCGCCTGATGGCTTAGTCAGTTAAGGGTCCAACTGGCTCAGGTTATGATCTCATGACTGATGGGTTCCAGCCCCACATCGGGCTCTGTGCTGACAGCTGAGAGTCTGAAGCCTGCTTTGGATTCTGTGTCTCCCTCTCTCTGCCTCTCCCGTGCTCACACTCTTTTATCTCTCTCAAAAAATAACACATTAAAAAAATTTTTTTTTAAGTTGTAAATTGGGGGTTTTTATAAGGTGTTCTTTTGACTATGAGTTCTGAGCAAGTACAACGGGAGTTCCAATAACAACCAGCATGGGCTAGATACTATTTTTAAGTACTTTATATATCCCAATTAGTTTAATCCACAACAACTCCATGGTCCTAATACTGCTAATATCCACATTTTGTGGAGAAGAAAACTAAGGAGAAGTTAAGCGACTTGCTGCAGGTTACAACACCAGTAAATAACAGAACTTGAACATAGGTATTGTGACTCAAGTCCATCCTCTAAAGCACTACAGTTCAGTAGAACTTAATGCAATAATGAAAATGTTCTTTACCAGCATATTGTCCAATATGGTAGCCAACTTGCCACATTTGGCTACTGAGTACTTAAAATGTAACAAATGTAACTCATGTGACCAAGCAACAGAATTTTAAATTTTACTTAAATTTAAATAGCCACGTGTGCCAGATGGCTATCATACTGGACAGTACAGCTCAAAATCAGTTATAACATCTTTACGTATACGAGGGGACCCTTACCCTTTGAGTCTAAGGTCAAAGACAATTACCCTACTAAAATTTTTGAAAACCACTGTTTAAATGCCTGAATTTATAAATGCAGGTACCAAATGTCAACATTATCAAAGATCATTCCCATCCAAGGACAGGAAAATTAAAGTAGACATAAATACTATCAATCATTAACTATTTCCATAAATGAAAAATTTCTAAAATATTTTAAAAAGCTGTATCTAATTTCTATAGGATCTTACAACATAAATGGAAATAACAATAAAAACAGCAAAACATGTAACATGAATTAATTCCATCTAAGCATTAAGCAGAATCTGCTGCTTATACCAGTGGCTAGATGTAAATCACTATTTCCTTTTTTCTGAGCAACATTTCATCAACTAGTAAATAAGATATTCACATTTATTAATTCCAGGGACTATAAACTCAAATGCCTACACGTGCCAGCAGGAATATAAATTCACAATTTACACATCAAATGCTTTCTTCATTTTCATAAATATGTGGCTTCAGTGCTGCCAGACGTTCCAATTTTTCAAAACAAGCCCAATCTCCTATATATTTTTTAAAAATTGTGATAAAGTATATGCAAAATTGACTATTCTATTTTTTAGTGCACAATTCAGTGGTATTAAGTACATTTACAATGTTGTACAACCATTACCACTATACACTTTTAGAACTTTTCCATCATCCTAAGCTGAAATTCTGAATCCATTAAACAGCAAGCCCCCCCCCCATTTTTTTTTTCTCTTCCTATCCCTTCTTAACCTGTGTCCTACTTTGTTTCTATGAATTTAACCATTCCAGATTCTTCATACAGGTGGAATCATGTACTTGTTCTTTTGTATTTGAGTTATTTTGCTTAGGACAGTGTTTTCAAGGTTCATCCATACTGTGGCATGGAAAAGGATTTCACCCCTTTTCAAGGTTGAATAATATTCCATTGCAGGTATAGACCACATTTTGTTCATCCATTGATCCTGATGAAAATTTGGGTTGTTTCCACCTTTTGTCTATTGTGAATGCCACTATGAACATATCTCTTCAAGGCCCTCCTCTCAAATCTTTTGGATATAAGTTGTTTTCCACGCAGTTGCACCATTTTATAACTCCAACAGTGCACAAGGGTTCCAAATTCCACACATCCTTGCCAACTTATTTTTTTGACAGTGACCATCCAAATGGATGTGACATGGTATCTCCTTGTGATTTTGATTTGTATCTTCTTAATGATTAGTGATGTAGAGCATCTTCTCATGTGCTTATTAGCCATTGGTACATCTTCTTTACAGAAATGTCTATTTTAGTCCTTTACTCATGTTTTAACTGGGTTGTTTTTTTGTTGTTGAGCTACAGGTGCGCTTTATATATTCTGGATATTAACCTCTTACCAGGTACATGATCTGCAAATACTTTTTCTTCCCATTTTGTGTGTTTTTGCCCTCTTGATAATATCCTTTTGTGCACAAACGTTTTCATTTTTATGAAGTTCAATTTATCTATTTTTTCATTTATTCTCTGTGCTTTTGATTTCATATCCAAGGAATCAATGCCAAATCCAATGTCATGAAGACTTTTCCTTATATTTTGTTTTAGCTCTTATGTTTAGGCCTTGACCCACTGGTAATTAATTTTAGCATATAACATGCATATAGCTTCATTTTTTTAAAGATTATTTAGAGAGAGAGAGAGCAAGCGAGCAGGAGAGGGGAGCAGAGAGAGAGGGAAAAAGAGAATCCCAAGCAGGTGTCAGGCTGTTAGCACAGAGCCTGAAGCAGGCTTGAACTCATGAACCGTGAGATCATGACCTGAGCTGAAAACCAAGAGTTGGACGCTTAACCGAGCCACCCAGGCACCCCATATTTTAAATATACTCTTTCCTAGGGGTGCCTGGGTGGCTCAGTCAGTTGAATGTCCGACTTTGGCTCAGGTCATGAACTTGCGGTTTGGGAGTTAGAGCCTCGTGTCAGGCTGTGCTGACAGGTTGGAGCTTAAAACCAGCTTCAGATTCTGTGTCTCCCTCTCTCTCAAGAATAAACTTAAAAAAAACTTTCAAATATACTCTTTCCTCTATTTAGTTTGTTGACTCTACCTGGTATATTCCTACTAGACTTTCAAGCCTTAGGTTAAACTCTACCTGTGCAATGATTTCTGAAGGCAAAGTTAATCATTTTCTTCTCTGTATTCTAATGGCAATTTCAACATAATTTCTGTTAGACACGGACAATGCTATATTGTAAATGATTTAGGTGATTCATATTCCCAAAGACTAAGCGCAGTATAGTACATCTTATTTTTGCATCTCCAGCAGCTAAAATAGTGTTGGTATATGAAAGATACCAGTGAAACAATTCTGTAATGAATTTGCACATGCCCAAATTATAATCAGTCTTCAAAGCAGAGTTAAAATTGGGTCTGCAAATAAGCTTCCAAAATTTCTCTACTGGAAGTAATTTCTCCCTCCTGTTGACACTGTATGTTGTGTTACAATTAATTGTGCCCATGTAATCTCTACCAAGATCAGAAGTTGAAGGCAGGATGAACTTAAGATTCATTTTTGAATCTACCAAAACACTTAATACCATGCCCTATAGAATTGATTTAGTTTCATCAGTCTTCAATTTGTTAGCTGTTGCTGAATTTAGGTCTTTTCAAGAGTAAACTCAAAACTTATTTCTTAGTCACTGAAGGTTACAGTGAACATCAGATAAGGAACTCTGTCCTCAAAGTTCATGATATGGCATTTGTCCTTACATCTCTGTTCTTCTCCAACTGCCTTATTTCGGCACAAAATGTTTAAATATGGGCCTAAATGTGGTTGGTTCCATGTCCTTTTTAGATGGTTTTACAACAGCTATATTCCTTGCCACTACTAAAATATATTTCCCCAATAGGTCAGACTTCACTGCTGTGTTTTCAGTGGTTGAATGTCTCAGAAGTGTACTCTCTAGATAAATGGGGTATGTTTTCATTAAGAGTAGACAAAACAAATTCATAAAGTGGACAAGTACAGAAAAAAAACACTGGTAATAATCTGAAGATCAATTACAAAATGAAAAGGGTCTAAGTAATCCTAAAAAATGCGTTAAAAAGCATCAGCCTTTCAAGGAATATCTATTCAACTAAATATTCCTTAACATTGAGCCCTAAAACTCTTACTGTCTAGAGGTCAAGATTCTTTTATAGTTCATGTAAAAGATGACCATTACCAAAGTTTTTTTTTTTAATTATACAGATGGTAAAGTGCTAAGAACAGAAATCAGGACATCACTAAATTATTGGAAAGATAGTGTAGGGGAGATATCATAACTTGATAAAAAAATTTTTTTAAAAGCTAATCAATCAGGGGCGCCTGGGTGGCTCAGTTGGATAAGAGTCCGACTGTGGCTCAGGTCATGGTCTCGCAGTTTGTGGGTTTGAGCCCTCGTCGGGCTATGCGTTGACATCTTAGGACCTAGATCCTACTTTGGATTCTGTGTCTTCCCCTCTCTCTCTCTCTCTCTCTCTCTGCCCCTCTCCCGCTCATACTCTGTCTCTCTCTCTCTCTCAAAAATAAACATTAAAAAAAGTTAATCAAGTTTAGTTGAAAATCCACAGCTTGAGGGAAAAAATCTGGAAATTTATGCTCTTAATATAATCTTCACTTCATTGGTCTACTTCAAACCATTTTAGGATAAAATTTGAATTGTATAAAACCCAACTATTATCAAATGCCTAAGTTAATCCAAAACTTGTTTCTTGCAAGTGCCTCAGGAACTGCTGTAGGAATGAGAGAGAAAGGAGGCAGAGCAAGCATCCCTGCACTAACCGTAAGTGCAGTTTTATATAGAACAGTTTTCTTTTTACTGGCTTTATACACTGTGGACTTCTGAATGATTTTGCTTGAAGAGTTCTGCTAAAAATACAAATCTAAAATCACTGATTTATATCATGTAAGTTAATGGGTTATTCATATTTGAGAAAGCTGTGAAACTAAACCAGAAAGCTACTTTATAGCCATTAATTCCTAAAGGAAAAGAATAGTGGAGTAGCATGTCAGTCTGGGAATTAGGCTGATCCTGTACTGGGCCAGTCATTTCACTTCCCTGGATGCTTAAGTACTTACTACCTAAAACGAAGGAGTCTTTGTTCCAAGGTGGCAGGCCTATAAGACATGATCTTTAGGAATGCAGTCATAGGGTCATTATGACATGTTACTGCTATGACAAATGTGACAATGTTTTAATAACATGAGTAACAAAGTAGAACAGCTTTTCAAAGATAAATAAGTAAATATCACACCAACAAACAATTCCAAGAAACTTGTTACATGTTCCTCTGCAAATTTCTGTTCTAGAAATGCCAGGATTCTTTCGCTTATTCAAAGGTATTGACCTCAACAAACTCAAAGTGCAGCACAAACCTTTTTTTAAATAGGACGAATTAGGAAAGAAATTAATGACTTCTTAACCTCACTTGCTAAAATTTGCCCAGTGTTAACCTTATTCCTAAGAAAATCTTAGAATTTTCCTCAAACTTTCTAATTATTTAATCATTTAGTCAAAGCGTAAGGTAGGAAAGAGGGCTTTTAAAATTGTTAACCCAAAATTGTTCCCTTAATGACATTCATTCTGTTGAGACTGTTACCACTGAGAGTTAATTTTAACTCGTTGTGGTTTCTAGAGGTTTTTTCCTTGTTCTGTAAATGACATTCTTACTGTTATGCTAGTCCAGACAGATTTATGTAGCTCCCTAATAATCACAATCAAGGAGCTGCTGCTCTCTGGAGGACATACCAACATAATAATGAGAACGCAAGCAGAGGTTCCACCAGGCCAAGGGAGTCACAGTTCTCAAACTTCGTGAACTTTACATTAATCACAGAAACATAAAAGTTCTATTATGCTACAATAGGTTAAAACAAATAATTTTTCATTGATGATAAACAGCTCATAAAAATTTTAAGCTTGGTGATTACATGATTATGTTTCCCAAAATGAGTATCTTCAAGGATTTCACAGTAGAAAGTACTAGTCACAAATTATTCCTTTGTCAAAATGTATAGTTTTGACTTACCCCTCCCAGATCCTGAATGTCCTTTTGCAGTTTTTCAGATACGGTGACAGAAGGTAAGTCAATGTAAAATATTTTTCCCCCTAGTGGCTTATATTTGGATTTTTCTGGTTTGTTATCAGTTTTCATAGATTTTAAAGATGATCTGTTTTTTTCATTTTTGACTTGGATTCCACCTGTTGTTTAAAAAATGTAGAATTAGATGTTTTATATGGACAAAAAAATTTCTACTATTTTAAAATTATTTCTTATAGAACATTATACCACAGAGGAGAAAAAAATCTTTATAATCCCGCCAATTAAACACTCAATAGCACTTTTTAAAAATCATTTTTAATGTTTATTCATCTTTGAGAGAGAGAGAGAGACAGCGCGCGAGCGCACAAGCAGGGGAGGGGCAGAGAGAGGGAGACAGAATGAGAAGCAGGCTCCAGGCTCTGAGATGTCAGCACAGAGCCGGAACCTGGGCTCAAACCCCTGAACCGTGAGATGGTGACCTGAGCCAAAGTCAGAGGCTTTAACCGCCTGAGCTAGGCACCTCCACTCAAAAGCATTTTAACATATTTCTTTGTAGTACCACCTAATAAAAAACCAAAATACCATACTTATTTTCACAGATATTGTAAAATAATTATTGCTCTAGCCAAAAGTTGAATCTGCAGGAAATATTTATGTATTTGTTCATATTTTTATGTACTTCGGGGGAAACTACATAAAACCCTTTTGAAAGATTTTCCTCCTTAGGATGCAAACTCCGTGAGCTATTTACTCACACATATTTATGGAGCATCTGCCATTCTGTTGAACACTCAAATAGGGGCTTAAAATGTTTAACACTTTCCAATACAAGAAACCTGTTACCCACGATGACCTAATCCTCAAGATGCCGAAGTTTAGTTTCCTATAGAGTTTGTCTATATATTAAGAACTCAATGGTACATTTTAAGACCCAAATCACCATTCACTTCATTATTTCCCCTGAAAACATCTGAAATCGAAACAACTGCCTCAAAAATTAACTTTCAGAATACAATCCGTTCGTTAAGATGGAGATTCCTATACACGTACTACTACATATACTAGACACATTAAAAAGAAAACCTTGGGAGGATGCAATGCACCTACCATACAAAGTCATCGAAAATGAAAATGTTTGTCTATAATGCTGAAACAGCAAAGGTGTATTTGAAATACAAATACTATCCCTCAACTTTATGAGTGAAAAATAAATACATTCAAAAAGACCAAAAACCCACCCACAGCCACCCAATTTAATCAGGAACTTAAAAGCCACGAACACCTCTGCTTTCAAATAGAGGGCTCGGCGGCAGCCTCAAAGGGCCTGAGCTGAGTCTCAGCATCTGTCCGAGGCTCGGCGAGGTCCCGGGTCCGCACATTGTTTCCTGGTTGTACAATCAACGGCACAACCGGGAATCTGGGGCAGCGGCTAGAGCATGAGCAGTGCGAGGGGCCTGGATGGGATCCGTTCCCTTTCTGAGGCAAAGCCCTGGACAGAGCCTTCCTTCAGGCCACAGAGAAGGACGCACGAGCCATAAAAGAAAAGGAGCAGAGACCCCCGGGGGGAGAACTCCAGAGAATCAAAGGTGGAACCACGAGGAGAGGGAAGGATTAAAGGGACTGCGGGGGCGGGGGAGGGGCTTCATACCCTGGAAATGTCCTTTGCTGTGGATCCTCATGGCTACGGAGTTCATGGCAGCCGCCCGGCACCTACATACTGGGTTTGGGAGAGTGTCGCGCCGGGCGGCCACGAAAACACAGCGCGTCGAGGCCGATTTATCCGCGGGTCTTCTCTTCCCTTCCGCAGACTACCACACCCACGCAGCAGAGATGCCGCGTCTACCGTCCGGGTTTCCGGGGCCGGGTTCGGCTCCAAGGCGCGGAGGAGGAAGAGGTAAAGCACAAACGAGTGGGCTGCGGCGGTTGAAGATTTGAAAACGCGTCACGCGGCCGCGGCGCCCGTACGCGCGCCCCGCCCTCTCTCACGCCGCGCGCCGCGCCCCCACGTGCCTGCCTCCTGGCGCTGCGCGCCCCGCCCCCACGGGCCGCGTCTCCTCCCCTCGCCCCTCCTCCATAGCTGTGCCTTCCAGGCCAGTGGTCACCGCTCTCCGCCGGTGGCTTTGGGTCCCACCGCTACCGTGGAGTCCTTGTGGCTCCTTGTTTACCTAACGTAGTGAATGCAGTTAGCCCAGGTGGCCAGCCCAACCCTCCACCAGGGTCATTCCCGCCTACTAAGATTGCCGGGACCGCTAGCCCTCCAGCTTCCTCCTTCACCAGGTACGCTCCTTGCCCACGGGTCGGCTGTCCCGGAGGCTGGAGGCGTGGTGGCTGCGGCCGAACTAGGACTCAGCCTCCCGCCAGGCCGGGCTGGTTGGCAGCGGCAGCCTCTGCCCGGCGCGCCCCGAGTCGCGGAGCGAGGTTTTCCTGCGGTCATAGCCGACCCAGCCGGCCGGAGACAGGCCAGGCCGCAGAGGGACTTCCAGGGCGGGAGCAGCCTGTGGGGGGAGGGGGGCGTCAGAGCGAAGGTCGGGCCAGGCGACTCGCAGCCTAGAGCGAGTTCACGTCGCCTTGTGCCATTTGGTACTTGACTGTGTGCTGCTCATTTGGTCTCTGTTTTCGTTTTGTGGAGTTTATTTCAACAATAATAGAAAATGGAATTTGAAATCTCAAGCTTTAGGGTTTGGGGTCTGGACCGGCCACTTAGCAGCGTGTAACTTTTGGTTAAATTACCTAATCCCTTTGAGTGCCAGTTTTTTTACTTGTAACATGGGGATAATAATGGGATTACAGAAAGGAGTACATTAAAATATGTTGTAAAGTAAAATAATTTTGTAAGTGGGAAAACGCTTCACAAAATTATTTTGGGTTTGTTACTGCTTGTAAACTTGTGAAGGAGGAAAAGGATTAAATCTTGTACCATTTTGCATTCATTAACTTCTGGCCGTAATAGTCACTCATTGTATAATGGTTGATTTTCGAACTAGTGGAGGTCAGGGAGGTTAGTGCCAATATCACCGTTTCACCGATGGGTACCTTAAAGCATAGGATTGTAATAACCCTTAACCAAAATGGAGAATACAAAGAGGTGGTTCAGGTTGGTTAAGGGAAATGAGAGTTCAGTTGTGGATGGCTTTAGGTTGAAGGACCTGGGGAGAGAATCATGAAACTATATTACCAATCGGTAATACTTGTTTGTAAGGTAGGAGAGATGGGGGGTGGGGGGTGGGGGAAGGTAGTGAAGAGAGGGAAAAGATTGGTTTGAGAGACCTAGACACCCTCAGCCAGAGGGTGATGCGGAAGAGGTTATCAGATCTTGGGAGGCAGATGGAGGTATAGTTTGAACAAAGCATTCAACATGAGAATTTCTGTTTGAGGGAAACAACCTATTTCCAAAATGTAAACCTACAGAAAGAGCACAAGATTTTTATGTTTATTAAAAGCTTTAGGATTGAGAAACACGAATATAGAATGCAGTTAAAGTCATTTAAGGAATGACTTTAAGGAAAGTCATTTGAGGAAATGACATTACCCAGGAGGGCATGTGAAATAAGAGAAGCAGTGATGAGCAGACCATGATGAAATAGTGAGAAAGATGGAGAAAAGGTCGTAGAGGTGGGAAGAGAATTGGGAACGAAACTTCCTAGAAGTCACAGAATTACAAACATTGGGCTCATGCAGTCTTCACTGTCTGGCTTTGGGTAGTTTTGAACCTTAATTTTAATCTTTGAAAAGGCTGTAATTAATACTTCTGAAATATTATGAGGATGAAATGAAACATTTTTCAAAGCTTAACTAGTATCACAGAGAGCTTAGTAAGGGCTATCGTTCTGGTGAACTCTACACCAGCTCCTCCATCTTCAAGATTTCAAGAAGGCCAAGACTTGAAAAATAGGCCTGTCAGTAGATGACTAAGGTTAAGTACTAGATAAAAACAATGGCCTTGACGTGGAGACAGGTTCAGTGTACTCTTGAAAAAATTAGTGTAGGGAATTAAAGTGATAGGAAGGGAAAATAGGGTCTTTGGAAAGTTTAGGGGATATGGGAAATATTTAAACACATTTCTATTCAAGAAAATAAAAAATGAAGCTCATTTTATGTTCTAGTGAAAACCGAGTTACCTTTCTTATTTATAATAATGAGGAAACAGTAACATAGTTGTACCATATGGTTTTAGACACACCCTTTACTTCATTATAGGTGATAATGACAAGCTATGAATAAGCAGAAAGTCTGTTTTACTGGTGTTAATAAGTTTCTAATCTGTAACTCAAGGTTAATTTAAAAAAAATATTTTTGGAGCTCAAATCTTTCAGTAGCTACAGAAAAGACTTGGTCATGTGTCTATGCCCTGTATGCATAGAAACCCCCTTACCTATCATGTCAGTAATCAGGCTGTTGATAAGATGATAAACTTTATGTTACAGTATATCTTAGGGTATGCTTCAGGTGAAGGGTATACATTCAAGAAGAACTGAATGGGGAAGGGGCAAGGTTATTTGTGTGAGAAGTTTGTTTAAAGAGTTTTTTTTTTTTTAATTTTTTTTAACATTTTATTTATTTTTGAGACAGAGAGAGAGAGAGCATGAACAGGGGAGGGTCAGAGAAAGAGGGAAACACAGAATCCGAAACAGGCTCCAGGCTCTGAGCTGTCAGCACAGAGCCCGACGCGGGGCTTGAACCCACGGACCGTGAGATCATGACCCAAGCCGAAGTCAGACACTCAACCGAATGAGCCACCCAGGCGCCCCTAAGGAGTTTTATTAAGCAGGGGCGCCTGGGTGGCTCAGTCAGTTAAGCAGCTGACCTTAGCTCAGGTCATGATCTTACAGCTCCTGAGTTCAAGCCTCAGGTTGGGCTCTGTGTTGACAGCTCAGAGCCTGGAGCCTGCTTCGGATTCAGTGTCTGCCTCTCTCTCTGCCCCTCCCCCGCTCATGCGCGCGCTATCTCTCTATCTCTCTCTCAAAAATAAATAAACATTAAAAAAATTTTTTTTTAAACTTTAGAGTTTTATTAAGCCAAGTTGTAGAACACTGAGCAGAATCGTGGTCTAATTAAATGAACATTTGGCTGTGAATCAGGAGAAATGAATTCCACTCAGTATTGACTCTATTCCTAAGAAGTTTTATTACCTTAGGCAGTTTCCTCATTTGTAAATGAAGACTGTATCTGCTCAATCTACCCTACAATTTTTGTGATTATGAAATGAGGCCTAATCTTTTTCAGACTACCTCTCACCTATCCAGATTTAATTTTTTTTTAATTCTAGAGCCTAGGCAAATGAATGAATTTGTCCATTCTTCTGTAATAGTCATCACTTTCCTATTTTCTTTCTTTTGCTTAGGACTCCACCTGTTCCTCTTCCCTGTTCATACCAAGCCTAGCTTAGATTGAGCCTTTATCTCCTGCTAATTTGAGGCCTTCAGCAATATTCGTATTTGATTCATTTGTTAACTGTTGGTATATTATCTTTTGAAATGTGTTCTCTTGCTATCTTTTAAATTTAATTTTCACATTTTATAATCTCAATATCCTGGTGGATTAGAGAATTTAGGGGTTTTTGAAGATTATGTTTTTAGTTTCATAGGCTAAGCATATGAAAAGATAGGTGTGGAACTGATAGGTGTGGTCCATGTCTCAAGTGAGGGTGGGCTGGAAAACCAGGGAAAATTCAGTGGATCAAGTCCTTGAACACAACCTCAGTGAAAGGTAAAAAATGGAGAATTAGCAAGACAGGAAGATTCAGAATTTGAAAGTGGATTCCCTTGAGACAGTATAATTCAGAGGCTGCTATGGCATCTATAGGAGGATAATGAGCTGGTTCATAAGTGATACATCATGTTCTGAACTAGATTGTAAATTCCTTAAGGGTCATACAGGATACTATTTGGCCATGACTATAAAATAGTCTACATATTTATCTCACTTCTTTCCTTATGTATTGATTGAGCACCTACAGTGTGCTATGATCAGTGAGAAAGGTTTACATAAGACCCCATAGAATACTCCTTATGTAAATTTTTAAAATTTCTATAATATAGTAGTCCCTTATCTGCATGGTCCAGAAGCAGATGATCTTCCTTCTGATCTATTGTCAGAAGGTCAGTGGTAGCCTAACACTACTTCGTTCACCTCACTTCATCAGATCATACAGACATTTTATCATCTCACATAATCACAAGAAGGATGAGTACAGTATAATAAGATCTTTTGAAAGAGCAAGGGACCATATACACATAACTCTTATTACAGTATATTGTTATAATTCTGTTTTTAGTTATTGTTAATTTCTCAATATGCCTAATTTATAAATTAAACTATGATAGGTGTGTATGTATAGGAAAAAACAGTATACGTTGACTTTGTTACTATATGAGGTTTCAGGCATCCACTGGGGGTCTTGAAATGTATCCGCTGGCAGATGAGGGGAGACTTCTGTATTCCTGATAATCCATATACAATAAAATGCACACATTTTAAGCATACAGGATGAATTCTAATAAATACATATATCCATGTAATTTATTCTAAAATCAAGGTATAGAACATTTCTGTTTTAGAAGGTTATTTCATTCTTCATTCCGTTTTCTCATCCCATCAGAGGTAACCAGTTCTCTGGTTTCTATTAGCATAGTTTTTCCTATATTTCAACCTAATATAAGTGAAGTCATATAATTTATATGTTGTAACTCTGAATTATTTTGCATAAAATAAACCTTTTATGATTTATCCATGTTGCTATATGTAACAATAGTTTATTCCTTTTTATCACTGAGTAGTATCCCATGGTGTGAATATAGTGTACCTGGTGATTTATATTTGGATGGTTTCTTCTCACCTCTGACTGTTATGAATAATGCTGGCATGAACATTTGTATACAGGTCCTTTTGTGGACATATGTTTTTATTTTTCTTGGAATTGCTGGATCATATGTTTACTGAATGTTTAACACCATGGGAAATTACTGAAGTTTTTGACTCTGCCCTCCAGCAATGTATAGAAGCCCCAGTTGCATCCTAGTCTGTGAGAGTGAAGAAATACCTCACCTAGTTTTTAAAAAAATTGAGGTGAAATTTATACAACATAAAATTCACCATTTTAAAATGTATAATTTAGTGACTTTGAGTGTATTTATATTCTTATGCAATCATCAACGCCATCTAATTCCAGGACATTTTTAAAACTTTAAAAAGAAAGCTGATAGCCATTCGGCAGTCATTCCCCTAATCCCCCTCTCCTCAACCCCTAGCAACCATGAATCTGCTGTCTACATATTTGCCAATTATGAAACTTTCATATAAATAGAATCATAAAATATGTCTTTTTGTGTCTGGCTTCTCTCATTTAGTGTAATGTTTCTCAAGGTTTACCCATGATATAGCATGTATCAGTACTTCATTCTTTTTTTTTGTTTGTTTTTGATTGGGTAAAATTCCCTTGTAAGGATACACCACATTTGTTTATTTATTTCTCAGTTGAGCATTCAAATTGTTTCCACTTTTGGCTGTTATGAATAATAATGCTCTGAATATTTGTGTACAAGGTTTTGTTAGGCTGTGGTTTTAGTTCTTCCAGGTATATATCTAGTGGTGGAATTGCTTGGTCATATGAAAATTCTGTGTTTAACATTTTGAGAAACTGTCAAACTTTTCTACAGTGGCTGCATGATTTTACATTCCCTCCAGTGTATGTAAAAGGTTTCCCATTTCTCCACATACTCCTCATTCATCAGCACTTAATGTTTTTTTTATTTTTCATTTTTTGAAATTATGCCCTTCTTACTGCTATGAAGTAGTATCTTGTATCTATATGTTATGCTATGTTCACCAGAAGTATAGGTAGCTACCATATGATATCATAGAATCCTATCACAATACCATTAGCGGTTATTTCCTGTTTCTCTATATTCTGTATCCCAGTACCATATTCAATCCATAACTGAAAGAGTATCTCCCACTCCCCTTCACCCATTTTGCCTATTCCCCACCCACTCCCTCTGGCAGCCATCACTGCACTGTACTTATGAGTCTGTTTATGCTTTTTGTTTATTTGGGTTTTTTTTAATGTTTCACACATAGGTGAAATCGTATTTGTCTCTCTGATGTATTTCAATTAGCATAATACCCTCTAGGTCCATCTGTGTTGTTACAAATGGCTCAGTAATGGTTCTTTATATATATTTACGTATATGTATATATACACCATGTCTTCTTATAAGTTCATCTGTTGGTGGATACTTGGGTTGCTTCCATATCTTGGCTATTGTAAGTAAGGGTGCAATAAACATAGGGGTGCATATATCTTTTTGACTTAGTGTTTTTGTTTACTTAGAGAAATACCCAATAAGTGGAATTACTGCATCCTATGGTACTTCTTTTTTTAAAGTTTTGAGGATCCTCCATACTGTTTTCCACAGTAGCTACACCAATTTACATTCCCACCAACAGTGCACAGGGATTCCTTTTTCCCTACATCCTTGCCAGTACTTGTTATTTCTTATCTTTTTGATTCAGCCATTCTGATGGGTAAGGTATATCTCTCTGTGGTTTGATTTGCATTTCCCTGATGATGAGTGATGTTGAGCGTCTTTTCATACGTCTGGGGCCATCTGTATGTCTTCTTTAGAAAAATGTCTATCTGGGTTTCTGCCCATTTTTTAAATCCTATCAATTGTGTTTTTGGTGTTGTGTAAATTCATTTTATATTTTGGATATTAACCCTTTATTGGGTAATCATTTGCATATATCTTTTCCCATTTAATATATTGCCTTTTAAAGATGGGTTTCCTTTGCCATGTAAAAGCTTTTTATTTTAGTATAGTCCTAATAGTTTATTTTTGCTTTTATTTCCCTTCCCTGAGGAGACCTCTACAAAAATGTTGCTATGGTTGATGTCAAGGAACTTACTGCCTACATTTCCTTCTAGTTTTATGGTTTCACGTCTCCCATATGAGTCTTTAATCCATTTTGAGTTTATTTTTGTGTATGGTGTAAGAAAGTGGTCCAGTTTCATTCTTTTGCATGTAGCTGTCCAGTTTTCTCAGCACCATTTATTGAAGAGACTGTCTTTTCCCCATTGTTTATCTTGTCCTTGCCTCCTTTGTCATACTTTAATTGACCACTTGATGAAATGTGGGTTTATTTCTGGGCTCTCTGTTCTGTTCCATCAACAGATCTGTGTCTGTTTTTGTGCCACTTCCATACTGTTTGGATTATTACAGCTTTTTAGTATATCTTAAAAACTGAGATTGTGGTATGTGATACCTCCAGCTTTGTTCTTCCATCACAGGATTGCTTTGGGTATTCCAGATCTTTATGGTTCCACACAGATTTTGTTATTATCTATTCTAGTTCTGCAAAAAAAAAAAAAAAAAAAAAAAAAAAAAAAAGTGCTCTTGCCATTTTAATAGGGATTGCATTCAATCAATAGATTGCTTTAGGTAGTATAGACATTTTAACAATATTCTTCCAATCCATTAGCATGGGATATCTTTCCATTTAGTTGTGTTGCCTACAATTTCTTTCATCAGTGTTATATAGTTTTCAGAGTACAGGTCTTTCACCTCCTTGGTTGAGTTTATTCCTAGATATTTTATCCTTTCTGGCATAATTGCAAATGGAATTATTTACTTAATTTCTGTTTTTGCTAATTTGTTGTTAGTGTATAGAAATGCTACTGATTTCTGCATGTTAACTTGTATCCTGCAGCTTTACTGAATTCATTTATTCTTTTTTTTAAACCATTTTATTTATTTATTTTTTAACATGAAATTTATTGTCAAATTGGTTTCCATACAACACCCAGTGCTCATCCCAACAGGTGCCCTCCTCAGTACCCATTGAATTCATTTATTCTAATAGCTTTTTGGTGGAGTCTTTAGAGTTTTCTATATATAATATCCTGTCATTTGCAAGTAGTGACTTCTTCTTTATCAATTTGGATGCCTTTTATTTCTTGTCTGATTCCTGCAGCTAGGACTCCAGTACTGTGTTGAATAAAAGTGGCAAGAGTGAGCATCCTTTTCTTGTTCCTGATGCTAGAGGAAAAGCTCTATATTTATAAGGAAAAGCTCTCTATTAATAATGTTTGCTGTGGATATTTCATATATAGCCTTTATTATGTTAAGGTATGTTACCTCTAAACCCACTTTTTTGAGAATTTTTATTATGTATGAGTGTTGGATTTTGTCACATACTTTTCTGCATCTGTTGAAATGATCTTGTGATTTTTATCATTTGTTTTGTTGACGTGGTATATCACAGTGATTGATTTGTGAATATTGACTCATACTTAAATCCCACTTGATCATTGTGAATGATCCTTTTAACTTATTGTTCAGTGTGGTTTGCTAACGTTATGTTGAGGGCCTTTGCATCTGTGTTCATCAGAGATAGAGGCCTGTAGTTTTCTTTTTTTGTAGTGTCTTTGTCTGGTTTTAGAATCAGGGTATTGTTGGTCTCATAGAATGTATTTGGAAGCTTTCTTTCCTCTCTGTTTTTTTGGAATAGTTTGAGGACAATAGGTGTGAACTCTTCTCTAAATGGACTTTTGTTTGTTGGGAGTTGTTTGATTACTGATTCCATTTTGTTACTAGTAATTGGTCTGTTCAGATTTTCTATTTCTTTATTCAGTTTTGGAAGATTGTATATTTCTAGGAATTTATCCATTTCTTGTAGGTTGTCTAAATTCCAAACATATAATTTTTTATAGTATTCCCTTAGAATGTTTTTGTATTTCTCTGGTGTCAGTTGTTACTATTCTTCTTTCATTTCTCATTATGTGTCTTTTTTTTTAAATGAGTTTTATCAATTTTGTTTATATTTTTAAAGAACCAGCTCTTGTTCTCATCAATTTTTTTTTCTTTTTCTGGTCTTTATTTCATTTATTTATGCTCAAGTATTTCCTCCCTCCTACTCATCTTGGGCTTCGTTCCTACTAATTCCTTTAGGTATAAAGTTAGATTTTTTTGATAATTTTCTTCTGTAGGTAGGCCTTTGTTGTTATCAACTTACCTTAGAACTGCTTTTGCTATATCCCAACGATTTTGGACCATTATATTTTTGTCTAGATGTATTTATTTATTTATTTATTTATTTAAAAAGCATTTTTCTTAATTTTTTTTTTTATTTTTGAGAGAGAGGGAGAGACAGAGTGTGAGCGGAGGAGGGGCAGAGAGCTAGGGAGACACAGGATCCAAAGGAGGATCTAGGCTTGAGCTGTCAGCACAGAGTCCAACGTGGGGCTTGAACCCGTGAACTGCAAGATCATGACCTGAGCCGAAGTCTGATGCTTAAATGACTGAGCTACCCAAGCTCCCCTAGTCGTATTTTTTAATTTCCTCTGATTTCTTGGTGACCATTGTATGTTTCTTGCCATGTTGTATAGCCTCCATGTGTTTGCATTTTCTCTCTTTTTTTTCTTGTGATTAATTTCTATTTTAATACTGATGTGGTTGGAAAAGATGCATGTTATTCCACTCTTCTTAAATTTATTGAGACTTGTGGCCTTAATGTGATCTATCTTGGAAAATGTTCCATGTGCATTTAAAAAGAATATTCTGTTTTTGGATTAAATGTTCTGTATATGCCTGTTAGGTCCATCTGGTCTAATGTCTTGTTCAAAGACTGTTCATTTTTCTTATTGATTTTCTGCTTGGATGATGTATTCATGGATATAAGGGGTGTTAAAGTCCCTTACTATTACTGTGTTACTCTCAATTTCTCTCTTTATGTTTGTTAATGTTTGTTTTATGCATTTAGGTGCTCCAGTGTTGGGTTTGTGGATATTTACAACAATTGTTATACCTTCTTGTTGAACTGCCCCTTTATTATTATGTAAATACTTTGTCTCTTATTACAGTCTTTGTTTCAAAGTCTGTTTTATCTGATTTGAGTTTTTACCTTTTGTTTCTGCTTCTGTTCGTATGGTGTCTTTTTCCATCCTTCCACTTTCATTCTTTATGTATCTTTAGGTCTGAAATATAGTCTGCATATAGATGAGTCTTGGTTTTTTATCCATTCCGCCATCCTATGTCTTTTGATTTGAGCGATTAGACCATTTACATTTGAAGTAATTTATTCATAGGTGTGTACTTACTGCCATCTGTTAATTGTTTTCTGGTTATTTTTGTAATTCTCTGTTACTTTTTTTCCCCTCTTGCTGTCTTTCTGTGTGATGACTCAGTAGTGTTTTGATTGACTTTCTCTTTATTTTTATTTTTTATTTTTTTGGAAAGAGAGAGGAAAAGAAAAAAAGCATGAGCAGGGAAGGGGCAGAGGGAGAGGAAAAGAGAGAATCTTAAGCAGGCTCCACACTGAGTGGAGGGGCTTGATCTCACAACTGTGAGATCATGACCTGAGTCAAAACCAAGAGTCAGACACTTAACTGACTGAGCCACTCAGGAGCCCTGTGGATGATTTTTAAATTTACATGAGAGACCACAGGGCCAAGAACAGCCATGACATTTCTGAAGAACAGGTAGGGTGGATTTACCCTACCACAGATATAAGCGCCTATTACAACTACATAATAATGCAGTGTGATAAGGTTTAAGTATGGATAAGTTTAACAGAATAGAATAGAGAGCCTAGAAACAGTTCCACAAAGTACCTGTTTAGAGGAGAAAAGAGGGATTATTTAGTAATTGGACCTGGAGAAAATAGTTACCTGTTTTCATCTGGAAAATGATGCAATTGGCTCACTATTTCACATGCTTTTTAAAAAATTCTGCTTAAAGGTGCCTAGGTGGCTCAGTCATTTAAGTGACTGACTTCAGCCCAGGTCGTGATCTCACAGTTCATGAGTTCAAGCCCCATGTGGGGCTCTCTGCTGACAGCTCAGAGCCTGGAGCCTGCTTCAGATCCTGTGTCTCCCTCTCTCTCTGCCCCTCCCCAACTTGTGCTCTGTTTCTAAAAAAAATGAGTAAACATTAAAAACATTTTTTTTAATAAAAAATTACACTTAGATTAAAGAATTAATATCTGTTCAATAGCACAACTTCAACACACCTAGGGAGGCATATGTTTTTTGGACTTTTAAGTAAGGAAAGATTGCTTAAAGAGGAAACAAAAAGGTATTGTCTATAAAGGGAAAGATAGATAAACTTCACTACATTAACAATATAAGAATTTTGACGCTGGGGGCACTTGGGTGGTTCATTTGGTTAAGTGTCCAACTTCGGCTCAGGTCACGATCTCTCTATTCACGAGTTTGAGCAGTGCGTCAGGCTTTGTGCTGACAGCTCAGAACCTGGAGCCTGCTTTGGATTCTGTGTCTCCCTCTCTTTCTGCTCATCCCCCACTCACACTCTGTTTCTCTCTTTCTCTCTCTCTCTCAAGAATAAATAAACATTAAGGAAAAAAAAGAACTTTGACCCTTTTCTTATACCATACACAAAAATCAACTCCCAAGTGGGTTAAGATTTGAATATAAGATCTAAAATTGTAAAACTAGGGGCACCTGGGTAGCTCAGTCGGTTGAGGTCATGATCTCACAATTCGGGATTTCGAGCCCTGCATTAGGCTCTGTGCTGACAGCTCTGAGCCTGGAGCCTGCTTTGGATTCTGTGTCTCCCCCTCTCTCTGCCCCTCCCCTGCTCACACACACACACACACACACACTCTCTCTCTCTCTCTCTCTCTCTCTCTTTCTCAGAAATAAAATAAAAACATAAATTAAAAAAAAAGATAATATATTTGACTGAAAAAAATTAAAAATTCTGATGATACGAAGTATGTGTTGATTTACTGTCCTCCAACTTGGGTATTGCCCTAATCCTTTTAACTAAAGCCTCTTCATCCATTGTTTGGTTGAGTATTATTTTGTCACTAATTAAATTTATTTCTTTCCCCAAGAAGGGCTCGTTCATTATTCATGCTTGAGAATGTTTGCCTTTTATACTTGAAAATCACCTTGGCGGTGTATACCAAACTATTAATACCAACTTAAGTACTGTGTAGAATGCAGAAAAGGTGTAAAAAATAGGAGCTGGGGGACTTGGGGAAAAAGCTTTTCTTGCAGAATATTTCTTTACGAAATATACTGAGTTTACAGGATATATTAATGTTAAAATCATCTCCCCCAATAGTCTGTGTGTTCCCTGGAAAGGGTAGAATAGCTGCCACTAGAAGAGTAGAAGGATGCAAAGAAAAAAGATAAGTAGGATGATAGGACTGTAAGGAATTTAAAACACTGGAGAATATAAGTTCTAGACAGTCCTCAATGATTATTACTTCCTACTTTTTCACCATCTGCCTCCAAATCTGTGGTTATGTTGTTCATTTTTTCCCATATTATTTTTCAGATAAATTGAAAAAGAGACTAATTTTTCAGATCTCGTTGTTAAGTAGATTATGATCTTATAAAAATTGCTGCTATAATTTTTTTAAAATACTTTTCTATTAAGAAGAAATAAAAAGTCCAATAACCTTAATTCTGAGTTCTCAAATGTTACAACTGAATTTCTGACTTACATTCTATATAATTCTATATAATTGTTAGAAATATATCAGTTTTTTTGACTCTTTTTTCTGGTTTGAGCATATTCAGGTTAACAACTTTGCTGGAAAGGATGTCAAAATAAAGCATTGTAGGCCTTTTTAGTCTTCTGGAGGAGGAGTACACCTGTATTCTAGCATATGTTTATTATTTTTCCACTTAACTATGTTCAAATAAACAAATGTTAAAAGTATTTTCTTGGACTTGACTTGAAGTTTCTACATAAATTTCAGGAACTAAAAAAATTTCATTGTTCAAATTTTCCTGTATACAGAAAAATACAGAACAGTGAAAAACTTATGGTATATTTACCACCTAGATTTAGGAGTTTGTTTGTTTGTTTGTTTGTTTTGAGAGTGTGTGCACAGCAGGGGAAGGGTAGAGGGAGAGAGAGAATCCTAAGCAGGCTTTATGCCTAGCGTGAAGCTCAATCCAAGAGTCAAACTCTTAACTGACTGAGCCACCCAGGCACCCCAGCAGATTATTAACATTAGTATATTTATTTGTTCTGAAGTATTGTAAACTACAGCTATTATAACACTTTAGCTTTTAATACTTACACTGTGACTCTCTTAAAAAAAAAAAAAAAAGACACTTCTGGGAGCGCCTGGGTGGCTCAGTCGGTTAAGTGTCTGTCTGACTATTGATTTCAGCTCAGGTCATGATCTCATGGTTGTGAAAGTAATCCACATTTGGGATGCGCTCTCTCTGCCCTTCCCCCTTCATGGCACACGCTTACTCTCTTTCTTTCTTTCTCATTCTCATTCTCTCTCTTTCTCTCAAAATAAATAAATAAAAATTCTAATTGAAAAAAAGACACTTCCAGTATAACCATAGTACTATTATCTCATCAAACAAAATCAATAATAATTTTTTAATATCTGATATGTAGACGATGTTTAGATTTCCTTATTTACCCTTAAACTGACTTTTAAAATTTCATTTATTTGAATCAAGATGTATTTGGTTGGTAACTCTCACAAGATTCCCTTATACTAGAACAGTTCTCCCTCCCCTGCTTTTCTCCCACCTTAATTTCATTTGTTGAAACCAAGACAATAGTCCTATAGAGTGTTACAATTTCTCCTATTTTGTGGTATTCTTAACCATGTTACTTGAGTCTCTGAATTTCCTATAAATTGGAACTTAGATCCAGTGGATTGTTTAGATCTAGATTAAACTTTTTTCCTAAAAAATACTTCATAGATAGATAATGCTGAATACTTAATTTTGCAGCACAAAATCTTACTGACTCAGTGATGCTAAGGTTAATCAGAGTGTGCAGGTTCTAGAATTGTTTTTGGTTTTTTTTTTAGCAGAATAAATTTACTGTGGCAATATTCCTCAAAGTGTGTAAAAGAGGATACTCAGTAAATATTTGTTGATTTGTCTTTTGGTTTTTTTTGCATACTCCTTTCCTTAGGTTCTCCTTTTCTTGTGTGAAAAAATAAGACAATTACTTTCATTTTTCACTACAGATTTTCAGCTACTGATGTTACAAACAAAATATTGCACCATAGAGTTGAGGAAAAGACTTAAACCAGGTGAGTAGTAAGAAAAGTCCAAAGAAACAATAAGACTACCATTTTTATGAAGTTCATTATTGGGATGATTGATAAAATTGGAATATGGAGCATAGGAGACTCTCTAAATTAAGTTTCCTCAATTTGATAATGTTACTGTGAAATGTAAGAATATTCTGAGGTAAGGCACCTGGATGACTCAGTTGGTCAAGCATCTGACTTCGCCTCAGGTCACGATCTCACAGTTTTTGCTTTCGAGCCCCAGGTCAGGCTCTGTGCTGACAGCTCAGAGCCTGGAGCCTGCTTCAGATTCTGTGGTCTCCCTCTCTCTCTACCCCTCTCCCATCATTTTATAGATGATTTAATGCTCTGTCTCTCTCTTTCTCTCTCTCAAAAACATAAACATTAAAAAAATTTTTTTTAAAGAATATTCTGAGGTTTTTAGGATGAAGAGGTGTGATGTATTCAACCTACTTTCAAATTGTTCACAAAAAAAAATAAGTGATACCAAAGTGTGTTTGTGAGAGAGAGAGAGAGAGAGAGTGAGTTTGGTGAAATTCTGGGTTAATAGGAACTCATTTATTTCCAGTGGAAGTATAAATTGGTCCAGTCTTTCTGGAAAGCATTTTGGCAATTTATCTCAAGTTTTTAGTTAAGCCTAGCAAGCTTACTTTTTCTTATATAGTAATTCTAGGAAGACTACAAAAAACTATGTATATGAGGATATTTATACAAGAGTGTATGAGTGAATGAATAATGAAAATTTGACAGTGACCTAAATATCCAACAATGTGAGACTGATTAAATACAATCAAAAACTCAAAGTATTAAAAATGATAGTATAAATCTATATTTATTGATACAATGTCTGTAATGTATTTTTAAGGGTCCACACTGATACTAAACATTATGAATAGTATTAACCTATTTGTTTTTTTAAAAAGATGCATGTACACAGGTATACAAATGTTTGTACGTGTTTGATTTATTATGTGTAATCTGCAGGTGCATGTGTGTATATGTTATATACATGTACATACTTATATATGCATTTGTGTGTACATAGACATTTGGAAAGGTGATACCCTTATATTGCTAGTGGTTATTTTTGAATAAAAGGTTTATAAGTGGTTTTTATACTTTTTTATATTAACTGGCTTTTTAGAAAAGAGTATATATTGCTTTTCACATCAAATTTTTCTAAGATAATGCTTCTTTTGAAGATTATGTGTTTTTATTTTATACCTTTGGAGCAACTTTTGGCATGCATCAGAAATAATGATATATTTGCTAGCTCTATATTAGAGTATATAAGTAGTTCTTATGAGGCTAAATACACAGATTCTGGGCCTTGTTGGTCAGGTGCCTTCATTCTGTTACTTGGCCAGAGTCTGTATTCTTACTGCTCTATGAACTGTCTTACAAATGTGATGCTGCTCACACAGCTTAAGTGCACTACCATTTTTGGAAAATCAGAGTGCCTGTTCTATTAATGACAATTGTGTAGTTAGTGCCTTTGTGTAGAACTTATATATATTTATTTTTGATTGTGGTCAACAGCACGTGCTTTGATATTAATGCTGGCTACTGTTTTTATAGATGATTTAATTTTTAGCAGTCAGATCTGAGGGCATTTTCATTAAACTCCTATTTTACATTTTGATTTTCCTTAACAGATTTTTCTTCAGTCAGTTAAAAATATGGATCCTGAGTCAGAGGGACCACAGATTATCAAAGTGACACCCCTTCAACAAATGTTTGCCTCTTGTACTGGAGCTATCCTGACATCACTAATGGGTAAAATAATGTTAATGTTATAGATTATGTAACTGTTATAGATTTCCATTTGAATTTACTGTCTGAAATAATGATAGTATTATCATTCATGCTTCATCATATCTCTCCATCAGCGTAACATAAAAATAACTCTGGAGAGAGAATCAAGAGACTTGAATTTTATTACTGTCTTTGCCATTCTTAGGCTGAGTGCAGTTTGAGACAGTCCCTACTTCTCTCTGAACTTTATTTTTACCTATAATATCAGGGGCTCAGACCAATATTGAAGTGCCTGTCAATATTGAACTTTTATGACTCTATTAGCCTTTTTTAAAAGGAAACAAGAAAATAGGATAAAATATTAATATAATGAATGATTTAGAACTTGGGCAACTTATGGTAGCAACAAATACAAGTTACGTTTTCTTTTGCTTGCATTAACAGTGAATTTCTTAAATTCCTTTGGCCACATTTTCTGTTTTTTACAGTCTATTTCTTCCAGAGAAAGACAAACAATATAGTTAGGTGATAGATGGCTAGTTTATTTAGATAAGATAGCAGATGATTAGAACACATATAAATGTATTACTGTTGGATGTGCTATCTTACCTCAGTTAGTGTTGTAAAGACCTTAAAGATAATCTAATGTGACTTCCTCATTCTCAGATAAGGAAAAGGTTTCTTACAACCACTATTCGGCATTTTTTCCTACTTGGATAAAATAGCATGCAAATGAAAACAATTCTCCTTTACTGTGCTATTCCCAAATGGAGTAACACAATGTGACAGTAAAGACGATTTATGGCTAGCTTACTCACTTTTTCATTATCTATAGTTTTTATTTGATATAGCTAAATTAATGTGTTAGAAAAACTAATATTGTTGATTACTTGTAATAGAGTTATTCTCAAATTTTTATATAGACTTCTAAAACTTTTATTCTTTACCTTAGATGATGTAGTTTCTTAAAAATACTAGTATTTTAGGTTTGGAATGGAATTATTATAGAAATATTATAAATGATCGTTTAGTGATGAGAGAAGTAATTGTCTTCTCATTGATCCTCTTCTAAACAGAATTCAAGGGCAAAAAATTAGAATGTTACATTTAAAACCACTTTGAGATAAATAATCTTACTCACATAGTCATGAAGAGTGGTATGATTTGCTACATTTTGTCATATTTGGACAAATATCTGTATAATTTACAGGTATTATTAATTAAAATTTATGTTTCTTCATAGTGACTCCTCTGGATGTCATTAAAATTCGACTGCAAGCGCAAAGGAACCCATTCTCCAAAGGTATGTGTACTAGTTATCCTGAAAATCTTGTTAGGTTTTTAAATGTTACTTTATTCATTTTTGTTTGAAAAATACTTTTTGTTAATTTTTTAAAGTTCATGGCTCTTTATCCTCATGCAGAAATGCTTTTTGGCACATACTTAGTTGTACGTGATGGAGTCTAGCCCTAAAACAAATATATATATAAAACACTTATAACTCTTTTATATAGCTGATTAAAGTATTGGGTGATTTAATATTTGAGTATGTGTCTCACAAGAGCACAATTAAAAGTGTAAGGAATCTTAGACTCTAGCTTCCTCCTTAGTCTAAGAGTTCTGCCCATCCTAGAACATTCATCCAACAGTCATCCAACTGGTGCGTGAATATAGTGCTTAGAAATCATTATTTTATCAGGATAGTATGGTTTATGTGAATTTGAAAAGAGTAGTCATGTATTTTTATTAGATGGGAAAAAAATAGCAATTCCTTTATCAATCTTCCACAATTTTATAAGATGATATTTTAAACATGTTAAAATTTTTTTTAATGTTTATTTTTGAGAGAGAGAGAGAAAGTACATGGTGGGGAGGGACAGAAAAAGAGAGGAACACACAAAATCCAAAGGAGGCTCCAAGCTCTGAGCTATTAGCACAGAGCGCAACGCAGGGCTAAACCCATGAACCACAAGATCATGACTCAAGCTGAAGTCGGATGCTTAACCAACTGAGCTATTCAGGTGCCCCTCAAACATGTTTAAGTAGCAGAAAACAGATTGCTTGGACTATGAGAATGTTGGCTTGGACATAGATGCCCCTCTGATGAACACAGTACTGAGATGGAATGAACAATAGGCATATTTCAGATGGAGGAAAGTATAGATGGATTATAAGAGAGTAAAAGGGAAGGCAGTTTCCTACACATTTAAGAAATCCTTAAAAGCAGAAGGAGACACTTAGACTTACGTATTATGAAACTCACAGAATTATACATGGTTGAACAGAAAAGGTAATTTTGGCAGCTAGAGTGAGTCCAATAATTGGAAGGAGTTGCTATTAGGGAAAGTTGTAGTAAATTAGGTGGGAACTGATGAATGTCAAGATTGAGCAGTATAAATAGAGAGCGAGGGACAAAGCATAGCACAGTTTACATTGGTGAGAAGAACCTTTTTTAAATAGTGTATTTTTCTAATTGGGATATAATTGACATATAACATTGTATTAGTTTTAGGTGTGCCACATAATGAATTAATGTATGTGTGTATTGCAAAATGATCAACCCAGTAAGTTTAGTCAATGTTCTATCACCTCACACAATTAACATTTTCTTGTGATGAGAACTTTTAAAATCTACTCTCTAAACAACTTTCAAGTGTACATTAGATTTATGTGTATGTTTTTATTTATTTATATGTCTGTTTCACTTATGTATAGTCCAAAAAAAATTTTATTACCTGAATTTCCCTTGTATACCACAGTTTTCTTCTTGTCAAATAGGATGTACACCCATGTTCTCTTTTCAAAACAGGTTTTCCTCCTTTATTTCCCCCCTGTATTCCCTCATATACCCTAAAAGAATTTATTTCTGTGTGCATTTGCTTTCTACATTCTGAAAATGTAAAATTTACTCTATTACTTTTCACTACTTTGAGTTTAGAGACTAGTGCTATGTCATAAGCAAATCAGCGTATGTATTTTTCATCCTAAAAGGTGAAAACAAAGGTAATTCGTAATTTTCTAGTCAACTCATTGTACTTTGAATTTGTTCATCTGTAAAAATAGCATAGTTGTGTGAAGTAGGTTTTGACTGTTGGGATCTTCTTTGTTAGGAAAATGTTTTGTATATAGTAATGGACTTATGGATCATCTATGTGTTTGTGAAGAGGAAGGCAACAAAGCATGGTATAAGAAGCCAGGACGATTCCAGGGTACATTGGTAAGGAGATTATGTTATTTATAATCACAATATGTTTTCTATTTTTATGATTTATGTATGAAAGATTTTTCTAATTGTAAGAGAGTAAAAGTCCATGATACAGTTAGCACAGTTATCCAGAGTTAAAAGGTAGATGTAAGGCAGTAAAAGGCAAGTACTGCTTTGCTTTTAATTAACTTATTAACTTTCTTTTCATCTGTTTGTACTTTTTTGTGTGAAAAGAAAAAATGAACTTTTTAATTTTGACATAATTATAGATAATAACAATTTTAAGAAAAATATACAGACAGATCCCATATACCTTTTTCCTACTTCCCCCCAAGTGGTAACATCATACAAAAGTGGTACCATATCACATCCAGGATATTGGCATTGATGCATTTAAGGTGTAGAACAATTCCATCACCACAAGGATCCTTCCTGTTTCCCTTTTATAGCCACACCCATTTCCTTTGTGTTCTCAACTGCTCCTTAACACCTGGCAGCCACTAATGTGTTTTTCATTTTTTTAAAAAAAATTTGTTAATGTTTATTTATTTTTGAGAGAGAGAGAGAGAGAGAGAGCGAGCGAGTGAGCACGTGAGCAGGAAAAGGGCAGAGAGAGAGGGAAACAAAGAATCCGAAGCCGGCTCCAGGCTCTGAGCTGTCAGCACAGAGCCTGGCATGGGGCTTGAACCCACAAACCGTGAGATCATGAACTGAGCCAAAGTCGGATGCTCAACTGACTGAGCCACCCAGGTGCCCCATGTGTTCTTCATTTATATCATTTTCTCATTTCAAGAATGTTCTGTGGATGGAATAATAACATATATAACATTTTTGGATTAGCACTTTTCATTTATCATTATTATCTGGAGATTCATTCAGGTTGTTGCATTTATCAATAGTTTGTTCTTTTTCATTGCTCAGTAGTTCCATGGTATTGATGTACCACAGTTTGCTTTTTGGGTTGTTTCTAGTTTGGGGCTGTTTCAAATAAAGCTGTTACATAGATTCATTTCCGGGTTTTTGTGTGAAAGTATTACAAAACAAAACAAAACTACTCACTGTTTTTTTTTCTGCGAACACTCTATTTACAGCATTTTCTCAACCAGATATGTGGGTTTTTTCCCTTAGGCCAAACAATTCTTCAAGTATTAATGAACACCAGCTAGGTATCCTAGAGTTTAACTCCATTCTGACACCATAGGACTATTCCCACTTCAGATGCCAATCATAGATCAGGTTGTCACCTGTGTTTCTGAGTAACTGGCTGTAAACAAAGGTTCCTGCAACCCCTTTTCAGATTCAGTGAATTGCTAAATAGCTCACAGAACTCAAGAAAATAGTTTACTAACTAGATGACCAGCTTTTTATGAAAGGGTACACCTCAGGAATAGCCTGGTAGAAGAGACACATTAGTGCAAGACTCGGGGGGTGGGTATGGAGCTTCATTCTCTAGGTATGTCACCCTCCTTGAACTTCCATGTGCTGTGCTCACCAAGTTGGAAATTTTTAAACCCCATACTTGAGGGATTTTTTAAGGAGGCTTTGTTATATAGGCATGATTGATCAAATTATTGGCCTTTGGTTATTAATGTAACCTCTTGTCCCTTTTTCCTCCCCAGAGCCCCTGAAGTTGGGGTATGGGTTAGGGTAGTGGAGTGAGACTAGAAGTTTGAGCCCTTTAATCACATGGTTGGGTACCCCAGCAGCCAGCCCCCCATCCACTGCTTATCTAGGGACTTTTCATGTTTATTTTTTATTTTTTTCTTTTTTCAGGGAGAGGGAGAGAGCATGTGTATACTAGCAGGGAGAGGGGCAGAGGGAGAGAGAGAATTTTAAGCAGGCTCCATTCTCGGTATGGAGTGGGACTTGATCCTTGACCCTGGGATCATGACCTGAGCTGAAATCAAGAGTCACACAGGACTACTCACCTGACTTGAGCCACCCAGGTGCCCAGTCCTGAGGGACCTTTCATAAGTCACCTCCTTAGCATAAACTTGATGGGGTTTGAAAGAGACTTGTTACATGTCATAGACTCTAAGTCTAAAGCTCTCTTTTGGCCAGCAAAAGAGCAGGATGCACGATGAAAAGCAAGAGATGGCTAATGTCTGGGAAAAGACAAGAGCCCTGAATCAGGGTTTTTATTAGCCCCATTTTTATTAGGATCAGAAGGCTTGCAAACATGATGGGCATGTACAAAGGAGCATTGAATCTGTGAACATTAACTTGGGGACGTGAGGAAAAGGGGGTCTTGAAGATATTTGGGGTTAGGGGTTTGGGTTAAAACAAAACAAAATCTGGGCGCCAGGCAGTTGGGCAGAAGATTGTTTACAGTGGACGTGAAGCACCACCTCCGTTTATCTTAGCTAGACTAGGGGATGAGACAGATAGGACACTTGACCTCAGAGTTAATAAGGCACCTTTCTTTTGTTAATCATCTCAGCTCTGGGCAGCTTCACCTGCATCACAGCAGTCTATAGCTCAATTTACCTGTTTACGTAACTTGGTCCTTTCCTCCTGTGAAAGCAGCATTTTGCTATAGTACTAAATTGGGGGGCACTTCTGCCCTGAACACCTAATCTTGCTTACCTCATAAATCTTTGTATTGGACACCTTTGTGCCCTTCTCTATCCTGGGGTTCCTTTGCACCTCCCTATTGTTGGGGTGCCAATCTTGTTTACCCAAGCTCGGGTGTGAACATCCTATGGCCTTGTATTTCTTTATGCCTTGTTAACCCATTGGTGTAAGCCCGGGGGGTTCCTAAGCTTATCCCCCACAGTTATGAATAACAAAAGATACCCTTTTCACCTTTATTCTTTGGAGCTTTTTAGGACTAAGAAAAAAGGCCAAATATTAGAACAAAAGATGCTCCACTGCTCTTTATCAATTAGGAAATTATATTGATTTTAGGAACTGTGCCAGGAACCATGGACAAAGACCAAAATGTATATTTCTAATTTTATAAGTCCTAATATCATCATAAGTCTTCATTTTTCTGGGATAAATGCCTAGGAGTGCAGTTGTTAGGTCACATGGTAGTTGTATGTTTAGAGTTTAAGAAACTGCCAATCTGTTTTCTAGACTAGTGGTACCATTTTACATTGCCAGTGGCAGTGTGTGACTGTTCTAATTTCTCCATATCCTCACTAGCCTTTGATGTCACTTTTTAGCAGTTTTGATAGATGTCTAATGATATCTCATTGTGGTTTTAATTTGCATTTCCTTAGTGGCTAATGATGTTGAACATCTTTTCATATGCTTATTGTTTATTAGTATATCCTCTTCAGGGAAATGGCTTCTCATGTCTTCTGCCCATTTTCCAATTGAACTCTTTGTATTTTTACTGTTAAGTTTTGAGAACTCTTTATAAAATCTAGATGATAATCTTCTCTTGAATGTGGATTTGCACATATTTTTTCCACTCTCAGACTTACTTTTTCATCCTCTTGAACAGTCTTTCATGGAGTTAAAGCTTAAATTTGATGTAGTTCAACTTATCATTTTTTTTTCTTGCTTTAGGTGTCAAATCTAAGAATGCTTTATCTTTAATAAGTTTTATAGCTTTATGTTTTATGTGTAAGTCTTTGATCCATTTTGAATTATTCTTACATAAAGTATAAACCCAAGGTTGACCTTTTCATTGCTTTTGTTCTTTTTGCCTGTGGGTGTCTAGTTGGATTTGTTAAAAGGCTGTCTTTCCTCCATTAGGTGCTTTTGCACATTTATCAAGAATCATTTGGGCATACTCTGTGGCTCTAGTTTGGAATTCTTTACTCTCTCTCATTCATTTTTTTGTCTGTTACCTATATCAGTACCACACAGTCTTTTTTTTTTCTTTATTTAATATATTATTGTTTTTTAAATTTACGTTCAAGTTAGTTATCATATAGTGTAACAATGATTTTAGGAGTAGATTCCGTAATGCCCCTTATCCATTTAGCCTGTCCCTCCCTCCCACAACTCCTCTGGTAACCCTCTGTTTGTTCTCCATTATTTAAGAGTCTCTTATGTTTTGTCCCCCTCCCTGTTTTTATATTATTTTGGCTTACCTTCCCTTATGTTCATCTGTTCCGTGTCTTGAAGTCCTCATATGAGTTAAGTCATAGGATATTTGTCTTTTTCTGACTAATTTTGCTTAGCATAATACCCTCTGGTTCCATCCACGTAGTTGTAAATGGCAAGATTTCATTCTTTCTGATTGCCAAGTAATACTCCATATTTTGTATATACCATATCTTCTTTATCCATTCATCCATCAATGGATATTTAGGCTCTTTCCATACTTTGGCTGTTGTTGATAGTGCTGCTATAAACATGGGGGTGCATGTGTCCCTTTGAAACAGCATACCTGTATCCCTTGGATAAATGCTTAGTAGTGCACTTGCTGGGTCGTAGGGTAGTTTTGTTTTTAATTTTTTGAGGAACCTCCACACTGTTTTCCAGAGTGGCTGCACCACAGTTTGCATTCCCACCGGCAGTACAAAAGAGATCCTCTTTCTCCTCATCCTCGCCAACATCTGTAGTTGCCTGAGTTGTTAATGTTAGCCATTCTCACAGATGTGAGGTGGTATCTCCTTGTGGTTTTGATTTGTATTTCCCTGATGATGAGTGATGTTGAGCATTTTTGCATATGTCTGTTGGCCATCTGGATGTCTTCTTTGGGGAAGTGTCTATTCATGTCTTTTACCCATTTCTTCACTGGATTATTTGTTTTTTGGGATTGAGATCACACAGTCTTAATTACTATAACTATATAAGCCCTGAAATTGGGTAGACTGATTTCTCCCACTTTATTTTTATTTTTCTTGTTCAAAGTTGTTTTAGCTATTCCTGAAGTTCCTTGGTCTCTTCATATAAATTTTAGAAAAATATTTTTATATCTATAAAAAATGTCACTAAGATTTTTGTAGAAATTGTGTTAAGGCTATATATCTCTTTGGGAAGAAATGACATCTTTACTGTGTTGACAATGAGACAGGTTAACAGGAGAAAATCAAACTTAATTACATATGTACAGGTGCTCTGTAAGATAATACAGCCCCCAGGCAGGCATTTAAGGTTTATATGCCACCCACAGTTAAGAAGGGAGAGGGGTCTGGGACTTCAAAGGAATAAAGACAATTCACAGGAATATGAAAAAGTAAATGTTTGGTAAATAATGTGTGCTGAACCACATAGAAACATTGGGACACAGGAATTTTAACAGATTTGCTAGATTTCTCTCTACCACACCTACTTTATATTATACTGTAGTTATCTATGGTGAAAGCTCCCTTCCTAGAGCACTTCCTCTTTCTAAACTCTTTTAGACAGAAAGAAGGTCAAAGTTTCTTCCTGAACCTTATGTTTCTTGAAAATATTCAGCCTAAAATAATCTACATGTCAAAAAGTCACATTTTGTGGTGGCAAATTTTGCTCCCCATAATGGCATATAATTGAGTCATGTTTTTTGAACTACTGTCAGTTTTTATCTTTTACCAGATGTATTTAGACTACTGATATTTAATAGAATTACAGATATATTAGAACTTAATCTTTGTTAAAAAGCAAAATTCACTGACTAAATTTGAAGATCTAATTGGCTTTATTTCAACAATTCATGATTTGGGCAGTGTTGCATCTAGCAAGTAGAAAGGAGCTCTGAGGAGCTACACCAAACAGAAGACTTTTATAGGCAGAAGAAGATGGGGCCAGGAAGTTCTACTAACCAGGAGTGGATTGTTACAGGCAAGGTCACCTTCCTCTGAGGGAAGGTGGGGGTCTGTCTGGCAGATTACCTCACTAGTGCTAACCTGGTAATTACACATTGACTGATTAAAGGTCATGTTCTTAGGAGAGGCTGAAACTGCAGTTAGGTTAGGTACTATGCTGGTTGTGCTGACATCGGGGTGAGCATATGGGATTCCATTTTGGTTCTGTTGTCTCATTGTTAACAGCCTACCATTTCCTTTTTTGCTTTCTCTTTGTTTTCTGTTGCTGTTTTATTTTTCCTGCCTTCTAATGTGTTACTTGAACATTTTTTAGAATTCTGTCTTTATAGGGTTTTTGGGTGTATATTTATTTGCTGAGGCTTCCTAATTTTTTGGATGTGTTTGTAAATGATCAGTGATTTCTCTGTTGACTGCTTTAAAATCTATGTCAGATAATTTTAATATTCTTCTTTTCTCAGTGTTGGCGTCTGTTTATTGTCTCTTTTCATTCAGTTTGACATCTTCCTGTTTCTTAGAATGACAAGTGATTATTTTTTTTTATCGAAACCAAGAAATTTTAAGTATTACATTATGAGACTCTGAATCTCACTGAAACATTCTATTGTGGCTGGCTTTTTAGACAATGTTAGAGGAAGAGGGGTGTCACCTTGTTAGTACTGAGTGTAGCTGGAAGTTAAGGTTCCTCACTTAGCCTCCATGGGCACACCATGTGGAGAGTTTCTTTACTCTTACACAGGTGATATGATCTGAATGTTTGTGTCTCCCCAAAATTCCTATGTTGAAATCCTGATACCTGATGTGATGGTATTAGGAGGTGTAGCCTTTGAGTGATTATGGTGATTATGTCATGAGGGCAGACACGTATGGAATTAATGTCCTTAGAAAAGAGACCCCAGAGTTCCCTTGTCCTTCCACTGTGTGAGAATTCAATGAGAAATCAAAGACCTGGAAGAGGACCCTGTGACCTTGCTGGCACCCTGGTCTGGGACTTCCAGCCCCCAGAAATGTGGGAAATAAATTTCTTTCATTTATAAGGTACTTGGTTACAGCAGCTCAAACAGACTAAGACAGCAGAGAGGAAGTTCTGGCTTGCCTTACACTGGTGACAGGAAAACACTAACCCCTCCTCATTTTCTTCCTCTGCTCCTCTGACACTACCATTAGAATGCTTGGCATATTCATCTTAGTTATTTTTAATTTTTTTTTAATGTTTTTAGATTCCCAGTCTGATAATTCTGAAATCTCTGCCATATATGAGTCTGGTTCTGATGCTTGCTTTGTCTCTTCAGGCTGTGTTGTTTGCCGTTCAGCGTGCTTTGTAATTTTTTTGTTGAAAGCCAGGCATGTTGTATTGGGTTAAAAAAAAAACAAAAACAGGTAAATACAGCTTTATTGTCAAGTGATATGTTTATCTGATTAGAAGCTAGTCTATGTTTACTGCCTGTTATAGCTGTGTTCTCAGAGAATAAAATTCCCTCTAGTGTCCTATTTTTTTGTCTTGTTCGCTATCATCTTTGAGTTTTCCTAGAGACTGCTCAAATAGGGTCTTAGGTTTGTGGTTCTTTCAGCTGTGATCCTCTGTTTCACAGGAGCCCTGTTGATGGGGTGGTAAGTATGTAGGAAGAGAAACATTCTATAGTCCTATGACTAGGTCTTACTCTTACGGAGCATGAATTGGGTATTTCCACTGTGCCAGATTGCAGATTTTGGCAAAACTGCAGTAAATGAGGGTCTGATAAAATAGTTTCCCTCGCTCAGCTTTGTTAAGGAGAATATAAGTTTGGGGTATATTTGAAAACTGGTTACGTTTCTAAATGTAAAACAAGTTGTTAATTTTTCAGTTCAGCTTTTTTCTTGTTGTGAGGACAGAAGTGGCAACTATATCCTTCCGAGCACTGATGTATTCCACAATTTTGATGTTCTGTTTTTATTATCAGTTGAAATATTTTCTGATTTCCCTTGTAATTTCGTTTTTTGCCCTGGGTTTAGAAGTGTAGTATTTTAATTTCTTAATAATTGGGTACTTTTTAGATATCCTGTTATTCCTGATGTCTTTTAATTCCAGTGTGATTAGAGGAATATACTCTGTAAATTTTCACATTTTTGAAATTTATTGAGTCTTGCTTAATGGCCCTACATATGCTCTGTCTTGTTGAATATTTTATATGCACTTTACCCATCTACTATCTATCTATCTCTATCTATCTATTTATTTTAGAAAGAGAGAGAGCATACAAGTGGGAAAGAAGGCCAGAGGGAGAGAGAGAGAGAAAGAATCTTAAGTGGGGCTTGATTCCACGACTGTAGGATCATGACTGAGCTGAAATCAAGATTCGAAACACTCAGTTGACTGAGCCACCTACGCACCCCTTTATGTTTAAAATCTGTACTCTGCAATTGTTGGGCATAGTATCCTATAAACTATTAGATCAGGATGGCTGATGTTTCATTTAGATCTTCTAAATTATTACTCAATTTTTTCTTTACTCTGTCAGTCACTGAAAGAGGATATAAAAATCTTCAATTATGATTGACAGTTTGTCTGTTTTCCCTTTTAGTTCTGTTGGTTTGTTACATGGATTTTGATATGTTTTTCTGATATATTTTCATCATAATGAAGTGTCTTTATCACTACTGGTATTCATTATATTGAAATTTTTGTCTGATATATAGCCACTCCAGTTTTCTCATATTATTATTTATAAAGTATATCTTTTTCCATCCTTTTACTCCAAGACAACATAGCTGGGCCTTGTTCTTTTGTTACCCTCTCTTACAATCTCTGATTTTTAATTGGATAATTTAGTACTTGATTTATTTTTTAATTTATTTTTTTAATGTTTAATTTTGAGAGAAAGAGAGCATGAGCAGGGGAGGGGCAGAGAGACAGGGAGACACAGTATCCAAAGAAGGCTGCAGGCTCTGAGCTGTCAGCACAGAGCCCCACTTGGGGCTTGAACCCACAAACTGTGAGATCGTGACCTGAGCAACATTCAATGCTTAACCAACTGAGTCACCCAGGCGCCCCAAAAATTACTAACATGGTTGAGTGTCAGTCCAAAACTATATGCTCCCTCTGTTGCTTTTTGTTTTTTTTCTCCTTGCTGTCTTTTGGATTAGTTCAATTATAATTAATATTACATTGACTTCTCTATTCCCATTTCTAGGGAGACAGTGCTCCAAAAATCTTTCACATTTTTGCATAAGTTTTGAGCAAGGTACTGACTGCCCTTTGTCCTTACCATCTTTTCAAGGATGTTTACATAATGAATAAGCTTGGATGATACAGTGTTTCCCTCTAGGGCAAAGGAAAGATATCCTCACTGCCTATTATAGAGGATTGGGGTTCCCTATGGTCAGATTTCCCCTCCTATAATGCAGGCCACCATATGTTCAGGTGTCTTCCAGCCTTCTTCATGTTACCTTGTGGAAATTGGGGCTCAGGAAACTGGCACAGAAATGCTGATACTCTGGCTGCTGCTGGTCCTGTGAGTAATAAACTGTCCTTTACCTCTTATCCCAGAGATTCTTATCTTCTACCAGCTCTCATGATACTGTGGCTGGCTGATTTGTCAACTTGCAGGTGGAGTACAGTCCCAGCCCCTTCACAGTTCTTGACACCATTCACTCTCCTCTTTATTTGTGCTGTAGCTTCGTGTACAGTTCATCTTTGCATGTTACAAATTCCACGTTTCACTATTAGAATTTTTTATTTAAAGAGTCTTGTATCTTTTAAAGTAGTTAAAAGGAGAAAGAAGGAAAATAAATGTTTCATATATAACCGCATATTTACCATTTCTCCTGTACTTCCTAACTTCTTTGAAGATCTTAGTTGCTATTTGGCATTGGGGCCCTCTTCCCTGAAGAACTTTTCTCAACATTTCTTTATTTAGTGCAGGTATTTTGGCAGTTTTTCTCTCAGCTTTTGTTCTAGTGAAATGTCTTTATCAAGCATTTTTTTGAAGCCTGTTGGCAACATACAAAATTCTGGCATAATGTGTTTTTCAGTACGTTTAACGTGTCATTACATTATCTTGTGGCCTTCCATGTGTCCGATGAGAGGTTAGCCTTCATTTGTATCACCCCTTATCATTTTTCTTTTCTTTTTTCGTTTTCACTGGGTTTATTTTGCTTGGGATCCTTGTGATTTTAGGCTCTGTAAATTGATATCTTTCACTTATTTGGGAAAGTTTTTGGCCATCATTTGTTCAGGTTATTTCTAAGACTGTTTTCTCTCCTTTCCTGTCTGATTCCATATAAAACCATTCTACCACTTAATGTTTCCCCAGTGTCCCTGAGCCTCTGTTCATTTTTCCTCATTCTTTTTCTCCCCCTTCTTCAGATTGAAGATCTACCTTCAAGTTCACCAACTCTTTATTTGCTGCTTCCATTCTGCTATTAAGCCCACTTAGTGAATTTTTCATTTCAGGTTTAGAATTTTCATTTGGCTGTTTTTTATGGTAACTGTTTCTTTGCTGAAATTCCAAATTTGTTCACTCATTATGTATGTATCCTCTTTTTAGTTTTTTAAATATATTTATAATAGCTGCTTTAGAATTCTTGTCTGCTAACTATATTATTTGAAATTTCAGTATTGATTTCTATTGACTACTTTTTCTTTAAGTATGGGCATATTTTGTTCTATATCTAATCAATTTTTAAAAATTTTTTAATGTTTCTTTTTGAGAGAGAGCGAGAGAGAGAGCAGGGGAAGGGCAGAGAGAGGAAGACACAGAATCCGGAGTAGGCTCCAGGCTCCGAGCTGTCAGTACAGAGCCCGAAGCGGGGCTCGAACTGACGAACCATGAGATCATGACGTGAGCTGAAAGTTGGACACTTAACCAACTGAGCCACCCAGGCACCCCTAATCAATTGTGATTGTATAGTGGAAGTTATGAATGATGCGTTGTAAGGACTCTGGATTTCTTTTATATTCTTCTAAAGAGTCAGTTTTGTTCTAGAATTCTAGCACTGAACTTTGGCTCTATTCAGACTCCATATTTAGGTTCCCCTGTGGTGCGTTGCAGCTGAAACTTCCACTCAGCAGCTTTTAGCTGCTGCTTTTTTTGTTGTTGTTGCTGTTGCCAGCACTTTGTTATCTTCCTCTAGGCATTGCATAATTTATTAGCGAGCCAAGTTTTGTGGCTGATTTTGTATGCAAACTTTGTGCACTCTTTATTTGCCACCCTGCACTCTGTATTTGCCACCTTAAGCAAGTACATGTGCTGTTCTCAGCTGACTTCCATGGGCAAAAAGCTACAAACTTGCAAATCTCTCATTGCTCTCTCTTAACAGTACTTTCCTCTGATCTTTACCTGCTTTTGATTCCTCTCCAGAGAATTCAAGTATTGGGTTTAAATAATATTTTCTCAGATTCTTTAGTAGGTCAAGAGAGTTAATCTGACCAATTCTCTGCCATTACTCCAATTCCTTTTTATAATAAACTTTATAAAACTTGGCATCTAAGCCCTAAGTAGAATAATCCAAAGCTTAGTGACATAGTTTTTATTCTGCTTAGCAGAAAGTATCATTCAGAAATGTTTTATGTTTGAAAGTTTTAAAAGAATGGATGTAATATAAGTTTGAGAAACTCATATTTTGGACATAAATGCTTAAAAGAATCAGTGTACCAATCATTTATCAAAAAGTTTGTAATGTTGGGTTCAGGGATATATTTTGACACTTTTTTCTATTATAATTTTAGGATGCCTTTTTGAAAATCATTCGAAATGAGGGCATTAAATCCCTGTGGAGTGGCCTTCCCCCTACTTTGTAAGTTATAATTTACTATTTTTTCTCACTAAATGGTGATTGCTGTTTTATTTTGCCTTATAGTAAACATGGTTGCATAAAATTGTGCATTTTTAATATTAGGATTTTTTCATTTTCTAAAACATTGTTTTGTGAGTCTCACAACCACCCACATATTTGATGATTTGTTAGAAGACTCACAGGACCTAAGGTTATACTCATGTCTGTGATTTACTGCAGCAAAAGGAGACAAAGCAGAATCAGTAATGGAAAGGCACAACAGTAGTTGACCAGACAGGCACAAGGCTTCCAGGGCCCTCCCTGCTGACATCCCACAGGACATGCTTGTTCTTCTTCCACCACTGAAGTGCAGCAGCATGTGCAAAGTGTTTCTACCTTAAAAAAACATTTGAATGGCAGTCTGAAGCTTACATTGGGATTGATGACCTTGCTTTATGACCAGCTGTGATTACCAGAACTCCAGACCCCCCAGAAGAAAACAGATATTTACCAAAAACCACATCATTTGCACAAATCAGCCTAAACAAGTTGACTTTGTGCTACAAACATACCGAAGAAACCTTATTGCAGGGACTATTCCAAGGGCTAAATTCCTTAGAGTTGGCCAAAAGTCAGGCATGCAGAAAGGTCTTCCTGAAGATAAAGAAGATTTGAACAACCAGGTCTGCTGTGTTAGGTCTTTGGTGCATAATTTTGTTTGCATTTTCTGAAATGAAGAATTTGGTGTTATTTGGTTTTTTATTTATTTTACTAACAAGAAATACCCTGATGTGTGTACTTTCCCTTTCCTGGATAATTTTAATTCTCTACTAACTAGCTATTATATGAGTTAATATGATAAACTAGTAAGGCTAAATGGAAAAAGCCCAAGTAATACTTTGTTTCATTTCTTTTTCTTTTAAATTTTTTAAATGTTTTATTTTTGAGAGAGTGACAGAGCATGAGTCGGGGGAGGGAGCAGAGAGAGGGAGACAGCAGGCTCCAGGCTCTGAGCTGCACAGAGCCCAACATGGGGCTCAAATCCATGAACCACTAGATCATGACCTGAGCTGAAGTTGGCCACTTCACAGACTGAGCCATCCAGGCACCCCTGTCTCGTTTCTTTTTAATGTATCTTTTTATGGAGTGAATTAGTCAACTTTGAGGCGTATATTTTAATTTTTTTTAATGTTTGTTTATTTTTGACAGAGAGAGACAGAGCATGAGCAGGTGAGGGGCAGAGAGAGAGGGAGACATAGAATCTGAAGTAGGCTCCAGGCTCTGAGCTGTCAGCACAGAGCCTGACACAGGGCTCAAACTCACAAACCGTGTGATTATGACCTGAGCCGAAGTTGGATGCCCAACCGACTGAGCCACCCAGGCGCCCATAGGCATATATTTTAAACAGTGCCTAAAATTCTAAAGTTAGTGGCTGATCCAGAACCAATAGTCAATTCTTTTTCTAATTCTCATCATCAGATTTCACTATGGAACCTTAGACATTTCAAAGTATGGTGTGTGAATGTCCCTTAGTTAGACCATAAACATAAGTTGGTTTCTTGTTGTGTTAATATATATAACATGAGAGTGCCTGCAACTTTGTGTTTAATTTTTATGTATTTATTTATTTTGAGAGAGAGAAAGCATAAGTCGGGGAGGGGCAGAGAGAGATGGAGAGAGAGAATCCCAAGCAGGCTCCATGCTGTCTGTGCAGAATCCAACTCAGGGCTCAGTCTCACGAATTGTGAGATTATGACCTGAGCCGAAATCAAGACTTGGATGCTTAACCTACTGAGCCACCCAGTGCCCCACCTTTGTGTTTAATTTTATTTATAATACCCTTTTGATAATTTCATTTGAAAGGTATGTCATTGGAATTTCCTCAAAACATTAATTGTAATTTATTTCTAGTTATAAGCAGGTATGACATATGGCCCATAGTTTGAAAAATATTTTATAAATGCTCTTGTATTTTTTACTTCAGAGGTTTTCACATTATAGTAAATGTAATTGGGAGGAAGATTTTGGGAGACCAGAAACAATAAAACAAGTCAAGGAGGTAGAGGAGTGTCCTCATTAGTCTTTTCCTATTTATGACCTGACCAAGTGCTCTGTAACTTACCTTCACAACTAGAATCTAAACTTCCATAGGGCAGATACCATACCTACTGTGTATCGTTTTGTTGCGTACTAAGTTAAACACAATAATTTTAAAGGAAAAGTTGATCATTTGTACTGATTCATTGTGGTTTTCAGCTTATACACAATATAAGGATTTTTGCTTATATTTAATAATAATTTAAGAATACACTTAAGCCTTTTGTTAATTTTGTATAAATCTTTTTGTTTGTGTGTTTCTAACAGAGTGATGGCAGTTCCTGCCACAGTCATTTATTTTACCTGCTATGATCAATTAACTTATTTTCTGAAATCAAAATTAGGAGAAAATGAAAGTCATATACCAATTGTTGCTGGAATTGTTGCTAGATGTAAGTAATAAACTTATTGTTTAATAAACTTAAACATATTGTTATGTCATTTTGATTTCGGTTTAAAGCTTATTTTAAAATTTTGACACTCACAGATAATGTTCCATAAAATACAGAGTATTGGTAAGATGTATTTTGCATTGTAGTTTGTACTGATTTGTTAATATCTATACTCTTTGAGTCGTAGTATGGTGATTGCCATAGGATAGGAGGGGATCAACCCATCCCTTTTGAATCTTGGGCAGAGAGGTTAGACTTTATATTTGCTAGATTTTAGAGTTACATCAGATGTCAGATTAATGTCAGGTTGATATCAAATTGATGCCCAAGTCCTGAATCATTTTCCTTGTAGACTCTGGGATTCAGAGTCTATTCAGAAGGGAATTTGCCTCTGTGAAGAAGGATATTTCTCTCCGTGAGAAATATAAAAGTGAGGTTTTATAGTACTTTAATTGATGTGTAATATTTCTGGAACTGCTCTTGAAAGACTTGAAACTAGGAGCACCTGGCTTTGCTCAGTGGGTGGAGCACATGACTCATGATCTCAGGGTTGAGAGTTTGAGCCCTACATTGAATATAGATATTAGACATTACACGTTACTTAAAAAAAAAAATAAAATCTTAAAAAAAAAGAATTGAAACCAGAAAGAGGAAGTTGAATGAAAACAGACTTTTAAGAAATACCCTTATCAAGGAAAAATAAGGTGCACCAATATATTGGCATCCTTACCTATTTGATTTTAAGGTTTGCAGACATTTCAGAATAAAATTTTTTTATATATAATGATGAAATATTTTTGTATATATGTTTGCATCGTACATGGTTTTGTTTTTATTTTCTTATATTTACTTGTTTGTATTAGTTGGTGCAGTAACTGTGATAAGTCCATTAGAATTGATTAGAACCAAGATGCAATCTAAGAAGTTTTCTTATGAAGAATTACATCGATTTATCAGCAGGAAAGTGTCTGAAGATGGTTGGATTTCCCTTTGGAGGGGCTGGGCTCCTACTGTTCTTAGAGATGTACCATTCTCAGGTAGGATTTATTTTAGTATCTGCTCAATTTTAGGTAGTGTTGTCTGATGTATATATCACTTTTAAATCAACTAAATTTAAACCCTTTAAGGCTAACAGTAAGTTATCTTCTTTAGTGACCATAAACTTCTAGTTTGTTGTTGGGCTCTCAGATCTTTATGAGTCTTTATTGAATGAATAGTATCTGTCTAATACAAGCTTTTCTTTTTTCTTTCTTTTTAACTTTTTAAAAGATATTAACTGGTATGTAGTCATATTTAGATAATACAAACTACCTTTGACATTATTCTAAATGCCATAATTAGTAAGGTAAATAAATTACTACAAATCAAAATATAAAATACATTAAATACCACCTGTGAATTATATTAACTCCTGCTTTTTCAATTATTACAGATCAAAATCTTCCCCTTTGAGTATCCTGTAAAACACTATTATTAATCAGAAGATTGTGCTAATTATTGAATTATGAAGGAACAGAAAATTATGAAAAAGAAGTATAAAACTAACAAATAACTTACAAAATGTGCATACTTCAGTAATATTTCTCTTGTGAATCACAGAATTTTCTGTTTAAAACCTGAGATGAATAATTATTGAGAACCCTTGTATTAAAGTTCCTCTTTCTTCTTTCCTTTGAGTTAATCTTTTTCTTGGGCTCTCTTATTCACATGCATCTTGCCCTTTCCATTACTATTTTTCTTCAACTTTCTATATTCAGTTAATGCTATTTAGAAATATAGATTCATAGGCCAATTATTTTTTTTTACTATAATATTTGACAAGTAGAAAGTAACAGTATAAATTATGAAGTATATTAATAAAGTGAACACATGTGAAGTCACCAGTTCAATCTCTGAACTAGAACACTGCAGTTTTTCAAATCATGACATATATCCGCCTCGACTGCCACATCCAGTGGTCACTGCTATACTGAATTTTTTTTACCATTCATTTGATTTTTTTTAAATATAAAATTTATTATCAAATTGGTTTCCATACAACATCCAGTGCTCATCGCAACAGGTGCCCTCCTCAATGCCCATCACCCACTTTCCCCTCTGTCCCACCCCCCATCAACCCTCAGTTTGTTCTCAGTTTTTAAGAGTCTCTTATGCTTTGGCTCTCTCCATCTCTAACCTCTTTTTTTTTTTTTTTTCCTTCTCCTCTCCCACGGACTTCTGTTAAGTTTCTCAGAATCCACATAAGAGTGAAAACATATGATATCTGTCTTTCTCTGTATGACTTACTTCACTTAGCATAACATTCTCCAGTTCCATCCACGTTGCTACAAAAGGCCATATTTCATTCTTTCTCATTGCCACGTAGTACTCCAGTGTGTATATAAACCACAATTTCTTTATCCATTTGTCATTTAATGGACATTTAGGCTCTTTCCATAATTTGGCTATTGTTGAAAGTGCTGCTATAAACATTGGGGTACATGTGGCCCTGTGCCTCAGCACTCCTGTATCCCTTGGGTAAATTCCTAGCAGTGCTATTGCTGGGTGATAGGGTAGATCTAGTTTTAATTTTTTGAGGAACCTCCACACTGTTTTCCAGAGCAGCTGCACCTGTTTGCATTCCCACCAACAGTGCAAGAGGGTTCCCGTTTCTCCACATCTTCTCCAGCATTGATAGTCTCCTGATTTGTTAATTTTAGCCACTCTGGCGTGAAGTGATATCTCAGTGTGGTTTTGATTTGTATTTCCCTGATGAGGAGTGACATTGAGCATCTTTTCATGTGCCTGTTGGCCATCTGGTTGTCTTCTTTAGAGAAGTGTCTATTCGTGTCTTCTGCCCATTTCTTCACTGGATTATTTGGTTTTTGGGTGTGGAGTTTGGTGAGTTCTTTATAGATTTTGGATACTAGCCCTTTATCTGATATGTCATTTGCAAATATCTTCTCCCATTCTGTTGGTTGCCTTTTAGTTTTGTTGATTGTTTTCTTTGTAGTACAGAAGCTTTTTATCTTGATGAGGTCCCAGTAGTTCATTTTTGCTTTTAATTCCCTTGCCTTTGGAGATGTGTCAAGTAAGAAGTTGCTGCGGCTGAGGTCAGAGAGGTTTTTTCCTGCTTTCCCTTCTAGGGTTTTGATGGGTTTCCTGTCTCACATTCAGTCCTTTATCCATTTTGAGTTTATTTTTTGTGAATGGTATAAGAAAGTGGTCTAGTTTCATTCTGCATGTTGCTGTCCAGTTCTCCCAGCACCATTTGCTAAAGAGACTTTTTTCCACTTGGTACTCTTTCCTGCTTTGTCAAACATTAATTGGCCATAGTTTGTGTGTCCAGTTCGTGGTTCTGTATTCTATTCCATTGGTCTATGTGTCTGTTTTTGCGCCAATACCGTACTGTCTTGATGATTATAGCTTTGTAGTAGAGGCTAAAGTCCAGGATTGTGATGCCTCCCACTTTGGTTTTCTTTTTCAACATTCCTTTGGCTATTCTGGATCTTTTGTGGTTCCATACAAATTTAAGGATTGTTCTAGCTCTGAGAAGAATGCCGGCACAATTTTGATTGGGATTGCACCAAATATGTAGATTGCTTTGGGTAGTATTGACATTTTAACAATATTCTTTCTTCCAGCCTATGAGCATGAAATGTTTTTCCATTTCTTTGCATCTTCTTCAGTTTCCTTCATAAGCTGTCTATAGTTTTCAGCATACAGATCTTTTACATCTTTGGTTAGGTTTATTCCTAGGTATTTTATGCTTCTTGGTGCAATTGTGAATGGGATCAGTTTCTTTTTTGTCTTTCTGTTGCTTCATTATTAGTGTATAAGAATGCAGTTGATTTCTGCACATTAATTTTGTATCCTGCGACTTTGCTGAATTTATGTATCAGTTCTAGTAGACTTTTGGTGGAGTCTATCGGGTTTTCCATGTATAATATCATGTCATGTGCAAAAAGTGAAGGCTTGTCTTCATCTTTGCCAATTTTGGTGCCTTTGATTTCCTTTTGTTGTCTGCTGATGCTAGAACTTCCAACAGTATGTTAAGGAACAGCAGTGGTAGTGGACATCCCTGTCATGTTCCTGATCTCAGGGGAAAGCTCTCAGTTTTTCCCCATTGAGGATGATATTAGCTGTGAGCTTTTCATAAGTGGCTTTTATGATGTTTAAGTATGTTCCTTCTATCCCGACTTTCTCGAGGGTTTTTATTAAGAAAGGATGCTGAATTTTGCCAAATGCTTTTTCTGCATCGATTGACAGGATCATATGGTTCTTATCTTTTCTTTTATTAATGTGATGTATCACATTGATTGATTTACGAATGTTAAACCAGCCCTGCAGCCCAGGAATGAATCCCACTTGATCATGGTGAATAATTCTTTTTATATGCTGTTGAATTCGATTTGCTAGTATCTTCTTGAGAATTTTTGCATCCATATTCATCAGGGATATTGGCCTGTAGTTCTCTTTTTTTGCTGGGTCTCTGGTTTGGGAATCAAAGTAATACTGGCTTCATAGAATGAGTCTGGAAGTTTTCCTTCCCTTTCTATTTTTTGGAACAGCTTGAGAAGGATAGGTATTATCTCTACTTTAAAAGTCTGGTAGAATTCCCCAGGGAAGCCATCTGGTCCTGGACTCTTATGTGTTGGGAGATTTTTGATAACTGATTCTATTTCTTTGCTGGTTATGGGTTTGTTTCTTTTTCCTCCTGATTGAGTTTTGGAAGTGTGTGGGTGTTTAGGAATTTGTCCATTTCTTCCAGGTTGTCCAGTTTGTTGGCATATAATTTTTCATAGTATTCCCTGATAATTGCTTGTATTTCTGAGGGATTGGTTGTAATAATTCCATTTTCATCCATGATTTTATCTATTTGGGTCATCTCCCTTTTCTTTTTGAGAAGCCTGGCTAGAGGTTTATCAATTTTGTTTATTTTTTTCAAAAAAACCAACTCTTGGTTTCATTGATCTTTTCTATTATTTCTAAACAGTATGTTATTTAGTTTTGCCTATTTTTGAGCTTTTTTTAATGTTTATTTTTGGGAGAGTGAGCACAAATTGGGGAGGGACAGAGAGAGGGAGACACAGAATCTGAAGCAGGCTCCAGGGTCCAAGCTATCAACACAGAGCCCAACTTGGGGCTCGAACCCACAAACCCTGAGAAGCATGACCTGAGCCAAAGTCAGACACCCAACTGAGCCACCCAGGCGCCTCTTTTTGAGCTTTAAAAGCTTATTTTACTTAAAAATCTTAAGATTTACTTTTGTTTTTACGTATAACTTTAAAAAATTTTTACTCTTCTTTATGAGTAAACAAGTAAGTGCTATTGTGAATGTTTTTAACAGACTCTTGGTGTACAAGAATTTGTCCAGTATTAGATTTGTTAGTTCATATAAATATATATTTTAATTATTAAGTAATATCAAATTCTTTTTTTTTAATTAGGCTTCATGCCCAATGTGGGGCTTGAACTCATGACCCTGACATCATGAGTTGCATACTCTGCTGACAGCCAGTCAGGCACCTCTCAAATTCTTTTTTAAAGTGATTGTGTAGATCAGTACAACTACCAGTTTTCTCTTTCTTCATTTCATCCCCTCACCAGCACTTTTACTATCAAAGTTCATAATTTTTGTTCACCTAGTAAGTTAAAGTGGTATCTTATTTTAACTTAATACTTGCCTGATTAGTAATGAGGTTAGGCACTGTTTCATTGGCCATTCACTTATCCATAATTGATTTGCGATTAAGAACTGAAGTAAGTATTCAACTGTCTTTCTCCCTCATATGGATGGTAGTTATCCCAGCATCATTTATTGAATAACCATACATGCTCCAGGAGTTTGTAGTATAACCTGTCACATTAAAGTTTCACACATGCCTGGATCTATTCCACTGGCCAATTTGTCTAACCCTTTGCTAATACTGCAGTGTTGTCTAAATTACTAGTGCATTATTAAATGTTTTGATGTTACCTTATTTCCCCCCTCCAGGAATGTCCTATATCTCTGTTATATAACTCTAAGTTTTTGAAGTGTTTTAGTAGAGTTTTAAAATTTTCTTAATATTATATACAACTTTTTTTTGATTTATTTATGGGTACACCTACCTCCAACTTTGGTAGCTCTTTTATTTAAGTTTTTATTTAAATTCGAGTTAGTTAACATACAGCATACTATTGCTTTCAGGAGTAGAATTTAGTGATTCATCACTTACATGTAAAACCCAGTGCTTATCCCAACAAGTGTCCTCTTTAATGCCTATCACCCACTTAGCCCATCTCCTAGTCACCTCCTCTCCAGTAATCCTATTTGTTCTCTATAGTTAAAGTCTCATGGTTCACCTCCCTCTTTTTTTCCCCTTCTGTGTTTGTTCTGTTTCTTAAATTCCACATAGGAGTGATATTTCATGAGTATTTGTTTTTCTCTGACTGACTTCTTTCACTTTTAATAATACAATCTAGTTCTATCCACACTGTTGAAAATGGCAAGATGTCATTCTATTTTATCACCGACTAATATTCCATTGGGTATATATACCACCTCTTAATCCATTCATCAGTCGATGGACATTTGGGCTCTTCATATAGTTTGGCTATTGTTGATAGTACTGCTATAAACATTGGAGTGCATATGCCCCCTTGAATCAGCATTTTTGTATCCTTTGGATAAATACCTAGTAGTGCAATTGCTGGGTTGTAGGGTAGTTTTATTTTTAACTTTTTGAGGAACCTCTACACTCTTTTCCAGAGTGGTTGCATGAGTTTGCATTTACACCAGCAGTGTAAGAGGTTTCCCCTTTACCCACATTCTCGCCAACATCTTTTGTTTCCTGTGTTGTCAATTCTAGCCATTCTGACAGGTGTGAAGTGGTATCTCATCATGGTTTTGATTTTCTTTTCCCTGATGATGAGTGATGTTGAGCATTTTTTCATATGCCTGTTAGCCACCTGGATGTCTTCTTTGGAAAAATGTCTATTCAAGGCTTCAGCCCATTTCTTAACTGGATTGTTTTTTGGGTATTGAGTTTGATAAGTTCTTTATAGATTTTGGATGCTAACCCTTTATCTGATATGTCATTTGCAAATATCCCATTCCATAGGCTGTCTTTTAGTTTTGTTGACTGTTTCCTTCACTGTGCAGAAGCTTTTTATCTTGATGAAGTTCCAAGAGTTGATGATTGTTTTTTTGTTTCCCTTGCCTCCAGAGATGTGTCTAGTGAGAAGTGCCATAGCCAAGATCAAAGAAGTTGCTACCTGTGTTCTCCTCTAGCATTTTGATGGTTTCAGGTCTCACATTTAAGTCTTTCATTCATTTTGAATTGATTTTTGTGTATGGTATAAGAAAGTTGTACAGTTTCATTCTTTTGCATGTCGCTGACCAGTTTTCCTAGCACCATTTGTAGAAGAGACTGTCCTTTTTCCATTGGATATTCTTTCCTGCTTAGTCGAAAATTAGTTGACCATGTAGTTGTGGATCCACTTCTAGACTTTCTAATCTGTTCCACTGATCTTTGTGTCCGTTTTTGTGCCAGTACCATACTGTCTTCATGATTACAGCTTTGTAATATTTTATAAATTTATAATTTTTCATAATAATCTCTTATAACTAATTCTGTGGTATTGGTTGTGATCTCTGCTCTTTCATTGATGGTTTTATTTATTTGGGTCCTTTTGCTCTCTTTTTTTTGATAAGTCTGCCTAGGGGAATTATCAATTTTGTTAATTCTTTGAAAGAACAAGCTCCTGGTTTCATTAATTTGTTTTATTGTTTTGTTTTTGTTTGTTGGTTCATTTCTATATCATTTATTTCTGCTCTAATCTTTATTATTTCCCTACTTGTGCTTGCTTTAAGCTTTATTTGCTGTTCCTTTTCTGGCTCCTTTAGGTGTAAAGTTAGGTCATGTATTTGAGACTTTTCTTCCTTCTTTAGGAAGGCCTGGATTGCTATATATTTCCCTCTTAGGACCACCTTTGCTGCATCCCAAAGGTTTTGGACTGTTATGTTTCCATTTTCATTGGCTTCCATGTATTATTTTTTATTTCTTCTTTAATTTCCTGGCGAACTCATTCATTCTTTATTAGGATGTTCTTTAACCTACATGTATTTATAGTCTTTTCAAATTTTTTCTTGTGATTAATTTCAAGTTTCATAGCATTGCAGGCAGAAAAAATGTATAGTATGATATCAATCTTCTTGTATTTGCTTAGGCCTGATTTGTGACCCAGTATGTGATCTGTTTTGGAGACTGTTCCATGTGTACTCAAAAAAGTGTGTATTCTGCTTTAGGATGAAATGTTCTGAAGATCTCTGTTAAGTCCCTCTGGTCCATTGTGTTATTCAAAGCCATTGTTTCCTTGTTGAGTTTCTGCTTAGATGATCTGTCCATTGTTGTAAGTGGGGTGTTAAAGTCCCACTTACATATTTAGGGGTTTCAAGTTAGGGGCATAAATATTTAAAATTGTTAGATCATCCCATTAGATAGACCCCTTTATTATGATCTAATTTCCTTCTTCATCTCTTGTTACAGTCTTTGGTTTAAAATCTAGTTTGTCAGATACAGGTTTGGCTATTCCAGCTTTCTTTTCATGTCCATTAGCCTGATAAATGGTTTCCACCCCTCACTTTCAATCTGCAGATTTCTTTAGGTCTAAGATAAATCTCTTGTAGCCAACATGTAGATGGGTCTTGTTTTGGTAATCCATTCTGACACCCTATGTCTTTTGGTTAGAGCATTCAGTTCATTTACATTCAGAGTAATTATTGATAGATAAGAATTTAGTACTACCATTTTATTACTTGTTTTGTCATTGTTTCTGTCTTTGTGGCTTTTGGTCTTCTTTTCCCACTCAAAAAGTCCCCTTTAATTATTGCAGGGCTGTTTTAGGAGTGGTCATGAAGTTCTTTAGTTTCTTTGTCTTTCTGGGAAACTCTTTTTTTTTTTAATGTTTTATTTATTTTTGAGAGAGAGTGTGAGCGGAGGGGAACAGAGAGAGAGGGAGACACAGAATCTGAAGCAGGCCCCAGTCTCCAAGCTGTCAGCACAGAGCCTGATGTGGGGCTTGAACTCATGAACCAAAAGATCATGACCTGAGCCAAAGTTGGGTAGCTTAACTGATTGAGCCACCCAGGCACCCCTCTGGGAAACTCTTTATCTCTCCTTCTGTTCTGAATGACAGCCTTGCTGGATAGGGTATTCTTGGCTGCATATTTTTCCCATTCAGCACGTTGAATAAATATATTATGCCACCCCTTCAGGCTTGCCAAGTTTCTGTGAAGAGATTTGCTGTGAACCTTGTCTTTCCTTGTAAGTTACAGTTTTCATTTCCCTTGTTGCTTTCAGGATTCTTACCATAACTCTGTATTTTGCAAATTTTACTAGAGCATGTCTCGGTGTTGGCCTGCTTTGATTGATTTTGATGGGAGGTCTGTCTCTGTGCTTCCTGGATGTGGATGTCTGTCTCCTTCCCCAGATTAGGAAAGTTTTCATCTGTAATTTGCGCAAATAAACCTTCTGCCTCCTTTTCCCTCTCTTCTTCTGGGACTCCTATGAGATGAATGTTACTATGTTTTATGGTGTTATTGAGTTTCCTATGTCTACATTTGTAATCCAGTATTTTTCTTTCCCTCCTTCCCTCCTTCCCTATCTCTGTTCCCTCTCTCCCTGATCAGGGCCCCCACCTGTCCACAGAACCAGGTTCTTTCTCCCCCAAATCACATCTCTCCATCTCCTCCCCTCCATGATGTGGCCTCTTTTCTCCCTCTAGACGTGCAGTTTGTGTTCTCAGTCCTCAGGTCAATTTCCTGGCTGTTCAGATTGATTTAGTATTTATCTAGTTGAGTTTAAGGAATGAGGCAAGCATGGGGTCCTTCCTGTTCTACCATCTTAACTCCTCTTGGTAGCTATTTTAAAAGCTCTGTTAAAATAAAAATTCCAGATCTTAGGCTGGGGCATTGTTATAATTAATTTTTGTCTGTTAGATTGTGTTTAATATTCAGCTACTTTTAAATTTCTATTAATAATTTTGTCTTTTGGATTTTCTATATAGACATTAATATATAAATTATAACTACTTTGTTCATTTTTAATCATTAGAGCTTTTTTTTCTATCTTACTATGCTCTGTAGAACAGTTTTGAATAATAAATAGCAATGATAATGTCACATCCCTATCATTTTTTCTCATTCTAAAGGAAATACTTCTGTTGTTTCACCATTAATTACTTTTGCTATTGTTTTTGATGCATATCCTTTTTCTATTTAAAGAAATTCTCTTTTATCCCAGGTTTTCAAGAAATTGCTTTGCTTTAAATGAAAATGTGATGAATTTTATGAAATGCTTTCCATCAATTTTAGATTATTGCATGGGCATTTTAATGCAGTGTTTGGCATTTATTTGCTATATTTACTACCTTTGCATTCCTCTTATGAAAACCCACTTTTGTCATAGTGTATGATCTTTCATAAAATACTTCTGGCTTCAGTTGCTTTTTTTTTATTTTTTATTTTTTTAAGAATCTTTATACCTTTGTTAATGAATGAGATTGAGATGTAATTTTGTTTTCTCCTACTGACCTTGTCAGGCTTTGGAATTAAAGTCCTACTTTACTATTGCATAGGGGTTCTTTTTGTTTATAAGACTGCTAGAACATTTCTGAGAATTTGGTTCTTCCCTTCCCCCCTGCCCCCTTCTTTTTCAATCTCATCTAGTATGTGTCCAAGCAGGAAGTAGGGTGTGTCAAGGTTAGAATTACTCTTTTCCTTTAATATATACATTTATAAATAAAGTTCACATTTTACTTTTAAATTCTATGTTCATTTCATTCTCTGTTTTTATAGCACTGTACTGGTATAACTATGAAGTTTTAAAGAAGTGGCTGTGTGAGAAATCTGGTTTATATAAACCAACGTTTATGATCTACTTTACTTCAGGGGCATTGTCTGGTTCTGTAAGTTTATATTCTTTTGTTGTTAATTTTCCAGAATAACGGTAGCTGTCTTATTATAACAAATTATATAGCATTTCCTGTCTGTTGAGATACCACTTTTGGGCTGCACGGCTTTAAGTATTGACTATCCCCTTTTGAGGAAATAAATTATTAGTCATTAAATGTCTTAAAATGTACTTTGTGTCCATGGTTTTATTATATTACAAATACATTTTTCTGAAAAAAATTTGGATTTCTTAGATCATTACAGTTATGATAATAGTGCTTTATTATTTACCAAATATTTGCCCATTTGTTCTTTAAATTAAATGCCAGTAGATCTGGTTAGGTAATTTTTCATGGAGTGTCATTTCATATGTATAATCAGATTGAATAGAAGTAATTTCATCGTCTGCGCTAATTCCTATTTCTTTGGGAACATTTTGGTAAGCATTCCTTAAAGGAATTTTAACAGAAGTTACAGTCAGAAGGAAAGAATCTCTGATGACCTTTTTTAGGTAGTAGAGAGTTCACTTTTTCTAACTCTTCCACATAAGGTAAAGTTGTGTAGTGGTCTTACACAAAATGAATTTGTAATGACCTAGAATGAGATGCTGACCTATTGGAACCAAATGAAAACAAGATTGAAGGAGCATAGTGAAGGGATGGAGACCTGCAGAAAAATACTGGAATAATTGTACCAGAAAACTTGGAGCTAAGGAAGCCACTGTGATTGAGTTCAAAACTTAGATTTGAGCGTTTCCAGGTCTGGGCTCTGTCAGATTTAACTCTGTAAGTTATACGCCCATTGACTTTTTGAGTAATTTAAGTAGTTAAAAACCAGCAAGGTATTTTCATTATTCTTCTTATTTGTGAGGTGATTAAATGTAACTTAATTGTATTTTCATTATATCTTAATCCAGCATGAATGAAGAAAAACAAGTACTATTATATATTGAAATTTATAACAGATGAATCACAAAGTCAACTTTGTACATAAAAATAAATGCTTAATATCTTTTTTTAAAAAGTTGGATCATGGCTCCAGGATTTTATACCAGCTTTCCAAAAATATGAAGGAAAATTCCCTACTTTTAGATGCCCTATAATGCTGCCCTTTGACTGTTTTCAAACAAAAATTTGTTTCTGTAACAGAAAAAGTACATGAGTGTTATGTTCAGACTTTCTGTCAGGAAACAGAACAGCCTAAGCCACATCATTTTAGAAAGTGTCAAAGGCTTATATAACATTGTTGCTACCTTTGGCTGCTACATGCTAGATTATAGTGAGGGAGAAATAATAATTGATTTTCACTTACCTGAGATCTTTGAAACTGATGTTGGTTCAGAAACTTAAAACAACATCGTTAGGGTGAAATACAATGTAATTGATTTTGGGGAACATTTTGGGAGCCTATTGTCAAATGTGAATTGGGAAGAAAAACATTTTTACTTTGCATGGCTATTATGTCAATTATTATGACACATTCTTAAGGGAATTTACTCTTAAAAAAAAACCTTAATTAGGTCATTTTGAAAATAATCATTGATTCACTTTTAGATGTTTTTAAAAGTGTGATTTGTGAACTACTGTAGCTATATTTGATAAATATGTTGAAACCCATAAAGTGTTGTTCATGTAAATTTTTTTTAAATCAATTTAAAAATATTGGAATTTTTAAATGCTTACTAAATAATTGAGAATTTCGGTTTTATTTTTTTATTTTTTTTAATTTTTAACGTTTATTTATTTTTGAAACAGAGAGAGACAGAGCATGAACGGGGGAGGGGTAGAGAGAGAGGGAGACACAGAATCGGAAGCAGGCTCCAGGCTCCGAGCCATCAGCCCAGAGCCCGACGCGGGGCTCGAACTCACAGACCGTGAGATCGTGACCTGAGTCGAAGTCGGACACTTGAACAACTGAGCCACCCAGGCGCCCCGAGAATTTGTTTTAAAATATTATATTGGGATTCTCTCTCCCTCTACACCTTCACGTGTAGTAAAGGAATAGTAGGACCTACAGGAGCATCGGAAATTTGTGAATACTGGTTTTGGAGTCAGTGGTCTGTCTGGTTCTAATTCTGACTCTATCACTAGTAGTTGTGTGACCTCAGGAAAGTAGCAGAGCTTTTTTGAGACTATTTATATCTGAATTTGGGGAGAAATATATAGGACACGTTATTTTTTCTTTAATAACAACTTCTCTTTGAATAGATAATGGTTTCATTTTAAGTTTCAGTTTAGTTATGATTTCCATTATTATCCTGAAGTAATTTCCTATTTAGAATAATGTAAAAACATTTAGAAAAAATTTAAAGGTAAATTTAATCAATTTTACTTTTTGACAGATTGCAGCTATTGCAACTTTGCCATTTGATGTGGTAAAAACACAAAAGCAGACACAACTTTGGATAGATGAATGTCATAAAAGTAAGTTTTATTAATTTAAAACATTTTCAGGATGCCATGATTGTTTTTGTTTTTGTTTTTCTTTCCAGGTAGAAGAAAAATAAAGAAACAAGATTTTTTCCTTTGCTGCCTTAACTGAAACTATAATATACTGTTAGAATGAAATGCCCAGAAAAAATACTCTCAATCCCCTCCAAAATTTAAGAAATTTAAAAATCTCTTTTGCCTGCCATCAATTAAGTTCATACCTGCTATATAGAAGATTACATACTAGGGGCGCCTGGGTGGATCAGTCGGTTGGGCGTCCGACTTCAGCTCAGGTCACGATCTCATGGTCCGTGAGTTTGAGCCCTGCATCGGGCTCTGGGCTGATGGCTCAGAGCCTGGAGCTGTTTCAGATTCTGTGTCTCCCTCTCTCTCTGCCCCTTCCCCATTCATGCTCTGTTTCTCTCTGTCTCAAAAGTAAATAAACGTTAAAAAAAAAAAAAAAAAAAAAAAGATTGCATACTATATAACTATTTTTTTTTTTTTAAGAGTTTGAAAGAGAGAGGAAGAACGGGAGCAGGGAAGGGGCAGAGAGGGAGAGAGGATCCCAAGCAGGCTCCACGTTAGCAGAGCCTGACACAGGACTTGCTCTCACAGACTGTGTGTGGGGGAGCTCCATCTCATGAACCATGAGATCATGGCCAGAACTGAAATCAAGAGTCAGACTCTTAACCAGCTGAGCCACCCAGGCGCCCCTATAATTATCCTTTCAAATAAATCTAGACAAATTAGGGTGAAGGGTAGGAAATTACTAGGAACCCATCGTCTCTTGTTTGTTTCATTAGTAAACATATTTCTTTTTTTTTTTTTCTGTTTATTTTTTAGCTTCTTTGGATAGGTTTTTTTCTTCATATTATCCAATTTTTCCTTCTTTATATAACCTGTAATTTCTTCTAGAACAAAAGTGTACTTAGTTGCTTCCACCAGATCTGTCATTATTATTATCTATGGAAAATGTGGCAAACCCACTGGAAATTACCCATTACAAAATTATGTCATGTAAACCTTCTGACTGATAAGTCTCTTACAATAATGTAAATAGTTTTGACCCACCAGAAGATTTTGCATACAAAGTAAAATAGGTATTATAATATGTTGAAAAAAACATTGCTTACCGAACCCTGAAACTGAATCTGATGACAACTTTGTCCTTGACTTTCCATAGTCCTAGTTCCCACTAATAATAAGAGCTAACTAAAACCCGAGAAGTAATCAAAGTTGATTATCAGGGTTCTTCCAGTTCCCTGTTTTAGGTGGGAGCCTTTTAGCTGCCTATGCCCTATCTGTTCTCCCTTGGTCGTTTGAAATTATTGGTTCATTCTTCTTTCCAACTAATCATAATTCCTGTTTCCTCTATTGCATTAAGTATTTACTATAGTGGGAATATTTCTTTATTGTGATTCATGACTATGGCCATGAGGGCACAGACATGGTGACAGGGAGAAGATGGGAATCTCTACAGGTAGATTCTGAGGCTCACTAAGGTTTGAGAGTCACTTCTCTGGGTAAATACTCTTTGGAGTCAGCTGGGGTGCTCTTTTACTACATCTGAAGCTGGCCACCACCCCCAGTGGACTCTCATTTAATAGTTCTAATCTGGGGCCCTAGCTTGTGTATTTTGAAAATGTTCCCTAGATGATGATGATTATACATCCTCGTTGAGACTGGCATCAGGGAGGCATCTTCTTTCACTAGATTCAGCTCTTACCGATGATAGCTGTTTTTTTCCTTATGTTTTTCCAGTAACCTCCAAAGGAGAAATCTAGAATAAGCCTTGGGTCTTAATTTTACATGATTATCTGTGGTCACTTTTACCTGTTCCTCTGCTTCAGCTATGAACCAGTTATATTTACTTCTACTGAAAACTACACTTCTGATTTGAGTGATAAATAGCCCATATTTTTTTTCATTTTTATATACTATTTATCCCTACCAAATGCTCCATTTGTAGTGGTTCCTCCACTCTGGTATATACAGACAAATGAGGCAGTGTCCAACAGCTCATAATCTAATGGAAAAGAAGCATTTTAGGATGTAGTCCTATCATTTATGTAGTCCTATCATGAGTCCATCATTTATATTTAACTAAAAAATTTTAATCTCAGGTTTCAGGCACCTGGGTGGGGTTAAGCACCTGACTCTTGATTTCAGCTCAGGTCATGATCTCAAGGTTCATGAGTTCAAGCCCCACCTCAGGCTTTGTGCTGCAGTATGGAGCCTGCTTGGGATTCTCTCTCTCTCCTTCTCTGCCCCTCCTCCACGCTTGCTCACTCGTTCTCTCAATAAATAAATAAACTTAAAAAAATTTAATCTCAGGTTTCCACTTCATAAACCTGGCTCAGATCCCCATTGGGTTGTTGGGGAGGATACGGAGCAATGGTAACGCGAATGCTGGGCAGGTGAGAGTATGAGTTTGGAAAATAATCTGGCAATGCCAAGAAGACTCTCTGAACAAGAAGTTCCACCTAAGATATGTGCCCTAGGGAAATGTCTACACATGTACAGAGATACTCACTGAAAGAATTATAATCCCCAAAAGTTAGAAAGCACTGAAATAGCCCCTAGCAAAGAAATGGGTAAATTGTGATCATTCATATAATGCAATACCATACAGCAATGAAAATGAATAAAATATAGCTATGCTTGTCAACATAGATAATCCTAAAAGCACATTACAAATGTACAATGTCATATAGCATTTATGTAAAGTTTAAGAGCATAAAAAGCAAGAGTATGTATTTATGGATATGTTCATATGTAGTAAAGGTTTAAACACATGCATGAGAAAGATAAAGGAAAAAGGGGAGAGAGTGGTTACATCTAAGGAGAGCAATAGTATTGAGAAGGAATATATTGAGGACTTCAATTGTATCTAAAAGATACAGATGTTAGGATTTGAAAAATGTGGATGGTCAGTAAATGAGTATTTTATTGTTGTCTATGCTTGAAATACATAGTAACCAACGGTGTTTCCTTACAATATTCCTGTAGGAATAGCTCTTCAGTGTTGGAACTTAGGCAGGAAATATTGTGGAGATCGCTTTGGAGCTCTACTGAGACTTAATCTTCAGTTAATAACTCTTTCTGTCTGTTCTCGTCTGCATTTATTGCACTGTAGTCTTTAAACAGGGACTGGTTTGGGGCTTGAATTCTACAAGATCAGCCAATACCTGACTATTTGGTTTCCTTTCTTACACCAGTTGTTTCCAAAAATTTAAATGGAATAATTCAAATATGCAGAAGTTGCCGACTCATAGTATAAAGTTTTTGTCATTGACTTTCTTTAGAAAGTTAAATTTCATTCATAAACACTTTGTTCTTGGTTTAAAAAATGTCCTTTTGTTGGGTTGCTATAATTATTATATTTATACTATTTATATTGATCATACAGCTTCTTAAATAACAAGGCCTCATTTATCTTCATAGAGAATCTGATATTTATATAAATGAGATTTGAGATAATGAGCCCCCATTCCATTAAGTGGCAAAATTCTAAAAAGCCATTTCTGAAAGCTCTCTTTCTCCACCCTTTCCCTTTTTCCCCTGGCCATGCTTAATACTATATACTTGAATCTTTCTTAATGACTCACTTTTCCATGTTCACATTGATGATTGTGGAGTCTAATAGCAGCTCCCAGCAGCTAATGAGGATAATAGAGGAGTGTTTGCCCCTCATCCAACTGGTGTCAAACCAAGACCTTGACAACTTCCGTGTGTAGCTATCACAGTGTTTGCATAGTAGTGTGTCTGCTTCATAGCAGCCTCTTGTTTTACTTACTGTGTCTAGTAGTCTTTGGGTTAAGCCAGCTGCTTAGAATCGTTGTGTAAAATAAAGGTAAGTAAACTTTGTGCATGAATAGCTCATTTATAGCTTTATGTTTGAACCTCAGTGACAAATTATACACTATAATTATACACTATATTATACACTATACACCTTTAACCTTCAACATTTTTCTAGTTTTTCTTTTTAATGAATCCAACTATTAAATATAAGACTTTGGGTAAGTTTTGGGTAAATAGATCTTTTCTTAGTATAATGAAATTATACACCCCACATTCCCAAAGACCATAAATACTTGATGTATGTCATATGTATTAGAAATAATTAAGTGGTAATTTATAATGTATCATTTCTTTAACATTTAGTTTCTATGCCTTTGCATATGTCAACGTGGACTATCATGAAGAACATTGTTGCTAAGAATGGGTTTGCAGGATTATTTACAGGTAAAAATACTTATTTTACCAAATTGTTGAATAAAATGATTACTTTTCAGTCTGTCCTTTTCCTAAATTAGCAGGAAATTATTGAAAATATTACACATTTATGACTTCTCCCTAAACATCTTTAAGTTAAAAAAAATCTGAATAGATTTAATAAGATGAAACTTCTGTATAAAAGTAAAACGGAATTAAAGTGAGGAGCTTGGGAGTAATTTGGCTTGTTCTTTGATACCAGTTGATGGCACAGTGTTTGATACATCACTTCATTTGATCATTATCAGAATGAAATCAAATAAATTACATTTTTTAAACATAAGGTAAAATTTGTTCTGATTTTTTTCTATTCTCTTTTCAGGCCTCATTCCCCGTTTAATTAAAATTGCTCCTGCTTGTGCCATTATGATCAGTACCTATGAATCTGGGAAGGCTTTTTTCCAGATGCAAAATGCCGGAAGACAACAATACCAGTGATGCTGTTTCAGCTTGAAGTAACAACCAAAGCCAAATAATAAGTTGGAGATTCTTAGGCAAGAACTCTCACCATTATCTCAAAATGATTTATTTTCTATTTTATAACTTAAATGAGTAGTAGTTTCTGCTTTGCCTCTAAATCATAATCCTAAGTTAAAAATAAATTGTTACCCTAATTTTTGAGATACTGAAAAAGATATTCCAGAAATCACATCCATTAAATGTCCCTGTAAAGAAAAGAAAAATTATTCCTAAATACTGAAAGCAATAATCTGAGAGTTTCATAATTGAGAATGTGTAGGATGTACCAGAACATTTTGAATTGTGTTCTGAATGATGTGGAGAGTCTAGAAGAAAAATGCCCAAGTCTTTTATACATACCTAAATCATGCATGTAGATATTTAAGTATTTCAGCAAGTATATAATAGATGGCAGTCTTTAAGTAACATTATTTGCATTTAGCAAATAATACCTATTACTTTCTTTAATTCAAATGCATTAGATTTTTTTTTTTTTTTTTTTTTTTTTTTTTTTTTTTTTTTTTTTTTTTTTTTTTACTTCCTGTTGCTGTTTTAAGGCTTCACCAGTGTTAGGATTTCTTCACTCAAAGGTATGGCTATTTTATCTTTATGAATCAAAATATAACTTTATATGTTATAGGTGATATTTTTGATGATTAAAGACTCCATTATTCACTGTTTCTGCAAAAGAGGAGTCGTCTTTCTGATGGTGTTAAATGTTTGGCACAGTGACTCTTGGCTGAGCAGAAAACCACATTACATTTACATTAGTAAAATTTATGTTTCAGCTTAGGAAGGGCCTCTGGTTTCAGCCATCTTGTAATTCAGGTATCACTGTTTGTGGAGTTCTCTAGGTCACTTGTACTGGCTTCTTCTAACACAATAGAGATTACTAATATAGTATAAGACACACAATGTTTCCAAAATGTCCCTCGATTTTACACATCTTCATGTTAGTATGCTAGATCAAGAGACTAAAGAGGCAGCAGTTTCCTTGAAGAAATAGCTTTCAGTCACTGTAGGCTAACGCCTCAGTAATGTTGCTTATGACTGCAGGAATGAGACAGGGAAGGGTTATGAAGACAGGACAAAAGTGATACCCTTTTTTTGTTTTTGTTTCATTTTCCTAGGATCTGTATCTTATAAGAAAAAGCACTTTATTGCAGTCTACTTGTATGCTAGGAAATGTGAAGTATTTTTTGTTCTAAAATAGAGTAATATGTTCAGGTGACAGACCTCTAGTGTTTGTAGAGGAACTAATGTACTTTGTATTATAGAAAAGAGTTTATCTATTTCACCAGAACAGATCGTGTGTGTATGTAGTCTTTTGTGTTTGCTTTACCCTCTATTGATTTACCTTAAAATTGCAATATCTATAAAATCATAAATATTTATGACTTTGACATTTTCATTAAAATATTTTGATTTCTTAAAAGTATGACTGTGCTTCAAGCTAAATATTTGCATACAAAATCATTATTTTAATGCTATACTATATAAGAAAGTTTTATCTTGAACACTGATGTTTAACAGTATTAAATTTATTTTATTTTATTTTTTAACAGTATTAAATTTACCTTGGTTCTGTTATGCTTCTTTTTGGTAACTGATCAGTAGAAAACAAAAATTTTAATTTGTAACTTTTAAGAAGCAGTCTGATATCTCACCTTAATGTAATACCAACAGGGATACTGCCGCCACCCCCAGTACTGTATGACTGCATATATGGAAAATTCTTATCATTCAGGATTAAAATAAATAAATCTAATTCCTTAGAAGCTTTTCTAATAACTACATGCACCGTATCTGGATGAAAAGAAGAGTGAAATGAGGCTTTTTCTGTACTTAGGTGGCAGAGGTAGAGAAGCATTAATGTTTTATTTAAATAAATAGTAGCAGCTAAAAAGTGCTTGGCTAGAAATTATATTCTATGTAATGTTTCTGAAAGCAGTTTCCTTCTATTTATGTTAAGTTTTCTAACACATACATTTGCTTTATGTGTAAGTTTTTTAATAAATCCATGTATTACATACTTGCTACCTTCCATATAATACACATTTGACTTTTTAAAAAAGCAGAGATGAAATTAAAATAAATTTTTCTTTTATTTCTAGGAAGACTATTCACTATATATATTTAACCACATGACTTTTTTATGCATTTTTTGAGATTTTTTTTTTCAATATATGAAATTTATTGTCAAATTGGTTTCCATACAACACCCAGTGCTCGTCCCAAAAGGTGCCCTCCTCAATGCCCATCACCCACCCTCCCCTCCCTCCCACCCCCCATCAACCCTCAGTTTGTTCTCAGTGTTTAAGAGTCTCTTATGCTTTGGCTCTCTCGCACTCTAACCTCTTTTTTTTTTTTTCCTTCCCCTCCCCCATGGGTTTCTGTTAAGTTTCTCAGGATCCACATAAGAGTGAAAACATATGGTATCACATATGTTTTTAAATTCTTCCCTCTTTCTGGAGTACGAGTTCCAAGGATATAGGAAAGTTTTGAATTTTTTGAATCAGTTTTGAATTTTTTCTCCAAAATGAACTTTTAAAATAAATTTTAACATTCAACATTTACTCGGATTTTTTATGTGGTAGGCAGCATAAAGAGCACTTGAGATAAGAAAATACTTCAGATACTGTCACCGGCTACAAGGAGACGGCAGAGCTGTTTGACAGGTTTGCAAAGAAAGACATGGAACAGCTGAGGGATTGTCCACTCAGCCTGGGAGCAGAGAGGCAGGGTGTCAGAGACATACTTCTATGATTAGGACAGGTGATCCAGTTAAACGTACCTGGAAGTGGGAGGCATTGAGCCCCAAATGTGGAAAAACAAGAAGACAACGGGAAACCAAAGAAGCATGTTTTGGCATAGCTCTAGTAATTATGGAGTTGAGTTGGTTGGTTGGTTTTCCAAGACCAGCTTTTTTTTTTTTAACTGAAAAGAAAATAGGGTAGCATAGTTTAGCACAACACAGCACAGCAAACACTAGAATGTGTCACATGTAGTAAGGCTGTCTTATGTAGTGAAACTTTGGTTTTATTTGGGTTTTAGAGAAATAATGGGGACTTATAAGAAGAACTAGTTTGGACTAAAATACACTTTTGAAAGAGACCATAAGGTCACAGATAAAATTTTATATCCCCTCATCAGTTAAAAAGAACAAAATCTAGAGTGAAATAGGGGCTGCTGTGCTTACAGAAGATTAAAAGATATTTAAGAGCCCTGATGTTCAAAGGAGTCCTGTGACATTTCAGAGGTGATTCAGTGTATTTATCAAAACTGGAGATTTGACTAGGAACTTCTTTTACAGAGAATTTCCTTAAGTTGTAAATTTGAGACACATTTTTAACCAATTGAAAACAATTATGTAAGTCTAATAAAGATGACTTAAATAAAAACTTAGTTTACATAATATCTTTTAATGCTGACATCCTCTTGATGCTATCATAGGTTCTGAGAAGATGGTGATGTTTCCATTTTATAGGTGAGAAAACAAATATGGCTGATGTATAATTATATTAGCAACTGCCCAAATCACTATGGTATTGTACCACCTCAATAGATATTGTGTATTCTGAACCATATCATGTTATTTTTTTTAATAAAAGGTATTTAATTTTATATGAGTTAAAATAAAGATTTCTCTAAAACTTTTGTCCTATTAGTATTTTAGGTGTTGAATAATATACATTTACCATATTTGCTAAACACAAGGCTTAGTGTACAACTTGAATCAAGTAACTTCAAGGAAAAAATATAACCACTAATGCATAGTACAAAACGTTTAATATACATGCAACAAGTATAGTACATCAAGGCGACAAAATACACATGGAAATATCAGCATATAATTCAGCATTCTATTTTGGATAGGGTGTGTAAACAATAAACACTACCACCTAAAATTAAAGATTGAGACATACATTGTTTCCTCATGCAGACATTATGTATATAACAAGTGTGAAATGAGCTGTACAGAAACCTGAATTCACATCAGCAGATGAATTTTGTACCAAGAGCTCCAAGAAAGGAGGAAAAGTCATGATCCTCAGATGTCATGTTTAAATCTGCATTTAGCAGCATGTGAAGATGCACAAGTTACTGAATGCATTAGACAAATCTGGAAAATTATCAATTATGGAATCTTGAATTTCCTTTCTGTATTATAAAAATGTATGGAAAAAATTTAACAATGATTGTTTTAAATCACTGAGGAATAATAAATGTCAGTTCAGAGTGGACTGTGAATGATAAAACATTTTACACATTCTGATCGTTTTTTAGGAAAGCAGCAATAGTGCTTAAGCCAGCTTCAAATTTTTCAAGTTCCCCAACTTAGCCATTTCTTACTCTCTTCTCCCAGTGTTGCCACTGTCCTCATTTTATATCTTCCTTCCAGCCCCATGCTCATTAAAAATTGCTTTGGATACCTCACTCATAATAAGGTATACATAATTAAGAGCAGGTAAAAGGTACCAATTTTCAAGAATATTTGCATTTTTACAAGTACTAAAGCCTTAAGCTAAAGGAATAAAGCTCTGAATATGTTCTGGTACATCTAGGATAACTTATTTTAACAGCTTCCAGGCCTCCTCTGTCCCTGAAAGAACATTGCTTAAAGTGTCTTACATATAAGACTAGCCTTCTTATTATTTATCTTAAATTCCAAATTATGAGAATAAAGCTCTAAGTATTGCAGAGAACCACCACACTCCTACACATTTCTAATGCAAAGAATGATGTAGTAAGTTCAGCGCTCTTCTTGCCTCCTCTGAATAAAAGAAATCGCTGTAGGAGGAACATTCTTCCTGTTATGTCCAAGCTCCTAAGTTTGAATGTAATGTTTTCTTATAATAAACAAAAATAGCATACAAAGTCCCCATTAAGTATTGTGTCCTCTTCATGTAAACAATATAGAAAACTTCTTTGGCACAACTGATCGTGATTTCCTCATATTACTTACTATAGAAAATATACTTCATACATTTTTTTTTTTCTTTTCAGTATGGTGGGATTTTTATGGATGAAATATATGGTTGCAAAAACTGCAAAAAGTTTATAGCACATAACTTTTCAAAAAAGAAAACTAACTTTAGTAGAAGTGTAGGGATTTTTAATGTTAACATGGCATGGTTCATTGTTGCACACAAGGGACAACAAAACAACCCTATTATGTCAGATTATTTAGTGTGGTGATTACTAATCCTTACTTTAAAGATCTCAAATCCTTAAATCAACTTGGAGTTTTTTTCAAGAAGTACTGTACATTTTTAAATGTTTTCTAACTATTGAGGAATACTTGATATTTTTATGTAACCTCTTAAGAAAATCTTGGGGAAAATAAAGATAAGAAATTTATCCACTTTACCGAAATGCTGTAAAATACTTCCCATATTACCCTCATAAATTTAGTGATGGCCTAAAGGCACATTCCTACAAAATTTATAAAATGTTAATGGAATTTTGATACCAAAACTGAATAAGCCACTATGAAACCAGCCGGGAATTTCCTCCTCATATTAAAAACAAGGCATTTAAACATCAGAACATAGGAAGAAATTAATGAAAAAATGAAATTAACATGTCATTTTTAGAAAAATCATTGAATAAGAGAGTAAAAGAAAAAACTTACATGTCTCTAGAATAAAACCTTCAACTCAGCCTGGCAATGATGATGCATTTAAATACATGAAAATCAGCTAAATAATAAATATACATCACCGTTTACAATGGGTTATTAATTTAAAGGATATTTGAAAGTTTTTTAAGCCTATTCATATTTAAACTTCCTCAGTGACAAATGTAAGAATCTTAAAATGAAAATGGCAGGATCATTTTTTTTCACTCAGAAGGGCACATGGAATAGACTGAATTCTCTAAAAGAAGCAATAGAATTCCATACATGTGCCAGAACAATATAAAATTCCAAAGGTTTTCCCCAGCAGTCAAACTTATGTAAATAGAACATTTGCAACATAAAAACTTCTGGCTTTTACATAAAATTTTTCAGGATGGAGTTAGGCCTGGACTTGTCATCTCTGTTGTGGGACTTGCAAGGTAGTCATTAGATTTGAGACTTGTTAGTGATTTGTAACTTGCCACTGATGTTAGAGACCCACAGAGACCGAGTAATGAGGGAGTATCTTCTTTACCTGAAAGTTAAGATAAAATTACAAATATTTAATTGCCATTGAAGAATGGTACCAAAAGATCTTACAAAGCTTAAAACTTACATACTTCACAAAATAATGCAAACATAGATATCTATGTATTTCCATAGTTTCAGTATCACCCTTAAAAAAACATTACCAGAGAATTATTTGTGCTCCTCATAAAAGTTCTAGAAATGGAAGTCTGAGATGCCTTGTTTTGAGATGAAAATCAGAAGTTTACCTTTTTTCCAGAATATGTTCGTGTTCAGTCGGTAAAGGAAAATAAACTAAAGTAACAGTATCAGTGCCCAGGCCACAGAAATACAAGGAAATCCACATGCAGGTAAAGTGCTGCTGTAGAAGCAAAACTGGTACAGTTCAGGAGGGCTCAACTGGGACAGCCTTAACTCACTTAGTGAATATAAACATTTGTCAGCATCTGCCTTGCATCAGGAACTTTAGTATGTGCTAGACTTCAGTAGGCATATGAAGGAAGACTGGTAGATCTTTGGCACAGCTGGGGAATACAAGTGCTTCCCAGAGCAGAGTTTCAAGTACCAGCTAGAAGTAGCTGGTTTGAGACTGAAAGGCTAAGCTTTGAAAATTAGGTCTCCCAAGTAGATAAAAAGCTTACGTCTTACTTACACAGTTATACAAGTATAAACCAAACCAGACAGCAGGTGTTTCTGAATACTATATACTGTTTCAAACAGCCCCTGTGAAGTGTTCCCACAGGGTTCTGTACTCTAACCCACGTAGTTGTACTATATGGTACAATATGTGGGGCCTATGTACATAGCACTATATACTATGATACGTATGATAATTGTGGGGCTCTTTTTCTAAACTGTACACTGAGAAAGGACATGGAATTTGTTGTTTATTATAGTCCCAGTGCCTAGCACACAGGAGACGGTCATTAAATAATTATATAATTAACGAATCATGACTGTAGGAACTGTACTGGGACCCAAGAGCGTTCCTAGTCCCTTTTGGCTGTATGGCCTTAGGAAAGGCATCTTCTCGGAGCCTATGTGCTTAATAAAATGAGAACAGATACTAAATGTGACTAGTTATGTTAACTGCATAGTTTTGCTGACAAGTAAAATACAGGAAAATATAAAAGCGTTAGAAAAAGTTATGAAAAAGATTGTTAAATTCAAATTTAAAATGTTTATGGCGTTATTTCACGACCAAAAGATTTAGGTGTTTCAAGCACCCTTTTCACGTTTAAGCTTAGAGACCCATTCCGGGTCAACATTCTGGAGTTCCTGTTAAATGCTCCTGGGACTCAACTGCTTTGGATAGTCTCTCTAAATTTCTACTTTAACTGTACAACTCCGTGGCATTAATTTTATCTATAGTATTGTGCAACCATCACCACTATTTCCAAAATATTCATCACTCCAAACAGAACTTCTCTACCCATTTAAGCAGTAACTAACCATTCTTCCCTTACCCCCAATCTCTGGAAACTCTAATCTACTTTCTGTCAATGAATTTGCCTACCATACGTCATTCCTACCAGTAGGATCATACAATATTTGCCCTTTTGTGCCTGGCTTTCACTTACTATGTCTTCTAAGGTTCATCCATGTTGTATGTATCAGAACCCCATTCCTTTTTTATGGCTGCATAATATCCCTTTGTATGTATACACTACTTTCTGTTTACCCATTCATCTGTACAGACACTTGGGTTGTGTCTACCTTTTGATTATTGTAAAGAGTGCAGCTGCAAACACTGGCACACAAGAATCTGTTTGAGTACTGTCTGCAATTCTGTGCAAGTCTATACTTAGGTAACTTTTTTTTTTTAATACAATCATACAGTAATGCAAAAGACTAAACCACCTATATGTCTAACATAGTTACACAATGAGGTACTATACAGCTGTAAAAGAATCAGAAAGATCTCTATGTACTGCTAGGTAGTGATTTCACTGTCAAGTGAAAAAAGCAAACTACAGAATAGCGCATAGCATGTTACCTTGTATCTAGAAGAGGGGGATGTAAATTATTTGAACTTACTTGTATTTTAAAAAGATAATTCAAAAATAAAAAATAGTTAACTATGAAAGCAGAAGTGAACAGAACTGAAATGAACTTTCAGCACAGTAACTGGACTCTAGCATATATTCTCAAGATAAAATAATTAGAAAGAAATCTTACCACATTTTAGTAATAATATAGATACTTTTATTTTGAAATTAATATATAGTAGGATAAAGCAAATAAGTAATTATGTTCATATAAATTAGGAACCAATATATTCACCATAACATGTCAAAATATAAAATCAAGTGCACAGAAGCCCTGAATCTTAAATTTAAATTGTAAAATAAATTTAAAGTATATTTTTCTTTAAAAAAAAATTTCCTAACTCTTCCACAGGCTAGGAACAATGACTATTCTAGTAGCAACAGGGACCCCTAAAGCTAAATTATGGCCTCTAACATTTCCCAGTATAAGGAGGTAAGTCTTCTTAAAGAAATAGCTGATTCTGGGTGTGGGCATGAAACATAAACGTCTTTTTTTACCACAAAGTGAGGAAGCTATGATAGACTGGGGGAGTGTCAAAAGGACATAGGAGCCATCTTTAAGGGTCACTGTTCAAAAAGGACAGTGACCTGATGAGATGCATTGACAAAGACGTATCATTTATGCTGTTAATGCACATATGTTTAATCTGAATTTGATAATAATGGACATCAGACAAATCGTGGGACATTTAACAAAACAACTGACTTGGGCTCATCAATATACAAACATGTGTGACAGAAAAAGCCAAGTTGCTGGGTGCTCTGCTAGATGAAAGGACACCAAAGAGAATGAAAAGTAAATAATATGTGATCCTTGATCGGATTCTGGACATACCAAAAAAAAATAAAGGCTTTTAAATGATATTACTGGACATGCTGAGACAAGAATATTAACAAACTATCAGGTAATAGTGTACTGATGTTAAAGTGCCTAAGGATCATAATGGTATGGCTTTGTAAGAAGACATCCTTATCCCTAAGAGATATATGCTGACATACTTAGAGATGAAGTTTATGATACCTGCAATTCACTTTCAGATGTTTGAGCACAACAGAAAAGGCAGATATAGGAGTAAATGAAGGGAGTATGTGCCCACAAAAACAAGAGCAACATAATACCAGTGTGGCAAAATGGTTACATTGGTGAATCATGGTAAAGCATACAGGGGTGTTCATTCTTCTGTTCTTTCAACTTTTCTGTAGATTTGAAATTATAAAAAAAAAAAAGTTGGAGTGGGGGAAGAAAACAAAGGTACACAAAGTCCTCAGTTGTGCCCCAACAAACAAATCATACAGCAGAGCTGAGTGGGGCATATCCAGGAGAGCACAGTGGGGGGTGGGGAGCCACGTATGAAAGCCAGCCTTTGCAGACACACGGCCAGCCTCTGAAAATACTGATGCTGGGGAACATGCAGGGCAGTCTGTTACCCTCAAGAAAGCCAAGAGACTTCAGTGTAAGCCTTCATTTAAAAATAAAAGTAGAAAAAAAATGCACAAGATTCCAAAAATGGTTATGTTGTGACTGCAGCCATGCAACTATAAAAGGAAATAAAATATAAAAAGGAAGTGAGCAAAAAAGGGCACCTGGATGGCTCAGTCAGTTAAGCATCTGACTCTTGATTTTGGCTCAGGTCATGATCATGGGATTCATGAGTTCAAGCCCTCCACACTGACAATGCAGAGTCTGCTTGGGATTCTCTCTCCCCTCCTCTCTCCCTGCCCCTCCCCCCACTGTGTGTGTGTGTGTGTGTGTGTGTGTGTGTGTGTGTGCGCGCGTGTGTCTGTGTCTGTGCGTGCACATGCATGCGCTCTAACTTTAAAAAAAAGGAAATAAGCAAAAGGAAGTGTTAAGATAAAGAATTATAACTGATTATTCCAAAATATTCTTGAATATTGTGATGTCAACAGTAACTTATGCATACACATATACGTGTAAAATTACTATATGAATTAAAAAATAAGTATGTTAAACTCTGTGTTGATATTTTAACAATTTTTTGATATGGGAGGAAATAACTAGTCAAGGTTAACAAAACTTTCTAGCTCAACAAATGGAAAAGTAGTAGTTCCTAGCAGAAACAAGTTAGTCATAAGAAGCAGCAAATAGATTTTCATTTTATAGCAAGAAAGATCCGTTTTGTTTTAAACTTACGGATAAAGAGTCTGGACTCAACAAGTCTTCAGATGGTACTGCTACAAATATTACTAAGTTAGAAGTCATTCAGCACAATGCCAGATATTGTGATAAAAATAAAAGGAACCACTTCTTGCCCGTAGGGAGCTTAATGCAAGGTAGAAACAGACACACAGAAAATAATAATAAAATGCAGGAAGTACAGTGAGAAACATAAGGTAAAGGTGAGATCACCAACTCTATAAGGAAGTCTGAGTGGGGATGGAGGGGCCAATAGGGAAACGAAGAGGCAGTAAACTATATCCTAATTTTAAGGAATGCCTACACAGATTCCTTAGCCACTATCATAAACCCATAAACATAGGGAAAATGTTATGTTAACCTGTTATATAAGGAACATGTTACCTTTTTGTGATCAAAGGTCAAGAAAAGGGGTGGTCGGAATTTTGTGCGATAAAATTTCAAACTGGAACGACTGCGTGTAGTAGTTGGAGCTGGCAAAGAGGGAGTTGTGACACAGTTGTTTTTGCATGCACATGGATGAACACTGGCCATGGGTGCTCATATCAATCTCTAACAGACTTACTTGTATGAAGGCCAAAAAAGCCTTCAAAAACTTACAATTTCCCTTTCAAATTAGTAGTTGTTTGTTCATAGAAGAGTATGAAAACAGACAGTAGGATGTAAATTTCCTATTACTGAAGCAAATCTTCATTAAAGAATTACTACAATTCACACTTTCTGGTAAAACAACACATAGCACTTGGGACAAACCCTGCAAGTAGATGAAGCTTGGTGGCCTACACAGAAGGATTGCTTATCACATGCCAAGTGTATAAATGAAGGCAGAAGAAATTCCTCAGACTAGATAAAAGAAATTTTAAAGCAACAAGCAATTGGTGTGACTGATTCATGCACCATGAAGGATTTCTGTTAAGATGTCAAACGTCAATTTGCCATGGAATTCCTGTGGCCTTTGAAGGGAAGCTATTTAACTTGTAGAAGTGTTTGATTTAATTGAGGAAGAAAAAGAAACTCTCAGGCGGATAGGAAAGTGTACACATAAAAATGTACAGGATACTTAGTACCTTGAGAGAAAATCCCTGTATCAGTGGAGGATTGTTTTGGGAAATGGTTCACTGTTGACACAGAAAATGCTACTGTAAGCAAAGACAGCCACTGACAATTTTGATTAAATGATTCAGAAGAGACTGACTCTGAATACAAAGAAGTTCTTTACAACTGAATTCACTTTTATTTTCCTTTTTACAGATACAGAGGAGGTCCAGTAATTTTTTAAATCTATGCTTAAAGTCTAATACAAGAAGCAATGAATAATCAGAAAATAAAATTGAGAAAGCAATTCCATTTACAATAGAATCTACAAGAATAAAATAGGAATAAATTCAAATGAAGCGCAAGAGTTGTACACTGACAACTACATACTACTGTTGAGAAAATTCAAGGTTGAAATAAGTGGGGAAACATTCCATTTTTCCATGGATTCGAAGACAATATTGTTAAAACGGCAATATCTCCCAAGTTTATCTACATATTGTGTAATCCCCATCAAAATTGTAACTGCCTTTTTTTCTAGAAATAACAAGCTGATTCTAAAATTCCTATGGAAATTTAGTGGAGTCCAAATAGCCACAACAATCTTGAAAAAGAACAAACTCCTGATTTCAAAACATAGATAGTATAAACATAAAGACAGTGTGGTACTATAGTTTGAATATGCACTGGTACAGGCATACAGACCAACAGAACAGAACTGAGAATCCAGAAATAAGCCCATGCATGTATGGGTAATGCATTTCAATAAAGAGTCCTAGGACCATTCAGTTGGGGGAAAGAATAGTCTTTTCAACAAATGATCCAGAGGCAAATGAATATCCACATGCAAAAGAATCAAGCTGGACAATCACCCCACACCATATACAAAAACTTAAATCAAGTAAGATCTAAAACTATAACACTCTTAAAAAGAAACACACGAGTAAATCTACATGACTTTGGATTAGGCAATGGTTTCTTAGATGTGACACCAAAAGCAAAAGCAACCACAAGAAAAATCAGTTAAATGGGACTTTGTCAAAACTAAAAATTTTGTGAGTCAACACTAGCAGGAAAGTAGAAAGACATCCCTCAGAATGGAAAAAAATATTTGTAAATCCTACATCTGACAAGGGCCTACTATTCAAAATATACACTGCAAGGAAAAAAAAAAGGCAATGCAATTTTTAAATTGTCAGAAGAGTTGAATAGACATTTATCTGAAGATGATATGCAAATGGCTAATAAGCACATGAAAAGACGCTCAATGTTATTACTCATTAGGGCAATGCAAATCAAAACCATGAAACTCCATTTGATACCCACTAAGATGCTATAATTATAAAGACTGTCAATAACAAATCTTGGTGAGGGTGTGGAGAAAATGAAACACATACATTGCTGGGGGGATTATGAAATGATACAATTGCTGTGAAAAAGTTTAGCAGCTCCTCAAATGGTTACACATATGTTCTAACCAATTCCATTCCTAGTTATATACCCAAGAGAAGTAAAATATGCGTTCACACAAAAACTTGTATGTGAATGTTCATAGCAGCATTATTCATAACTGCCCCAAAGTGGAAACTATCCAAATGCCCAAATGATGAGTGGATAAACAAACTGTGGTATAACCATACAATGGAATATTACTTGTGCACTGAAGGGAATGAAGCACTGAGACTTGGTACAACATGGACAAACTGTGAAAACACAATGCTACTTAAGTAGGAGAACCTACACAAGAAAGGCTACATATTATATGATTTTATTATATTAAATGTCCAGAGTAGACAAATCCAAAGAGACAGAAAGTACATTAGTAGTTACTCAGAGACTGGGGGAGGGAGGAATTGGGACCAACTACTAACAGGTGCAGGGCTTCTTCATTGGTTGATGGCAATGCTCTGGGATTAGTGGTGATGTTGCACAACACAGTGAATACACTAAACACTAATCAACTCTACACTTTACAATGGTGAATTTTATGTTAAGTAAATTACAATAGTTTTTGAAAGTCTACAGGATCTTTTAAAATAAATGTAAAAAAATGCTAACAGATATGTAAACAATGTTATGATTTGTTGGCTCTTTTCTTTTGGGGGGGCCACATAAAATAATGGTGTATTTTAAAACCCAAGTCATTTTAGATTTGCTGAAATATGGGACGCCTGGATGGCTCAGCTGGTTGAGCATCTGACTTCAGCTAAGGTCATGACCTTACAGTTCATGAGTTCAAGCCCCACACTGCGCTGTCTGCTGTCAGCGCACAGCCCGCTTTGTACCTCTGTCCCTCACTCTGCCCTTCTCTCTCTCTCTCTCTCTCTCTCTCTCTCAAAAATAACAAGATTTGCTGAGATATAGGTAGCTAACTAGTAATACTGTAATAGGAAGTGTCACATAAGAAGGATTAATAAAACCTTCTTGAAAAAAATGACAACTTCTCACCCTTTTCCTTCAACAATTATGGTGCCATTTTAACTTCTGAGATATTCTTTTATTTAACAATCAGTGGGGATGTAGAATTGCTTTTTTTTTTATACCTTTCTACTGTATTATTCATTAAAATACATCCTTGAGGAATGTAAACACATAAAAGGTTATTCTATGTAAAGGCATAAAAGGCCTGAATCAAATTTTAGAATACAAGCATAAATTTCTATTTTTTTCAAGTCATAAGTAAGAAATATCTGTTTCTTAATATTGTTCATATGGAGTTAATAAAAATATTTGTAACTAAAAATGCATAAATATATAAACTAACAATGATTTATAGTTCCACCACCAAAATTAATTACTTTTAAATCTTGACATATTTGGCTTCCACTGTTTGTTTTTAGATGGAAAAAACAATCTACTATGTTTATAAAAGTGACACATATTCATTATAAAAATTTAATCAACAGAGTAAAGCACACAAGAAATTTTAAATTACCATTCAGCTTACATTCTGACAGAAAAATATTATAAAATTCAGATGATATACTTCTCATAAAGTTTTCATTTTATTTTTAACTGAAATTCAATATAAGAAAAGGCCAGTAACAGAAATGCTGAACTTCTAATAAAATTTTTTTTTGAGATTTAATTTGTAAAATATTACTCTATATTTAGAGAGCATAAAAAACAGTCATACTTTTGCCCACCACATCTTGGTGTTATCTGCAAGCATCAATTTTATAATTATCTATTGAACTCTCAAAACTCAACAGGAAAAAAAAAAACAAACAAAAAATAATCCAATTAAAGAACAGGTAAAATAAGCGAAGAGGTAGTTCAGTGGAATATACAGATGGCAAATGAGCACACGAAAAGATAATGAACACCATCTGCCACCAGGGAAATGCAAATTAACACACAATGAGATATGACTGCATATCAACCACAATGGCTAAAATAAAAAATAGTGACACCACCCTTCGTTGGCATGGAGGCAGAGACGCTAAATTGCCCATCCAATGCTGGTGGGAATGCAGAAGGGTACATTGAAAAAGTTTGGTGGTTTCTTATCAAGTTAGACATGCAACTGCCATACAACCCAGCAACTGTATTCCTAGGTATATATTCCAGAGAGATGAAGGCTTAGGTTCACACAAAAACCTGCAAACAAACCTTCACAGCAGCTTAGCCCATTCAGGCTGCTATAACAGAGATACCATAAACTGAGTGGCAGCTCAAACAAAAGAAATTTATTTTCTGTTTTTGATTTCTCATAATTTTGGAGGCTGGGAAATCCAAGATCAAGTTACCTGCACATTCCATGCCTAGTTAATGGCCTATATCCGGTTCACAGCCCAGCCATCTTCTCACTGTGTTCCAGCATGACTGAAGAGCAAAGGAGCTCTCTGGGGGTCTCTTTAAGAACACTAATCCTGTTCCTGATGGCCCTACCCTCGTGACCTAATCACCTCCCAAAGCCCACATTCTGATATCATCACACCAGAAATTATGAGTCTGGCAGACACAAACATTCAGACTATAGTAGCAGCTTTACTGCCCCCAAATGCAAACAACTCAAATGTCCTTCGATGAGGGGTTTTTAAACAAAGGTGGTAATATATACATACCACAGAATAAATTTTAGCAATAAAAAGGAATAAATCATCGATACACAGAACAATTTGGATAGATCTCAGGGGAGCTATGCTCAGTGAAAATAAAAATGCCAATCCCAACAGTCTATATACTGTCTGATTTACAAGTTCCCTTCATAACTTCATGACAAAATTATAGTAATGAACAGACTGGTGTTGGCCATGGGTTAGGGAAGGGGCAGAGATAGGGCAAGGCTGGGAAGGAGGTGGGTATGATTACTGAAGGAGATGGGTTATGCCCATGTAGGGCAGTACAAGGGACCCTGGTGATGATGTAACTATTCTGTATCTTGACTCTAGCGATGTATACACACACCTGTACATGGGGTAAAACTGCACAAAACTAAAAACACACAGTGATGAATACATGTAAGTCTTAATGAAATCACTGGATCATACCATCAGTTTCATGGATGTGATGCTATACTATAGTTTCGTAAGATGCCACCACGGAGGCAAACTGAGTGAAGGGTACACGGATCTTAAGTGCATTTGAATCCACACTCACCTCAAAATAGAAAGTTAAATTTTAAAAAGGATAGCTAGAGAAATTCCTTAAAATATGATAAGCAGTGAGGGAATAGTGCAGAATGTTAAGGAATGCTAACTGAGCAGAATAATCTTGTGCATTTATATTTTTGTACTGCTTAAGTATTTCTTCAGGGTAAATTCCCAGATGTGTGACTGCTGGCTTAGAAAGTAAAAGCATGTAACTTTACATTAACTTG